>NC_071506.1:266740334-267345803 GCF_027887155.1 Malaclemys terrapin pileata
TTTGTTGAATATTTATACCTTTTTTTAGAGGAAAAACAACACAAGTGCTGACATTTCTTAAATTAAATTCTTACTAGAGCCATGCAGGAGTTAAAGCAATGTATGTCTGCTCTGCTCCAACTGAAGGTTAAAACCATAATTGCAACAGCCTTCCTATTTAGCATTGAATTTTGGATAAGAGAGGACACAGCTACTTTGTTTCAGCATCCAGGCTATGCTCTAGTTTGATGGATCCTGAAGAGGCTGTCGTCGTCCTCACCCATAGTGTTGTGATTCTGTTTTCGGGTAGCTTGCTGTCTTCTAGAAATAGCTGGTGGTAAACCAGATATTCCAATTTTCAGACAGCTCTAGATACAGCCTTTTGCAGAGAGCTTTCTCTCATGGAGACTTTACTTTCTATATCATTTGATGATAATGATGATAATAAATACAGCCCATTTTATCCATAGATCTCAAAAGAGCTTTATAAAGGAGGTAAGCATTGCTTGCCCCTTTTACAGATGAGGATATTGGAGGCACAAAGAAGTGGCATGATTTGCCCTGAGTCACTCAGCAGGCAAGCAACAGATCTGGAAATAGCATAAAACTGTATCTACAGCTCTTTCAAGAGTCAGTTCCTTTTTTATAAACATAGCTCAGCAGTCTGTCTCAATTCATGGTTCCTTAGCCCCAAAATAAAATGATCCCTACGTGTTTCTTGCAGAAGGTTACAAACATGACAGGTAGCAGAAAGATGCTTAAAATATATTTTCTCTTTCCACTTGGTTTCTTGGACAGGCCTGATTTTCAGAAGTGCTTAACATCTAAAATTCCAAATGGAATCAATGGGAGCTGCAGATGCTCAGCACCTCTGAAAATCAGGCTGCATATCTTTTACCAATGCTTTTCAAGCACTCCTAGTATCGTGGCACTCTCCTGCACCCATCCCCAGCCTATGGAAAGTAGAAATAATTCAGCTCTGGATATGTCTCTTTTGTTTCCCGTTTTTTCCCCAATAGTGATTGTATTAAAATACTGCCCAACTTACGATCCAAATTCATATGTCATAAGTAGCAATTACCTTTTTCTTTTTAACCAGTGGCCCCATTACTTCAGTATCTCTGAGGTCTTCATTTTAGGTCCAGGGAAAACAAGAAAGAACAAAAGTAAAGTCTCCATGAGAGCGAACACTGTATGTCTGCCTCCTCTGTAACAGGCTGCAAAATACAAAATGGTCACAGTCTCCAACAGCAAATTTAAAGATGTAATACACAAAATATAAAATAACTGCTATGTACACCATTGCAAACAGCCAGTGCATTGTACACTGCACACAGGTCAGGGAAGGACTGACAAGAAGAAGGGAAAGGGGGGACAGTTGTACTGGGGCCCCAAGCTCAGGACATTTTTATTTCAGTGTTAGGGTGGCTTATTTTGTTTTGTCTTAAACTTGTTCCCAGTCAATTTATGCTAAACCTAAAAAGCCACTCTTAAACAGAAATAAAAGTGCCCACACAGCAGTTTGCACTAGTTTAACTATATCTGTTTAAATTCACACCTTAGTCTAAAGAACAGGACTACTTGTAGCACCTTAATCTGTAAGCGTAAAACTTTCCTGTGTAGACAGTATCGTAGAGAGATGAATTTCTGAGATGATCCTTCTGGGATTTGAATCTGTAATTCCATAATATCTAATGCTTGATCACTAAGCACATTACCTGTGTATTGTCACTTGATGAGATATTATTTCAGGTCCTTTTTCCCCCTTCTCTTAGGCTAGGTCTACACTACGGGGGAGAGGGGATCGACCTAAGATATGCAACTTCAGCTACATGAATAGCGTAGCTGAAGTTGCGTATTTTAGGTCGACTTACCTGGCTGTGAGGACAGCGGCGAGTCGACCACTGCCGCTCCACCGTCGACTCCGCTTCCGCCTCTTGCCGCGGTGGATTTCCGGAGTCGACAGCAGAGCGATCAGGGATCGATTTTATCGCGTCTTCACTAGACGCGATAAGTTGATCCCCAATAGATCGATTGCTACCCACCGATCCGGCGGGTAGTGAAGACGTGCCCCAAGTTTTGCTATTACTATCAATAATAGTTTCAGTGCACGGTGATTGCAAGTGTATCTGTGCTTCGGGCTCTAGAAGTGCTTATAAATCGAAAGATTTCTGACATGATAGATGGTATTTTAGCAGTAATTAGAGCAAACTGTGACGTGAAACCTTAATAGAAACAACTCGGTTGCAAAGACCTCATGCTGCCAGTAATGGAAATCTGACATTTAGGCAGTCTTTGTGTTGTTTGAAGCTACTGTCCATTATAGCAGAATTGCTGGGCTGCTCTGTTCAGCCAGTCTGTTTCCCAGAGGGGTTTCAAGAACATAAGGCAGTTTCATCTCCTCCTTCATTTGTTTCTTTGTTTGTTTGTAAGAGGCTAGTAAGTTGGGTAGCATTCCCTAAGAAATAAATAGACCCCGAAATAAAACATTTATCCGTTCCTAACATTTTAAATCTGTGTGTGGATAAATATCATTTGAGGTATATCTACACTTCGAGCTAAGGGTGTAATTCCCAGCAAGAGGAGACATACCCATGCTAGCTCTGATTGAGCTAGAACACTAAAAATAGCATGGAGCTACAGTGGCATGAGTGGCCCTGAGTATGATCCCAGCTGAGACACTAGGTGCATACTCAGGCCAGCTAGCCCTTGTGCCGCAGTTTTTTATCTCACTAGCTCAATTGGAGCTAGCAGAGTATGTCTCCTCAGTCTGGGAATTAGACAGTCCCCTCAAAGTGTAGCTGGACCCATAGTTACACAGCTATTGTGCTAATGAACTATCTTGCTGAAATATAAATTATAAAATGGGATATGCTTTAACTATTGTATTATATCCTAATTCCCTTGGATAAATGTGCATAACTCCTGCTGATTTCAATGAAAGCTGCATGTATCCAAGAGCAGAATTTGTCTCCGGGGGGCAGATTTTCAAGTGTTCAATTGGGGCCAAACATTCAAAGGTGCTCAGCTCCCAAGTGTCCTATCATGACACCTCCGGCCAGATTTTCAAAATCTCTTTTGGAAATCTTGCCCTTAATGTGGAAATAAATATGGCCTCGAGTAGTACTGGGTGGTATGTACTCTCATGAGTAGTTCCATTGACTTCAGTGGCACTACTCATATGAGTAAATGCTCACCACTGTGAGTAAGGGTTATACAATATAGCCCTCTATTAACTATTTAAAAGAGCAGTGCACACAATTTGTTTAAAAATCTGTTTTAAACTTAGTTTCATTGGCTCATTTATCCGACTAATGCTTTTTTGTCTCCTTTGTTCTTTTCATGTTAAATTATCCACCAATCCTATGGGATTAGAAGGAAATGCAATATTTCCAAATAAACGAGATCATTGCAGACCTGACTACACAATATTTGACTGCAAGTACTTTTTTGGGAGATAGTGGGGAAGCTTTAACTAAATGACCATACTAGACTGGGCTCTCTTGTGAGCCCTGCTCTTGCCAAATTAGGTGTAATTTTCAAACTGCATTGTTGTTTGTGTGGGTACAGTTTCACACCAGCAACAAATTGGTCACACAATTTTGAACCCACAATTTATTCCCATTTCTTGTGGCTTTTTATTGCAGGCACTAAACTGCACCTACAAAAAATAGAGGTTCAATTCAAAAAGAAATCTAATAAACAATATGGTCTTTGGAGCAGAGTGCCTTATATTTGTCTCATTTTTTTTCTGGGGATCTCTCCCATGTCCAGCCAGGCAGATACATTTTCTTTCAATAGCACAACTTTTTGAGATGCACCCCAGAATACTTTGTACTGGCTTCCAGATACATTTCAAGATACACAATTTCTGCATCACTTCATAGAAGGCTCCATGCGTATTAGCATAGTGACCTATAGGGTGCTTCTAGCAAGATCTGGAAGTGTGTTTGTGATTCCCCTAGACAACTGCTGGTGACATGCTTGAAGGTTGAAACCCAGAGGCTGAGTATCACTGTCCAATTTAATATTAGCCTAAGTCCCAAGTTTAGGCTCAGAGATGCACGTGATGTTTTGAAAATGTTTCCATATAGACTGAATGCATTTAGCAGTTGTATAGAGAAGACCATCTAAATCCGGGGCGGGCAAACTTTTTGGCCTGAGAGCCGCATCAGGTTTCGTAAATTGTATGGAGGGCTGGTTAGGGGAGGGGGTCGTGGCCTGGCCCCCACCTCCTATCTGCCCCCCCCCCCCCCCGCGGACTCCTGCCCCATCCAACCCCCCATGTTCCCTGATGGCCCCTCTGGGACCCCTGCCCCATCCCACACCCCCGCTCCCTGTACCCTGACTTCCCCCCAGGACCCCTGCCCCATTCAACCACCCCTTCTCCCTGTTCCCTGACTGCCCCCGGAACCCCTGCCCCTGACTGCCCCTTGCCGCCCCATCCTGCCCCCCCGGGACCTCTGCCCCCAGTCAACCCTCCTGTTCCCCACCCTCTGACCGCCCCAACCCCTATCCATACCCATGCCCCCTGACCACCACCCCGAACTCCCTTGCCCTCTATCCAACCCCCTCCACCCCCCTACTCCCTGCCCCCTTACCGCACTGCCTGGAGCACCAGTGGCTGGCCAGGGTTGCAGCCGAGTGGTGTAGCCAGGGTTGCAGCCGAGGAGGAGCGGCAGCAAAAAAAGGCCGAAATGCCACCGAAAGATGGAGCGGCACATGTGCAGGGCTGCCCCGCTTCCCCATCCAGAGCGCTGTCCGGGGCACCGAGACCCCCAGCAATGCTCTCAGGGCCGGAGTTCTGGCAGGAGCGCCAGGAGCCAGCCACCCTGCGGCCCCGTTCCGCCGGCCTGCCGGAGCACCACTTTTGGGGAATGTGGGGTCAGGGGAAGCAGCCGCTTCCCCTGAACCCCGCTAGCTATGCTACTGTGCAGCACAGAGCACTGGGTCAGGCCGGGCTCTGCAGCTGCGCTGCCCCAGGACCTTACATCCCCGCCGCCCAGAGCATTGCGGCGGAGCGACTGAACTGAGGCTGCGGGGGAGGGGGACAGCAGGGGAAGGGCCGGGGGCTAGCCTCCCGGGCCAGGAGCTTGGGGGCCGGGCAGGATGATCTGGCCTTCAGGCCGTAGTTTGCCCACCTTATAGCTATCCATCTATCAACCCTACCACCCAAATTGAGTAGCAGGGCATTTTTGGATTGTAAATGTACTTGCTCACCTGATTGAAAACATTTATTATTAATACTATTTATTTATTTATTTATTTAATAGAAAATCAGCACACATTGATCATTAGATACATTTAAAGTCTAATCATCATCCATTTATCAGCTCAGGTGTCATTTGCATTCTGTCTGAGGGAGCTATATACATTTGTGAGCCAGATAATCTTGCATTAGAACCAGCTTGCACAAGACATATTCGGTCTGCAGGAGGGGCTGTTCACTCTCTTGTGAACAGAGTTATTGATACTGGAAGAAATGCTATATAATTTCTTATATTGAACTAGTACCAACATAACAGAACCTCCCTGGAAATCAGATCTCAAAGGGTGTGTACCTCGCTGAATTTTGTGTGTGTACCTACATGCACACACACTGCAGATATAAACCCTTTGAGATACAAGATCTGATTTCCAAGGATGCTCTGTTACATTGTACAGGTCGACATTACATCCCATGTGTTAGAGGCTAAATACCTTGAATACAGAAGGAATATGACATATGTGTATCTTTTTATCTTCTAATACACACACACATATGTAATATATATATATTTTAAAAACTCAGTAAGAGATCCCAAAGATCCCGTGTTACTGAATCACAGACCAAAATGTATCTCAATCCTTTGTGAATATGGCGCAATTTATACAGGACAGGCAGGCTGGGGCTTTTGAAAATCAAAGGAATATCATGTGGATGTTAGACTAAATCAGCCCATCCTAGACATACGGTCAGGGAGAAAGATGCACTGAGCTGGGCAGCAGCTGCACATATTATTTCAGAGTTTAAGCATAAACAAAAGGGGCCATCATGAAACCTTAGAGACACAACTTCAAAACAAAATTATTAATAACCAAGTGGGTGAAAGCTTTAGTGAAATTCAGAATCCAGTTCTAAATAAGATCTCCACTTCAGGAATGAATAATAGATGGAGTCCAACTGTTTTGTGGCTGAGCACAAATTAGTGATTCATTGATTGTAATCAAAAGCAGCTGCTTGTAATCAAAGCATAGGTTCTGATAGGTCATTATCAAATGATATGCTAATTTTCTATGTATATAAAGAGCAGAGATGTAGCTTGTCAGGGAAGGTCTTGATGAGGCAAAATACACTTTCTGTGAGCAGTTCATTTAAATGTGACTTCCCTTTTATCTGTTCTACTTTTTCTGTTAATTTTCAGTTTTCATTATTGGTTTGGATACTGTGGCAGGTCTCTGATGTCTAGCCGACTTCAGGATTCAGGAAACAAAGCATAATGCAGTGGTAGGAATGAAACAAGTTTTATTTCAGACCCTCTGGTGTGGTTAACTCACAGTGAATGTCCCTTTCTACGCACAGGAACTAAATCAATAGTCCTGTGAGTCTGAAGTAGGCTAAATACATAGGCTAAATACATAGGCCAATCGTTTTGCTCAGTACCGCTGAAATTCAGGCCATTTATGTAGATGATTAAATGTAGGCACCTAAGTTTGAAAATATTGGCCAGGCATTTTAGCCATAGATTCTGTAGGCTGAAGTCTCCTCAGCCCAGGTTCTGGGCAAAGTTCTTTCCTCCAATAGAACCACGGGCTACTGACACAACTCCAATACTCCTTTTTAAAGGCCTCCTTCCCTAATGAGGCCCAGCCTCCTCCATGACTGACAGCTCAGACTCTCCCTTTCGGGGTGTTACAGAAAATTTTCCTCCTGACCATGGAAGCTTATTAACCACTTCCATGCTGGCCATGACATCCGGATCTCTTTCTCTGCTTCATCTGATGCACCCACTGTTAATAGATCCTTACCCAATGTCTGGTTGAGAGTGGGTCTTGGTTCATAGATGGCTTTAAATCCATAGACACCATTATGATCACCTAGTCTGATCTCCTGCGTAACACAGGATATATATTAGAGCCAGTTAGGTGAAGGTCAATATGAATAAAACTGAGGCGATGCTGTGCGCTGTAAAAGGCAAGTGGAGATACAGTGAGGATTATATCTACCCTTTTTATTGAGGGTGTTTGCCTGCCATTGGGTTACTAGAGTTTGCAGTTTCAGGATAATGTTGGTGGCCATGTAGCTACAGCTTCTAGGAAGGCTATTTCTTCCTCCTTCTGGCCAGGAGACTGTGACCATTTTTTCAGCTGCAGACCTTGCTACCATAAACCATGCCTTTGTCACCTCTAGATCATGCTACTGCAGTGTACTTTATGTGGTCTACATCTTAAATCAAGCTGGAATCTGAAGCTCATATGCCTATTATGCTACCTCTTGGATTTTGTCACTGGGTGTTGATAGCTTACAAGGATGTTGTTGAAGGAGGCATTAGTAACTAGGCAGTGTAAGTTAAACTTTTCCCTTTAAACTACATGGTTTTCATAATTGGCATGGTTCTGAGTTCAATTAAGAGTTTGTGAAAGCATTGTATGGGCAGAGTGTGAAGATGATTATTATGATGAGGTACTGGTGGTCTGTTAAGAACCAAACTACCTACATGTCCATGTCCATGTGTCTACCTACATGTCCATGTCCTACATGTCCATGTCCATGTGTCCTCATTGGTGATTTCCAGCAGTACTTTCAGTATTTGTGATGGAAGTGCTCTCCTCCTTGGATGGCTTCTGTATGTTCCCACTTGTGGAATTTGACACCCCTGGAGTTGAACTGCAGAATTGTTTTGAAAGCTGTGTCCTTTGTTGCATGAGCGTTCTTGCCTGAGGATGATGCCAGCACCTAGCTTCATATAAGAAATTGGGCCTGTTAGTTAGTTTGTTTGTTTAGTGCTTGCTTGCTTGCCGTGTGCCTGCTTGATTGAAGTTTATAGTATGGTCTGTTTGGGGGGCTGTGTGTTGAGTCTAGTGACCTGCTAGGTAAGGCTCTAGCCTGTCATCCTATTATCGCTAAGTCCTTTAGGATCTCTTGACGAGGGGGCAGGGATAACTCAAGGAGAATGGGGGTTTAGAAAGCCAGCTCGTAAGCAGCCAGAGAAGCTAGTGAACATGAGTAGCAAATTAGAGTTTTGCAAAGGAGTTTAGAGAGAGGGTATAAGAGCCAGATACACCTAACAAATATTCTATAAACTTAGGCCAGTAACAGCCTCCTTTCCCCCAAACAAACAGGCTGTAACGATGTAAGGACCGTGTGCTGTGGCTGGCAGTTGGAAGCTGTGAGCTTCAAAGGAAGGTTTGAAAGCTAGAAGCCTCTGGTAAGTGGCTGAGCCTTAATCAGTGGGCGGGGCATTCATACAGGCCAGGGCTTTATAAAGCAGCGCACAAGCGACCAGGGAGCTTTGCAAACAGGGGCTGCTAACAGGGAGTTTCGCAAGGGAGTTTGGAAGGGAGCAGGAAGGGGGCGAGGGTCCCTTGCCGGTTCCATCTGTTTTCTCTTGATTCCCCTTAATACCTATAAAGCAACTACATTCTAACTGTTTGCTTAAACAACCCTTTCAGCTGACAGGGGGCTGCAGACGGGAGTTTGACAGAGGGAGGCTTACGATGGTTAGGAAGACCCGCAACACCTGTGCCAGCACTGCTACTGTCTCCTCCACCTGTGCCTGTAGCCAGACAGAGTGCCTAAGCATGGGTGCCTCTACCCAGATCCTGGTGTGGTTTTGCAAAGACTGTAACTTGCAATTTCCACTTACTGATATCCAGGCTGGGGGGACCATCCAATGTGAAAGGTGCCTGCTGGTGGAATCTCTCAGGCAGCAGGTGGGAGAGCTACAGGAGGAGGTGGCTAGGTTGAGGAGCATCCGTATCCACGAGCAATTCCTCGACAGTGTCCATGTGGAGACAGCTGAGGTAGCTGTCCCAGTACACAGGACTGCTGATACACCACTGGTGGAGGAGGAGATGGCTCAGGGTGGACGCTGGCAGCTGGTTACTTCTGGCAGCAGGCAGTGCTCCACCCTTGCTCCGAACCCTCCTGCCGTGGTTATAGGTAACCGTTATGCTCTTCTTGATACAGGAAAGAAGGAATCACTCCCTACAGTAAAGGAGGAGAAGCCTCGTACCCCTAAGGCTGGAGAGTCTGCTGCCACCACTGCGAATAGGAAACGTAGGGTAGTGGTGGTCGGAGACTCTCTGCTGAGGGGGACGGAGGCGCCCATCTGTCGCCCTGACATTTCATCTCGGGAGGTATGCTGCCTGCCGGGGGCCCGTATCCGAGACGTTACAGAGGCATTGTCGAGGATTATCCGGCCCTCTGACTACTACCCCATGCTACTCATCCATGTGGGCACAAATGATACTGCGCGGTGTGACACTGAGCGGATCAAGAGTGACTACAGGGCTCTGGGAGCACGGGTGAAGGAGTTTGGAGCGCAGGTGGTATTCTCTTCAATTCTTCCTGTTAAAGGTAGGGGCCCGGGCAGAGACAGATGCATCATGGAGGTGAATGCCTGGCTGCGAAGATGGTGTCGCCAGGAGGGCTTTGGCTTCCTAGACCACGGGATGCTATTCGAGGAAGGACTGCTAGGCAGAGATGGCGTTCACCTTTCGAGGAGAGGGAAGACCCTATTCGGACACAGACTGGCTAACCTAGTGAGGAGGGCTTTAAACTAGGTTCGACGGGGACAGGTGAGCAAAGCCCACAGGTAAGTGGGGAACATGGAGACCGGGGAAATGAGTCGGAAACAAGAGGGAGTGTGGGCTATATTGGCAGAGAGAAAGGAGAGTCAGGAAAAAACTGGGAGGAAAGATCAAACCAGTATCTTAGATGCCTATATACAAATGCGAGAAGTATGGGGAATAAGCAGGAAGAACTGGAAGTGCTAATAAATAAATACAACTATGACATTGTTGGCATCACTGAAACTTGGTGGGATAATACACATGATTGGAATGTTGGTGTGGATGGGTACAGCTTGCTCAGGAAGGATAGACAGGGGAAAAAGGGAGGAGGTGTTGCCTTATATATTAAAAATGTACACACTTGGACTGAGGTAGAGATGGGCATAGGAGACGGAAGTGTTGAGAGTCTCTGGGTTAGGCTTAAAGGGGCAAAAAACAAGGGAGATGTCATGCTAGGCGTCTACTACAGGCCACCTAACCAGGTGGAAGAGGTGGATGAGGCTTTTTTCAAGCAACTAACAAAATCATCCAAAGCCCAAGATTTGGTGGTGATGGGGGACTTCAACTATCCGGATATATGTTGTGAAAATAACACAGCGGGGAACAGACTATCCAACAAATTCTTGGACTGCATTGGAGACAACTTTTTATTTCAGAAGGTTGAAAAAGCTACTAGGGGGGAAGCTGTTCTAGACTTGATTTTAACAAATAGGGAGGAACTCGTTGAGAATGTGAAAGTAGAAGGCAGCCTGGGTGAAAGTGATCATGAAATCATAGACTTTGCAATTCTAAGGAAGGGTAGAAGGGAGAACAGCAAAATAGAGACAATGGATTTCAGGAAGGCAGATTTTGGGAAGCTCAGAGAGCTGATAGGTAAGGTCCCATGGGAATCAAGACTGAGGGGAAAAACAACTGAGGAGAGTTGGCAGTTTTTCAAAGGGACACTATTAAGGGCCCAAAAGCAAGCTATTCCGCTGGTTAGGAAAGATAGAAAATGTGGCAAAAGACCACCTTGGCTTAACCACGAGATCTTGCACGATCTAAAAAATAAAAAGGAGTCATATAAAAAATGGAAACTAGGACAGATTACAAAGGATGAATATAGGCAAACAACACAGGAATGCAGGGGCAAGATTAGAAAGGCAAAGGCACAAAATGAGCTCAAACTAGCTACGGGAATAAAAGGAAACAAGAAGACTTTTTATCAATACATTAGAAGCAAGAGGAAGACCAAAGACAGGGTAGGCCCACTGCTTAGTGAAGAGGGAGAAACAGTAACAGGAAACTTGGAAATGGCAGAGATGCTTAATGACTTCTTTGTTTCGGTCTTCACCGAGAAGTCTGAAGGAATGCCTAACATAGTGAATGCTAATGGGAAGGGGGTAGGTTTAGCGGATAAAATAAAAAAAGAACAAGTTAAACATCACTTAGAAAAGTTAGATGCCTGCAAGTCACCCGGGCCTGATGAAATGCATCCTAGAATACTCAAGGAGCTAATAGAGGAGGTATCTGAGCCTCTAGCTATTA
Organism: Malaclemys terrapin pileata; assembly: GCF_027887155.1. Taxonomy (NCBI): domain Eukaryota; kingdom Metazoa; phylum Chordata; order Testudines; family Emydidae; genus Malaclemys; species Malaclemys terrapin. The sequence continues at coordinate 266,751,615 of NC_071506.1, forward strand.
TCTTTGGAAAGTCATGGGAGACAGGAGAGATTCCAGAAGACTGGAAAAGGGCAAATATAGTGCCCATCTATAAAAAGGGAAATAAAAACAACCCAGGTAACTACAGACCAGTTAGTTTAACTTCTGTGCCAGGGAAGATAATGGAGCAAGTAATTAAGGAAATCATCTGCCAACACTTGGAAGGTGGTAAGGTGATAAGGAATAGCCAGCATGGATTTGTGAAGAACAAATCATGTCAAACCAATCTGATAGCTTTCTTTGATAGGATAACGAGCCTTGTGGATAAGGGTGAAGCGGTGGATGTGGTATACCTAGACTTTAGTAAGGCATTTGATACGATCTCGCATGATATTCTTATCGATAAACTAGGCAAATACAAATTAGATGGGGCTACTATAAGGTGGGTGCATAACTGGCTGGATAATCGTACTCAGAGAGTTGTTATTAATGGTTCCCAATCCTGCTGGAAAGGCGTAACGAGTGGGGTACCGCAGGGGTCTGTTTTGGGACCGGCTCTGTTCAATATCTTCATCAACGACTTAGATATTGGCATAGAAAGTACGCTTATTAAGTTTGCGGATGATACCAAACTGGGAGGGATTGCAACTACTTTGGAGGACAGGGTCATAATTCAAAATGATCTGGACAAATTGGAGAAATGGTCTGAGTTAAACAGGATGAAGTTTAACAAAGACAAATGCAAAGTGCTCCACTTAGGAAGGAAAAATCAATTTCACACATACAGAATGGGAAAAGACTGTCTAGGAAGGAGTACGGCAGAAAGGGATCTAGGGGTTATAGTGGACCACAAGCTAAATATGAGTCAACAGTGTGATGCTGTTGCAAAAAAAGCAAACATGATTCTGGGATGCATTAACAGGTGTGTTGTGAGCAAGACACGAGAAGTCATTCTTCCGCTCTACTCTGCTCTGGTTAGGCCTCAGCTGGAGTATTGTGTCCAGTTCTGGGCGCCGCATTTTAAAAAAGATGTGGAGAAACTGGAAAGGGTCCAAAGAAGAGCAACAAGAATGATTAAAGGTCTTGAGAACATGACCTATGAAGGAAGGCTGAAAGAATTGGGTTTGTTTAGTTTGGAAAAGAGAAGACTGAGAGGGGACATGATAGCAGTTTTCAGGTATATAAAAGGGTGTCATAAGGAGGAGGGAGAGAACTTGTTCACCTTAGCCTCTAAGGATAGAACCAGAAACAATGGGTTTAAACTGCAGCAAGGGAGGTCTAGATTGGACATTAGGAAAAAGTTCCTAACTGTCAGGGTGGTTAAACACTGGAACAAATTGCCTAGGGAGGTTGTGGAATCTCCGTCTCTGGAGATATTTAAGAGTAGGTTAGATAAATGTCTATTAGGGATGGTCTAGGCAGTATTTGGTCCTGCCATGCGGGCAGGGGACTGGACTCGATGACCTCTCGAGGTCCCTTCCAGTGCTATAATCTATGAATCTATGAATCTATAAATCTATGATGCAGTTCTGGCGGGACCCAACTGAGAGTGCCAATTTAGGACCAATTGCTTAAAACAGGGAAGTTACAGCCCAAGGCTGGGGTTTTTCCACCTCTAAGGCAAACCAAACCAGCCAGACAAAGAGGACTTTGGTCTCACCCCATTAGCTAACCACAAGTCACACAAGCAATTCCCTTAGACACTCCAGTTTCCCGGTATTACCACCAGTGCCTCTCCTTATGGGGACAAATGGTTATGAAAACCAATACTCCAGTAAAAGAAAAAAGGTTCTCTTGAACCCAAAGGACCAAGCCCCAGACCCAGGTCAATGTACAAATCAGATCTTATCCACAAATCACGCTGTTGCCAATCCTTCAGAATCTAAAATCTAAAGGTTTATTCATAAAAGGAAAAAGATATAGGTAAGAGCTAGAATTGGTTAAATGGAATCAATTACATACAGTAATGGCAAAGTTCTTGGTTCAGACTTGTAGCAGTGATGATATAAACTGCAGGTTTAAAATCACGTTTCTGGAGTATATCCACAGCTGGGATGGGTAGTCCTTTGTGTAGAGCTTCCATTCGTAGCAAAGTCCCTCCAGAGGTAAGAAGCAGGATTGAAGACAAGATGGAGGAGAGGCATTAGCCTTTTATAGTCCTTTCCAGGTGTAAGAACACCTCTTTGTCCTTACTGTGGAAAATTACAGCAAAATGGAGTCTGGAGTCACATGGGCCAGTCCCTGCATACTTTGCTGAGTTGCAAGGTGTATCTGCCTTCTCTCAATGGGTCAATTGTATAGCTGATGGTCCTCAATGGGCCATCAAGCAGGCTAGGCAGAGCTAACACCAACTTGTCTGGGATGTCTCCCAGAAGCATAGCATAAGTTTGAAATACAGACAGTTTAGAGCCAATATTTATAACTTCAACTACAAAATTGATACACACGTATAGACAGCATACTTATAACCAGTAAACCATAACCTTGTCTTAGACACCTCATTTGACCCCCTTTATACAAGATTTGGTGCCACTACAGAACTTTGGTTGCAACTATGTTCTCTGTGGTCCCAGATTATATCAATAACGTCACACAGGCAAAGAACAAACATACACAAAATATCCTGAAAGAGTAAAAATAATGCAGGAAGTAGCCCTGCAGCGGGGCGGGAGCGGGAGGGCTATCCAGTTTATTACACTGAATGCAGTATGCATTATTGCCTGCCTTGTGGGCAAGTTGCCTATGTGTCCATTTGGTGAAAGCAATTCATGGCCCCCAGAGACAGAGTATGGGCTCTTGAGACCAGAGTGGCTTAACTGGAGGAGGTAAGGCAGACAGAGAGGTCCATAGCCGAGACTCTCTGGGACACAGTAAAGCAGTCCTACCACCAGTCTGACAGCCTCTGTACTGTTGAGGAGGATGAAAGTCTTGCGGAAGGAGAACATGAAGCTGGTGTGGAGGGAAACAATCCCATAGTTGTGACCCTCCTTCCAGATGATGTCATGGTATCCCCTCGCATTGAGGAGGGAACCCCTATTATTAATAAGAGACCGTTAAGGGCATGGGAATTTGATTATTAGAAATACAGAGAGTTGGATTTGTAATGACCAGGAGAACTGCATCATAAATTGCCTTCCCAGTGCAAAGGTTTCAAACCTCTTGAGACATCTTGACAGACTTATATGCAGTGCTGGGGAGAAGCCAGTGGTCGAGATACATGTAGGTTCCAGTGACATAGGGAAAGGTAGGAGAGAGGTTCTGGAGGCCAAATTTAGGCTTCCAGGTAAGAGATTAAAGCGTGGGACCTCAGTAGAAATATCTGAAATACTTCCAGTTCCATGAGCAGGCCAGTTGGACAGGCAGATCTGCAGGGTCTCAACGAATTTTGCAGATGACACTAAACTGGGAGGAGTGGTAGATACGCTGGAGGGTAGGGATAGGATACAGAGGGACCTAGATAAATTAGAAGATTGGGCCAAAAGAAATCTGATGAGGTTCAGCAAGGTCAAGTGCAGAGTCCTGTACTTAGGACGGAAGAATCCCATGCACTGCTACCGACTAGGGACTGAGTGGCTAGGCAGCAGAAAAGGACCTAGGGGTTACAGTGGACGAGAAGCTGGATATGAGTCAACAGTGTGCCCTTGTTGCCAAGAAGGCTAACGGCATTTGGGGCTGTATAAGTAGGGGTATTGCCAGTAGATCAAGGGACATGATCATTCCCCTCTATTCGATATTGGTGAGGCCTCATCTGAAGTACTGTGTCCAGTTTTGGGCCCCACACTACAAGAAGGATATGGAAAAATTGGAAAGAGTTCAGCGGAGGGCAACAAAAATGATTAGGGGGCTGGAGCACGTGAAATATGAGGAGAGGCTGAAGGAACTGGGATTGTTTAGTCTGCAGAAGAGAAGAATGAGGGGGGATTTGATAGCTGCTTTCAACTACCTGAAAGGGGATTCCAAAGAGGATGGATCTAAACTGTTCTCAGTGGTAGCAGATGACAGAACAAGGAGTAATGGTCTCAAGTTGCAGTGGGAGAGGTTTAGGTTGGATATTAGGAAAAACTTTTTCACTAGGAGGGTGGTGAAGCACTGGAATGGGTTACCTAAGCAGGTGGTGGAATCTCCTTTCTTGGAGGTTTTTAAGGCCTGGCTTGACAAAGCCCTGGCTGGGATGATTTAGTTGGGGATTGGTCCTGCTTTGAGCAGGGGGTTGGACTAGATGACCTCCTGAGATCCCTTCCAACCCTGATATTCTATGATTCTATGAGTGGATGAGAGGATGGTGTTTGGAGGAGGGATTTAGATTTATTAAGAACTGGGGAACTTTTTGGGAAAGGAGGAGCCTATACAGGAAGGCTGGGCTCCACCTAACCCAAAACAGAAACAGATTGCTGGCTTGTAAAATTAAAAAGATCATAGAGGAGTTTTTAACTAAGGGCTGGGGGAAAGCCTACAGGTGTGGAGGAGTATGTGATTCAGACAGAGACATCCCTTAGGGGAGGATCTGTTAATGGGGATTCTCTATATCCTAGTAAAAAAGAGAGGTTAGAAGTTGATAAAGTACAGGTTGTAGCTGGGGATAAACAGTCAAATGAAAAAGAGTCCCATTCAATGACATCACATGAAGGCAGACAACTAAATATTGACAAATTTTATAAGTGCTTGTATACAAATACAAGAAGTCTAAATTCTAAGATGGGTGAAATTGAGTGCCTGGAGGATATTGATATAATAGGAATCACAGAAACGTGGTGGAATGATGATAATCAGTGGGCTACAGTAATACCAGAGTACAAAATATATAAGAAGGACAAAGTAGGTTGTGCTGGTGGGTGCGTGGCACTATACGTGAAAGAAAGCATAGAATCAAATATAGTAAAAATCTTAACTGAATCAAACAGTACCATAGTATCTCCACAGATAGAAATGTCATGCTTGAATAGTAAGACTATAGCAGTAGGACTATACTACTGACCACCTGACCACAATGGTGATGGTGATTGTGAAATGCTCAGGGAGATTAGAGAGGCTACAAAAACAGACAATCCAGTAATAATGGTAGATTTCAACTATACCCATATTGACTGGAAACATTTTACCTCAGGACAGGATGCAGAGATAAAATTTCTAGACACCATTAATGACTGCTTCTTGGAGCAGCAAGTCCTGGAACCCAAAAGGGGAGAGGCAATTCTTGATTTAGACCTAAGTAGCACACAGGCCCAAGAAGTTAATGTAGCTGAACCGCTAATACTAGAGACCATGATGTAATTAAATTTAACATCCTTGTAGAGGGGAAAATACCAAAGAAACCCAACACAATATCATTTAACTTAAAAAAGGAGAATGACACATAAATGAGGAAGTTAGTTAAACAGAAATTAAAAGGAACAGTCACAAGAGTGAAATGCCTGCAAGCTGCATGGAAACATTTTAAAAATATCATAATAGAGTCTCATAGTATAGGTATACACCAAATAAAAAAAAACATAGATATCCTTTAAAAATTGGAAGTCAAATCATACTGAGGAAAATAGAAAGGAGCATAAACTCCAGCAAGTCAACTGTAAAAGTAAATTAGCAGGCCAAAAAAGAATTTGAAATACAACTAGCAAAAGATACAAAACTAACGGCAACATTTTGTTGAAGTTCATCAGAAGCAGGAAGTCTGGCAAACAATCAGTGGGGCAGCTGGACAATCAAGTTGCTAAAGGAACACTCAGGGAAAACAAGGCTGGTGGAGAGAAGCTAGATGAATTCTTTGCATTGGTCTTCACTGCTGAGGACATGACGGAGATTCCCATCCCTGAGCCATTTCATTTAGGTGACAGATCTGGGGAACTGTCCCTGATTGAGGTGTCAGTAGAGGAGGTTTTGGAACAGATCGATAAATTAAACAGTAATAAGACACCAGGACCAGATGGTACTCACCCAAGAGTTCTGAAGGAACTCCAATATGAAATTGCAGAACTACTAACTATGATATGTAACCTATCACTTAAATCAGCTTCTGTACCAAATAACTGGCAGATAGCTAATGTAATGCCAATTTTTTAAAAAGCTTTGGATGAGGTCCCCCACTAAGGCTCTTAAGCAAAGTAAGCAGTCTTAGGATAAGAGGGAGGGTCTTCTTATGGATCAGTAATTGGTTAAAAGATAGGAAACAAAAGATAGGATTAAATGATCAGTTTTCACAGTGGAGAGGGGTAAATAGTAGTGTCCACCAAGGATCTGTGCTTGGGTCAGTATTGTGCAATACATTCTTAAATGATCTGGGAAAAGGAGACACAGTGAGGTGGCAAAGTTTGCAGACGATACAAAATTATTAAAGATAGCTAAGTCTAAAGCTGACTGCAAAGAGTTACAAAGGGATCTCACAAAATGGGGTGACTGGGCTAGAAAATGACAGGTGAATTCAATGTGGATAAATGCAAAGTAATGCACATTGGAAAACATAATCCCAACTACACAGGCAAAATGATGGGATCTAAATTAGCTGTTATCACTCAAGAAAGACATCTTGGTGTCATTGTGGATAGTTCTCTGAAAACATATGCTCAATGTGCAGTGGCAGTAAAAAAAAACTAACACTGTTAGGAACCATTAGGAAAGGAATAGATAATATATAAAATATCATACTGCCTCTATATAAATCCATGGTACACCCACATCTTGAATACTGCGTACAGTTATGGTCACCCCATCTCAAAAAAGATATATTGGAATTGGAAGAAGTACAAAGTAGGGCAACAAAAATGATTAGGGGCATGGAACAGCTTCCATATGAGGAGAGATTAAAAAGTCTAGGACTGTTTATCTTAGAAAAGAGATGACTATGGGGTGTTATGATATGGGTCTATAAAATCATGACTGGTGTGGAAAAAGTGAATAAGTGTTATTTAGCCCTTCACATAACACAAGAACCAGGGGTCACCCAATGTAATTAATAGGCAGCAGGTTTAAAACAAACAAAAGGAAGTACTTCTTCACACAACACATTGTTAACCTGTGGAACTCATTGCCAGTGGATGTTGTGAAGGGCAAAAGTATAACTGGGTTCCAAAAAGAATTAGACAAGTTCATGGAGGACAGGTCCATCAATGTCTATTAGCCAAGATGGTGATGGATGCAACCCCATGGGCTGGGTGTCCCTAAACCTCTGACTGTCAGAAGGTAAGACTGGACGACAGGGGATGGATCACTTGATAAATTACCCTCTGTTCATTTCCTCTGAAGTGTCTGGCACTGGCCACTGGTGGAAGACAGGATACTGGGCTAGGTGGACTATTGATCTGACCCAGTATGGCCATTCTTATGTTCACCCTCCAACCACCTCTGCAGAGAGCAAATGGAACTGGTCCTCACCATATCCATAGTAGCTAGACTGTTCTCTAGTCTTTTTCTTATAAATAATTATATTAGTGGATTAATATAGATGGTTAGCTGATCTTGAATTTTCCTTCCCTTTCCCCTTGTCCTGAGAGTATCCCACTTCTTTCACTGGGGCTGTTCCAGGGTTTGAATCTTGCAAGGACATTAAGAGATGCACCTCTTGTTCAACCGTTATACCAAACTGGTGAAGTGCTTTCCATCTACCTTGCTGAAGTGTTTCTAAGTTGCCTATCACGTTAGTATCTAGGCACCATCCATGCTGATGGTACTGATAGTTGACAATTACTGTAAAATTTTCTCATGTCGATAACATTCTGAAACATCAATGACTCAATCCTGCAAAATATCCTTTTTTTTTTTTTACCCTGGTTTATATAGTTCATTGTGATTAGGGACTTTGAAAAGAAGTCTGAAAGTCTTTTTGTCGCTATAATGATGTAAAAAACATGTTTGTAAGAGACTGAATCTTTTAAGGTTTTTCTCACCATTAGAGTTATCTTGTGCCATATAATGAGCCCTTTCGTCACAGTCCGGTCAAGAGCGGGCTATAGCTGAACGCACTTTCTGTGGACTATCTTAGCTGCCCAATCCAGGATGTACATTCCAGGCACATTTTTAATGCTGCTGGAACCATTGTCATCAACCAAAGACTTCTTATAAAGCAAACATTGTATAGATATGCCCTGAAGGAGGTCCCAGAGCCAAGTGAGGAAAAGGAGAAAGATACTGTAAAAATGCAGGATTCTTTTGTCCCTAATCACAGATATTATAAGTCAGGTGGAAAATGGGGAAAATAAACACTAAAAGCTTGTCCTGAGCAAACTTTTATCCATTTTCCCCTTTAAAAATAATAGCTTAAAGATTGGTTCAGAGAACTGATTTATGTTTAATCAGTCAGTTAGTTGTAAATAGTGAGCATTTTAGAAGAAATGGACCCAATTCATCCCTGAATTTGTGCCAACTATAAATTTAGGCCATTATGTTTTTAAATATGCCATGATCGGGTGGACAATAGCACATCGTTGTGCTCTCCATTGTAAATGAAATTGCAAAGGGCTTTTTTGTTCTCTTTCCCTGACACCAGTTTGACACCACTGTATCTTCAGTGGAATTCAGGCCTGATCCAAGGGCCAATGATTCTTTTCATTGAGGTCAATGGGCTCTGGATCAGGTCCTTATTTCTGATGCAATGCAGGTAGGAATGCAGGCCTACATTATATATTTTTAAAGTGTTGTGTGAGATTCTGATATCCCGCAACAGACTTGCTTTTGCAGTTTTAGTATATTTACTCCTCGAACTGAGAAACACAGAAAAATATTTTTATAAATTATGAATTATAAATATTAACAATTAAATACAGTAACTCCTCACTTAACGTCGTCCCAGTTAACATTGTTTCATTGTTATATCGCTGATTTATTAGCAAAAATATTCATTTAATGTTGCACAATGTTTGCTTATAACGTTGTTTGGCTGTGGGGGCTTGGAAACAGGGTGGGCCAGCAGCCCCCTATCTGCTCCCCTCCACCCTCTCTCCAGTGCCTCCCGCCCACTTGTGGCCCTGCGGATCAGCAACTCCCCATGCCTCCCGCCCGCAGCAATCAGGTGTTTCGTTGCATTCAGGAGGCTGGGAGGGACGGGGGAGAAGCGAGGATGCGGTGCGCTCTGGGGGTGAAGGTGGAGGGGGGCGGGAAGAGGCGGGGCGGGGGTGGGACCTTCGGGGAAGGGGTGGAGTGGGAGCTGGCCTAGGGCAGAGCTAGGGGTTGAGCACCCCCCAGCACTTTGGAAAGAACAGCAAGAGGAGCAGCTGGATAATCCACCCTCTTTCACCCTCTGACTCCACCACCTCAACCAAGCTTCACAATCATCATTGCTGAGTACAGTATTAAATTGTTTGTTTAAAACTTACACTGTATATGTATATAATGCCTTTTGTCTGTCCAAAAAAATGTCCCTGGAACCTAACCCCGCCTATTTACATTAATTCTTATGGGGAAATTGGATTTGCTTAACATCGTTTCGCTTAAAGTCACCTTTTTCAAGAACATAACTACAACTTTAAGCGAGGAGTTACTGTATTAACAATTGTTTGATTTGGTATCAACTTGTCTTTTCTCTGAACTAGTTCTTCCCTTGATAATTTTTCCCCACTTTTCACTCTCCAATTGCAAATTCATGGGTCAGATTGGATGGCTCACAGTGAATCAGATAGCCAGTACTATTGTCTGGTAGCTCTCACCTGTGCTTCAGAATCTAAGGCTTTCTTTCATAAAAATTACGTAATGATAAATGATTATATCACAAATCTGCGTGCTGCAAAACTAAAGAAAACCTTCCAAATGTGAACTGGATGCCAACTTGTGAAGTGATGTTTGAGACACCTTAAAGAATCTCTTTCTGTAAACTCTGAACTGGTCCTGTTCATCTCATCAGAGTGTTAACTGTGAAGCCTAAGGATGATCATGTAAAGTCAATGATGTTCATGTTATGAGGATCTGCAAATCTGCAAACTCTACTCTGAGATGCACCTCATTTTGGCATCATGTGCAGTTGGAGCTCGGATTTTGGGTAGAGATAAGAGAGCACTATCACTTGTTATTTTTCCAGTCTGACCCTTGAACAACAATAATTGCTCCAGCCCTGGAGGATCATAAATCTGGGAGCTGAATCCCAAGTCCAGGCACCAATTTGGGTTTCCCACTCCACTGATTGATATAATATCATTTGAATTGTTGCATAAATGCTTAGGCAAGTTAATAAAGTAGCAATAATCTGCAGCACACTTATTTAAAAGTAGACCCTGCAAAACAGATTGTATGCCCTCTGCCTTCCCAAGTTATCCCACCATCTCTTATTCTGAACCACAACAGAAGTAGTCCATTGTTCTTTTGTAACTGCTTGTAAATTCTATGTGGTGGATTTTTCACTTAGTTTCATTATTTTATTCAAATATTCACATGGGGATTGCAGGACTAAAGTGCTATTTTCAGTTTCTGTGTGAAAGTGTCTTGAGAGGGAGGAGAGAAGAAATCAAAATAAGCACCTAATTTAATAGAAGTAGCAGCATGTCTCTTATCAAACAGCAGTTTGATAAACAGCATATAGTTTCTCTAACAGTAAGGGAGACTCCCATCTCTTTTGGGGGGAACATATTAAAGGGAGAAATCTTACTCATTTTCACAAAACGCTTTCTGCAAAGCAAATCATCTACTATGTGCTCAGTCAGCTACAGACAGTTCCGTTTTTTGTGTCTTAAGTGGAAATACCTTAAGAAAGTAAAACAGACAGAAAGCCCAAGACAGTGATTAACTCATAGGACCCAATGGATATCCTGTTGTGGACTTATGCCAGACATCAGCAGGGACTAGGATGGTTGGCTATTCTCAAAGCACCTAACTGCACAAAGCAGATGGACCTCGTCAGTTCCTCTGGCCTCTTTCAGTCCTAACCTTTTTTCTATATATGTGTGCTATGTAACCTACAGTACTACTAACAAATATGGGCTTCATTTCGCCTTCCTGCCACTGCCTGCATTGGAGTGGGGAGGGGTACAAGCCTGCAACAGATGTCAGAAGCGCTAAGGGCTAGTTCACAAAATGACTTAGGCACCTAACGGCCACGTCAGGCACCTAAAACTCAGAATCAGGCTCCACTGGGAATCACAAAGCCCCCGCTCAGCTGCCCCTGAGCCTAAACTTAGGTGCCTAAACTTTTTGCAGTAAAAGCTCCCTAGGTACCTGTGTCTCTGAGCATGCATACTGCTGCCCCATGCCAGGTATCTGGACGCTTACGCCCCAGAGCGATTCACAAACTGGGGAAAGATAGGTGGTATTCTGACTAGCCTGTGGGCCCCGATCTGGTAAACGTGCTCAGAGCTCGCAGACCAAATTGGGCCTCTATAAACAAGCTTACAAAAAACAGCCAGGGGAGTCCTGAGAGTGTGGTGGGGCTTAGCGCACACCCCTTAACCTGGCAGCTCTCTTTGGCTAACTTTGGCAAGGAGCCACCTAGCACATTAGCTTTTGTGAATCCCATGCTAGACACCAGTCTCCTTCCATTCATTGGATAGGGAGCCTAGACACCAAACTCAAGCTGTGTGAATTTCAGTGATGTGCTAGGTGCCTAAAAGTGAGGCGTGGTAATGTTCTGCATCACCACACCTAAGTTTCTCTGTTAATCCAGCCCTTAGTCTTTTGTAAGCTGTGTCTACACTAGGTGCTATATCAGTGTACTGTACCAGCAAATCACTCCTAGTATGGATGCAGTTTATACCAGCCACTGTGTAGTTTTGCCAGTATAACTGTGTCTATACTGGGGGTTTTGCCAGCACAGTTGTGTGACTCAGGTAGCACACCTCTGCACTCCCCTGACTGACACAGCTATGCTGGTAGAAGTTTGTAGTGTAGACATGGCCCTTGTCTCAGTGCCTCTAGTAGCATAAGCACTAGTGGCCTTTCCTACCTCCTTAAACAGTGTGCAATGCGTGCGTCCTCCTGTGCTGGTCCAGCTCTGCTGGTCAGTGTGAAGAAGACATGGAGCTATGGCTCTGTTTTTACTCTATACCCTTTCAGGAGTAAATGTGCTACTATTGGTGGTTGACTTGCAAATTGAGAGGATAAGGACTGTACCTGGCTTTTGCCCAGGGTGTGAAAAAGGGCGGAGGCGGAGAAAGGCTCCTTGTGCCTTCTCCCTTGCCCACCTGCACAGAGCTGGGCATTATCTAGCTCTATGAATCAATTTAGACAAAAGGGAGATGATACATGGGCGAGGAAGAGGATTTTGGTAACAGACACTTTTGGCAAGCATCTGAGAATGTACTTACAGGCAGATGAGCCGTTACCATTACCTTCTATTTCTTCTACATGCTCTTCTTACTACAGAGAAAAGGGGGGGGGTTCACATTTACAGGCAACCAATTAAAGAGAACTAAATTAAAGTCATTGAGGGAAAAAAACCACAATTTGCATGTGCTTATTCAGATTCTGTGAAACAAATATTTAGAGCGAAGATAGCACATTCATTGTGTTTATGACCAGTATGTTTGCTACCGTGAACTCAATCACTGCACAATGGGAGGTGAGACTAAATGGTTTGACACATAACAAGTAATCAAGATAAAAGAGTTGACACTGTACTCAGTGCAAAGGCTGTTACATTTTTTAAATGCAAAATTAATTTCAAGATTGATTGAAGTCCTCTGTTTCTTCTAGCAATGGAATTAGTGGGGTATCCATGTCCCTTCACATTTCTTTGTCTAGTGTGTGTGTCTGTGATGGGCTCGATTCTGTGTGAAAATGAATTTTGATTTTCGTTTCATAAACCTTTGTGTGTACTTTTCCCCCTTGAAACGTTGCACTGAATTTGATACTGGAGGTGGAAGAGGAGGTGGCATTAGAGCTTTGGAGGAAACTGAAGTATTTTGTTTATCCAGAGCCCCAGTAAATTGCTGTAGATTTAGTACGCGGCTCATGCCATTTGTCTGAGTACGACCTTGAGAGGACACCTTCTTCTGATTCAAGGGGGGTAATTTTGTTTCATGTGCTTGTCACTCGGGTGGTTGTTTCTCCAAAAGCAAGGGAGCGTACTGAAGGAAATGTGGCCCACAAAAACATAACGGTTGATTGTTAATTAAACTGAGATTGCATGTCAAGAATGAAATGCTGTAGTGCAAGATTATTTCTATTGTTTTTCTGTTTGTAGAGATAGTATAATTCAGATCTTAAACACTCAGGCCTGTTCTCAAAGAAACAAGAAAATCTAAAAGGTAGTTCCCTATAAGATGATGCACATTATTTTGCAAGCATGTACCTGAAAGGATTGACGTGTGCACATTTGATGGGGTCTGGGACCAGGTCTGCTATACAACATGGCCTCTTTTGGCTCTTAAGCATTCCTGTAATCGTAGCTCTTGTGAAACTGCATCCTTAGACCCAGAATTGACAGGGGCTTGGTGGAGCAGTGATCGCTGCACTAGCTCTGAGTTCTAATACTTACTTCAGCCACAAATCAAAATGGCCTCATCCTAATTCCCAAAATGTTTTTTGGTCCCAGCTGGCATTGTTCATCCAGTGGACTTCACGTATCCACTTATCACACACAAAAAATAATAACTACTTGCATTAACCCAGTGGTTCTCAGCCAGAGGTCCGAGGGCCCTCTGCGGGGACATGAGCAGGTTTCAGGGAGTCCGCCAAGCATGTCTAGCATTAGACTCGCTAGGGCCCAGGGCAGAAAGCCGAAGTCCTGCTGCATGGGACTGCAGCATGGGGCACCAAGCCCCACCGCCCAGGGCTGAAGCCAAAGCCTGAGCAACTTAACTTCACAGTGCCTCATGTGGTGTGGGGCCCCAGGCAGTGGCTCTGGTTGCTATCCCCTAATGCCAGCCCTGGCTTTTATATGCAGAAAAACAATTGTTGTGGCACAGCTGGGCCATGGAGTTTTTATAGCATGTTGTTGGGAGGGGGAGAACGGGACTCAGAAAGAAAAAGGTTGAGAACCCCTGCACTAAACAACAATCTTCATGGAAATCCCAGTGTAGGAGCCTAGAACTGAATGGGCATTGAACCTGAAATACCCTGTAGACCAGCCCACGCCGCTTCCCGCAGCTCCAATTGGCTGGGAACGGTGAACCGCGGCCACTGGGAGCTGCGAGTGGCCATGCCTGTGGATGGTCAGTGTAAACAAACTGTCTCACAGCCCACTCAGCAGATTACCCTGACGGACGAGCTGCATGCAGCCTGTGGACCGCAGGTTACCCACCACTGCTGTAGACTCTCGGGCTGGCATTTCCAACTCGCACTGAGGGCTATGAAACACATTTTGTGGGAAAGTGTTGTTTTCCAAACATTTCTCAGCTTGAAATATTTTCTAAAAATAGTTTTGAAATTGTCAAAGTAAAAAATTCCAGTTTTCTAGTTGAAAACGACTTTGTTTCAAAATTTGAGCTAATTGTACCAAAAAAATTTAAAAACTAATTAATAGACAAAGTATAAACAAATTGTTTCCAAATTATTGAAACAAAAAATGTCTATTAACCAGAGCTAACTTTTTTTTAAATTCTGGTTTGTGAAAAATGTTGAGATTTTGACTTTTCATTCAGATATGGGACAGCAAAAAATGTTTAAATCTCTAAAATTTTTGCAGGATGGGGAAACCATTTCCCATCCAGCTCTAATGTTTTGCATGTGATAGCAAAGAACCATGTGTTTAACAATTAAGGGTAACATAATACAGCAGGACACAGATCATCCAACAAGTATTTGGAATGCATTGAAGACAACTTTTTATTACAGGAGGTGGAGAAAGTGACTAGGGGAGAGGTTATTCTAGATTTGATTCTGACAAACAGGGAGGAACTGGTTGAGAATTTGAAGGTGAAAGGCAGTTTGGGTGAAAGTGGTCATGAAATGGTTGAGTTCATGATTCTAAGGAATGGTAAGAGGGAAAACAGTAGAATAAAGACAATGGAGTTCAAGAAGACAGACTTTAGCAAACTCAGAGAAATGGTAGGTAAGATCCCATGGGAAGCAAATCTAAGGGAAAAAAGAGTTCAGGAGGGTTGGCAGTTTCTTAAAGAGTCATTATTAAGGGCACAAGAACAAACTATGCCAATGCATAGGAAAGATAGGAAGTGTGGCAAGAGACCACCCTGGCTGAACCAGGAGATCTTCAATGACCTGAAACTCGAAAAGCATCATACAAAAAGTGGAAACTAGGTCAAATTATGAAGGTTGAATATGAAAAAACAACACAAGCATGTAGGGACAAAATTAGAAACACAAAGACACAAAACAAGATTAAACTAGGTAGGGACATAAAGGGTAACAAGAAAATATTTTACATATACATTAGAAGCAAGAGGAAGACCAAGGACAGGGTAGGCCCAATACTCAATGAGAAGGGAAAGACAATAACAGAAAATGCAGCAATAGCCAAAATGTTAAATGCCTTTTTTGTTTCCATTTTCACCAAAAAAGTTAGCAGTGATGGAACAACTAATATAATGAACACCAGTGTAAATGGGGTGGGATCTGAAACTAGAAATGGAAAAGAACAAGTTAAAAATTACTTAGACAAGTTAGATGTTTTCAAGTTGGTAGGGCCTGATGAAGTACATCCTAGAATACGTAAGGAACTGGATGAAGAGATCTCTGAGTCATTAGTGATTTTCTTGGAAAATTCATGGAAGACAGGAGACATTCCAGATGACTGGAAGAGGGAAAATACAGTACCTATCTATAAAAAGGGAAATAAGGATAACCCAGGGAATTATAGACCAGTCCGCTTAATTTTAATGAAATGATGGAATGATTATGGAGCAAATAAGCAAATACTCAGTTTGTAAGCACCTAGAAGACAAAAAGGTGATAAGTAACAGTCAACATGGATTTGTCAAGAACAAATCATGTCAAACCAACCTAATATCCCTCTTTGACAGAGTAACAAGCCTTGCGGATAAGGGGCAGCAGTAAACATCATATCTTGACTTTAGTAAGGCTTTTGATACTGTCTCACATGACCTTCTCATAAAAAAAAATAGAGAAATATAGCCTAGATTAACTATAAGGTGGGTGCAGAACTGGTTGGAAAAGCATACTTAGAGAGTAGTTATCAATGGTTTACAATGAAGCTGAAAAGGTATAGTGAGTGGGGTCGCAGATTGATCTTTTCTGGGTCCAGTTCTGTTCACTATCTTCATAAATAATTTGGATAATAGCATAGAGAGTATATGTATGGAGTTTGCAGAAATACCAAGCTGGGAGAAGTTGCAAGTGCTTTGGAGGGCAGAATTAGAATTCAAAATGATCTTGACAAACTGGAGAAATGGTCTGAAATAAACGGGATGAAATTCAGTAAGGACAATTGCTAAGTACTCCACTTAGGAAGGAATAATCAATTGCACAAATACAAAATGGGAAAGGACTGCCTAGGAAGGCATACTGCAGAAAAGGATCTGGGGGTTATAGTGGATCACAGACTAAATATGAGTCAACAATCTAATACTGTTGCAAAAAAGCAATCATCATTCTGGGCTGTATTAGCAGGAGTCTTGCAAGCAAGACACAAGAAGTAATCCTTCCATTCCACTCAGCACTAATAAGGTCTCAACTGCAGTATTGTAACCAGTTCTGGGCTCCATGCTCTGGGAAAGATTTTAACAGATTGGAGAAAATCCAGAGGAGAACAACAAAAATGATTAAAGGTCTAGAAAACATGACTTACAAGGAAAAATGGAAAAACTTGAGTTTGTTTAGTCTGGAGAAGAGAAGACTGAAGGGGACATGATAATAATCTTCAAGTACTTAAAAGGTTGTTATAAAGAGAGGGTGATACATTGTTCTCCTCAGGGCCGGCTCTAACTTTTTTGCCGTCCCAAGCAAAAAAAAAAAAGAGCATCGCCCCGCCGTAGCACCTCCCCCGAGCGCTGCACCGCCCCGTCAAAACACCCCCACATGCGCCGCCCCGCCGAAACACCCCTCCAAGCACCGCGCCGCCGAAACACACACCCCGAGTGCCGCAACACTGAAACACCTCCCCCACGAGCGCTGCGCCATGCCGCCGGAACAAAAACAACCCACCCCCTCCCCCCCCGAGCGCCACCCGCCGAAACAAAAACAACAACAAAAAAACCTCGAGCGCCCCCCACCACCCAAAGATTGTCCTGACTATCACTAGTCTAGACAATACTTAGTTCTGCCTCCATTCTGTACTCAGAGCAGGGTTTGAATACTGTGGAGTAGAGCTGGTCAGAAGAACTTTGACAAAATAATTTTCCTTTGGAAAATCCACTTTTGTCAAAATTGAAACACTTTGTGAAATTGTGTTGATTTTCCCGAAATGTTTCAATTCATCAAAAACTTTTTTTTTTTTTTTAAGAATTTTAATTTGTGGAGACTTTTGAAAATTTTCTGGTTTCATTGTAAATTGGAACAGAAAGAAATTCTGAAACACTGAAATCCTCCACAAAATGCAATTTCCATTCTCCACGCAGCACTTGTATACCGTAAGTAAGATCTAGAGTCAAAAATTGAACAATAAGGATAACACAAAATATTAAATAGCTGCTAATTCAGTGAGCACTGACCATCCACAGGACGGATGCATAGGCATCCTTAACTCTGGC
The DNA here is from genome assembly GCF_027887155.1 of Malaclemys terrapin pileata. Classification (NCBI taxonomy): domain Eukaryota; kingdom Metazoa; phylum Chordata; order Testudines; family Emydidae; genus Malaclemys; species Malaclemys terrapin. The sequence continues at coordinate 266,769,089 of NC_071506.1, forward strand.
TTTTCTTAAAATTTCAGTGCTTGATTTCATAACCTTAATGTTCTTTTAACATAGCTTTTGTGTGTGTGATATAATAAAAATCAGCATGTGTCAATATAACATACTCTAAGGCAAGGTCTACACTGCGGAGGGGTGGGGGGGGTCGACCTAAGATACGCAACTTCAGTTACGTGAATAGCGTAGCTGAAATTGCGTATTTTAGGTCGACTTACCTGGCTGTGAGGACGGCGGCGAGTCGACCGCTGCCGCGCCGCCGTCGACTCCACTTCTGCCTCTTGCCGCGGTGGATTTCCAGAGTCAATGGCAGAGCCATTGGGAAGACGCGATAAGTCGATCCCCAATAGATCAATTGCTACCCGCCGATCCGGCGGGTAGTGAAGACGTGCCCTAAGAGAGTTCCACACTAAGCTTGGGATTGCATAAAGAGGCTTTCTTGGCTTTTGGTCATTGAATGAAAGAGGACTGCATTTTCTGTTATTCAAGGCAAAGGGTCTAGTCCACATAGAAATATTCTTCTTTGATGAAAAGCCAAAAGAGCAGTTTTTCTGGATCCAGTGTTGCAGATTGGCTTGGCTCCATAGTCGATCATGTGTAGAGGTGGGGCTCGAGGTAGGAATCAGAGAAGTGGGAAATAAACGTTTAAATGTGTTTTACTGTATGATGTCTTCATTTGGCTGGGAGTACATTTATTTTAGTTTTTGAAAATAAACTGACTTTAAAATATTTGAATAAGGACCTGGTCCCTCGGGCCTTTAATCTCTGCAAACTCCTTTTGCAAGCACTATAGGCTTGGTTCAGTGGGAGAAAAGACAGAATTAAGGTGTTGAGAGCTAAGGAAATGCAAATAAAATTTCAGCACATTCTGCAGAAATTACCTGTCCGGACAGTAATTTCTAGGTTTGCTGTTTGGTGCTTCAAGTAAAGTTTGAAACTGAAACAAAGTCTGGCTCCCATAGAAAAGAAGTTTGAGGAAGTTGGCTCTATTTAGCCAGTGCACCTGGAGAAAATGTGAGGCCAAAATGTATAGGTTTTATAAAAACAAGTTTTATAAAATCTAAGCCAAAGGTAATGTTTCAATGGCTTTCTAATAAAACAATTCTTGTGAAAAGTGGATTTAAAAAAAATTATCCTTCAGTGTTGTCAACCCAAACATAGCATCATTGCTTTGGTGCATGAGAACCAGGAAGCAGAACTGACTTAAAACTCATAATTCATTCATTATAGTGAAACTAACTACTTTAGTTTCTTTTGGTGAAGATGAGAGAAATGCAGAAACTCAAAGAGGTAGCAAATATAGTGAAAAGTAATTAGGGTTTTTTCACTTCACTTTATTTTTTAAAATAGTTTAATTACATTAATGTATAAAAATGAATGAGAGGAGTGCTTGTAAGAATCAATTAATCTTATCACAGTAACATATTTCAGGGCAACTTTACTCCTTGGTAACTGTTTGGGAATGTGAGTGCTATGATGTAAAGGTCCTTGATTAGATCTCACATAATCCAAGTTGTTTTTTACCAACAAACTCCTGCTCTTTTGCTGGTATTTTATACCTAAATCAATGTTAGAAAGTTTCTTTAAGTAATTTAAATCTTTTTTATAATGTAGAATAATCCAAGGTGGTATTCAGTAACATACACAAGGATTTTCTTTTAATTATAGTTTGATTTCTAACCAGACAACATCCCATTAATGTTGATAAATCCTAGTGGTGAAAACATGTACAGTAATGGCACTTGCAACCTCTGTAAAAAGAGGAAATTTGGCAATATATTTCTAATCCCAATAAAGAAAAGATTTAGATGGCAGAAATGGGTGCATAAAATTAGGAACATAAATCCCTAGTTAGACTCCTAAATGTGTTACTTGATTTTCAGAAGTATTGAACACCCAGACTTCTGAAAAATTGGGCCACTTATTTTGGTGCCTAACTATGGACTGAAGAGACTAGTTTTAGGAACTCCGGTCTGAATAAACTGGCCTACATTTCTTAAAAATGTGTTCCGGAACTATTATACGTATTGTGATTGGGCAGCCTGGCCTGGGGCTCCCTCCTGTGGCAGGCAAGGGCAGAACAGGCACGCCTGTCTCAGTTTCCTCCCTTCAGAGTCCCCATTAATTCCACAACAGGCTCTCTTGCCTAAATAATACTCCTCTTTGGGACTGTTTTGTTACCAAAACATAATTCAAATAATCCCCAACAAAAGTCACAAACATAGTCTATTTCCCACACCTAGTATGTATAGTTCTTAAAACCCCACTCTTCTCAGCTTCCATGCTGGGATTCCTTCCTTACAATACTCTGGGGTGTTTTCTGCCACACGTGGACTCTTTGTTGTTCCTCTAGTGTCCTTGTAGCAGGACAGCCACCCCAACCCTTCCAGCTGGAGTGCAACCCTGCTCTCCCCACCACGATTCCCCCCCCCCAGCCTTTCTGGCTCCTGATCCCCAGTGTGGGAGTCCTTTAGAGCCCTCTGCTGATCCCTGTCTTCAGCCCTCTCTGGCCCTCGACTCTGGGTCTCCATCTTGAAAGCCAGCAGGCAACTCCCTTTGCTGCTTTCCTGGCTTCAGCCCTCTCCAACCCTGGCTCACTGGCTTGGGAGAGTCAGACAGCAAACCCCTCGTGCCGCTCTTCTGTCTTTAGTCTTCCCCCAGGAATTGCCTATGGCTTCCTTCAGTGACATCCTGCAGTCACTTGATCACCAGCTGTTCTCACTTGCCCTTTTCCTGATGGACTCCTCCACTGTGCTCTCAGCAGCCCTGGCTTACCAGGTCTCTTTCTCCTGTTTAGGGTCAGATGCCCTCTTTTAAGCCTATCTGAGAGGCAGCTGCAAGTCACTGGTGCACTGTCTCCTGCTCCCTCCTCAAGGGCCAGTGCCACCCTCTGACACATGCAAATGCACAGTTTTGATCCAATATGTTTTTGTCTTCTCACATCTCTTAATAGGAACACAATAGTCACATGTAACCTTTTGTCCATCTCCTTCTACACCGAGCTATTTTTATAAATGGGTCTGTCTTTAATATGGCCCTACTCTCCTTTTTTTAGAGATCAGAAATGACTTATCAGCTGTGTAGCAGATTCTTATTTTGTCTGCCTCCCACAATCCATCAGGAGAGAGTTAAGAAAAGGACCGGTTATCTCACAGCAGACAAATTCCTTGTTCATCGTTCAGTTTTATGTTTAAAATCTCTGTGCGCTGTCAGCCACAGAGAAAGGCGATTACTTTGTCTGTCTGCTTCATGAATACCCTGTAAATACTGTCTCTGTGCAAAAGGCGGATTTCTAATCAGCTGTGAAATAAACAGAAGCTGCTAGTTATTTTAACATTCAAATAGTCAAGATTGGTTGCTTGAATGTACAACAACAATTTATTTAATGTGATAACTGAAGTCTAATAGCCAAAATTCTCAAGGAAGTTAAACAAACCTCACAAACAAGAAAAGCTATCGCCATTTTTAACACAAAAGAATATATATAACCGTTCTACACAAAGGATTGCTCACCAGTGTTAGCACTGCAAACTATGGGACTTTGAGTTTGCAGATGATTTTGCATCTCCTGCTTGGGATCAGCACAGGAGGGATGGAGCTGATGCACTTTCTTTTTCAGGAAGAACGCTATCCTTTCAGCACCCACTTAAGACAGCTAAGGCAAAAGCGTTTACACCAGGGGTGGCCAACCTGTGGCTCCGGAGCCACATGCGGCTCTTGAGAAGTTAATATGCGGCTCTTTATATAGGCACCAACTCCGGGGCTGGAGCTACAGGCACCAGCTTTCCAATGTGCCGGGGAGTGCTCACTGCTCAACCCCTGGCTCTGCCACAGGTCCTGCCTCCACCCCTTCCTACCCCCTTCCCTGAGATTGCTGTGCCCTCGCTCCTCCCCTCCTCCGCCCCCCCCCCAGCCTCCTGCACGCCACGAAACAGCTGATTGGAAGGTATGGGGAGGAAGGGGGAGGCGCTGATTGGCAGGGCTGCCGGTGGGTGGGAGGCAGGTCTACTGACGTATTACTGTGGCTCTTTGGCAATGTACATTGGTAAATTCTGGCTCCTTCTCAGTCTCAGGTTGGCCACCCCTGGTTTACATAGTCCTTTCTTCTGTTGGAGCAGTAACCCTCAGGAAGGATACTTCAATATAAGTGTAAAAATGCAGATATACTGTAGATCCGAATTTTAAAAATGGCAACTAGCCGTTTTAACTGAGATTTTAATGGAAATTAGAAAGTGGGGTGCAATCAGTAACCAATCCTGAATGCATCTTTCCACCTATGTCTCTAGGCCAAAATGCATAAGAATCTAATGAGCCAGAAAGGACACAAACACTTAATTAGTATGGGTTTCTTGTAGGACACTCCTGTTCCTTTTGGAAAACCCAAAAGATCTTTTTGTAGTGATGTAACAGTTGCAAAATCAGAACAGACATGCAGTTTATTCATGTTAATGTGAATAAAATTATGTTATCCCAGCCTGCGTGTGTTTTTAATCTTAAACCCAGAAATAAAAAAATGTCTACATTTGAAATCCAAATTTCCTAATTAGGGCTTAGCCATGGCCTCTGCTTTTCTAGAAATTTCCTTATGTGACCTTCTGCAATTTTACCAGGCTATTTGCTGCTGCTTCATTGTAGACTCAATACTGACTATTTGACTAGTAGCTCAAATTTCAGTGCTGTCTGTCAGGCACTTGCAATTAATAGGCCTTCTAATCAGAGCTGTTCGGGAATTTTTCAGTGAAACATTTTTTGGTTGGAAAATGCCAATTTGTTGAACCCAAAACGTTTTGCAGAGACAGTTTTGACTAAACTTATGATGGGAAGTTTCCTCAAGTGCAGGATGGAATTTCTGGTCAAAATGAACAAGAGCAACTCACCCCAGAATAGCCAAATGCTTAGGGCATTCACCTGGGATATGGGAGACTCAGTACAGGCTGATTTGCCCTAACCACCAGGCTATTGGCCATTCGGGGATGTGTCTCGTTCAATCTCTCCTGTTAGAGCTGATTCACTTTGTATGAGCAATTAAATACTGATTGGGCCGAGAGAGACACTGACTCGGTACCCTGGTGATTAAGGTGCACCAAATCACTCAGAGAAGGGACTTGAGCCTGAATTTCCCACATCCCAGGTGAATGCACTAACCAGTGGGCTATTTTGGGCTGGGTTTCACTGATGCTCTGGGGTAAATTTTGAAAGGTCTCATTTTTATCATGTTGTGGAATGAAACCAAATGCCAAAATCTCAACATTTTTTCACAAAACAAAATTCTTGTTTTCCAACCAGTCCAACTTCTACAACAAGTTTATTGCTTCAGTGTTCTTCTGCCTCCAGCTCTCCCTCCCCTGTGTTACATGTAAATGTTGTTTAAAATTTAGAATAGACCCACAATAAATTGCAGTGAAGAGAAAATTAAGGTCCACAGAGAAATGATAATCGTCTACATAAAATGGTCAATTTTACAGTAATTTCACACACACTCACTGCCAAAAGTGATAATTTTATATTACCTCAGCTTAGTACAAAGAAAGCCCTGGAGACTGGGTGACCTATCCTTTGATAAATTGGCTTTGGGCACTTTACAGTAGCTATCATTCTTCTGGGCCCATGCATGGCATCCTTCTTTATTTGAATAGGTGGTGACTAAACTTTTGAAGTTTTTAGTGATTTTGTGGTGTCTCAGTTTTTAGGAGCCAAACTAGAGATTCCTTAAAGGAGTGTGACTTTAACACTATTGAGAGGTGAGGCAGTATGGCCTAGTGGATAGAGCCTGGCCTGGGGCTTCGGATAGCTGGATTCTGTTCCTGGCTCTACAGTAGCCTGCTGATGTTGGATAAGTCACTAGACTTCTCTGTGCCTCAATGATCCCATCTATACAATGGAGACACTGATACTTACCTCCTTTGTAAAGTACTTTGAGCTCTATTGATGAAAAAAAGCTATATTATTTATTACTGTCCTTAGAAAAATCAGGACTTCTTTAATGTTGGGCACCCAAAATCAGTAAAAAGCTTTTTAAAATCTTGGCCAGTATATTAATTTTTAAATGAAATGGTGGTGAAATATGACTCAATCGTTATTTTGGTCTGGTTTGTTCAATAAGGAAGAACATCTTTTAAGATCCATGTTCTTGTTTTAAAAAATAACCCAAGTGTGTCAAATACCAGGGGCATATCAAGGAATAATCTAAGTCCTGTGCATCTAATTTCTGCCTCTGTTGCCTGTTTGAATTCCATGTGTTTAAAAATCATATTTCTTGTTATCGTGCTCACTGCATTTTATTCCAGCCTAATTTATAAACAAATTAAAGCTTTGAACTTTTAACCAGGATGTGTTTGTTTGGAGGGGCGGGGTGTCTTTCACTCTTGAAGTCTGGCGTCCTTTCAGCTTTTCTTAACTTTCATTAAAACAGAAATACAAATGTATCAGTCACTTAAAATTCTGGGAAATAAAAAGCACCCTTTCAGTGTGTGGCATAAAACGAACAGTAAGTAAAACCACAAATAACCAGAAGAAATAAACAGTCTCTAGCCTTAAGTTTCCTCTCACATCAGTTTTACACCAGTGTAATCCCACTGATCTAGCACTGTCATTTGCGATACCATTAGCTTCAGCTTCTTTATGTGTTTGTTATGTGCGTTAGTATAAATACAGTGCATTCCATTTATACGAATCACTGATATAAGAATCAACCTCATATAGTGATCAAAACTACTGGGACAAAATCATTCCTATACTAACTAAAATACTCCACTTACAAGAATCAAATCATCCAGGGGACAGATGTGGTTCTTATAACAAGAGTGCACTGTACATATTGCCAATGATGACGTAGAATGGATCTAAACTGTTCTCTTCTGGATCTATTAATTAAAGGGATTTAAAACCCCGTGAAGCAATCAGATCATTTGACTTCAGTGGGGTTCCATGTGGATTGAAGGATATACCTACAAGGATCCAATAGCTAAATCTTGGCCTAAATCTAAAATTAACAAAAATATCACAACCCTCTATCTTCAAAGAAATAAATAAAATTACATAGTGTATAATATATAGGCCCTGATCTTGCAAATGAGTGTTCAGCAGACACCTGTACCCCATGTGGAGTCAACTGAAGGAATGGGGCCTTATTTTTGTAATTAGAAAGCAGTAAGCATTATGTTTTCCACGGTAACATATGGGAACAATGGTTTCTCTGCTATGGTGTAAGCAAGTAATTCCAACTGTAAACTAATATAAACTTTAGTTGTTGACAAAATTGTGTTAAAAGTGCAATAACATGCATGAAAGTCAAAATACATAACACACTCCCCCCTTACATGGGTTCCCGATCCCAGAGTAAATACAAGCAACTCTGAATAAGTTCCCTTAATAAGATGTATCCTCTAATCCTATTAATCAATAAAGCTATAAAATGACAAGTCAAACATGTCATCCTACTATGCAAAATGATGATTCAGGTTCTTTCTAAAAAATGTTTCCTTTTCTCTTCTCTTTTCCATCATAACATTAATTTTGTTACAGGCTGCAAATGGACTTTCTGATTGCACTCTGTCACCCACAGATTCCTCTGCACAGTGGGTGAAGAACTGGGGATTTATGCTGTGTTTTCATGCAGAGGTTTGCATTAAAAAACCATGTGGCACTGCGGTTGTATTGAGAATGTGACATTTTACAAAAATGGATAATGATATGTGTTTGCAATCTAAAGAAAAATAAACCACTACAGTTACTTTGTGTTAAAAGGAAAAAGCAAAGAAAAGCTTAACTCTGTGATTATGCTTAAATATATTTTCTTTTGAAGGTCTTTTTAAGATAAACTAGAGTCTAATTTTCTAATGAAGAGACAAGAGAAATCAATAATGCCTCTTGTTATTAGTTCAAATTCTAGTTATGAGTAATTCGGACCTGTGTAATGAAATCAGATTACGTGTGAAAATGCAATAATACCATACTGAAAACACAGTATGAAGGTCAGTTCTGAATTGTATTATCATACCAGAATGTTAGAAAAGTCTTGCTTTGACTAAAATATTTTTTTATGGTAAGATGTAACAAAAGATGGTCCAAAAATAAATGAAAAGGAGGTGTGGCCTAGCAGTCTAAACACAAGACTTGGAGCCAGGAACTATGGTTTTCTGATCTACACTCTGACACTGACCCGTCAAAGTTTTGCTCAAGTCGCTAAACCTCTTCACCTCAGTTTCCTGCTGTATAAAATAGGGATACTAACCAGGGCCGGCTCCAGGGTTTTTGCTGCCCCAAGCGGCGAAAAAAAAAAAAAAAAAAAAAGCCATGATCGCGATCGGCGGCAGCTCCACCGTGCCACTTTCTTCTTTGGCGACAATTCAGCGGCAGGTCCTTCCCTCCGAGAGGGACCCGCCCCCGAAGAGCCCGACGTGCCGCCCCTTCCCCTTGGCCACCCCAAGCACCTGCTTGCTGGACTGGTGCCTGGAGCCGGCCCTGATACTAACATGCACTTGAGGGTCTGATCATTCCCTATTGTTTCTGTTGAATTCAGTGGTAGTCAGACCCAACAGTGGTTCTAATCAATTACACCTGCTTATGCTAGGACTGTCTTTGGTCTTATGTTTGAAAAGTGCCATATGAATGTTGAGTAGGGCTCTGTGACAATAGCAATTTTGCATTTAAACACATGAAATTCTTAAGTGGGCATGTTTCAATTGAAAGTTTTAAAATTCAGAAATATGACTGTATTTGATTGAATATGGCACCATTCTGACTATAATCATTACAATATTATTTTTATTGAAATACTTGTTTTGTGAGTGTTGGGTTTTTTATTTTGATTTTTTTACAAAAGTTGAACCTTTATAAAAGTAAAAGAAAATGTTAAAACCTCTAATATTGATACTGAATTTTCTTGCAAATATTAGAGCTGATGAGGAATGAAAACATTTATTTGTATGTAGGGGGAAAATGGTTAAAGTCAACAACAAATATTATTCATCACCAGTTGTTTGACTCACTCCAGCAAATGGTTTGCACAGCCCCAGTGTTAAGTAGTGCTACCAGTGAAGATACTTTCACAATATAGACAGTAGATCTGCTAATGTAAACTTAGAGACTGTTTTCTGTAGCTCACAAATTATACCAGATCTTGATGATGAAGAAAATGAGGTGCCCCCAATCCAAGAGCTGTTTGAATTCAGATGGTCGATCCAGATCTAGTGCCAGATTAAAGAATTTTAAGACCTTGTGAACTATGGCAGTTGGGTTCCTCTCACATTCCCTGCCCTTAAGGATTGGGTCCTGGCCCCACTGGGGGATGGAGAGCAAATACGCCCTGCACTCACTCCACAGCATCTCGCATCCTGCATGGCTGGCCTGGATCCCCGCTCCAGCTCATTGGCTCTCACCAGAGTGTGAGGGCAGGTATGGCCCTCCCCACCTTTGATGCCCCTCCCCACCCCTTCCCTGACCCTGAATTGGTTTTTGTGTGTGTATGTGTGTGTCCTTCCTCCAATCCTCCGCGGTGGATTTTGCAAGAACATGAGAGTTCCTGCTTTGGTTAAGATACTGGATCCAAACTTAGGCCTAACTGTCAAACTTGAACCCTAAATTCTGACATGACATTTGGTTCTAGACACTGGCAAGTAACTGATCTTTTGTTTTAACCAGACAGATTGTGAGTGTTATAAACCATCCTTATTTTACATCTTCTAGTATTGTTATTCTCTAGAATTTGTAGGACACTTAAAAGCCACAATGATGTGTGAGGTGTAAACACCTAGGCCTGGTCTACACTAGGGGAGGATCGATCTAAGTTACGCAACTTCAGCTATGTGAATAACGTAGCTGAAGTCAACGTACTTAGATCTACTCACCGCGGTGTCTTCCCTGCGGTGAGTTGACTGTTGCCACTCCCCCGTTGACTCCGCATGCGGCTCTCATGCCGGTGGAGTACAGGAGTCGATGGGAGAGCGCTCGGGGATTGATTTATTACGTCTAGACTAGACGCGATAAATCGACCCCCGGTAGATCGATCGCTGCCCGCCAATCCAGCGGGTAGTATACAGACCCTTAGATAGAAAGATTTCAATGAGAGTTAAGTGCCTGAATGGAGGGGGAGGATATGCCTTTTTAGAGCACTGTTGACTTACTTTTCTTCTTTCGGTATTAGATCTCAGTTGAATGAAAACATTGTCCATTATCGCCATGCAGGAGCTCACACATGGGCTCACAAACACAGTGAAGAAGCTGGATAAGATGTTTATAGAATCTGTCTTTTGAACAGTAATTAGTGATAATAATAACTTACACTTACAGTAAATTGAACGTCGATTTGTAGATGTCAATGGGCTTTATACACCATCTTCTTCTACCCAGCAAAAGCCTGGGCAGGAGTGTCCCAATCTAGATGGGAGAAAACAGATTTCATATACATCAGAGAAAAGATTTTCCATCCAAAGTACATGAATATGCCCTTTACAGGGGGATGTAAATCCTCTCAGACCCAAACTGATAACACATCATTGACTGGGTTATTTTGCTTTTGCAAGTATTGATGTATCAATTTATATCATTTTTCAACAGACTTTCTTAAATGCTTGTCTCTTGCTTTAACAAAGTCATCTTTTTTTATTCATTAATGATTTATTACAGTTTGCAGAAATAACCATAAGAAAAAAGATGATTTCTTGAATAGTGTTCATGTGTGCTATTAAACTGCTGCTGAATTTCAGAGGTGGATGAATTTCTCTCTTTCTCCCTCTCACTCTCATTTGTATATTATTTAAGTTTGTAGAACTTGTTGCAATCTTTTGGTATGAGACAAAATATGTAAAAGTAAGTTATTACAGAGCTAAGCAGAATAGATGCTAAAAATGCATTTATACAATCTCAGACAATTTCAGATGTTAATATGAAGAATTCATAAATTGGCAGCACTAACAAAATAATTGGCTGAACTACCTCTGTAGGAGAGTTATATATCACAGAGATTCATTTTGGTCTATAAATGCAACTCTATGCAAAGAAACACATATGCCACTAGATATCACTGCACAAACTATATTTGCATATTGAAATTCTCCATTTTTTAAAAAAGTATTCAAGATCAAATCAACAAATAACATAGAGAAGGAAAAAGAGATATCACTACCATTGCTGATCACATTACAAAACTAGAGGTAAATCCAAAATTTAGATACAGCCATCAGAGTTCTGACAAGTTCCATCGCTTAAGCAAAAGTTTGGATATCCTTGGACTTGTTTTATGCAAGCCTGGTCTGGAATGGGAAACTATTGTTTGATAGCACATTGTTATGTTTGATTTATTCATACCATATCTCATCCAAGTTCATTGTTTATCCAAAACAGAATTTTTGGCAAACTTCTTAATCATCTAATGATTAATCATATTAACCAAATCATATGAAAGTATCCATGTTAAAAAAGGTCCTACATTATGATAACTACAAATTTGTAAGACTCAGAGCTAGGGGACTTTCTACTCTCTCTGCAGGGGAAGAGGGGAAATGCCAGCACTGGCCAGCCTCATTCACATAAGTTATAGTGTTACTTCCCCGTAGTTCACATACTGGTCTTTGTTGGAATTTATGTACTGATTATATAAATGATAAAAGATCGTTACTGTGGTGTGCTCATGAAAGGGCACAGAAATTGTGCGAGATACGCCCTGGAGTAACTGAGTTGTCCTGACTTTGCAGGTAGTAGATAGAATCTGGTTTGGGAACAGGAGTCAAGTTCCAAAAAGAAGGTATAGAAGGCTCTGTCCTAGAGATCAAGGATTCTGTCCAAGCACCCTGGGTTCCCTACCTGATTCTGAATCCTGTGTGGAGTGATTCTAAGTGGACTAAGCTGAACCAGTGGCAGTTCTGGTGCACAGCTGACCTCACAGCAAGAGCTGACTGGACCAATAATGGCAGCACAGAGCTGATTTACCATTGCGGCCCCAAACTATGCAGTAAATATCTGAAGTTCATTAGTTCTTTTTAACATGGTGACATGATTTGAGGCATGCATTCTGTGTTTTCCTTTTACTGTTTTCCTGATTCCTGTTTCCAAAATTGAGAGTCATAGTGGAAAGATGTACTACAAAATTCTAAAAATTAAAATAGATATACACACACCTCTACATGGGTCTTTTTTGTTTTCTACCTTGATGCTTCAAAATACTTCAAATACAGAGAAGAACTGAGATGATTATGAGTACTATTATAAATCTGATACATTCCTGACTTTCAAGTGCTCAACTGTGTAACCTAAATGACCTACTTTTTAAAATAGTTTTTTAATGTAATTTAGTATATAGCTTTAGTACTAGGGCTATTTTTTATGAAAATGGGATCAGTGATCAATGAGCATAGGCCCAATTTCTCTAGAAAGTGGTCAAAATGCCTCAACTACTACTGCCTAAGTGCAGTAGTAACCAGGTCGGTCCCAGGATATTAGAGAGCCAAGGTGGCTAAGGTAATATCTTTTACTGGAGCAACTTCTGTTGGTGAGAGAGACAAGCTTTCGAGCTTACACAGAGCTCTTCTGAAGAAAGCTTGTCTCTCTCACCAACAGATGTTGGTCCAGTAAAAGTTATTACCTCACCCACCTTGTCTCTCAAGTTTATTAAATCAAACGTAACAAGGCAAGATCTACAGTTAACAGTGTTGGCAGTGCTTGAACAGGCACAGGTTCAACTCTTTTGATATTCTCATAACACTGAGTATCCTAATTGTCCAAGGTTTAAATAGGTCCACCTAATCCTGACGTCCACCTGGGCTTTCTTAACCCAAGGTCTGAACAGATGTTTAGTCCCATGAAAGCTATTGCATCCGAACATCTCCAGTCTTAAATGGAAAGTTGGGGCATGCTAGCTCTCTGTTTGAAGTCCTAATCCAGTGCTTCTCATAATACAAGCATAATACAGCAATAAGGTGTGCTGTCTCCGACATGAATGATGAAATTTTGCTGCATACAGTATTTGTTTCTTGAACGTTCATCTGCTCCCCTCATGCTTCTTCTCCACATGAAGTCAGAAGCTGATATTCCTAAACAGAATGTTTGTCAAAGTTTTCCATCAGGCATCAGTTGGTGTTTAGATGATCATATAATCATGGTATGAAAATTGATCCATATTAGACATGCTTTATAGTTAGAATTAAATTATCATTGATTTTATATTTGTTAAATTAAATTATAAATCAAAACTTTAAAATGAGAAATCCACAAATAAAAAGAACTGGTTTTAAGAGCAGGTTGTCACGTGTATATTCTCCCAGCAAGCTATTGTTAGCGTGGTCAATCATCACTTAATATATAGTCTGTGTTCAGGAAATTTGATTCTGTGACATAAAGAAACTCGAGCCAAAATATGTCCTATCTTGCACCCCTGTGCAACTCCACTGACTTCAGTAGGCTTGAAATTGAAATCGGTGTAGAATTTGGCCATTAATGGTTTACAAGCTAGTCTTTCTTATGACTTTTTTTCATAGGAAAGGGTGAAAAGAGATGTAGTTTTGTGTATAATTAGATAACACTCCATATTTTGTGTAACATCTTTGGCAAAGCTGAACCCCAAAACAATTTACAGAGTTAACAAGTCACAAAGCTAAGTAAACAGTCACAGAGGAAGAGCAATATTAAGAGCAATATAAAGCAAGGAAGCAAAGATCTTTCCATATTAAAAGAAATTGGAAGTCAAGGCAAAGAAGTTTTGGAAGGTTGGTGGCTCTTGTGCCAACAGACGTGCTCGTCTACTATGTGATGAGCACCAGTATAAGAACATAGATCGAGTTTATGTGAGGGTACAAGAAGTGACTGTAGATGAGCAGAAAGAGCAAGGAAATGAACAAGGAGAAACAAAGTCTGTGAGGTAGATAGAAGCAAAGTCTGGTGGAATTTTTAGAAAGAGGGTTAATTTTGGACTGGATCCTGAAATGAATGGGGAGCCAGTTGAGTTGCTTGAAGTGATGTTGTCATTGTATATGTGAGAAGGTGGGCAATGTCATCCTAAATCTGAAAGCACAGACTTAATGAGGTCACAAACAAGGAGCTTACCTTAATCAAGTCTGTTATTGCATAATAACAATGGTAATCTAACTTTTCTTTTCTCCATTCATTTTCCAATTGTGTGAAGTTGACTCATCCACAAAACAATCACAGCTCCTTGGAGATGATTATATGAATTGTCCTTTACTAAAGAAATGTTGTCTTTTATTATTCCAAGGATGGGTGCCATTTTGACTAGCTAAAAATGACACATTTTTGATAAATTCACTGTAAAAAAATATAAACACAACATAATTTCACTTGTTATTAAAACAAAACCCCAGGGTTATTCTTGTTTCCTGAGTGGTGGACCAACTCTTTAGTAGATGATATTGAAGTCCTAAACATGAAATCAGTTTCCCGAATATTTTAAAAAAAATACAAAACATGGAAAGTACACCTGTTTTAGTCTTGTTTTGTGGGAGCATCAACCAAAGCACTATTTGTCTAGTTTTGGCCTGGAGAAAAAAATACAGTTCAGCATCCATTTCCAATTGCTTAAGTATGTGCACTGACTGGAGATGTGAAATGCAAACTTTTTATATAACTCCCATAGTTAAAAAAGGACTTCATGCATTTTTGTGCATCAAAAAAATTGAGAATTGTAAAAAGCTTTGAGAATTGTATTTATGAATTCGCTTTAATATAGAGATCTTCCAAACCATCAGAATTTAGTTTTGGTTTCATTTATTTTTCCCCTTTATTAAAAATGTTCAGAATTAACAGTTCATTCTCAGTGACCCCTAATTTTAGCTTTAAAGACTTCGCTGGAATCTCCACAGAAGCAGTACCATTCTCTGTTCTGTGAAATGTAATTGGAGTTAACACTCGTCATGTTAATATAATAAAAAAGAAACATGCTAAAATATGTCCTACCCTTTTGCTCTCTCCCCTTACACCTGTACACCCTTCGGCTGTGATCATGTGTGATTTCAAAAACTAAATGGGGTCACTTGGATGGTAGATTTTTGAAAAACACCTTGGTGCTGTTGGTTATTGGTAGATGGCACCCATTCTAAGGACCCATCATGGTGAAGGGGCATTTTGAAGTATTTTAGATGAGAAGATAAAATGGGGTTGATCTCCTGTTCACCAAAAATCCAGTGGTAGTTTTGCAAGAGTAGGTACCCAATATCCTGTCAAAATGCCAACTCTAATACCTACAGTCTTTCTGTATAGTGCTCAGTGTGATTTCAACTGGATATGGCATTCTTTATTTCCCGTCTTAAACTGTTGTGAAATCTTGCTCTGTGTATTTACAGTCACTCTACCAGTAGGTTCATTTGAACATATATAGGTGATCCCTATATACAGTTGAGATCCTTGAGTATTATATATTCATGGCTTACAATACATATAACTTTCATACAATAGTAGTAATTCAGATTTGTGGTGTTTATTACACATCTCAAGGGAGAGGAAGGAGGTTACTTCAGTATGTTTCATGTAATTTCAAAAAGATTTGGCAACAGCTGCTTTTTTCTCTCACTAGTGGATTCTGGTGGATGCCACTGCTAAAGATAGGAGCTTTTTGACATCATCTACTGTGTGTGAAGTAAAGGAGTTGTAAAATCCCTGGTGATCTGCAGGGAGTGTCTTGTTACAGTAGCTCAGTGTTAGATGATGAAATTCGCCCTCGGGACAGCTGGAATTTGAAGGCTTGAGGACTGGAGAAGCACTAATAGTAGAGGACCTAGGGATGCCAATTGTGAAATCTGATATTAATTTCACAACAAAACATTCATTTGAAGAAAACCGTTAGAATAGCTGAAAAACTATTGTATGAATCTTTTTTCCCAGTCTGAAAGAAGAGAAATTACATTTATCAGTGAGTATCAAAAACATCAAACAGTCATTCTGGGGGGCAGATCTATATGGCTAGACGCTTTCTTTCTTTCTTTCTTTCTTTCTTATGCCTGCACCAGATAAACCTTATAGCCCATCTCTGCTGCCCATATTTGTGGTACTACAATCTGTGGAACACTAGGGTAGTAGTATTAAGGTTTATGGCTGGAATTTTCAACAGAGCCTAAGGGAGCTAGGGCATCTAATTCACCTCAGACTCCTTTGAAAATCCTCTCCTACATCCTTGATAGGCTGCAGCCACTAAATGGTAATATGCTCAGAAACACTTATGCTAATCTGCTATGCAATCTAATAGAAGGCAGTGTAGCACATAAACATAGAGTGAGGAGGACAAATAGATTCACAAACCTTGCTTATGATGATGATTATAAAAATGAGAGAAATAAATGAGGAATGTGATATGAAAAATATTAATAATGAATTCGCCTCAGCCCACCCCCAAATAGCAGCCTCCTCTTGCAGCTCCCGCTATAGTTACTTCTGTAGCTCAAAAAGTAGCAATCAGTGCTGAAAATTCAGGGTTCAAACCCTGCTGAGGCTGCACAATAGGGGACTTTTGTTTGTACATAATAGAATTTGTTTTTACCTTTTCCCCTTTAAAAAATACCTAAGAATCTACATACAAGGAACTACACTAAAGAACATTATTTAGTTTAAACAGTCCAGTATTCAAAACTTAGGGAATGCCCAAATTAAGGTTGCTCATGCAATCTTAATTAATATCCCTTGTGCATATACATTATGATACAGTCTTTAATTACATGATCACCTACTATTTTTTGGCCCCTGCCTCATTCAGTGCACAGGATGGATGCACTGTGGGGAAGAATTTAGGTTATATTGACAAAATTAAACCTGGCATTTTCCAACTTTTTGGGTATAATAGAGCAGAATATGTCCTGCCAAGTGAATTGAAATCTGTAGTGTTGTCATTCCTCTGTGTCTTTGGTCCAGCCATTGCCTAGTCCGCGGAACTCCCTCCCTGAGGATGTCTGTCTATGCAAGTTCTCTACAGCAATTTTCAGAACTTCCAAGTTCTTCCCATTTGGGACACTGTGTTACCATTAATTTAACTTCCCCCTTTCTCTCTTTTCCCCACTCCGCATTGTTATGTGTTGTTATGGGTTCAGTTAAGGAGGGAGAGTTGGTGGTGGATGATATGTAGCTAGGCCATTGGGTCCATGATTTTACACTTTGGTGATGTTCGGAGCACAGCAGCTGAGTGTCTTTTTGGCAATGGGTGTTATAGAAATTACATAAATAATTAAATGTGATGTGCAATTTTTAAATATTATTTTTCTTTCTAAATGATGGACTAGATCATCATGCCATGTCAATTGGTGTAACACCACTGAAGTCAATAGAATTATGCTGATTTCCATCATAATGGACCACATCCCATGTTTATTTTCCAGCATATAACCATTAAGAACTATAGTATTACAGAACAGTGTGTATGCAAATGGGTCCATGACTGTTGCCATGGGACCCATAGTTTTGCCTTCCCCGGACTTAAGTGCATTTAAAATCTCAACCATACTGTTCAAGTGACACTTTTGTATCTTTAAATTGGATCTATAATTATACTAGTTATTTAATGTATAACTTTGTATAGAAAATATATCTGTATATAACTTATACATGAGTATATATTAGTAATGAATTGAAACAAATGAAGAGCTCAAACATTGGGCTGGGTGAACCAAATTTTGGATGTTTGGTGTGAATAATCACTCTCAACGTGAGATGCTAGGCTGCTGATCTGATGAGGGAAAGGGGGTGCAGTTTGGTTTGTTTGGTTTTGTTGAGTGTGGGTGTTTTTGTTTGTTTTGGGTGCGTTTTTAATATTTCTGACAGGAGACAGGAAATGCAGAGATGCTCAGAAATAAAGGGGTAAAAAGTGTTAAACTAGTTCAAATCTCAGCAAAGGTTTGGGGTTTCTTTTGAGTATAGGACAAAAGTTCTGATTTGATCTGAATCAGCTTGCCCATTGCTATTAAAAAGTCCAAATGAGATTTAAGGAGATGAAGTGCTGACCTCCTTCCTGCACTCTCATAGAATCATAGAATATCAGGGTTAGAAGGGACCTCGGGAGGTCATTTAGTCCAACCCCCTGCTCAAAGCAGGACCAGTCCCCAACTAAATCATCCCAGCCAGAACTTTGTCAAGCCTGACCTTAAAAACCTCTAAGAAAGGAGATTCCACCACCTCCCTAGGTAACCCATTCCAGTGCTTCACCACCCTCCTAGTGAAAAAGTTTTCCTAATATCCAACCTAAATCTCCCCCACTGTAACTTGAGACCATTGCTCCTTGTTCTGTCACCTGCTACCACTGAGAACCATCTAGATCCATCCTCTTTGGAACCCCCTTTCAGGTAGTTGAAAGCAGCTATCAAATCCCCCCTCATTCTTCTCTTCTGCAGACTAAATAATCCCAGTCCCGTCAGCCTCTCACGAATAAGTCATGTGACTTATCATTTTTGTTGCCCTACGCTAGATTCTTTCCAATTTTTCCACATCCTTCCTGTAGTGTGGGGCCCAAAACTGGACACAGTACTCCAGATGAGGCCTCACCAATGCCGAATAGAGGGGAATGATCACGTCCCTCGATCTGCTGGCAATGCCCCTACTTATACAGCCCAAAATGCCGTTAGCCTTCTTGGCAACGAGGACACACTGTTGACTCATATCCAGCTTCTCATCCACTGTAACCCCTAAGTCCTTTTCTGCAGAACTGCTGACTAGCCATTCGGTCCCTAGTCTGTAGCAGTGCATGGGATTCTTCCATCCTAAGTACAGGACTCTGCACTTGTCCTTGTTGAACCTCATCAGATTTCTTTTGGCCCAATCCTCTAATTTGTCTAGGTCCCTCTGTATCCTATCCCTACCTCTCTTTATGAAAGGATGGGGACAGTTTCACTTGCCTGATTAGACTGTCATTGTGGGATCGTCTGAATGAGTTGAAAGACAAGCAAAAAGGTTATCTCTACTATTCCACATTTGTCAAGGAGAGGGTGTTTCTGTTGGAATTTTATGGTGCTACACAGTGGAAGGAACCACTGAGCTGTAAGCACAAAGAAACCAGGTTTGGTCTCATTTCCCAAAAATGTTGCAGAAATGGCAATTTCTGCTGCATGTCAGGGCCAGTTTGTAGAATGACCTTGCAGCAGGACTTTGCAAACCCAGTACACAGTGCTCAGTGATGGCTCTCTACCCCCAAGAGCACTGGGGACAGAATATGGGGGGGAGTGACCACACAGTATAGATCCCCTGCCCCAAAGCCCAGGACTCAGAGGGCTTCAGGCACTACTCTTGTGGACAGCTGACTGTTTTCTCCCTTGGTGTTGGATGGGGATGATCTTGTCCCTTCTACCCCCTTCATAGTTACTCCTTGAAAAGTCTTTTTACGCTGATGTTGTGCAGGGAATCAGGATTCAGCTCATAACACAGTGCTGTAAAAACCCAAACCTGTAGCACATGCCTGTTTTCAGCTGTGAAAGGCTTTTGTTTCTATAGTGACCTCCCTTCGCTGAAAATCTGCACTGCGTGAGTCTGCTCAGTGTGTAATTACTTAAGGATCTATAGGTAAGACTTTTCATTGCTTAAATAACTAGTATATGAAGACTCCATGGAGAGGCCTTTCATAAATTAGAGCAGGCTTTGGTGCCATTGATTTGATGATGCAGTTTACTCTGGGGGCCACAGACAGTGGAGTCTAATGAAGAATATTGAAAAGGTTACAGTGTTTTCTCTTGCTTTTTGTGTTTGTTGTTTTGAAGCCAGTGTTGGAGCAGTACACATAGCCAATTTATTAAAATGCACATTTTCCTTTGAGTTCTTCCATTTCACCTGAGAATACATAAAGAGGGGGCCTGACTGGTTCTCCCCTCCCCACTGGCTAAGCTTGACCAGTTTCTGTCTCTCTGTCTAATCAATGGTATTTCTAATGCACCCATCACAATAGGCACCATCTGGGCATCTACTCTTCTCTGCAGCTTGCTTCGGCCATTGTTATTTAGAATGTCCGTATTTTTTTCTTCCTTTTTCTCTCCTCCAGCAATTGCGCTGGGCTTGCCCCTGCTTTGCATTAAATGGAAAAGGCAGGATTTAAACAATGTTAGGGATGTGTCCAAAAAAGGGCCAGTTGTAAAAATCAAATGTGGGACTGTCCTTGAAACTCTTCACTTTTGCCTTCCACTGCAGCCTCTGTTTGGTGGGAGAACACAGCAATATTCTTCAAACATTCAGTGAATTGTCAGCATTTCTTTGAGGAATAAGCCACATTGGGCAACACTGGACCTGGGTTTGTACATCAGACAGCAGTGAAGCATTCATCTCATGCACGAGTGTGTGTGTGTGTGTGTGTGTGTGTGTGTGTGTGTGAGAGAGAGAGAGAGAGAGAGAGAAAGAGAGAGACACACACACACACCCCTGTGCATGTAGAATTAAGTATAATACACAGGAAGGCTAACTTGGGCTTTCTTAACTTTACTCAAGTTGAGCCATAATCTTGCCCTATAGGTAGGTAGGCAGGTCTTTCTGTCTGTCTTTTTCTTTCTTAGCAGATAAATGTATTTTCCCAAGATACCAGAAAAGTCTCTATTGGTCTTAGTCTGATTTTGTGGTTAAAGAAAATGTTTAGACATCTGAAAGAAAGTAAAAAAAATGTATCATTAAGCCTATGACACAAAGACAAAAGCCAATAAATCAAAGTGTACAGCTACCACTCATAGAATATATTCTGTAATGATGAGAACCTATAGAAAGCCTATGTTATAGAAAACCTCATTCCATGTCAAGTAAATATCTATAAAGCAAGGAATATTAACCGTTATGTAATTTCTTGGTAAAGTAATTTTATATCAGCAATAGCCATTTTTAAAAGTACAAAGGAAGCCATCATGTAGTTTAGACTTCAAAATTGAATCTTAATTATACTTGTGGAAAATCTTTCTGACTTTATTGCTTATCCACTCCATCCCTGATAGTGGACATTTTTAAAAAGACAATAGGCGCAAGGCCAACAAAAAACTATATGTGAGCGCCCCCTGCTGACTGTAAAGCATTGTTAACTTGCAAACATCCTTGTTAGAGCTGTACAGAATTCATTTATGAAGCTGCTGCAAAAGCAAGGAGGTTGATGAAAAGGTTTAATCTCTGTGAGAAGCAGAAGGGCAAAAAAAAAAAAAAAAGTTACCAGATGAAATTATCAAAACTAGTAGGACAAACATTTTTCCAAGATTCTAAAGTGTATTACAAATAATAGGAAACGTTTAAAAAAATAGTAAAACTAAATAAAGTTGACAGTGTCCTGTTGCTGTTTTAACCAAAATACCAACAAAGATGAGAACATATTCTGAATTAGATTTTTTGCAAAAAAAAAACTTTGTTTTTAACATCGATATAGAAATTTTTCCATTTATGTAATTGGGGGCAAAAAAGGAGATTTACATTTAATGCAGGTGTTAAAAAATTCCCCCTTGATTTAGATCTGAACAACTATGATTCAAACATTCTTGGTGCACATTTTTACAGCCATGTCAGAAAACAATAGAAAGGTTTTATTGTGGAAGTACAGATACAGGACTTCATTAACCATTGGCTGGCATACTCATTTTTTTCAGCTCTGCACAACGATTGTGAAGTAGGAGTGAGATGCTGCCAAATCACAATGGTAGCATTTTATACCCACTGGGCATAGGTGTAAATGTCTAGACTAGCCAGTGAAGAATCAGGTCACTTTGCATTTTATAACTTATTTAATATTTATTAATTCAAGCAAACCACCTCCCCAAAGTGGACTCTGCAACCCTATTACCTCAATCATGACCTTATACTTACACTAGTACAGCTCGGGCCTGATCAAAATTAGGGTGGGAGATCACCAAGAAAAACCCAAGTACTGCAGGAAGAGTTGTTGGTCCTTTTGTAGAAGCCAGTATTAAATGAATGCCTCGGCATAGAGCTAATCGACACAATAGTGTTGGAAGCATCATCTTTCAAATAGGATTTTAAAATGACCACTCCAGAAGTAGCTGAACTTCATTGGTTTATAAATTTGCAAAGTGCTTTGGGATCCTTCAAGATGAAAAGGGCATTATGGGTCTAATTTGAAAGTCAGTGGTAATACCTGCAGTGGCTTCAGTGTGCTTTGGATTAAACTGAGTTGTTGTTTCTAACTAGTTAAAGTAAAGAAATATGTATCATTTGATGGCAAAACTTAGCACTCCTACAATGTCTTGGCATCTGGTGAATGGCTTATACTAACATTGTTTCTGGAAACAAGAAGAGTTCAAGGTTCTATAAACTCCTTCAGCGATATCAGCTCTAACTGACGGCCTTGGTGTTTTTATGCCAGGAAATTTATAACAAAATGTCACATAAAACTTTCAACAATCCAAGAATCCATCACAACTGCTTAAGAAAAGTATTTCAAGGCAACTGTTGACCCTGCATTTATAGCTGTCATGTATGTGACACTGCCCTTCTATATTTAGGGCATATATTCACTTTGAGCAGCCTCTGTAACAAATATGATCTGAGATTGGTGAGCTCCATCCATTAACTCCATCTTTAGTTGGGTTTGATGACATAAGTCTTACTCACCCCCTTTCTAGTCTCCAGTTTGTGCTTTTGTTATTAAGCAATATTCTGAACAGTACTGAAAGGTTAATCATAAAGGCACTGGACGTTGAGAGATTCAAGGAGAATTTTAGCCTTTCTAGAAAATATGACTTTCAATTTTGGTCTAGATTCACTGATATGCTTTGGATGCTTTGTGCTCCCTCAAGGATGCAAGGCTGAGGCAGTCATATCCCCAGTTTAACCAGCCAAAGACAGTGGGACTACTAGTGATTAAAATTAAGCACATGCCTAAGTGCTTTATTTTACTGGGGCTAGGGTCCTTATATAGGATCAAGCCCCTAAACGGACTGTGACCTGATTCTGATCTTCCTTAAACCCATGTAACTCCACTGAATTCAGTGGAGCTATTCCTGATATACACTGCTCTGTGTTAGATCAGTATCAGGACCTCTGTTTTCTCATATCCAAAAACTGGGTAATTAAACAAGATTATTGGGCTGAAAGAAGGGTACTTCATTTGTTGCATATGTTGCAGGAAACATGGTAGTGTATACACATAAGATCGACCTTTATTTTCCTGCCTTTTAAATACTACAAATCAAGGGAGGAAATATTACATATAATTAAATAAAAGACAGCTAAGAAGATATTATAGTAATGAAAAAGGCAAGTTATCTTTTTTAAGCACTTATTTTAGCCAAACTCTGACACAAAAAAGAGCATCCTCCCTACACCCCACCCCACTGCTGAGAGAAGATTATAATCTGGGAGACATTTTTGAGCTAGGTTTAGTAAAGGATTATTGATATAGTTGCTTCTGTTTACATTGCATCTGCCAATTTTGCTCTTTAAGCTGCCAATAAATGACTCTGTTCCAAAGGCTGATAGGGAAGCGGCCACTGCTCTGCCAGTGATCCCAAGCATACACTAATAGTGGGAAATACTTTTTACACTCTGCAAACAAAATGTCATTTTCAGGAAAAGGTTCCACCCCTCTCACATTTTTAAATGTCTTACCTCAGTGTGGAGAATGAGGGAGCTAGGTGTATTATTTTTCTGAATATCAGGTGCACCTCACATAAACTGTTTTATATTATCCTGGCTGACTCCAAGGAGTTAAATCAAAGGAGGCTGTTGCGAAGGGGTGGGGCAGCAGGAAAGGAAACAATGCCAATGATAAGGTACAGTTCAGAGAATACCAAGGGTCCTCGGGGAAAACAATGATTAAGCTATTAATTGGGGAATACCCCTTGGCCTGGCTCCCGCTAGGCTGGCAAAGTTTATTCTTCCCAGGCCAAGTAGAATCAAAGGGGATGCTAAAACCTTAACGCTATTAGCCTAGGCAAAAGGCGGGGAGTGGAGTGGATTGTCAGCGGCAGCTGGAGGGCAGCCTCTAACAGAGAGAGACAGAGAGCACTCTGCAGCAGCACGGAGTGAGAGATAGAGGTAACTGGAATTAATGGAACTTACCCAGGATTGTAAGGAAAGATTAAGGTTAGGTAAGGGGAAAGATGTGCCTAGATCTTTATTGTTTTACTCTTCCTTCTGTGTGCTTTGTACCTTTGAGTAAATAAATAATGCTTTGAGAAGAACCTGTTTTTTAAGTCCCTTTAATCAGTCTGTTGGTCTTAGGTCCCTGGAAGAAAAGGGCTTACAGGTCACAAATACATTGGGGCCTGTTAACACAGTTGGGAAAGAGGGAGTTGAAGCCCAGAGATCCAATCCAAGAGTGGTTGTACCCTGGGATTCTACCCTTTGAGAGAGGTGTAGGAAGACAGGCCTGTCACCTGAGGGATGCACTCAAGAGGGGCTGAAGGGGGTCTAAAGCACAGCTTACCCTATAACTGTGACACTAAGGGTATGGCTACACTACAATTAAAAACCCACCACTGGCCTGTGCCAGCTGACTTGGGCTCATGGGGCTCAGGCAGTGGAACTGTTTAATCGAGGTGTAGATATTTGGGCTCAGACTGGATCCTGTGCTCTGAGCCCTGCAAGGAGGGAGGGTCCCAGAGTTTGGGCTGCCCGAGCTGGAACATCTACACTGTGATTAAACAGCTCCCTAGCTCGAGCTCCACAAGCCTGTGTCAGCTGGCATGGGCCAGCCGCAGGTGTCTAATTGCAATGTAGACACACCCTAATGCAGCAGGAAGAGATATTCCCCAGGCCTATTCCAGGGATGCTTCGGCTGTATTTATTTTTAAGAAATGTCTCAAGGATTCCACTATTATTTTTAAAGTATATTCTAAAAAGGGGTTTCTGTCCCCCATCCAAAATTAAAGCTGCTAGGTTGTGTGTATTTTCCTCAGCAGGTTAAAAGTGAAAGTTTTCTTAAAGTGAATTTTGAATGGCTTGGAAAGATTGGGAACATTTTGTAGAGAGGTGGATGCCCCTGAGTGAGGGGAAGAGTATGGGAGAGAGAGAGAGAAAGAGAAATAAATAGGGGCCAGATCCTGTAAACATTTACTACTTTAGGACCCAAGACTGCAACTGGCTCTTTGTGGGCACTTCCCTGCACTCATATAGCACCCCAATGGGCTCTGCCTGGACAGAACCCGTTGCAGCAAAGGTAATGCTTACTAGCATCGGCTTCAGTGAGACAGAAAGCCCTGTGCTTCATTGTTGTAGATGTTTTCAGGATCCACTTGAAAGAGAGATTTTTCTAATTTGGGTTTCTTATCTTGGAACTCTTGGCTTTGGTGGGATTTTCTAGCTTTGTATGAGCTGAGAAGTGTGTGTGTATAAGCACACAGCAAAGGCCTGGCTCTATTAGCTTTGTGCACTGGTCTGCCATTTTTCATTTCATACTTCTGAAACAAATTGGTATGCTGAACTGTGACACAAAGGAGAGAAGCTGGACACACTAGCTGCTGTTTTCACACCAAATCCAGTAGCCTTCTGCCCAGAAAGTAGGAAAGAAAGAATAATTCTTTAGATGTGCATTTTGTATAATCTCCATTTGGAAATATTAGTCTCGTCTTATTTCATATTGCAATAAGCTGTCTGCTACCTTGTTGTTTCAATTGCTTCCTTTTATTTAACCCATGCTGTATCTCTGTGTCAGGGGTTACTGAAAGAGTCACTGTTGTAAGTTTGCGTAAAACCTGCAACCAAATGAAACTGCCTGTTTTGGTTTAATTATGAATCCCATGGGTCAGATTGACACCACAAAGTAGGTGGAAGGTCCAGGCTGGCCAGCGGCTGGGTTGATTCACATTTTCATAATGCCTGCAAAGATTCTAAGGACCCAGTTGCTCTTGTGAGCAGTGTAAGAGAATGTATTAAAAGGCGTTCCAGCAAGAGGGCTAATGGGCTTTCTCTTGCAAGGTTTGAGTACCTTCATCTTTCAGTGACTTCTCTGGGAGATGAGGCTGTTCAGTACCTAGCAGGATCAGGTCCAGTGATACCCAGGGCCAAGTGAAGGGAAGGTGTAGCACAAGGACATTTTCAAATGTGGGGTAACAAGGAGCAGCTGAACTTGATGAGAAAAGGGGAGGGCACAAAGGGAAAACATCATTGATTAACAAGATTTCTGCCCAATATATCTTTGGGCCCCTTTGATTATATCCTGCGTCTCTCTCTTTGCGTGATCCTTTTAGATTGTAAGGTCTTTGGGGCAGAGAAACACCTTATATTATATGTGCAAAAAACTTAGCACATTTTTGGTGCTATGTAGACAATAACAAATTGGGAACCCAAGGCAGAGAGCGATTTAAATGAATTGCCTAAGGTCCCACAGGATGTCAGTGGCAGAGTCAGATATCACTCCCCAGATGTCCTGATGCTCGGCTTTGTGACTGAACTTCCTTCTCTGTAGTGGTATGTGTATCTATAAATATGGGACTAAATTTAGCCTTTTGATGCACACACGAAGCTCTCATTGAAGTCAGTGGAAGCCACAGTGTATCTGAGCACAGAGCTTGGCTAATATTAGGTCACACCTTGTACTGCCTTCCTCCACTAATAGCTTATGCAATAAATAGAAGAGTGAAGTATATGGCACCATAAATCTACATAATATAGACCCACTACTCTGGGAGGTGCTGTTTATGTGTAGATCATATCATTATCTCTCTCCTGATCATTTAAGAAACAACATTGGGTTTCTCATCTCTGCTCACCTTTTAACTTCTCTTGTTCTTGTATTTTTGTCTTTTCATGCTGAATGCTGGTGAGCTAATTTGATCCTGGTTTAGGCAGTCATTTTATGGGTAATTTCTTTAATACCAAACTCTCATTTCTCCCACTCTTCTAGGTGCCATATGGGATCAGATTACCAGATTCAATGTTAATCTGTTTTTGGATGGTGTTTTTGTCCAAGGCTAGCTCTTTTAAGATTAGAGAGTATCAAGCCAACATGTTTAATTCTGAAGACAGAGAACAACTTTCCAGGCCAGAACAATTAAGAGCAAGGAGGCCAAAGGGCCACATTTTCAGATGTTGTGTCTAAAATTGCAATTGCAAAATTTGCACTTGTGTATCATGATTACTAATTTGCATTTGTGCATGTAAACAAGCACTGAAACAAGTGCAAAAATATGTTCTTAGCAGTTACCCATTTTCCACATGCATATGGTGGCATATCCTGTCATAACTGACACAGACATTTATTCTGGACCTCAGTTGAAAATTTGGCCCTGGATATTTTTAGAGTTGTTTTAATTGTTTAGTCAGTAATACTCGTGCCATCTAGGAAAGGATCCCAATTCACGTTCGGAAGCTTGATAGTCTTATCATACTTTGACATATTTTTATTGAAAGAAGCGGAGATGAGGAACAGGCTGTAAGGAATAGCATTATTCTAATAACATAATATATCTGCCGCATTAATAGACAGCTAGTCGACTAAATTTAGTTCCTGTGGAGGTGGAGATGAGCAGCATCCAGACCTACAGTACTATTCCTTAGTGCCAATCTTACACACATTTTGGTGAGATGTGAGAATTGACATGGGGAGGGGGTTACTAGTTTCTTCAATTCCCCTCTTTTCCTCTCCTCTGCATGAGGGCCACTGCTCACTCTTTGTTTAATTTTTTTTAAAAAATAGGTACATTATTGCCACCAGTGCTGGTGCCATCATCACTTTGATGCCAAAGAGGAGCCATGGATAAAAGACACTACCTGTGGCTGTACTGTTTTCACATCCCAGCAACCGTCTCTGCTTTTCCCTTCCCAGTAGGGTTATGTTGAATACGGGAATTCAAACACACTGTAGGATCCCAGGGGATGTGGGAATAATTCAGCCAGTCAAAAATGAAGTAAGTAAGATTTAAAATCATGAGCATGGCTTCTGCCATTAGATTCTCAGCAGATATTATAAGATTTCAGGGTCTGATTAATCATTTCTATGGGTGAAAAATGGACCATTACTGCCGAAAAACAATTGACTGTTCCTTCACAGCTGTTTTCTAATTACATTAGAAAACGGAGGGGTCTAATGCAGCCATTCAGCCATGCTACAACCGCTCAGCCGTACTGTGGGCCCTGCCTCCTTTCAAAGCATTCTCGTCGAGAACAGCAACACTTGCTTCAAAGCAGGTTCCAGGGCAGAGGTAGTCATACGGTTTGTATGAATAGAAGGTAGTGACTCTTCCTTCCTGGGAAGCTATCCCTGGGGAGAGTGGGATGTCTGACCCAGAAGAGATTGGATTTTAAGATACGTAACAGTGAAAATGTCAGGTCACCTCACCTCAGGCTGGCACACAGCCTAGTACCTTGCAAAAACCAACTTCATCCAATATGATGCAGAGATAACTAAAAATATGTTCTCTAGGGTAGCAGTTTTACCACTATTTTGAATGCTGGATAGAACCAGTTTTCTAGGATGTTTGATTGGCTCCTCATAAGTGTGAAACCAAACGAGCACACACTCATGCCAAAAAGGCAGCATGAATGTATGCCTGAATCCTGGCTCTTAGCAGTCCACGCATACGGACCAGATCCTCAGTTGGTGAATATTGTCATAGCTGCATTGATGTCGATGTTGATTTACACCAGCTGTGGATCTGGCCCATTTTGGGAAGGAACAAGTGTAATTAGCAAATCATTCTGTGCATGGCAGAAATGTACTGACCATGCTCCCTTACAACCCCAGAACACCCTTCCAAGGCTTCTCTTATGGCAGGCTTGCAGAGTGGCCTGCACATGAGTTTTGTGGGAGTTAAATCTGATCCTGAAAACAGCTGCTCCATGCATCCCCTGTCTGCGTTTTCTGTCAGGCACCTATAAGTAGTGACTTCCCAGAATATGTTCACTGTTTATATTTTGTTCCACGTTCCTCCTTCATCAAATCAGGACATTATGCTAATGAACCCCCAGTTTGTTAGACCTTGTAGCAGCTTTGGTAGAGCTGAGGATAGATTAGCAAAGGAGCAATTTTTTAGGCATTACCACCTTCAGTGCTCCAGAGTACTTTACCTGTTCTCCTTTATGGGAATCCACTACTACCTCAGACTTAGAAAACTGCTGGGTTTTTGCACCTTTTTCAACTTTGAGTCAGAACAAGATGTTCCTCTTGTAACTCCCCCATCCATGAACAGCCCACTTTAGATTGCCCTCTGGTAGCAGGTCTTTTCAAACTTAGCCATATTTCCCCAGTCTTGTTCCTCTACCCTCAGAGGCAGACCTCAGCCTTAGGCCTTTTCAGACAGACTTGCTTCAGTTTTCTCCTTCTCCCTCCATCTTGACCTCCATCTGATAAGGAAAGGGTTTTTACAGGAGTACCTGATGCAGGTTCCAGGGCAGAGGTGGCAGTTGCGCTCTCGCAGGTGTTTGGTTTTTTTTTTTTTTTTGCTTGGGGCAGCAAAAAACCTAGAGCCGGGCCTGGCCTGGGCCTAGTGTCTTCACCTGAGGAAAACTTCAGCAAAATGGAGGTCTTCACGTCATCCATCAGTTCTTCTACATGCCACAGGCCTGCAGCTAGTAGAGTAATGGTAGCTTATGTAGGAACAGTCCACAGTGGGAGATGATCCACCTCTCCCTCCTTCAGATTTTTATTATCAGCTATGGAAGCTACCAAATTCTAGGAATGGGCTACCTGTTGACACCCATCTCTCCACCCCAGAGGTGGTTTATTTTCAATTTATTTATATATATGCTGTTCATGCAGATCTCCAAAGCTGACATACATTTTGTTTCATAAATGTTAATGGTGTCCCAAAGATCGCAACAAGGTTTGAATTGGAACAGTGTGTGGTATCATGACATGTCAATACCTCTTCTAAGCTGCCGTCTGGTGCTCCAGAATCTAAGCTTTCATTTAAAATAAGTCTCTAGTCCATGCCCAGGGTTGAGGAGATAATGGGGAAAACATGAATTCAGTATAAACCAATGAGAGAAGTCTGCCTTACTCTGCAGACAGCCTGAAACAATAGCTCTGAGAACAGTGAACTGCACCATTCGTGTTCACGTCAGGGATGATTATTTCAATGGCGACATTGTTAACTATTTCATTGCTGATCAAAGCACTGAAGTAAGGAGGAGGATCATGTTATGATAATCTGCATAATCTCCTGTGAATGATGTCCCATTTTGATACTCCAAATGGGTAGCATAATGGCAGATTAGCCATTGGACTGATGGGGCCCATGCCCAGGGGCCTTGGCCAATTGGAGGCCCTGGAAAAATGGGTGCCCCGGCACTCTGACCCCACTCCCTTGCAGGAGTGCCAGGGAGGCGGGGCAGGGCAAACCTCCCCACACCCTGACCCTGCTCCCTAGCAGGAGCACCGCATAGGTGGGGAAGAGCAAGCCCCATGCCCTGACCCCGCTCCCCAGAAGAAGTGCCAGGTGGCCGGGGGAGGGCAAGCCCCCCCACGCCCCGACCCTGCTCCCCATCAGGATTGCTGGGCAGGGTGGGGGGAGCCCTCATCTGTTCCCCGGTAGGTGCACTGGCCTAGTAGAGCAGGGCAGGGTGGGGGAAATACATGTGCCCCCACCCTGCTCCCTGGCAGGAGCGCTGGGTGAGCAGGGCAGGGGAAACCCCCACGTCCCAACCCCACTCTCGAGCAGGAGAGCTGGGCGGGCAGGCAGGGGAAGCCCCAGCACTCAGACCCTGGCTGCAGCCCTGGGACTGGAGGAGTTCTAGCTCCCTGCTGCAGCCTCAGGGCTGAGGGAGCTCTCACTCCCCACTGTGGCCCCAGGGCCATGGTGGGGCGGGGACAGAGCTTCTCCGGTTTTGGTGCCACAGTGGAGGGGGCAGAAAGGAGCAAACGGGTTATGGGGCCACAATGGAGGGGAGGCGGAATGGGGCAGACTGTGGATGGAATGGGGTGGGGACGTGGGGGGAAGGGCCAGAAAGGGGTGCGGCCATGGGCGAGGCCGCAGGTGGAAGGGATGGAACGGGGGGCAGGACTGCAGACAGAACGGGAGGTCAGGGTCCCCCCCACCTTGCTCTAGCCCAGGGCCCCATAAAACCTTAATCCACCTCTGGTAGCACTTGATAGAGCACATTTATCGCATATTTATTCTTCCTCCATCGAGCCCAAAAAAGCAGCAGGCTGTTCAAGCCCCACTAAGGGGAAGCGGAGTCTAAGGAGCCCTACAGAATACGCATGCTGATTTACTGAACATCTGCACAGTCTTCTGTGAGCGGCATCTCATTCTGTCATCTCAAGTGGGTTGAGCTTTTCTTGTGGGCTGAGCTTGGAACAGTTTCACAGTTTTCCAGTTCAGCCCTTGGACAACAGCAATCCTAGGATGGAATAATTTGTTCATGTTGCCTCCTTGGTAGAAATTTAGCCTCTAACTTTGTCTTTACCTAAAAGTACTTTTTAAAAAAATAAATATAAGATTCCTATTTTAAAAATGAATTTGCCCCCATTGTGTCTTTTTGTTGAGCAGTTCCCAGTAATGTACCAATGAGGGGATTTTTGTAATTTGTGGATAATTTCAAGATGATCAACATTTGTACCATTTAGTACTGGAGAGCAAAATCCTAAAGTTGGTATTTACTAGATTATAAAATGATACCAAAATAGGGAACCTAAAGATCATTTGTGACTATTTCCTTTTGGTTCTTTTCCTGTCTGTAAATTTCCAAAAAGGTTAATGTTATGAGAGTCAGAGCTTTTCTGTTCATTAGGAACATGGTTAAGGAGCTTAACAACATTTTTGCAGAAACACTCGACCTTTAAGAACATGATTAAAAAAAACTCTAGGCAGGCTTAAAACTGTGAAAAGGAGAGTAACCTGAATTAGAGCTTTTGTTTAAATAAGGCCTGCAGCATCCTCTGCTTGATGTTGACAAAAGTAGTTCAACTGAACACATACACCACTACATAGAGTTTTGGTTTTTTTCCTCTCCAGCAGAGGCTGCGTTAGGGAAATGACTCAAGGGCTGAGCCGGTTGTATGAGAGGATTAAATATGAGGGACAGACAAATTGACTTGATCAAGCCCTTGAACCGAAATGAACCAAACTTTGGTGGTCAGGAAATTTTGGTCAATTTTTGTATCTGTCCCTTTACAGCTCTCCTTTTGATGATGATTTAAGATGTACTCAAAGGCCCCAACCAGGGTCCAGGCCTCATTTTGTTGTCCCCGTAGCTTGATTGCTGAGGGTGGCTTGCCCTGCATTCTGGGGATGCTCTGGCTCCTAGTGACATCTGAGAGTGCAGCACTCCTGGGAA
Source organism: Malaclemys terrapin pileata (assembly GCF_027887155.1). Taxonomy (NCBI): domain Eukaryota; kingdom Metazoa; phylum Chordata; order Testudines; family Emydidae; genus Malaclemys; species Malaclemys terrapin. The sequence goes on from NC_071506.1 coordinate 266,801,189, forward strand.
ACACCCACTCTCATGCAGCATGGGGTTCCCACACTGCTTGTTCTCTGGGGCAGCTTTTTGGGGATGGTCCCAACAAACAAACTCAAAAGGCACAGCAGTAGGCCAAATATCACTGCTGCCTCATGTTGACCCTTCCTAAAGAGTGCTGCGGATGGTTAGTAAGGAGCATGGAGTTTTTCTCCTGAATACTTCCATGGGGGTGGGAGGAAGATTGCTAAGTTTCCCTCTAGTAGGGCTGTTGTTGCCATAAGGAAAAGTGAAGAGTCCAGAGAGCAAAGGGAGGGTCACTGGAGAGGGAGCTACGTTCAAATGGCTTAGATAAAATATATATCTGGATTTATCAGAACTGAAACTACAAATCTTTTGGGGCACTGCACATCCGTCACTAGTTATGATTAGAGTTATTGATGAGAACAACTACATCTCTCTTTCTCTCTAACAGTTGTGCCTAGTTTTTAATCCTCTCCTGTCCCCTTGCTCAGTGGAAGAATATCTGGCTAATTCTAGTTGGTGAAATACAATCCAAGGTTCTTGCAGTCTGTTCGACTCAGATCTGTATCCCCCATTGACTTCAATAGGACTCCAGGGACACATATACCAGATCAGATTGCAGGATCAAAACTTGAATCTTCTGTGTCAGATAAACATGCACACACACTTTGTGAGTAAGTTGTCAGATAAACATGCACACGCACTTTGTGAGTGAGTTGTCAGATAAACATACACACACACTTTTGCTCCTTACCTGAAGTGAGGCCCTAGTTTGGGTGGTGAATTCATAGAATCAGAAATGTAGGGCTGAAAGGACCTCGAGACATCATTTAGTCCAACCCCCTCCACTGAGGCAGGGCCAAGAAAACCTAGACCATCCCTGACAAGTTTTGTCCAGCCTGTTCTTAGAAACCTCCAGTGATGAGGATTACACAACCTCCCTTGGAAGCCAGTTCCAGAGCTTAATTACCCTTATAGGTAGAATTTTTTCCCTAATATCTAATCTCAATCTCCCTTGCTGCAGATTAAACCCATTACTTCTTGTCCTGCCTTCATGGACATGGAGAACAATTGATCACAGTCCTCTTTATGACAGCCCTTAATATATTTGAATACTGTTATCAGCTCCCTCACCTCAGTCTTCTTTTCTCAAGACTAACCATGCCCAGTTTTTTTAACCTTTCCTCCCAGGTCATGTTTTCTAAACCTTGTATCATTTTTGTTGCTCTCCTTTGGATTGTCTTCAGTTGTTCCACATCTTTGTTAAGGTGTGACATCCAGAACTGGATCTGGATCAGAACTGAATGCAGTACTTCAGCTGAGGCCTCACCATTGTGAGCAGGACAATTACCTCCCATGTCTTATATATAACATTCCTGTTAATAAACCCCAGACTTACATTAGCCTTTTATACAGCTGCATCACATTCTTGACTCATATTCAATTTGTGATCCACTACAATCCCCAGATCCTTTTCAGCTGTATAGCTGCCTAGCCAGTTTTTGCTCATTTTGTAGTTGTGCATTTGATTTTTCCTTCCTAAGTGTAGCATTTGCACTTGCACAGCACAGCTTTTCATACCAGGGAGAAGAGAACTGCAGTTTATGAGTGAAGTCAGCTTCCTTCTGGAGGATTTACTTGTCAGGAACACCACATGCACCGCTAACATTTTCAGAAATTATTTAAACCAAAAACAACTGAATCATAATTTATATATTATACAGATGTCATGTTTATAGATAAATGGTTACTGGGTCTAATTTGACTTTTATCAAGATAAAAGATACAAACACTTTCTCTCTCCTTTATTATTACTATTACTATGTATTATTTGTAAGCACCAAAAATGTGCTAGACTCCTCACAAAATATGAAAAGCCATTGTCTCTGCTCAGGGGAGGGTGCAAATGACATTCAGTATGACACAAGAAGTGAGGCTTCTAGACAAGTGGGAAGGGGATGAGGAAGCTGATAACTCAGTAAAGCATGCCTTGATGGCTCTGTTACTTCTTAAAATACATCTTCTTCACTTTCACTTCTCACAGGTGAGGCAGCCAAAGTAAGTTCTTAGGAGGAATTTGAATCATAAAATCATAAGACTGGTAGGGACCTTGAGAGGTCATCTAGTCCAGTCCCCCACACTCATGGCAGGACTAAGTATTATCTAGCCTATTCCTGACAGGTATTTGTCTAACCCGCTCTTAAAAATCTCCAATGATGGAGATTCCACAACCTCCCTAGACAATTTATTCCAGTGCTGAACCACCCTGACAGTTAAGAAGTTTTTCCTAAATGTCCTAAACCTCCCTTTCTGCAATTTAAGCTCATTGTGTCCTATCCTTAGAGGTTAAGAACACTTCTTCTCCCTCTTCTTTGTAACAACCTTTTATGTACTTGAAAACTGCTATCATGTCCCCTTCTCAGTCTTCTCTTTTCCAGACTAAACAAACCCAATTTTTTCAATCTTCCCTCATAGGTCATATTTTCTAGATGTTTAATCATTTTTGTTGCTCTTCTCTGGACTTTCTCCAATTTGTCCACATCTTTCCTGAAATGTGGCGCCCAGAACTGGACACAATACTCCAGTTGAGGCCTAATCAGCGTGGAGTAGAGTGGAAGAATTACTTCTTTGTGTCTTGCTTACAACACTCCTGCTAATACATCCCAGAATGATGTTCACTTTTATTGCAACAGTGTTTATTGCAACTCATATTTAGCATGTGGTCCACTATGGCCCCCTGCTCCCTTTCCGCAGTACTCCTTCCTAGGCAGTCATTTCCCATTTTGTATGTGTGCAACTGAATGTAATAAGGTAGCTGTGTGCAGATTAGAGGGGGCTGAGGAGAGGTGTTCTGAGTTTAAGGGGCACAAATGGAAGAAAGCAATATGACACTTTTGAGAGAATAAAAGGGGATATTGAGATTGGCAGCATTGATAGAGTAGAGAGAAAGGGGACAATACTATGGGGTACAGGTCAATGATGTAAGCAGGAATTGAGCAGTGTAGGGCCCTGAAGTTGTTTATATCACTGCATTTGGATTATGAACTGTCATGTTCTTAGAGACAGAAGAAGCTTGTGTCATACACTCGTAGGGTTCTCTGCTTGAATCGCATTAGAAGAGTGTTGTCACTTTGAATCTCCTGAAATCAGTGTGAATCCTCCTAATTACCTTGCACGCACTTGACTCTCTTAAAGACAACATAAACCCAAATAAACCCTAATGATCTTGTTATATTAATACACAATTTTCATTTAAATGTACATTCTCCACTATAATCATCTCAATGCCACACCAGTAGGATGCTACTATTTTGTCATAAGAAAGATCAATGCACATTGTTTTTTATTCAACACTCAAATGATATCAAGTAACAGGAAATACAAGCTGAAACAATAAATCTTTTACAGCAATCTCTAGTAAAGAAATTGGAAAGTCATAATTCTTAAATAGCTCTGATGTTATTATTCTAAAATTGGGAGCACATTAAAAAAAATTCCTGGGGGTTTAGACATTTATGTACCATGAATTCATAATAGATTTGTTTTAATCAATACAATTGTATCACATACCATACCTGAGAAACAGTGTTTATGTGAATTTGCAGATTGATACGTTTTAACTGATCATTTGAATATTTTGCCCCCAAAATCTATTACCCCTTTCCTTAAACATGGGTGCTGATCCCATCAGACATCCCATCACTTACTACCATAGCTGATCTATCTGTCATAGAACATGTGAACTCCAGGACTTCACTCACGCCTGTAGGGCCTGGTGTCAGTTAATGAGGGATCGAAAATTATTCTGTTTGCTGCAATAGGCATTTTCTATCACTCCCTCTTCTCAGTCATGCAGCATATTCAATCTCCATATATCTAAAGGTTGTGACTGAGTGATCTTTTTCATTGAAGTGTCTGACTATGGATGATTTCTCATTATTCTTTCCAACAATCATCTTCATTAATTTTTCAAAGTAGTTAGGGATGTGTTTTCTGTTTAGAATGTTTGAGTTATTTACTTGGAGAATTTGGGCACTCTCTCCTAAACAGCACCTAATCAGTAATGCTATAGAATGACATTTCTCTTGCTTTTTTTTCTTAAATGCTGGATATCATTGTTGTAGTTTTCATCTTTGGTTGGTAACTGCTGGTATAAGAAATGACAGTAGCCAATGCAAGTTTATATTGGGGATGATCTTGAGCTACAACATTGAGATCTAGATCTGGAATTTGATCCCCCAAAGTTTAAGAGCAATCAGAACGTAGGGGGCAAGGAGTTTGGATTGACCCATTATAAAGAAAGACCCCAGCTACAACATTCACTCCAAACTCAGATTTTAAGCCTGGCAAAGTTCCTGGAAGTCCAGATCTACGGTTCTGATTCTGGCCCATCTCTAACAATATCTCATTTATGTTCCAATATAATTGCAATTGGTTTTGGGGAGAAAAAAATGAATCTCACAGCTACTTGGGCACTATGTATTTTACTTATAATGAATCTGCAATGAATAATAATGAATGTTCTGACCTTATTTTAATAATGGGACACGAAGGCTGACTTATACATGACTGCTTTTTGTGGCTAGTTGAAACTATACAGAACCCAATCTTCTGCAGTAACACACAAGTAACTCCTGTGGACCTTGGGAAACCTTAGGCCCTGGAGTTCTGTGGCAAAACAATAGCGGATAAAATCATAGTCCCAGTGAAGTCAATGGCAAAACTCTCATTTACTTCAGTGAGTCAGGATTTCACCCCCAGCTGTTTAGAAATGGGGAACTTTTTAAAGAATAGTGTACTCAGTACAATATTTATATGATGGTACTTATTAAAGGATTGATTTTCAGACGTGTTGAGCATCCTGTCTCCCATTTATTTCATTTGGATTTGGGGGTGTTCAGCATACGTGAAAATTAGGCACAAGTTATGGTACATGGCTATCCAATTATAAAGCACTGGAACCATGTTAATTGTTCACAGGATTCTTAAAGGATATTTGCCTTGCTAAAAAAAAAACTTTGGTTCTGCCCATTTTTATATTTTTTTACTTTTGTTTTTAAAACATTGCTATTTTAAGGCTGTGTCACACTGACTCTACTCTGCTGTCTTCCCACCCGCTTCTAACGTAAGCCCTGCTTCTACAGGTTCCGCAATATTAGGCTAAAACTTAGCATAACAGTGGCTTTGTTTTTTACAACTAAAAGGCTTATATTTAAATCCTTTAACCCTGTTTTCACAGTTCCCTCCCCACCATCTCCAAGTCCAGCAACCAGTGACAGGCCCAAATGCAAGCCATGTAGGCTAGCACCTAGAAGGTGGGTCTATTTGACCACACAAAAATCACTAGCCACTTTTGAAGATTGTGGCCTAAAACCCTACATTTCAAATACTTAATGCAAAATGGTAGTATGTTTTCTGATAACCAGCGGAACTGAATGCACAGCTTTCATTTATGCTCATGACTGCTTGAAAAAAGGGGGGGAGGGATAGCTCAGTGGTTTGAGCATAGCCCTGCTAAACCCAGGGTTGTGAGTTCAATCCTTGAGGGGGCCACTTAGGAACCTGGGGCAAAATCAGTACTTGGTCCTGCTAGTGAAGGCAGGGGGCTGGACTCAATGACCTTTCAAGGTCCCTTTCAGTTCTAGGAGATAGGATATCTCCATTCAAGAAAAGAAAAAGTTTATACAGCTCTACTAAGTGATGCAGAGTATCAATATTGTGTGCCTTTTCACTTTCTGTTGGGGACTGGATAATTTAGGTCTAACTAGAAGGAGCACTTAGCTCCAGCTATTCTATAATTGAAATGTATTGGAATTCTGTTTAAATACAGATGTAATCATGATATCCCTGATCACCCAAGTGGAATTCAGAATGGTCGAGTACTTTGAGCTTTGTGAAGGTCTTTTCTAGAAGGAAGTTGGAATTAGTGTTGGTTACTAATGGGAAATCTTGCATATATCTTGTTTTTATTTTCCTTTTGCCTCTGCCACATCATTTGGTTTGAAAGTTTCACCAGCTTTCTTCATCTTGTTTTTCCTTCTCCTTGTTCTTGTTTCAAATGTGTCCCGTCCTATTTCCTCTTTTCTGTTTCTCAGATTTCTTCATTTCATAACAGAGACAGGTCCACTACTATTTCACCCCTTTCCTGGAGAAAAACAGCAGCAGCATTGCTTTAGAATAACAAAAGGCAGCAACTTTATTATAGGTTATAAATTGAGCTAGTTCAAGCAATTCAAGAAATACAGTTTCAATAACATCAGACCTTGCCAGTGAGCTGAATATTATTTGAGAAATTACTGCTCAGGAGGATACTAGACTGCCATCCCTACAGACAGACTGAGCTGACACATCTTCCAAATTTTAAACCAACACCCAGCTCTGTCTTCTACACAGGTCACTCTTTGTCTCCTTATCTTCATGACTTTCCTTCTGCAGAAGGACCATGAAAAGTCTTCCTGGAAGCCTCACCCACTACCATGTTGCTGTTTGCAACAAGGACATTAACTTCATTGGTCACACTGAAATACCTTATGTTCACTAATACCACCTCCTGCCATGTGACTATGTCTCCTCATTCAAGGGTGACAAAAACTTTACAGCTCTTGGTAGTACCATGAGTTCTGTTGGGAGTGAAAGATGGTCCAGTGGTTAGGGTGCTAGTCTGACTCTCAAAAGACCTGGATTTAATTCCCTGCTCCATCACAGACTTACTATATGCCCTTGGACAAGTCACTTCATCTGTCTGTGCCTCAGTTTCCCATTTATAAAATGAGGATAAATACACTAAAGACTGTGAGGTGCTCAGATACTCTGGTAATAGGGACCATATAATATGCATGTAAGATAGATGGAAAATAGAGTACTGACAGCTCTCTCACATCTTGATGTTAACCACTTTTTTCTCATTCTTTTCCCCATCCTGCTTTTCATTGTTAGCAGATTTTTGAACTAAAGCAATGTGGCAGGGACCTTTTGTAAAAGGAAATAGGTCTATGGCATGGCTTGACTAGCACAGTTTTGATCTTTATGTCAACAAAGCTTTAATCACTCTGGATCTCTCAGATTTACCAGGAGTCCCCCAAGGAAATCAGAATTGCAAAGGCTGGAGAAAACCCCTGGGGCTTCCCAACTTAATTAGGAATGAACTTGTTCCCTATAAATGAAGTGGTTCTTTAAAATGACTTGGAGTCTCCATTATCATCTTATGCCAGGGCTATGATGTTGTGCAAAATGTCATTAGAGTGATATTTCCCTGTTTTCATGTCGCATATTCTCTCATATGGTATGGAAATGGCCACATTTTCATGTTTCCTGCATGGCTGCAGTCATTTCTCTTGAGCAGCAAAGATGAGTAAAAGTGTGTGGTGCTGCAGTCTAACAGATCTTTCTACAATGTTATAGTGTGTAGTTCTCTGTCATTAAACATAACAGTGTGAATGTTTGTTAAGGAAACATTCATGCATATGGCAGGAGCACCATCTGACTGAATGGATGAAATCATATGATTTATAATATACTTAATCCCATGTAGTGGCATTATCTTGCTATATTACACATTCAAATTACATTACTTTTAAAAGAGAATGGCATATCCTAATAATTACAGTTTGGTTAAACATTTCATCTACAAAGGAGGAGGAGTATACAGGTAAGGGCCTCTCAAGTTCTTAGAATCCCATCTTCCCTGGGGATAACTAACCAGAGTAAAGTTTGAGGATGAACTTGAGGCAAGCACAAGGACACCAGATGCTCTTGCAAATTTGTTCTGAATTGTTTTATTTAAGGCTGATTTCTCTTAGTCATTCTTTTTTTTCTGTGTCATTTAACAAAGCAAAGCCTTACATAACCTTCTGTTTATATGACATAAATTATACATATGCACGTTTAAACTCTGGACAAATTGGAGAAATGGTCTGAGTTAAACAGGATGAAGTTTAACAAAGACAAATGCAAAGTGCTCCACTTAGGAAGGAAAAATCAATTTCACACATACAGAATGGGAAAAGACTGTCTAGGAAGGAGTACGGCAGAAAGGGATCTAGGGGTTATAGTGGACCACAAGCTAAATATGAGTCAACAGTGTGATGCTGTTGCAAAAAAAGCAAACATGATTCTGGGATGCATTAACAGGTGTGTTGTGAGCAAGACACGAGAAGTCATTCTTCCGCTCTACTCTGTGCTGGTTAGGCCTCAGCTGGAGTATTGTGTCCAGTTCTGGGCGCCGCATTTTAAAAAAGATGTGGAGAAACTGGAAAGGGTCCAAAGAAGAGCAACAAGAATGATTAAAGGTCTTGAGAACATGACCTATGAAGGAAGGCTGAAAGAATTGGGTTTGTTTAGTTTGGAAAAGAGAAGACTGAGAGGGGACATGATAGCAGTTTTCAGGTATATAAAAGGGTGTCATAAGGAGGAGGGAGAGAACTTGTTCACCTTAGCCTCTAAGGATAGAACCAGAAACAATGGGTTTAAACTGCAGCAAGGGAGGTCTAGATTGGACATTAGGAAAAAGTTCCTAACTGTCAGGGTGGTTAAACACTGGAACAAATTGCCTAGGGAGGTTGTGGAATCTCCGTCTCTGGAGATATTTAAGAGTAGGTTAGATAAATGTCTATTAGGGATGGTCTAGGCAGTATTTGGTCCTGCCATGCGGGCAGGGGACTGGACTCGATGACCTCTCGAGGTCCCTTCCAGTCCTATAATCTATGAATCTATGAATCTATGAAACTCAGTTCTTCTGCAATATACCTAAATGTTGGGTCAGATTCTGCTCTCAGCTGAACTGGAGTAAATCTGGAGTATCTCTAAGCAACTTGATGGAGCTACTCTAGATTTAGAGAAATGTTGACTTGTTTTTATATACAGTTGTCTATTTGAGAAATGTTACATTAACTTAAGAGGTTTTGTACTTCAATGGATCCATCACAGGATGTTTGCTAACATTCTCTGAGGAAGAATCCAGAGAAACAGTTTGTCTGAAAGAGCTTTTAATACAGTTGAGTGATATAATGTACTGTATGCAGATAGATAAAGGGCCTGATACTCTTCTTGCTTATACGGGTTGTATACTGCCACAACTCTTGACTTCATTGACATTACTCCAGACTGATATATTGATGGTGAGCGGGGATTCAAGCCTGAAGACATTTTCTATGCTTTTTCATACACGTATTTTAACAGTGACAGAGAAGCTCAGAAATGAATGTAGAGATTTGGGGGGGTTTGATAAATGTCTCAAATATGAAAGAACATAGTATAGGATTTTTTTTTATCCTCAGCCTGTTTCTGTTCAAGTATTTTTAATTAACATTTCCCACTATGCTGTTGTGCCACTGGCTAATTTATGCTTAGGCCCTTGTGTATTCTGTAGTATTGATTGTTATTCATTTTAATATTTAATTATATTTATAAATAAAACATCTCTCTTTGAATTTGTCTGCATTCGTTTTTGCACTACCATAACAGACATTTTAACTTGCCACAGGATTTGGTGCTAGCATACTGCAGAACTCAAGAAGGTCTTGAACTAGAACTTGGATCCAGTGTGCCATGATATACACTGGGCAGTATAGTTAATGCTGTGTGTTTCTTTTCTTAAATCAAAGCTGTATAAATGCAAACAGATTAAGTGTGTTTTGAGTGCAAAATGTTAAAAATGCTGTATTCTTCTCCGAGTAGATGCAGCTGTGTATTTCACTTTGGTACATGTGCACCCAGTGCACCAGAGCTTTGAAGAAATTTCTTTCTTAGAAGAAATTTGCCTAACAGTACCCGTAGAAGGGCGGCCTTTCACCTCATGGCGGTAGCCCCTCCTCTAGCTACATGAGGCAGTGCCTCCCCAACCCTCCCTCAGTTTCTTCTTACCACCCAGGGCTGGTGTCGGAGCTCTGTGTGATCTTAACCTCACAACCTCTTAACAAGTTTAGTTTTCTCTTGTTGTATATAGTTAGTAGTACCCTTAGTGTTAGTTAGAGTAGTGTTAGTTGAACTGGTTTAGTTTTCTTCGGTGATGCCCTCACCGGGGTTTAAACATTGTCCTTTGTGTGGGGGAGCGATTCCCAACAGCTATCCCCACACATGGTGCTTGCTCTGTCTCAGCGAGGCCCATGTTAGAGCATTGTGCAATCTGCAGATTGTTTAAGAAATGATCTCAAGTGGCTCAAGAACTTCATAGAATCACAGGGTTAGAAGGGGCCGCAAGGGTCATCTAGTCTAGCCCCCTGCCAAGATCAAGGATTTTTTGTGTCTAAACTATCCAACACAGATGCCCATCCTGTCCAGCCTCCTTTTGAAAGCCTCCAGTGAAGGAGCTTCCAGAACCTCCTGAGACAATCCATTCGATTGTCCAACTGTTCTTACAGTTAGGAAGTTTTTCCTGAGATTTAATCTAAATCTGCTGTGCTCTAGTTTGAACCCATTGCCTCTTATCCTGCCCTCTGTGGCAAGAGAGAACAATTTTTCTCCATCTTTTTTATGGCAGCCTTTCAAGTATTTGAAGGCCGCTATCATGTCCCCGGCTTAATCTCCTCTTTTCCAAACTAAACATAGCCAGTTCCTTCAGCAAAGGTTTCTCTCACCACATGTTTCAGCAGTCTTACTGGCTGGAACCCTTTCAGCCAGGACCCCTCCCCCAGTTCAGTATTAATTTTCTTGTCCTTCGGCTATTCTTGATGCTATGGGCAGAGAAAAAGGGAGGAGTCTTTTAGGGTATCTGTTCCCCTTTCTTATAGTTCTCTTTTTCTTTGAAAATCATCTCCAGCTGAGGTTCAGGAGATAGAAGATCTATGGGGAAGGGAACCACCAGCTGTTTCTTTGCCAAAACGTAGATCTCTTGCTCACACTATTTTCCTGCTGACAAATGGCCACTTAACCAGTCCATTTGATTTTGTTGACACCTGGCTCAGGGATCAGTTTGCTTTTTGTCTTTGAGGAACTGGTTTGTGCCTGCTTTTCTAAACTTGGAACATGTCTTAGTAATGTTATAAAGTAGAATCTTATAACTTTACATACAGTCTTGTGACACATATTTTACCGGGACAATAATGATCAGCACATTATGAGTTTTCAAATGATACCTCACAAGGCATATTTTGTACAAAATGTATTAAGGTTTTGTAAAGAGGGTGAACATAGGGATATAGACTGCCACACATCTTTACCGACAATACTACTACAATGTACTATGTGAACAAACAAAGAGGAACACACTTCAGGTTGCTCTGCCTTGACGAGATAAGAATGAGGCAGTTCTGCATTGAGAGAAGATTACTCCAATAGCCGTTCACTGCCCAGGGTTCAGAATCATCTTGCAGACAATCTCAGCAGATATTTTTCCCCTGAGTCATGAGTGGTCCCTAAAGACAAGTGTTCTCTAGGTCATCGTCACAGCTTGGGGCACACTGATGATCAACCTGTTTGCTACAGGGGACAACAGGAAATGTCATGTGTTCTGCTTCCTGGCTGACACTTCCCACCATAGGCACAGGGGTCCCAGCTGCCGGCCCTGCTCCCAGCCGCACACGCAGGGTCCCAGCTGCCAGCCCCACGCCTGGCCGTTCATGTGGGGTCCTGGTTGCCGGTCCCACATGCAGAGCTCCGCTACTGGGTCCCCGCCTGCCCTCAGTTGTGGCCCCAGACTCGGCCCCCTTATCTCTGTCTGTGTCCCCCCATCTGGAGACACGGCCCTGCTTCCGGCCTCAGCTTGGGGGGGGGCGGGCAAGAGATAAAAAGTTTGGGGATAGTTTTGCTGGCTTTCAGCACACCCGCTATAAAAAGTGTTCCAGTGCCACTGTTTTCCACCTCAACTGGCAGTCGGGTCTCCTGTATACCTTTCCCCCAGTCCCAATCATCTCAAGGCACATATGGCCAAGCTCATTCTCATTGCCCTGGTGTGGCCAAGACAGTGCTCGTTCTCTGACCTTCTCTCACTGTTCAGCCTCCCATACCACTTTCTCCCCATCCCGACTTACTCAGAACCAAGGCCTCAGCTTGCATCCTCCGCTCAACAGCCTATACCTCGTGACGTGGCTGATGCATGGTTAAATGAGGAAGAGCAATGTGCAGCGGTTGTCCAACAAGTCCTCCTTAAATGTAGAAAACTTTCCACCAGGATGGCCTATTCAGCTAAATGAATTCATTGTGGTTGTTAGGCCATGGAATCCAGCCAATGCTGGCCTGTGTCCAAGACATTTTGGAGTACCTGATGCACCTTCAGCCATTGGGGCTTATGTTTAATTGATTGCATCTGGCAGCGATATTGACATTTCATCCCCCAATTCAGGGAAGATCAGTCTTCTCCAATACCATGGTAGCAAGATTCTTAAAAGGATTCCTTCCTCTATATCCTCTGGTCCAAGAGCCAATTTCTCTTTGGGACCTTATCTCAGTCCTACTGGCCTTAGTGCGGTCCAATTGAGTCCATGGCACCTTGTCCCTTTCTGATTTGTGTTGGAAAACAGCACTCCTGCTAGCAATGAAATAGCTTCAACTATGCCCCCTCAACAGGGTGCGAGCTCGTTCTACGAGGGTACAAGCAACATCCATAGCATTCTTCAGTGACATTTCCATATTGGACATTTACAGGCCTGGTGTGTGGTCATTGATACATACATACGTTCACAAACCATTATGCCTTAACTGCATCTTCTAGGGCAAAGGCAAGCTTTGGTAGAATGGTCCTGCGGTGTTTGTTTAGGTAGATTCTGAGCCCCACCTCCTGCGAAGGGGTACTGCTTGTGTGTCTCCTAAGTGGAATACATGGCTGCCCTGCATCTACTTGAAGAAGAAGAAACAGTTACTTACTGTCTGTAACTGTGGTTCTTTGCGATGTGATGCAGATGTGTATTCCACGACCCACCCTCCATCCACTGTGCATCAGAGTCTCGTTTCTGGGCGTTAAGTGTGAAGGAACTCAGAGTGGGTCCATCTCAGGTAGCCAGGGGAGGGACTATGGCCACAAGTCACACATTCCACCCTTCTACAGGTACTATTAGGCAAATTTCTCCAGCTCTAATGCTCTGGGTGTGCACACACCTAAGTGGAATACACGTCTGTATCACATCTCGAAGAACCAGTTACAGTAAGTAACCGTTTCTTTTATTTCAGAAATTATTAAATAAAAAATACTAGCTCAAACTTGTTATGTTCTCTCAGTATAGTTGTAATGGGGGAGAGACAATGGCTTGCTTATTTCAAGGCAGGGATGTCTTTTATTTTGTTTTGTTTTTTTGAAAAAAAAGAAGAATGAAACAGGGTGAGTTTAGCCATTATTGCTTTGATTGCTGGTGGCTCATTAGCATTGGCCACGCTCCTTCAGATTAGCAGTAATTAAACTGTGAAATCAGACCGATTGCCTTAAGCCGAGACACCATACCAGGCTGTCAAGAGAAATCACAGGGGATAAATCAAGGGCCCTGTGCATCCCAGATCACCCTTGGCATGGGTGAGAGTGTGAGAGGCGGAATAATGAGGACATTTAGTTTTTTGTATTTGGTGGACTCTCAGCAGACAAGCCTTGGAAGCGTTGTCATGACGATGACAGGAGCAAGGATAAACTCTTACTCCCACTAGCTGTGGTTAATGAAGATGATAATGAAAAATTATGCCAACATTACTGCAATTTTTTTACTCCGACTGGCACTTGTAACCTTATGCCTAATGACACAACACAATAGTGACAGTAATTGTGCATTGATAAATGGGGTAAAGATGCTGAAAAAATGTCTGACTCAAAGATATACAAGTTTAGTTAGCTGAGTAATTTCTTCCAGTAAGCATTTGCTTTGTTCTTTGAGCTCTCACTTGGTGGCTTTGCACTGTGCATGCCAAAAAACATCTCTAATCACTTTTCATTGTTTACTGAAGAATGGGCCCAGCAATTAAAACCAGGACTGCCTGTATTTTATTTCTGGTAAGTAGAACAAACACGATCAAGATAAAAAACAGTAACAAAACAACAATAGTTTTTACAAATTCTGAATGGGTTTACAAATTCTTTGTTTGTTTAACTTCCAGTTTCTGTGTCATGCAGTTTATCCCACTCAGAATGTAAATCTTCAGTGGACTAATCTCCAATTCCATTATGTAATAGTGCCCCTGCTTCCACAATGTCATTGTCTATTCTGATTGCACTTAGCACTCAACTGCTTTTCAACTGTAGATCTCAATGCATGTTACAAAAGTGGATACCTTTATCCCCATTTATTGATGGGTAAACTGAGGCACAGATAGAGTTGAGAGCCTGATTTTTCAGAAGCGCTGAAATTTTCCTTGGCTTAAAATGGAGTTGTGGTGCTCCAGCACAAAGGGGTTAAAATCCAAAAGAGGCCTTTGAAAGCTATCATAATATAAATACTTACTACTCTAATAATAATAATAATAATCAGCACTTCTGCAAATATGGCTCTGAGTGATTCACACAAGGCCACATGTTAAGTCAATGAGAGTGCCAGGAAGAGAAACAAGGTCTCCTGCCTCTCAATCCTATGTCCTATCCACTGGGCCACGCTGCCTTTTGTTGCTCCAAAGTTTGTGTTGTTTCAACAAGCAAGCATAAGTACAATGGAGAAGAGTGAACTCTTTAATTCATGTAGTGGATTCCAACGCTGCTAAAAGTATGCATGCTGCCACTTGGCCCTAAAGAATAGCCTTACTGAGTGTGCGAGTGTGCTGTATTATAATAGCCTCTCTCGGATTAGACAAAACAATGCAAATGAATCATTTAATGCAAACAAACCATTTAAAGAAGCAAAGATGTTTTATTTACTGCAAAACAAGCTAAGAGAATAGCTCTTTTGACAGCTTTACTATAGTATTTTTTGCCTGGTAAAGTTCCACTGTTGTTCACCAACGACCTCATTCCATCAAAGCTTTAGAAATCTAGATTGTGTCTGGTGTGGGATTTTTTTCCCCATGTGTTTTTTATTTTGTTTTGTTTTGTTTTTTTTAAAAAAGATGAATCACAAAGCATCTAGAGGTGTATCGGATATAGGCAGAGTTCTTCTTGTCTGAGAAGTATTTGTCTTTTCAGTTCTTGAAAGACAATATTAAGACAGCACAGTAGTGTTTGTGATTCATGGTTGCAATTCTCTTTTTATTGCGGAACACTAGCAGTGAGCAGGAGCTTCAGAAGGACACATTTCCCACTATTCTGACTGGGAGTTCTCCATTGCCTCTTAACGAACACTTTCCTATTCCTGAGAGTGAGTCTACTGCAAAAGTGTGTAAAAAAAGGCATAAATAGAAGTTGCCACTCCATCAGGGGAGAGATTTCTTCATACCACTGATATGTTCTGCTATACAGCTGAGTCCATTTCTGCTACTTTGTTGCTCCATTCTAACCAGATGAATGAAAACAGTTTAACCAGCAGCAAAAGGAGTCACAAGAAAGAGCATCCAAACAGTATTGAATATAATCCAGATACAATTGACAAATCCGATAAATGCCTGCAGGCAGCTTCCTTTACAAAGTCTGCCAGAAATGCCCTAGCAGAACGAGAAGGTCACCATTCTTGTCCAGCTTAACATAGGGTGCCTGGATTTTCAAAGTGAGAAACAGAGGCACTAGACAAGGAGTGGAGGGGCGAGTATGTAATATGAATATCCTGTGCCCTCTTTGGTTACAGCCAAGGATCTGAGCTCCAGCCCCATTTCTATCCTTGAACTCTGTGTTCAGTAGACCGAACTCGGTCTGAAAAGCTCCTGAACTTTGGTGAAACCTACATCCAGTCTTAAGCCCATCTATCTACATAGTAACTCAATTGTGCCTTGCATGAGTATTTAGAAAAAGAAGGGCTTCATGGACAATAACCTCAAATCTGGTTAACCTATCCTGTGCACATTTCAAAAAGAAAAGTTTAAAAAGGGGAAAGAAAAAACATCAAAACTTGTCACCAAACATTAACACAGCTTATAGCTCTGAACTTCACAGAGAAATCAGTGATGGGAAGAAATCTGAGATACAGATTGGTACAAAAGTTGGTACAGCCTCTGAGGGAATAGGGGATAAAAGTGCAGTGAGCTATTCATTTTAGGAATTTTGATTTAAAGTTACTTTAGAGATGGACAAGTTTATACATTAATGAATTAGTTCTTTATGCATTTAAGAAGGGAGGAGACCAGAGGAAATCGAGCCAAAAGGAAAATTTGATGACTATTATGCATGATCCTGAAAGTCAGGGACAACTGAGAGGCAGGAAGAAGAGTTTATCCCAAAAATCTCAATCCATTTGGCATTTTATATCTCCACTCTGTGTGTCAGAAGTATCCAGACAAGGTAGAATGAGAAGAGATTCAGGAGAATCAACTGAGGTCCTTTCAAATGATTAAGGATATGATAAAGATGCATTGTCCTCTAATAACCACCTTTTTACCCTGTATCATAATCAGAGATCCAGGCTGAAATTAATGGCAAAAAAGTCAGAACAAATACTGAGAAATACTTCTGCACAGAGAACCAAATCTTGAAGATTCAGGGAAAAATCTTAATAACTTCAACAGGAGTTTTGCTTGAGTAAATATTTCAGGATTTGTCTCATTTTTGTTAATTATTACATGAAACTCAGGGCTGCAGGAGAGCTTAGAATAAAATACTGCAGCTAGATTTTAAATCGGGCTGGATAATATTATGACTAATATTATCACTGGCAGTTATGCAAGCTAAAATAGGAGAATACAAATCCCCTGCTTCAGGTGCAAACTGATAATTTTTCATTTACCCTCTGACCCTACATGGTCAGCCTTATATAGAGTACTAGATGGGTGGGTGAATTATGTTACTGCAGCATTGAGCCACTGAAGAAGGCAGGATATCAGACTTTGGGTAAAATTTTCAAAAGCATACAAGTGACTTAGGATTCTGTGTTCCATTTTCAAAAGTGACTTAGGAGCCTAAGTCCAATCAACTTTCAATGAGTCTTAAGCCTTGTCTAAAGTGTTTCCATTTTTTTACTATGTTGGTTTAGCCCCTTCCCCAAGATATGGCTTACACCTCCTCCCTTCACTCTCACAGATGCTTGGTATGACCTATATTTGGAGCAGCTTCTCCCCTCTCCTCACATGGATCAGGTCCTGGGTTCTTTTCTGTTTGCCTACCCCTCTGCTTGCAAACAGCCTATCCCACTACTAAGTGTTTGGTCTCATGTCACTACAGACCAGTGGATCTTAAGAACGGTGGAATTGGTATACATTCTTCAGTTTATTTCTGTTCCCCCTTCCTAGTCCCCTTCCCCATCCTTTTTCATGAACCACTCTCATGAGGAGGTTCTCCTTTTGGAGGAGCAGTCTCTCCTCCAGGTGGGAGCCATAGAGAATGCTTCTCAATTATTCAGAGGGAAAGGTTTTTATTCCCACTTAGTACTGATCCTGAAAGCAAAAGGAGGTCTCAGACCCAAACTATATCTGTGGCAGCTCAACTAACATCTGAAGAAAATAAAGTTTTTCATGGTCACGCTGGCTTCCATTATCCTCTCCCTGGAGACTGGTATGCTGCCCTCAACTTAAAAAATGCTTATTTCCATGTGGCATTCTGCTTGGACAGGCTAAACTGTTTAGATCATCCTTGCAACTATTTGTGGCAATTGCAGAAGGATAAAAGTGCTTCAAGTCTCTTCTCAAAGAATTTCATCCTGGATGTTCTCCTGTATACACTTATGCTATTACTTGGCCAATGTAGCTCCACCAAGCGGAATACTAGCACATTCAGTGAGATCTCACACAGCCTCTGCAGCTGTGTTTCTTGAGTGTTTCTAACTCAAGTTCCTATCCTAGAAATTTGAAAAGTTGTAACTTGGTTTTCAGTGCATACTTTTGCCTCACTGTGCTATCGCTTAGCAATCTAGAGATGATGCCAGGTTTGGACATATCTGTGAGGCTGGCAGACCAGGCGCCAGCTCATACCAAGGTCCCCATATCTCAACTCAACACCGACAGATACATTGCTGAAATCTGTCTGGCTCGGTTGTGAGTTAATATTGATAGAATAGGTATTAGAATTATAACAAAGTATTTAGTCTACATTGAAGGCTTGTAAGTTGCTATATGCATTCATCTTACCTGTAGTAGCTGTATTCTGTATTGTAATGTAATATTTGAGTGAGTGTAGTGTGAAACTTTGTGACTGTATGAATACAGAAATTGTTATGCCCCTTCTGAAAGAGGAGACCCATCAATACTAGACAGGTTAGGGTTGGATCTTATAACTGGAAACTCCCTACATCTGGATTGAGGAATCGTCAATAAAAGGACTAAAGATTCTTATTGTTATTCTGCTCTCCTTCCCATGAAGATAACTCATGCAAGTGGACTCCTCCCATCAGCTGAGTTTGCAGCTCAGAGCACATGGCAGAAGTGAGATAAAAACCCCAAACAAAAGGGGCAAGGAGTTTCCTAGGCATATACAAGAGATCCCCAGCTGCTTAGCCTGGATTAACACTAAAAGACAAAAATAGAGCTTGCTGATTATAGGATCCTCTATTACCTTTTAAAAACCTAAGACTGAAATTCATTTGTGTGTCTATATTCACTTGCTTTAACCTTGTAAATAACTCTCTAGTTTCCTTTTCCTATCTAACAAATATTCATGTAGGGATTCTTTAAAGATTGGCTACAATTGTTGTCCTTGGTGTGAGATGTAAGACACAACTGACCTGGGATAAGTGACTGGTCCTTTGGGACTAGGAGTTACCTGAATATTGCTGTGATTTTGTATCTTAAGGGCCACCTATCACAGAGATACACTCACCTGGGTGGCAAGACAGACTAGAGTACCCAAGGGGACTGTCTGTGACTCCATTTAAGGCTGTTAATGCCTATTGGGTTTGCACTTGGTACAGTTGGTAGGTGAAATCTAACTTTAGAACTCACAACCAATTTGGGGTTTGTGCCCTCGTGTTTTAAATCTGCCCTGAGGTTGGTACTCACACTCTTGCATCACCGTTGGGATTGGGAACATCACAGTGTGGTCCTTCAATCATTATTCAGGTAAACTCCAATCTCAGCTCCAGGTCAAATTGCTTATGAGTCACCTGAAGTGGAATCGATATGTGCACTCACTTGTAGAGAAAGAAACAATTATTAACCTGTTCTGTAACTGTTGTCCTTCGAGATGTATTGGACATGCCCATTCCAGGACCACTCTTCTTCCCCTCTATATCAGAGTCTGTCCAGTAAGAAGGAACTGAGGGGGATCCGGGTGGCTCCGCCCTTATACCATCATGCAGTGGCGTGAGGCAGCAGAGGGTTCATGCGCTGCCCCAACAGGTACCGCAGAGAGGAAAATCTCTGACAACAGTGCACTGAGTGTGTACACAGCTGAAGTGGAATGTACCTCCGCAACACATCTCAAGGAACAAGTAATGGAATGGATTAGTATCCATTTCTCCTCGCCGGCATAGTTATGCCAATATCAATGTCTTAGTCTAAATTGGCACTTTTAGTCTATTACATGCCTAAGTCACTTTTGAAAATGGAACTTAGGCTCCTAATTCACCCAGAATAGTTTACAGGTATGACAAATCCTGTGCCCATATCACATGGGGGTTTTACTGGAGTCTCTTCTCAGTTTGTGGGGGTTAGAGGGGCTTTTACCTAGAACCATTACCATTTATCTCATGGGCAATGGCACTTGCACCCATCGATATATGTGTATCTGCACCTGGCTCCTCCTTTTGTACTTTCCAGGCTGTTCACTTTATTTTTCTCATTCTTATCTTCCATTCCATAATAAATCTGCCACTTTCTTATTATAGACTTATATCTTCCCTACTTATGTAATGATTCTTAGCATTTAAACAGCATTTTTTTCATCTTGAAAGCACTTTATAAATTTCACTAATTAACACGCCCATGAGGACAGCCTTTGTGATCTCTTTTATCAAAATTTCTACATCTGTGGACATGCCCAAATGAACACAAAAGGTTCCTCGTACTGTTTTACGTTGCTCAGCTGTGTTACTTCTATCTTCAATTAGTGCAATTCTGCATAGCCTTGAAGAAATACAATAAACTGTATGGTTGAAAATTTGTGTATGATTTTTACATTAATTAACCCAATGATTATATCTTTGCAAATCTGAATCTAGTTTTCTTTAGCTATCTCATACCTTAAATTTCTTCCTTGCTGCTTTTGACAGAAATAGTAACAGAGAATCATTACAATAATCTTTTAGTATTTCATATTCTGGAAACTCTCTTTTTCCTTAGTTTTTGAGTGGTCATAAATACAGTGGGACCAAAGTCTCAGCTCCATTTAAATCAGTGGGAATTTTGCCATTGGCTTTAATGACGTCCTGATTCTGGCCAAGTGTTTCTGTTTCATTTGGATCTGGACCTTGTGTATTATTTATTAAATTACAAATCTGAGAACACCAAAAATAATTAAATCATAATTTCTCATTTCTTCAAAATGTGTCAAGGTTCCATCCTACTTTGTCTTTAATTATATTAATTCCTTGGTTTTTTGAATTTTTAAACCAGAATTATTTATCATTTTTTAAAGTTTTTAAAAGGTAAGTGGTAAAGGAAGCACAATATTGACTTTAGTGAGTCTTTCCATTTGAGACTGCACCATTACAACAGCGGAACACGCCAGCATACAGAGCATGTGTGCCTCACCCCTCTTCCAAGTCAACCGACTTCATCTTCCTCCATCCAAGCTGGGCACCTCCCTCTTTCACCTAGAGCTCCACTTGCTTTGTGGAGATTCCTGGCTAGAGCCAGTGACTTTGCAATGCAGACATCTGCCCCCAGAAAGTGCCAGTTCATTTCCCGTAGGAAAGCAAACAGCCATTAGAGAGTTACAATTTTTGGTCAATTCCTTCTTGGTCTGGATTGGAACTGGCTATAGAAAGATAAACCTCCATATCACAGTACCAAACCCAGCCAGTTCTCATGCCTAATCATGCAAACACATACACAAATAAATAAAATAAAATAAATGCTTCACTTTACACACAGGACTAGTCCCATTAGTCTCAATGGGACTACTCATGTGCATAAAGTTAAACATGTGTAAGTGCTTGAAGGATCAGAACCTTAGTTTATCTGTACTGATTTGCTTATTCCTAGTGCAGTTTGACTGCCCTAATATTTGCCAGTCACTTCTTTGTTAAGGTTAGACTGAGTTCCTTGAAGCAAGGACTGTGATGCCTTCTAAGTTTGGCAAGTGCCTAGCACACTGTGGGCACTGCCAGAAATAACCTGTAACTATAAATAAGGTTAGACATGTTGTCAGCTGAAAAGGGGCCTGACTAGAGCATTCATTTAGGAACATAGTTTTTAAACCACTAAGACCTCAGCTGACTGAAAAGGCTTCTGATTTTTACATTTTTAGGATTATTCTAGTGAAGTAGATTGAAGACTCACCTACTGAAAATTAGAGATCTTTTTATAGGGTATTACTGGGTGGATAGCAATTAACCACTCAGAAGAGCTGACAGGTTTTTTCCACGAACACAGTCAACCACTTCATGCTTTAATTTTAAATTATATTTGACATTTAATTTAAACTCTCATTGCCTTCATTCAAAAATGAACCCTATTGCATTAGTAGTAAGACCACAGAGAGATGATTTTTTTTCTACAGTTCTCACACTCTGAAATTTACCCTGATTTTCCATGCTTAGTTTTTCAAATATATTCTATGCATCCTTCTGAATATAAATCTGTATGATTGCTTCTCATACATGAGAGGAAGAAATCAATCTTTCCTTATTACTGAAGCAATTACAATGTGAAAACACATTTTATTAAGAGCTCCTGTGAAGGTTCTGCATATCTTAGCATATGTCGCCTCTTGAACTAATAATCAATAACATGTACAATTCTTAGTTAGGCAAACAGTGCTGATTTTGCAGTTATACCTGCTTGTGTTGTGATCCCATAAGTTCTCACCAGCTAAGCAGGTCTGGGTTAGATCATGACTTGGCTAAATGATATACAGGGTGCTGAGGTGCAACAGGAAGTTGCACTTGTGATTCAGAAAGCAACACTTTTCTCCTGTGAATTGGTATTAAGTTAATGACCCACACTGGTTCTAAAAAGAGAGCTGGGGCTGAAACCCAGGGAGGCCCTGGGAGGTTTGCCTCTTCCTCTCCACAATCTGGCTGGAGTGAGTTGTGTGCTAGGCCTTTGCTTTGGGTTGGCTAATGCAGGGCATGTCTTATATCTTTACTTCGAAGGAGTGAAGACCTAGTCTCTGTAGCCCTTAAAGCGGCAGGATCTTATTTACATTTTACTTTCCTATTTTACAGTAAAGCGTACTACAAAGAGGTTGAAACTTCACTCAAAAATGCAGATCCCTCCCTGCTTCTACTGGCCTATCACATTGGCTGGCTTTTGAATAAAATGTGAGTCCTGTGCTTGGGTGGTCAGGAAGGAGCCCATGGAATGTTCTGCAAGTAGAGAGTTGGTAGTCCAGCATTCTTACCAAATTCTAGCTTGGTTAGATAAATTCTGCTTACCATTCAGCCTGCAATTTATCCCAGGCTACTTCAGGCTCTGCTTCTCTCTCCATGAATTCAAACTGGAACAGGTACAGAGAAGGGCTACTAGGATGATCCGAGGAATGGAAAACCTGTCTTATGAAAGGAGACTCGAAGAGCTTGGCTTGTTTAGCCTAACCAAAAGAAGGCTGAGGGGAGATATGATTGCTCCTTATAAATATATCAGAGGGATAAATATCAGGGAGGGAGAGGAATTATTTAAGCTTAGTACTAATGTGAACACAAGAACAAATGGATATAAACTGGACATTAGGAAGTTTAGACTTGAAATTAGATGAAGGTTTCTAACCATTAGAGGAGTGAAGTTCTGGATCAGCCTTCCAAGGGGAGGAGTGGGGGCAAAAGACATATCTGACTTCAAGACTAAGCTTGATAAGTTTATGGAGGGGATGGTATGATGGGATAGCCTAATTTTGGCAATTAATTGATCTTTGATTATTAGCGGTAAATATGACCAGTGGTCTGTGATGGGATGTTAGATGGGGTGTGATCTGAGTTACTACAGAGAATTCTTTCCTGCGTGCTGGCTGATGAGTCTTGCCCACATGCTCAGGGTTTAACTGATCACCATATTTGGAGTCGGGAAGGAATTTTCCTCCAGGGCAGATTGGCAGAGACCCTGGGGGTTTTTCGCCTTCCTCTGCAGCGTGGGGCACGGGTCACTTGCTGGAGGATTCTCTGCACCTGGAGGTCTTTAAACCATGATTTGAGGACTTCAATAACTCAGACATAGGTTAGGGGTTTGTTACAGGAGTGGGTGAATGAGATTCTGTGGCCTGTGTTGTGCAGGAGGTCAAACTAGATGATCATAATGGTCCCTTCTGAACTTAAAGTCTATGAGTCTATGAGTCTATTACCTACTTATTAAAAGTGAGATCATCATGTTAGCAGCAAAGGTTGGGGTCATAGAAGAAGGGGACATAGCTTTCTCAGTAGTTGGCCCATGGCTGTGGCACTCCCTCAGCTATTCTGAATGATCACAAATCTTACTGCCTTCAGGATGAAGCAAAAGAGCCATGAAAGCACTCCCAGAAACACCAGAATAACCACCCAGCTCTGGTAACTTGTTGCTCCTGAGTTTATCAATTCACCCTCTTTGCAAAAAGAATAAACATTAAGGGAAATATTCTTCCCTAGATGTAACTCATGTTAACGTTAATGAGATTGTGCTTCAAAAGACCACTAAAAGCCCATGTTAAAGAACTTAAATTACTGCCTATTATTACTTCAGACAATAAAATAAATACGGCTTAGTTAAATTTCACAGACTAAACCCAAATTACTTTTCTCTTTTCAGTGTGCTATTCAAAGCAAAACAGATCATCCAAAAATCTTAAAGTTTTAATGAATTGTGATTAACAAATAATAATTAAAACCAGACTGAAGACAGTTGAAAATGCATTATTTCACAGTAAATTTATGCAACACGCAAGCCACCATTATGGTCAGAGAAGAATAAATATTTAACATCAAATAAACTTCATTATTCATATAACTACATGGTACAAAATACATCTTCTAGTATTCCTAAAATATAAATGCAAAAATCATATTTTGAAGCTGACATTATCAAGAGCAGACTGTAGTTGATAGGTAAATAGCTGCTTGGGTGACGTTTGCTTTGCTTTAGAAACAGCAGCCAGAGCCAAAATTTCCATTTGTCCTTGTTTCCTGATGCAGATTCTTTATGGGCCTTGTACAGAATCAACATGCTCAAGCTATGCCTTGGCTATATGGTGCTAGTTGAAAAGGGAGCATTTTCGCATGTCTGCGTTAATTGCATTGGCTCAACTCCTCTTAGGGGTCCAGTATGTTGCTATACATAGTAGCTAGGAAGGGAAGATTACTGATCACACTACATCCTGGGCAAACAGCACAGATAACTTGCAGCAAGTTCTAAAATGTGCACACACAAGACCAAAATAGACCTGACATCCTCCTTTCTCTTCTGTCATATGATTCTGGAACAATTAAAGTGGGGTAGTGTATTGTATAGGTAGTGAGAATGATATTGCACATTATTGTAATTTAAGGAAATATTATTGCTTTCTAATAGATGAAATGTGCCTCTCTACTAGTTACTTCAGGTTAAGAAATGCCAAGTGAAATGTTGTAGCTTTAAGCAAAGACACGGTTAAGATGTGGAGAGTTTTACCAGTCCTCACTTTTGCAACGTCAAATATACATAATTTCCTTATTACCTACAAACAGCCATCTTTACAGTTATTTATTGACTGAATTTACCATGCAGCTTGAAAGAGCAGTAGGATTGTACAACTAACAGTGACTGTGTATGGACCCAATGCAGAATAGGAATACAGTAACTCCTCGCTTAACATTGTAGTTAGGTTCCTGAAAAAATGCTACTTTAAGTGAAACGGTGTTAAGCGAATCCAATTTCCCCATAACAATTAATGGGGGGGGGTTAGGTTTTAGGAGACATGTTTTTCGCCAGACAAAAGACATATATATATATATATACACACACACACACACATACACAATATAAGTTTTAAACAAACAATTTAATACTGTACACAGCAATGATGATTGTGAAGCTTAGTTGAGGGGCGAGGGTGGAATATTTCCCAGGGAATGCCTAACTGCTAAATGATGAACTATCACTCGGCTGAGCCCTCAAGGGTTAACACATTGTTAATGTACTCTCACACCCTACAAGGCATCATGAATGGAGGGAGGAGACACAGCATGACAGAGAGAGAGACACACACACACCGCATGTGTGTGTGTGTGTGTGTGTGTGAGAGAGAGAGAGAGAGAGAGAGAGACACACACACACACCATGTGTGAGAGAGAGACATGTATTGCTCCTTTAAATACTCTGACCCAACTATAAGTACACTGCCCTTTTAAGTAGATCAGCAAGTTGAGACAGCAGCTGCTGCCAGCAAGCTCCCTCTGTCCTGACCCCTGTTGTGCCCCCCCCCCCGCTCTGTGGAGATGGGGTAGGGGAGAGAGGGACACGCTGACATTAGCACTAGCGTTACCATATTTTAATTTTTAAAAAGGAGGACACTCCATGAGGCCCCGGCCCCGCCCCAACTCCGCCCCTTCCCCGCCCCCAGTCCCGCCCCAACTCTGCTCCCTCCCCTGAACGCTCCGCCCCCTGCTCCTCCCCCTCCCCTGCTTCGTGCGAATCAAATGTTCGCGGGAAACCTGAAACAGGGAGGCAGCAGGTAAGCTGGGGCTGGGGCTGGGGCGGGGTGCGGCGCGGCCCAGTCCGGCCCCCCTGGCCAAGTGGGTCCCTCCAGCGGCCGGCCGGCCCAGGCCAAGAGGCTCTGACCCCGGTGTCTGCCACCCAGCTCAGCTCAGGCCCTGCGGCACCGGCCCCCAGCCAAGTGCCCGCGCCCCCGGCCTCGGCCCCGGCCCCAGCCGAGCACTGCGCCCCTGGATCCAGCCCCGGCCCCAGCCGAGCACCGCACCCCCGGCCCCCAGCCCAGCACCGCACTGACCCCCGGCCCAGCACCGCGCCAGCCCCCGGCCCCGCACCCCAGGCCCAGGCCCCAGCCCCTGCCGAGCACCGCCGGCCCCGGCCCGGCACCGCACCTCCGGCCCCGGCCCCAGCCCCAGCGGCCCTAACCGAGCACCGCCGGGCCCTCCCTCCTTATTTTTCCGGACATGTCCAGGAAAATCCAGATATATGGTAACCCTATTAGCACCCCTCTTCTCCCTCTACCTTTGCACAGCAAGCAGGAGGCTCCCAGGAGCAGCTCCAAGGCAGAGGGCAGAAGCAGCATAAGGCAGTGGGGGAAGGGACAGCTGAACTGCCCCACAATTGATAGCCTGCTGGGCGGCTGCCACACAGGGAACTTAGGGGAGCTGATAGGGGGGCTGCCAGCCCACCCTGGTTCCAAGCCCCCACCCGCTAGCTTCAACGGCTGCTCTTCCTGCAAGCAGTGGACAAAGCAGGAGGGTGCCAAACAACATTATAAGGGAGCATTGTGCAACTTTAAATGAGCATGTTCTCTAATTGATCAGCAGTGTAACAACGAAACGACGTTAACTGGGGCGACGTTAAATGAGGAGTTACTGTATTGACATTAAGAACAGGAGTACTTGTGGCACCTTAGAGACTAACAAATTTATTTGAGCATAAGCTTTCATGGGCTACAGCCCACTTCTTCGGATGCATAGAATGGAACATAGATTGAGGAGATATATATACACATACAGAGAGCATGAAAAGGTGGGAGTTGAAAAGCTTCAAAAACAGACTGCAATGAGAAACTGCTGAACTTGAATTGATGTGCAAATTAGATACATCCGAAGAAGTGAGCTGTAGCCCACGAAAGCTTATGCTCAAATAAATT
Source organism: Malaclemys terrapin pileata (assembly GCF_027887155.1). NCBI lineage: Eukaryota > Metazoa > Chordata > Testudines > Emydidae > Malaclemys > Malaclemys terrapin. The sequence goes on from NC_071506.1 coordinate 266,828,007, forward strand.
TGTTAGTCTCTAAGGTGCCACAAGTACTCCTGTTCTTTTTGCAGATACAGACTAACATAGCTGCTACTCTGAAACCTGTATTGACATTGCAATGCCAATGTGTTTTTATGTATGCCAAGATTGTGCCATTAAAGCACAAGCATTGCCCCTCTGAGAGGAGCAGAGCCTCCCAGAGCTTACTGGCACACAGGGAGGGGACAGATTACCTCAGGGAACACTACAGGGTAGCAGCCCTGAATGCAAAAGAACTCCAGCGCTGCAAAAGGGGCTGGTCTCTGCATGGTGAAAATGCAGAGAGGGTGGAAGACTTGTACCCATCCATTGCATACCCCTGCAGAATCTGGCTGCAACCTAGCACATAGAATATACATCTGTGTAATGGTGGGCTGTGGAATACGAGGTTTATGTTCACTGCATGTTGAGGAGCTACAGCTGAATGTAAGTACACTGTACAATAGAGCTTTGTATTTCATAGTTTGTTCTAAACTCGTTGATTCACCAAACCACCATCAGTTTCTTCATCAACCTGGAATCTAAAGCAAATCCTTGAATCCTGCATCCTCTTGTAAGGAAAGGTGTAAAAGGTCACACACCCTGAGGTGGAAATTGACGAGTTCTATCACTTTGTATGTGTTACAGATTATTTGTATCATTTGTTAAATGCTATCCCTGTGCTTGGCACTGTGCAAACTCTCAGCAGGCAGCCTGGTCTTTGACCCAATTTCAGGGCCCTTTACAGCAGCCTTTATGCATGATTCAATTCCTGTTGAACTGAATTGGAGTTTAGAGTGCACAAGGACTTCAGGACTGGACTCCTGTCAGGTATGAACAATATGGTATCCCTTCATAAGCCAACACTGTAAAACTTGGCATTTGAAGTTGGGCACCTAGATTCATATTTAGGCACCTAAATGAGAGGGTTAGTTTTCAAAAGGGCTGAGCATCCTCAACTTAGAGTTACAGGTGCTCATTAATTCTGTAAATCAGGCCACTTATTTAGGTAACTCATTCTGAACTTAGGTGCCTGAATGCAGGCACACAAATTTGAAAATTTTGGTTATGGTAAATTTGTCTGTCTGTTTAGATATTTATGAATGCACCACACTTTTTCACTGTAATATCTAGGCACCAGGAAAGGTCTATGCACGAACAGGATCATTGTTTAAATGATTCATAGCAGAAATGGGTTTTAAGAAGGGAATGAAGAGGGAAGGTCTCTGACAGACAAGAAAAACGAGAGAGTTCCGCGTCTACAGGAAGTGACTGAACACAGATTGATATTTCAGTCTGAGGGTCATTAGAATACATGTTGTTTAGTTTTATTTTTCCCTTAACTAATGAATTGTTATTAATAATAAATATTAACACCTCGGTCCCAATCCAGCAAAGCACTTGAGCATGCGTGTAGTTCAGTGGGACTACCTGCACATTTGAAGTTAAGAACATGCTCAATTGCTGTCCTAGCTCAGGGCCTCACATAGCAGTTTACATCTTCAAAGCCTCTGTGAAACTATTAGGAACCTAGAGAGACAAGGTGGGTGATGCAATATCTTTTATTGGACCAACTTCCGCTGGTGAGAGACAAGCTTTTTACCCATGCAGAGCTTCAGGTCTCGGAAAGGTCTTCCAAGCATCACAGCTAAATGCAAAATGGAACAGATTGTTTAGCATAAGTAGTTAGCACATATTGTAAGGGACCATTTAAGGTAGAGTGGCCTGTTAGCACCTCAGCCATCACAGGACAAAAAGCGGGGGTTAGTGAGTTTCTGATTGTTGTAATAAGCCATAAATCCACCAAAGATGTAGACTGCATCATGGAACAGGCCACCCAAATACCATGCAAGAACCTGCTTCAGTACAGAAATAAAACCTCCTCCAATGCCCCTTTCCCATTGACATAGCTCTTTCTACATGTGCACTAGATCACATAACTACGTCGCTTTTCACACCCCTAAGCAACGTAGTTATACCAATATAGGTGTGTAGTATACACCTGGCCTAAAAATCATGGACTGAACAGAGACACTGGGTTTATAACTTATTACAACAAACTGTAACCCACTAGCTCCCCTTTTTGTCCTATATCAAAACCCCCCAAACTGACCCGTTTTGGGGCATTCTGTTTTTTGACAAAAATATGAGAATTTTCTGCAGCAAGCAGACACTTCTGCAGAAAGCAGATGCTTCTGTGAAAATTTAATGAAATACCCAATTTTCCATTGAAAAAAAAGAGTTTTGTTGGAATAATTTTGACCAGCCCTACATCCCACCATCTTGTTTGCATTTATCAATATTGTTTGCAATACTTGGCATTTGCCAATAGTGGCCTTCATCTGGTTGCTCAACAACCTGGCTAGGTTAGGACTTGAGTACGCTAAATAATTTTATGTCATCTGCACATTTTGCCAACTCACTGTTCTCCCCCTTTCCAGATGGTTAATAAATATATTAAACACCACGGGACATAGTGCAGAACCTCCAGGCACCCTGCTGTTAACCTTTTGCCATGATGGCTAAGCAGCAGTTCTGCAAAAAAGGACCTGGGGATTACAATGGACGGGAAGCTGGATATGAGTCAGCAGTGTGCCCTCGTTGCCAATAAAGCCAACGGCATATTAGGCTGTATTAGTAGGAACATTGCCAGCAGATCGAGGGAAGTGATTATTTCCCTCTATTTGGCACTGGTGAGGCCACACCTGGAGTATTGCATCCAGTTTTGGTCCCCCCAGTACAGAAGGGATGTGGACAAATTGGAGAGAGGCAGCGAAAATGATTAGGGGGCTGGGGCACATGACTTATGAGGAGAGGCTGAAGGAACTGGGCTTATTTAGTCTGCAGAAGAGAAGCGTGAGGGGGGATTTGATAGCAGCCTTCAACTACCTGATGTGGGGGGGTTCCAAAGAGGATGGAGCTCGGCTGTTCTCAGTGCCAGCAGATGACAGGACAAAAAACAATGGTCTCAAGTTGCAGTGGGAGAGGACTAAGTTGGATGTTAGGAAACACTGTTTCACTAGGAGGGTGGTGAAGACTGGAATGAGTTACCTAGGGAGGTGGTGGAATCGCCTTCCTTGGAGGTTTTTAAGGCCCAGCTTGACAAAGCCTTAGCTGGGATTATTTAGTTGGTGTTGGTCCTGCTTTGAGCAGGGGATTGGTCTCTGAGGTCTCTTCCAACCCTAATATTCTATGATTCTATGAAAATTGACCATTTAATCTTACTTACTGTCTTCTGTCTCCTAGCCAGTTTTTGATCCTGACAATACTTTGCCTCTCACCCAATGACCACTTAGTTTCTTTAATAGTCTCTTGTGAGGTACCTTGTCAAAGGCCTCTTGAAAGTCTAAATAAATTATCAACCACTTCTCATTTATCCTCTATTTCATTGACATGTTCAAAGAATGCTAAGAAATTAGTGAGACATGATTTTTCTTTGCAAAAGCTCTGCCCTGATCTTCCATGCATTTTTAAATTCCTTTTTTAGTTATTGTATCAACCAATTTGCCAGGTATCAATGTGAAACTTACTGGTCAGTAATTCTCTCTAGATCACCCTGAGAGGCTTTTCTAAATATAGGTATAATATTTGCTATCCTCCAACCCTGCAGGTTAGGTATATTTTAATAACAGATTGTATATTTTTGTCAACAGTTCAACCATTTCATACTTAAGCCTCTTCAGAATTCTTAGATGTGTATCATCTGGGGCTGGTGATTAATGTTTTTTAAATTATTTGACTAAATTAACTAATACATCTTCCCTAAATGCTCCACCAGATTCAAACAAAAGCATTCTAAATTTTCATGGATGCTTACCTAATCTTATGGATCCATTTCCAATGACTGAAAAGCCTGAAGTATTATACAAGTACAAGAGAATATGTTTTTTAAAAAAAGGATTGTACAGTATAGGAGAGGTTTATTTTTAACATTAATTTTTATAACTCCTAAATTTCTACCAGTAAACTTTAGGAAAATATGCTTTTATTGTTCCTTTAAATTTTATTTTGAAATGTTTATGCTACTGTATGAAAAGGACCAGCTTTAATCTGCTGTATCTTCTTTAGTTCTGCCATATTATTAACTGTTTTTAGGAGGGAACCAGGCACCTTATAAACATGATAACTCGACTGTGTATACCAGATCTCAGAAATTTCACTGTACAACTCTTACATATATATATATATATATATGAGATGTCCAAATCACAGAAGGGAAATTGCTGCTAATGGCTTAAGTGAAAGCTATATATTTTAAGCAAAAGGAATTCTGCACAATGATGGAACATGGCAGAATGGTACTTGGAGACAGGATCATTAACAAATTTGGAAAACAAATTGTATTGTTAGAAAGACAAGAACGAGGAAAACATATGGGATCTGGTTTTCTTATTCCACATTTATGACTTTCACAAATGTTAGATACCCAGAGTGACGGGTTCCCCCAGGATGCCACCTGGAATTGGGGTACTGCTGAGCCCTCTGACCCACCAGCCTGGGCTCCCTCTCACATTGAGCTGCTGTGACAAGCTGCAGACATGCTCCGGGTCTTACACGTCTACCAGCATACACACAGGTAGGGACACACCCAGCGTCAGTTACATGCAGGCTCTCTGACCAGTCACTACATGTGAACCAACAATAGAAAGGCTACAGCCAAAATAACCCCCAGCTTTCCAGCCTAGGACCCCAGAGTGGTACTGTCCTGCCCTGGTCCAAACTCCAACCAGTCTGAATTTATTATCCAGTTCACCTTCCCCTCAATGTGGAGAGGAATATCCAACAGACTCTCTGAGCTAAGATTCCCACGTACTTCACTCCAAACCCATGGATTTAAATTAAAACATAAAATAAATATATTAACTACAAAAGATAGATTTTATGTGATTATAAGTGATAACAAACAGATCAAAGCAGATTACCTAGCAAATAAACAAAAACAGAACCTAAGCTTAATATACTAGATAGATTGGATATGGATAGCAGATTCTCACTCTAACTGATGGTGCAGACAGAATTGTAGTTTCTTAAGGCACAAGCTGCATTAGCTTTTCAGCCTGGGTTTCTCAAGTCTTTATACACTGGCTAGAAATCCCTTTAGCCTGGGTCCAGCACTTCCCCCAGTTCAGCCTTTGTTCCTCAGGTGTTTCCAGGAGTCCTCTTGTGTGGGGAGTGAAGAACAACGTATGATGTCACTCCCTGCCTTATATAACTTTAGCATATGGCGGGAACCCTTTGTTTCAAAAATCGGTTCCCAGACCAGTTTGTGGAAAAATACTAACATCCCAAGATGGCGTTATATTGGGGTAGAGGTGTATATGGAGAATGGGCCTATAGTCCTACATACTTTTGCTAGATGGGCGATTGTACCTACAGGAGTGTGAGAACGGGTGGCATTTTGATGCAAATAAATATGCTGTTGTCTGTATCAAGCTGCATTTGGTTTAGCTCACATCCTTAAAGAAGGTTCCCAAAACCTGATCTAGAGCAATCTGGCATGCTCAATTCTAAATGGGAGTCATGTAAGTAAGTATACCATATATACATATGGTTTAAAGTGAAGACAGATTTTTAATCTAAAAATAAAAATTAGATTCTGAGTATATTCAGAAAAAAGCAAGTTATTTCCAGAGCTCATTCAATTTTTATGATTGCGTCCACATAATAGATGAGAGTTCTCCTAAAAATATGATGCACGCTGGTCAATTTAAATCATTCCATGCAGTGCAAGTCCAGAATACTAGACACTTCCCTCTTAAAGCCTCCAGTAAGATGACATTGGTATAAACATAGCAAAATGATTTTTTAAAATTAGTAAAATGTCTCATTTTTTAAAATAAGGGCTACACTTTAGTGTGTGATACACATCATGCTAGTATGGCAGATCAGACTTAGCCAAGTTAGTATAAATAAAAATGTAAGCAGACAAAAAGTCATTGAAACTTAGCTCATCCCCATGCAGAAGACCCACAAAAGGCTTATTCCTCACTTACTTCCATTTAAACCATATTTTGAGGCTTTCAGATGGATCTTAGGTGGCCTAAAATGAACAGGGGCGAATTTCACCCCTAACGCTGAATCCTGACAGCCCAGTGTGGAAGCAACAGTGGTGATTTTAAAAAGTCTGGGGTGATGAACACCCACATACTGTAGGGTGGATTGAGCCTTTCATGTGTGCACCACTACAAGTGGAAAAAAATCCACTATCCTGACATTCTCTCTGTGGTGGCGTAAACTCATAATTATTTGGCACCCTCCCTACCTGAACCCAAATGCATTATGGTGAATGCTAAGAGTCAGATCCCTTTGATCTGGTTCCTTTGCACTGCAGTGGCTCAACAAGGTTGAATATGTGACCTATCTGGCTAGCTGAGAATTCCCCCAGTGGGAAGCATGAGCTCCTAGCTGGTATACGGGTATATGGGTAGCATAGCTGACTCCTCTGACACTCCCCTACACAGGCTTGAAGGAGGAGAAGGCATGAAGGTGTATGGCTGGAGCACTATTACACTCCAGCCATTTTTAGTTTCAGTTCCTCAGGGACCTTTGCCAGCTAGCTATTAGAGCAGCCCTTTGGCCAGGGCTGGAGCGGTACAGGGCAGAAAATCAGGTAGGTGTAACTGGCTCCTCCTTGATGCTCCATCCCAATCTCCTGTTCTAAGCAGATCATAGTGCTGGTGAAAATCTGACCCTAAGTGTGTGTATCCCTGAAAGAGAGGGCTTTCATTTCTAATCAAAGCAGGGGACTTTCAGTGATAGTGTGGAGGTTCTTTTAATTTTAATTTATATTGTTTTGTTAATTAGCCCATGGAAGAGAAGGATTAATGTTCAAAAGAGCCCATACTGGTTGATTGTTAGGACTAATGCTATTAAAGAGTGTTAGTGCTCGAGCTATAAATGGATGCAATTTAATGGATAGTATTAGCAGCAGAGCTGTTCAGTTGAAGTCATGGCTAACCAGGCTCCAGTGTAATAACTTTCTAATTGCAGCTGTATAAGCTGGGTCACTTAGCAGTAAACTGACAGGTTTACATTTCCTTATATACTAGCTATTGCACTGTGTTTTAGCCTTATGCTTGAATTGCAAATAGAAAATAATTAGGTTGCTTTTTAGCTGCCCCAAATGGCTTAAATTAATGGCAATGTGGATCATCACAATGCCTTGATATGTGCATTTTTAACCTCCATTGATTTTCTCAGTTCCAGGGCAGCATGACATTGGCTAGAAGACCCTGCTGATGTGATGACTGTAAAGCTGATCAGTGAATGGTGTTTTAGGCAGTATTACATTACTTCTTGATAATTAAGAGCACAAATTGTGTAAAACTGAAGGCTTAAATTCTCCAAAGACTGCAGACTTCCAGTATTATTGCTCAGGGTGGGCAAATTCAGCAGTGTGCAGTTAGTGTGGAGTTGACGGTGGGACCATCCCTGGAGGTTTCTGACAGATTTGGAATCTCCCAAGAATACTTTATCTATGGGTGAGATGCACATGCTGATTTTAGATAGACGGAGGTTTTGAAGAGGAGTGATGTTAAAAAACAGGTTTATGATGACTTCAACCTAAACTCTCCCACATATTCAAATATAGCACATCTAAAATTTTATCAATTGCTGTAGTGTCGGTTGTCATGACAGCGAGGTGCTGCATTTACTTCACACCTCAAGGAATTTTTATGCATAGGGCTTGTCTACATGATGGAGTAAGGCACTTTACAGGGGTGTGATTTCTTAAGCTCACTGACATGTTGCACATTGGTTAGTCCACGTAGACTCTGCTAGTGGTGTTCGAATGGTACTACGCTAATCCACACTAGATTATGTTTACAGGGCTGAACGTTGGGAGCAAGCGAGGCATGGTGAGAGTCACCAGATCTGAACTGAAGAGCTGGGGCCTGGTGAGGGTCACTGGAGCTGTACTGGAGGGCTGGGGCCTGGTGAGAGTCACCAGATCTGAACTGGAGAGCTGGGGCCTGGTGAGGGTCACTGGAGCTGTACTGGAGAGCTGGGGTGTGGTGAGGGTCGCCGAAACTGTACTGGAGGGCTGGGTCCTGGTGAGGGTCACTGAAGCTGTACTGGAGAGCTGGGGTGTGGTGAGGGTCGCTGGAACTGTACTGGAGGTCTAGGGCCTGGTGAGAGTCACCAGAGCTGTACTGGAGGGCTGCAGGGTGGTGAGAGTCACTGGAACTGGACTGGAGAGGTAGGGTCTGGTGAGGGTTGCTGGAGCTGTACTGGAGAGGTGGTCCCTGGTGAGGATTGCCAGAGCTTTAAGAACGTAAGAACGACCATACTGGGACAGATCAAAGGTCCATCTAGCCCAGTATCCTGTCTTCCGACAGTGGCCAATGCCAGGTGCCCCAGAGAGAACGAACAGAACAAGTAATCATCAAGTGATCCATCCTCTGTGACCCATTCCCAGCTTCTGGCAAACAGAGGCTAGGAACATCATCCCAGCTCATCCTGGGTAATAGCCATTGATGGACCAAGCCTCCATGAATTTATCTAGTTCTTTTTTTAACCCCGTTATAGTCTCGGCCTTCACAACATCCTCTGACAAGGAGTTCCACAGGTTGACTGTGCATTGTGTGAAAAAATACTTCCTTTTATTTGTTTTAAACCTGCTTCCTATTAATTTCATTTGGTGGCCCCCTAGTTCTTGTGTTATGAGAAGGAGTAAATAACACTTCCTTATTTACTTTCTCCACACCAGTCATGATTGTATAGACCTCTATCATATCCCACCCTTATTCATCTCTTTTCCAAGCTGAAAAGTCCCAGTCTTATTAATCTGTCCTCATACAGCGGCCGTTCCATACCCCTAATCATTTCTGGTGCCCTTTTCTGAACCTTTGCCAATTCCAATATATCTTTTTTGAGATGGGGCAACCACATATGCACACAGATTTCAAGATGTGAGCGTACCATGGATTTATATAGAGGCAATATAATTGTCTTATTATCTATCCCTTTCTTAAAGATTCCCAACATTCTGTTTGTTTTTTTGACTGCTGCTGCACATTGAGTGGATGTTTTCAGAGAACTATTCACAATGACTCCAAGATCTCTTTCTTGAGTGGTAACAGCTAATTTAGACCCCATCATTTTATATGTATAGTTGGGATTATGTTTTCCAACGTGCATTACTTTGCATTTATCAACATTGACTTTCATCTGCCATTTTGTTGCTCAATCACTCAGTTTTGAGAGATCCTTTTGTAGCTCTGCGCAGTCTGCCTGGGACTTAACTATCTTGAGCAGTTTTGTATCATCTGCGAATTTTGCCACCTCACTTTTTACCCCTTTTTCCAGATCATTTATGAATATGTTAAATAGGACTGAGTCCAGTACAGACCCTTGGGGGACACCACTATTTACCTCTCTCCTTTCTGAAAACTGACCATTTATTCCTACCCTTTGTTTCCTATCTTTTAACCAGTTACCAATCCATGAGAGAGAATCTTCTCTCTTATCCCATGACTGCTTACTTTGCTTAAGAGCCTTTGGTGAGGGACCTTGTCAAAGGCTTTCTGAAAATCTAAATACACTGTATCCACTGTATCCCCCTTGTCCACATGCTTGTTGACAGGGCCAGCTCCAGGGTTTTGGCTGCCCCAAGCAGCCAAAAGAAAAAACAAAACAAACAAACAAAAAGCCGCGATCGCAGGTGGCAATTCTGCGGGAGGTCCTTCGCTCCCAGGCGGAGTGAGGGACCGTCCGCCAAATTGCCGCCGAATACCTGGACGTGCCGCCCCTCTCCGGAGCGGCCGCCCCAAGCACCTGCTTGAGAAGCTGGTGTCTGGAGCCGGCCCTGCTTGTTGACCCCCTCAAAGAATTCTAGTAGATGGGTGAGGCATGATTTCCCTTTACAAAAACCATGTTGACTATTCCCCAACAAATTATGTTCATCTATGTGTCTGACAATTTTGTTCTTTACTATAGTTTCAACCAGTTTGCCTGGTACTGAAGTCAGGCATAATGGCCTGTAATTGCTGGGGGCACCTCTGGAGCCCTTTTTAAAAATTGGCGTCACATTAGCTATCCTTCAGTCATTTGGTACAGAGGCTGATTTAAATGATAGGTTACAGACTACAGTTAGTAGACCTGCAATTTCACATTTGAGTTCCTTCAAAACTCTTGGGTGAATACTATCAGGTCCTGGTGACTTATTATTGTTTAGTTTATCATTTTGTTCCAAAACCTCCTCTAATGACACCTCAATCTGAGACAGTTCCTCAGATTTGTCACCTAAAAAGAATGGCTCAGGTTTGGGATTCTCCCTCACATCCTCAGCCATGAAGACCGATGCAAAGAATTCATTTAGTTTTTCCCCAATGGCCTTATCGTCCTTTAGTGCTCCTTTAGCATCTCGATTGTCCAGTGGCCCCACTAGTTGTTTAACAGGCTGCCTGCTTCTGATGTACTAAAAAAAAATTTGCTATTACTTTTTGAGTCTTTGACTAGCTGTTCTTCAAATTCTTTTTTGGCCTTCCTAATTATATTTTTACACTTCATTTGCCAGAGTTTATGATCCTTTCTATTTTCCTCACTAGGATTTAACTTCCACCTTTTTGCCTCTCACTGCTTCTTTTACTTTGTTGTTTAGCCACGGTGGCTCTTTTTTGGTTCTCTTACTATGCTTTTTAATTTGGGGTATACATTTAAGTTGAGCTTCTATTATGGTGTCTTTAAAAAGTTTCCATGCAGCTTGCAGGGGTTTCTTTTGGTGCTGTACCTTTTAATTTCTGTTTAACTAATCTCCTCATTTTTGTGTAGTTACCCTTTCTGAAATTAAATGCTACAGTGTTGGGCCACTGCGGTGTTTTCCCTTCCACAGGGATGTTAAATTTAATTATATTATGGTCACTATTACCAACCAGTCCAGCTATATTCACCTCTTGTATGTAATCCTGTGCTCCATTTAGGACTAAATCAAGAATTGCCTCTCCTCTTGTGGGTTCCAGGACTAGCTGCTCCAAGAAGCAGTCATTTAAGGTATCAATAAACTTTATCTCTGTATCCCGTCCTGAGGTGACATGTACCCAGTCAATATGGGGATAGTTGAAATCCCCCGTTATTATTGAGTTCTTTATTTTAATAGCCTCTCTAATCTCTGTGATGTCAAGTATCAGGGGGTAGCCGTGTTAGTCTGTATCTACAAAAACAACAAGGGGTCTGTTGACACCTTAAAGACTAACAGATTTATTTGGGCATAAGCTTTCGTGGGTAAAAACCTCACTTCTTCAGATGCATCTTGAATAATGCTTCAGATGCATCTGAAGAAGTGAGGTTTTTACCCACGAAAGCTTATGCCCAAATAAATCTGTTAGTCTTTAAAGTGCCACCAGACTCCTTGTTGTTTTTGTTATCTCCCTGAGCATTTCACAGTCACTATCGCCATCCTGGTAAGGTGGTCGGTAATATGTCCCTATTGCTATATTCTTATTATTCAAGCATGGAATTACTATCCATAGAGATTCTGTGGTAGTTTGGTTCATTTAAGATTTTTACTTCATTTGATTCTACACATATAGTGCCACTCCCCCACCATCACGACCTGTTCTGTCCTTCCAATATATTTTATAGCCTGGTATTACTGTGTCCTGTTGATTATCCTCATTCCACCAAGTTTTTGTGATGCCTATTATATCAATATCCTCATTTAATACGAGGCATTCTAGTTCACCCATCTTATTATTTAGACTTCTAGCATTGGTATATAAGTAAGCACTTTAAAAACTTGTCACTTTTTAGCTGTCTCCCATGATGTAATTGAATGAGACTTTTTTTTCATTTGACTGTTTCTCCTCAGCTCCTACCTGTATTTTATCTTCCATACTCTCCTCCTTACTAGGACATAGAGAATCTCTATTAGTAGATCCTCCCCTAAGGGATGTCTCTGTCCAAACCACGTGTTCCTCCGCACCTGTCGGCTTTCCCCCAGCCCTTAGTTTAAAAACTGCTCTATGACCTTTTTAATTTTAAATGCCAGCAATATGGTTCTATTTTGGTTTAGGTGGAGCCCATCATTCCTGTATAAGCTCCACCTTTCTCAAAAGTTTCCCCAGTTCCTAATAAATCTAAACCCCTCCTCCCTACACCATCATCTCATCCATGCATTGAGACCCTGCAGTTCTGCCTGACTAACTGGCTCTGCGCGTGGAACTGGAAGCATTTCAGAGAATGCTACCATGGAGGTCCTGGACTTCAATCTCTTACCTAGCAGCCTAAATTTGGCCTCCAGGGCCTCTCTCCTATCCTTTCCTATGTCACTGGTACCAACATGTACAATGATCACTGGCTCCTCCACAGCACTACACATAAGTCTATCTAGATGTTTCAAAAGAGATCCGCAACTTTCGCATCAGGCAGGCAAGTCACCATGCGGTTCTCCCGGTCATCACAAACTCAGCTATCTGTACTGGAGAGTTGGGGTGTAGTGAGGGTTGCCAGAACTGTACTGGAGGGCTGGGACCTGGTGAGGGTCACTGGAGCTGTACTGGAGGGCTGGGATGTGGTGAGTCACCGGACCTGTACTGGAGAGCTTGGGCCTGGTGAGGGTCGCTGGAGGTGTACTGGATGGCTGGGACCTGGTGAGGGTCACCGGAGCTGTACTAGAGGGCTGGGGCATGGTGAGAGTCACCAGAGCTGTACTGGAGGACTGGGGCCTGGTGAGGGTCACCGGAGCTGTACTGAAGGGCTGGGGCGTGGTGAGAGTCGCTGGAGCTGTACTGGAAGGCTGGGGCCTGGTGAGGATCGCCAAAGCTGTACTGGAGAGCTGGGGTGTGATGAGGGTTGCTGGAGCTGTTCTGCAGGGCTCAGTCCTGGTGAGAGTCGCTGGAGCTGTACTTGGTGTTTTGCAGATACCGTTTGGACTATGCTGGGGAATTCTGGACTATGGTTATAGGAATTTTGTTATGATTTATGTGCAAGGGACTTCTGTAACAAATTAACCCCATGCAGGATATATATAAATTCAGAAAGACGGTTTGGACGATTTCTGGATTTCTAAAGGGGAAATTGAGACAGGTGCACTTGTCATGCCATGGCCTGCCACAGGAGAGAACTCCAGAGTGGGGGTTCCTTATGACAGCCAATGATGCACCAAGACTCATTTAAACCCTAATTTGAGATCTTACGTGGGGCTCAGTTGGTGGGTAGTCCTTGTGCTGGCTGTTCACATGGGATGAATTGCACCAGTGGAGAGTAACTGGTTTGTAGCCTGTTTAAGGCACAATATAGTTTTGAAGCTTATGCTCAAATAAATTTGTTAGTCTCTAAGGTGCCACAAGTACTCCCGTTCTTTTTATGGATACAGACTAACACGGCTGCTACTCTGAAATCTAATAAAGCTTGTGAAACCTGTTGTTCCTTTGCCTGAAAAAGTGGATGGCAATTTAGACATTACACCCAGTCAGTAATAGTCCATGGAACAATAGTTTTCCAGTATAAACCAGTCAGAACAGAAGCAGTGTCATTATATCTGGGTCTATCAGCATTTTTACATTATAAACCCCAAGTTCCTGTGTAATATCACGGCTTTTTCTAATCTCCAAGAGCTGAGACTTGGCATAAAAATTTGCCAACCCATATATTCATTTTAATACAAAAGGAAAAAGCCATTTCTAAGTTATGCAACAAAAATATTGATTTTTTTTTCTGTTTCAGATGGGCTGTCTGCCAAACACCTGCAAAATATGTCTTTCAGTAAAAAAAAAGTACTGCTGGCTTGTTACAGTTTTTATATGAATTGGTGTGTTAGTGTTTTCATATTGTTTTTAATGTTTTGAAAGATCCAGTGGATTCACACTTAACATTCTCTAGCTGCTTTTTTACTGTGCAGTGTTTCTCCATATTATTACTATGCATATGTAAAACAAACTTTAGACCTTTAACTTCAATCTCACCTGCATTATCTCATGTTAGGGTTGGAAATGATATGAACATTCCCAGCTTGAATATTTTTAAAACAATTTTCTTTTCAGTCTTAAACCCATCTCTAATGACAAAAATGTACATTTCTCAATGCAGCAGACAGAAGGGTTATTTTGGCCCAAATGTAAAGTATAATGGAGATTAAGTTCTTACTGCAGGTTAAAGCCTCTTGTTTTGTCTTTTAGTTCAACACGATTCTTTTTTTAGTATTAATACATGTATAGACTTTTTATAACAATAGGAATAATTTTATTTTAATCCTGGCTATTTGCAGAAAAATGGTGGTTGTGTTTTTGTGACCTTAATCCTATTGCAAGTACAGATGGATCTACCTGTAGGTTTGCAGGGGTGGGGGTGGTTTGTCCTTTTTATTTTTTATTGTCAGCAAGTCAAAAATAGGGTTGTTTCCCTTTAGCAACCAAAAAATTCTGTGCATACGGTATGCTAAACATAAATGCACTCTATTCTCTGTAATCCTGCTCTTGCAAGATAGCTTGACAAAATCAAATTTACTTTGGCTGCCTTCTAATGAATTTTAAGCATTATAAAGAGAGGGTGCTATTGTGTTTGGAGTAATAGTGTTTAGCATAATAGTATTTAAGAATCCAGAAGTCAATTAGCGCTATCATGATTAGGGAGTTTTTTACTGAGAGATTAATTCAAACTACACAATCAAGATGGAAGGCCAAATCAACCCAGGATCTTCTGTAAGGTTTGCAAAGAGCTCCACCCCGAACAGACTATCAAGAAATAATAAATTGAGCCAATGAAACACAAGTCAGAAGCATTACATCATCAGACAAGCTGTCTAGAAATTAGGGATCCTGAGGGAAAGATACTGTTACCTAGCAACGTGCAATCTAATTAACCCTTTTGTGGATGTCTCATACTGCAGGCATAACCAGACTTATCGTTATGCATTTTAGTGTAGTTGGATAGTAAAGAGCAGTAGTCAAAAAAATGTATTATAAATGAGACTGTACTGTAGGTGAGGGAACTATACTTTCTACATGAATATTAATGAGACAAGGTCAGTGAGGTAATATCTTTTATTGAACCAACTTCCATTGGTAAGAGAGACAGGCTTTGAGCTTGCATTGAGCTCTTCTGCAGTTCTAGGAAAGGTATTCAGAGTGTCACAGCAAAGTACAAGGTGGAACAGATTGTTTAGCATAAGTAGTTAACACATACTTCAAGAGACCATTCATAGTGAAGTGGCCCATTAACACCTTTCCAGTCATAGGGGGGGAAAGGAAAAAAGATCCTGGGGGTAGTGGTTATAGATTGTTGTAATAAGCCATAAACCCAGTGTCTCTGTTCAGTCCATGATTTTTAGTAATTAGCAAAATCATGAATTTAAGCTCCCGGGCTCATCTATTGAAGGTGTTGTTCAGGTCTCCTTTGAGCATGAGAACTAAGAGATTGGGTATGAAGTGATCGCTTTGTGAAAAATATTCACCCACAAGTAATAGAAAGTTTTTGTCTTTTATCATTTTTCCATGTGAATTCATTCAAGAGAGTACAGCTTGCCTCATTTCACCCATATAGTTATAATTGGAGCATTTAGTGTACTGAATAAGTTACACCATAGGTTGTGATAGGCATATGTAGGACCAGAGATCTTGAAAGGTGTATTCTAGGGGGAGTGTTGGTCATCATAACCATAGATATGTCTTCAGGTTTTGCATCTGTTGTCCTGGAAGGGTCTGATGCTGCTTTGAGTTGGTGTGTCCTGGTCTGTGGGGAGCTTGCTTCTGATGATGAGCTTTATGAGGTCAGAGGGTTGTTTGAAGGCCAGAAATGGGGGTTCAGGAAAGATTTGTCTCAGATTGTGGTCCCTATTGAGTATGTGTTGTAATTATTTGATGATATCCCATATGGGTACCATTATGGGGTGTGTGATGGGGAATAACAACCCCACACTGGGCCAATGGGGTCTGACCAATCGCTGTGGGCCTAGGAGATCACGCCCCCTTGTCCCTGCTGCACATGGTCCAGGTGGAAGGGACAGATAAAAGGAGGCACCCCAACTCAGTCTGGGCTGGCTGAGGAGGAAGAAGGACGTATGCTGCAGGCTCTTGAAGAGCAACCTGCAACTCTCCAAGCAGTGGGAACCATTGACCCGACCCCACTATGCTGTGGACGACCAGCTGACCACGGAGACTGACTGGGATGCTGATCCTCTGCCAACCGAGAAGATGCCTGAGATGAGCCTTGTGGTAGAAAGTGACCCCAGGAATATATTAGAAGCCAATGCTTAAACCCTTAACTAGGAATCTCCTGGCTTCATAGGGCCCTGGGTTGGAACCTCGTGGAGTAGGGTGGGCCCGGATCCCCCTTCTCCCCCCCCACACACACACTCTTGTCACTAGGTGTGGCTACTGTTTGCTTGCTGTGCCACACCCAGGGGCTACAGACTCATTGTTTGTTCTGCCCTTCCCAGAGGGTCAGAACTCCCAACTGCCATTGCCTGTCCCAGCCAGGAGGCTCAGGGGCCATAGACAGTTTGCTTTGCTCTGCCCTGCCCAGGGCTGCAAACTGATTGTTTACTTCACTCAGCCCCGGCAGTGAAGCCCTCCTTATTACAATTGCCTGATCCCACAGGGAGTCCCAACATATTTGTGATGGGGTGTACAAACCCCATGCTGGGCAAACAGGGGCAGTCCGGCTCAAATGCAGGGCCCCCTGTGCCGAGATGGTAGGTGACAACAAGATGTTAGGTGACAGAGGTGTGCAGTCAGAGGGGGTTTTATTTCTGTATTGAAGTAGGTTCTCTCACGGCATTTGTGTGGACCTTTCCATGATGCGGTCTACTTCTCTGATGGAGTGTCCTTGTTTGGTGAAGGTGGTTTTAAGTGTGTTAAGGTGTCTTAACCAAACTTTCTCCTCGGCATATATTCTGTGTTATCTGTGTGCTTGGCCACAGATAACAGGTTTCTTGGTGTATTTGGGAAGCTTACTGGATCTGTGAAAGTAGGTATGGTAATATGCGAGTGTCTTGTATATAGTTGTCTGTTGGATTGCTTATTATGATGTCCAGGAAGTTGATGCTAGTATAGAAGTGTTCCAGAGAGAATTTAATGGATCCTTGCTGGTTGTTGAAGTTGTGGTAGAAATCTGTGAGGGAGTTTAGGTCATCTGTCCAGAGAATGAAAACATCATCAATGTATTTCAGGTATATTATTGAATTTATGGTGCATTTGTGCAGGAATCTTCTTCAAAATGGCCCAGGAAGAGGTTGGCATAGTGAGGAGCCATCGTTGTACCAATGGGCTGCCCCTATGGTTTTGACAAAGTGGTTGTTGTTGAATGTAAAATTGTTATGGGTGAGGATGAAATGGTAAACAATCTGTTCCACCTTGTATTTAGCTTTGACACTCTGAGTACATTTCCCAGACCTGAAGAAGACCTCTGTGTAAGCTCAAAAGCTGGCCTCTCTCACCAACAGAAGTTGGTCCAATAAAAGATATTAACTCAATCACCAATTGTCTCTCCAATATCCTGGGACCAACATGGTTATGACAACACTGCATGAATATTAATGGAAGTTTTGTATGCATTGGCTAAACTGTAAAGAACAGACACTATATAATGGATTTATTTCGCTTTACTGGAAAATGCCTTATACATTAGTAAATTAAATATACTATAACTATATATCAGGATTTGTACTGACCATCTAAAGTGTTGCTCTGGCAATAGCTGTAATATTTATGATACTCTATGTAAACCATAAATTCACCATTTAACAGTAATAATACATTAGTAGTATGTAATAGTTGTAAGGAACTTGCCCACAATGTGTTTTTAAAGCAAAAGGTCAGTATAGTGTATGTGAATTTATTAAGCCTCTTGAACTGAGAGGTCAATATAGCCAGGACATCATCAGAAATCTCCTTTGTTTAATCCAAAAGGAGGGGGGAAAGGCAAAGTTCCAAACTTAAGTTCTTCTAAAACTTAAAAACATTAGAAGTCTGCTAATTAAGTATGTCAACATTGTGTTCAACTCAATCTCATATCACAGCATCCATATGTCTTTGAAGCTTTTCATCTTCATTATGGCAAAGTTCTATAGAGAGGACAACAGTAGGGTTCTATAGAAAATACTCTGAAAATATACAAACTGTAATAGAAATTGAAATCTTTCTGATATATATTTTAAGCAGCCTATAAAGGGTGTGGGAGGGAGCTGTGGACTGGGGCAGGGGGTTGAGGTGTGGGGGGGTGAGGGCTCTGGGCTGGGGGTGCAGGTTGTGGGATGGGGCTGGGGATGAGGGGTTTGGGGTGCAGGAGAGGGCTTGGGGTTTGGGGGGGCTCAGAGCTGGGGTAAGGGGTTGGGGTGTGAGGGCTCTGGGCTGCGGGTGCGGGCTCTGGGCTGGAGCCAGGGATGAGGGGTTTGAGGTGCAGGAGGAGGGTCTCCAGGTTTGGGGGCTCAGGGCTGAGGGAGGGGGTTGGGGTGCAGAAGGGGGTACAGACTCTTGGCTTGGGGGGTGGACTCTGGGCTGGAGCCAGGGATGAGGGCTTTGAGGTGCAGGAGAGGGCTCCGTGTTGGGGGGTGGCTCAGGGCTGGGGCAGGGGGTTGGGGCTTGGGGTTGGGGCATGAGTTTACCTGGGGCAGCTCCTGGTCAGCACCGCAGCAGGGGGGCCAAGGCAGGCTGCCTGCCTTTCCTGACACTGCGTTACGTGCGCCCCTGAAGCAGCCAGCAGGTCTGGCACTAGTAGGCGGGGGGGGCATGGGGCTCCGCGTGCTGCTCTCGCCTGCCGCAGGCATCGCCCCGCCGCCCCCAGCACCTATTGGCATGAGTGTGGTGCCAGCCAAGACAAGTAGGGACTAACCTTCCTTAGGGCCACAGCACCGCCGACCGGACCTTTAACGGCCCGGTCAGTGGTGCTGACCAAAGCCGCCAGGGTCCCTTTTTGTCCAGGTGTTCCGGTCAAAAACCAGACACCTGGTCACCCTAGGCAGACCACAAGTAACTGACTTATAGAGGAGAGCTCCAGCCCCCTGAGCGGGGTGCAGCACAACTGTCTTTAGCCCACAGCCACCTGGCTGGAGCAGACAGTAATTAACAGCCTATAATTAACAGTCTATCAGGGAGCCCTGGCCCTTTGGTCATGGAAGAGCCACAAACAGTCTTGAGTCCACAGTCACCTGCCTGGGGCAGACAGCTACAAACAGTCTGTAGAGGGGATCTGGCTCCCTCTGGTGGGGCAGAGCCACAAACAATTACGGCTCTGGCCTGTATTCAAGGCAGAGCTGTAGCAGTCTATAAGCCCAGCCCCTAAAGCAGGGTGCAGTGGCAAACAGTTAGGGCTCTTGCAGGGATGAGCGCCAAAGCAGTCTAGGGGCTCAGGCAGGAGGGTGAGCCCAACACAAGCCTCCTGGCCTATGGTGGGATGGCAGGGGGTAGGGGGACACAGGCCCACCTGACTCCACTGCATCCCAGCCCAGGGCCCTAACAGCGTGATCTGCGACCGGGTCACTGGGGATTCCAGCCACAACATGCTGACTCACGCTCTAGCAGCAGGACCGGACTAGAGTCTGGTCCCCTGGGCTACTTTCTACCACAGTCTGGGTGTAGGGTCCCATGATCCAAAGATCCCCTGTCTCTTCGGGGTACTCGTCTGCTGGTAGCTATGGCAGCTCCTCGGAGTCCTCGTCTGCCTCCCCTGACAGCAAGCCAGGGCTTGGTTGGGCTCTTGCAGAGACATCTGCTCCCTAGAAGAGATGTCTGGTCTCTCCTGTGGCTCAGCAGCAAGTGAGCTCCAGGGCTCTCCTTTTCTACTTCCTGTCCCGCCCTGGTACTTCTGGGGAGGGGACAGGGCAAGTTTGGCTCTGCCCACCCAGGGGAGTGTATTGGTCCCTCACCTTCTAGTTTGGAGGGAGGCCACTTAGCCTCACTATACAGCCCTACACCTGCCTCCTGACCCTCAGATCCTTGGACTGACTCCAGCCCAGCTCCAGTCTTCGGCCTGTTTCCCGACTCTGACTATGATCCTGATTAGGCTTGTCCATGGACTCTGACGCCAGATCCTGGTGTCAGCACGGCCTTTGGCCCAGTCCTGACCCTATGTCCATCTTTAACCGCTGCTCCCACACCCAGGCCTGACCTCCCACAATCCAGAGTCTGACAGCTCCTGCTTCTTCGGCCTTGGAAATAAATCCTGTGACTTGGTGTTTACCATTTTAATTACCTTTATTTTAACTACTGAAATAATAAGTCAGCTCTCTATTGACTGTTTTGTTGTTGTGTACGTATGACGCAAACCTCCAACGGGTCAATTTTAATACTCCTTGTTGTTAAGAAATATGCTCACATAAGGCTCACATGGAAGTCAGTGGGAGCAGGAGAGGGTTAATATAGAGCATTTGTTTAGCAAAAAGGTTAGTCCTGCTCCCCTTGAAGTCAACAGCAAAGCTCCCACTGACAGCAGTGGTGCAGGAATAGGTTGAAAATTAAAAAAAAAAGATGACTAAGGTAACATTTTGCTCATCCGCTACAGCAGTGAAAGAGTTAAGAAAGATTAGGCTCAGAGAGCTGCTTGCATTTTTTTTTTTTTGTATTATTTTATTTTATTTAACCTGGGATGGCCAGCAGGTGAAAGTAATTTATGCAAATCCTTCTCGCAATAGTATGACATTTTACCTTTTGACAATAGACAACCAAGCAGATGACACAGCCACAGACAAGCACATTTTGAGGTCCCAATTTAAAATATGAGCTACTATTTTTTTTTCCAAAAGCTTTTCTGAGGATAATATAAAAGTGGTAATCCCTTAGTTTGGTGCAAATGTTTTAAGACTTTGTGTTTCTTAAATCCAATTTGAATTAGCCTTGAACTTTAAAGCTGTTTTGTCTACTGAACCAGAAGACACCATGTGATGCATATAATGGAAAGTATTGTACAGTCTCCCTTTCTTTCCCCTCCTTCTGACGCTGGGCGATAGTACATGCCAAGAAAATTATCCAAAGGCAAAATGTCATAACTTCAGAGAGCTAAAATGCTACTTTCTTTGCTGCAAAGACTTTCTAAGCCTCATTCCCCTTAGACTTCACTAGTTTTATAATGTATTAGGAACCCTAGCTATCAAATACACTTAGGCTGAACTTGGCATTGTCTGTAAAATTATTTTCAGTAGCATCGCATATGAAATGTTTATTGATTGTTGCATAATATTACAGGCTTGCAGAAGTATGTTGCATGTTTACCAGCAGTTTGTGAATCTGCATATTGATATAATTTGCAGGTGACAGGCACACCAATGAATAAGATGTTAAATGTCTAATTTTAGACCGCATATATTTTAAAATGGCAGGGAGCAGAGCTTGATCCTACATACACTGATCCTACTTCTCCCGTTGTCTCATCAACCTCCACAGCTCCTTTACTGGATTATTTCCTTCTGCAAAAGCATATTCTGTCAGTGTTTAGAGATCTGCAGAGTTTATCTCCAGATCCTTTCAAGTGTCCATAGTTGTTACAATTTGTGGCTTTGGACAGGTCACTTAATCACTGTCTCTTAGATCACCCCTCTAGATATAGTAATGGATAAATGGGTATAATGATATGTGCCTTGTGATAGCCATAATTTACCTGTCCAGGTCTCAGAATGGGTAAATGGGGGTATAATTCCAAAGTCTATTTACAGACATGCTCATTTACTATAATACTACAGTATTATAAATACTATAATTTTTAAATAGATATTGGGCTTATTCCAAAACCTGCTCAAACCAAATGAGTCACTGCTGGGAGAGGAAGGGTGGTCCAGTGGTTAGGGCACCGGTGTAGGACTCAGGAGATCAAGGTCAGGTCTCTGCTCTGTTACAAGCTATCTGTATGGCTTTGGGCAAGTCATACAGGCCCAAATTCTAACTCCCATTGAAAATAATGATCAGTTGATTTCATTGGAGTTAGGTGCCTAAGGGTCGGCGGGTAGTAATTGATCTATCGGGGATCAATATATCGCGTCTAGACGAGACGCGATATATCGATCCCCGAACGTGCTCCCGTCGATTCCGGAACTCCACCAGGGCAAGCGGCGGTAGTGGAGTCGACGGGGGAGCCGCGGCCATCGATCCCACACCGTGAGGACCCGAGGTAAGTCGAAATAAGATACGTCGACTTCGGCTACGCTATTCCCGTAGCTGAAGTTGCGTATCTTACATCGACCCCCTCCCCCTCCAGTGTAGACCAGCCCTAAATATTTTTGAGGATCTGGACCTTCGTGTCTGTATGCCTCAGTTCCCCATCTATGAAATGGGATAACAGCACTGCCGTACCTCACAGAAGTGTTGTGAGGAATAAATACATTAAAGATGATGTGGTGCTGCTGAGATATTATGGTGATAGGGCCCAGATAAATACCTACAAGAGACAGACATTGGATAAACCCATTATGAATTAGGGAATGATCCTGCAAGATGCTGAGGTTCTCACAAAGCAGTGCAACAAATACACTGCCAACTGTTTCCCAGATAGGTAGATGAGTTCTATGTTAGCATATTACTGCCTTTTATAGCCTGGTATTTGGGACTCATTGCAGAAATTACCAGGAAATGATAGTAAATGGATGTGAAGAAAATGATGATTGACAGAGTTATTTACCATGTGCCAGACTATTGTGTTAATTTTTCCCCCCTGCTTAAACATGTTTTGCCACATTCACCTGCTAATAGATTGTGGTGGGGAGGATGCATGTAAAGGACAGCAGTCTAATAATAATATGAATCAGAATTTTAGATTTTAAAAACAGATGTCCCCAGCTCTCTCTTAAGTTAATCTTTCATTTGCGTTTGTGAAACTGACATATTCTACTATTGTGCTGCTTTTTATACTAACTAAACCACCTCTACAAAGCTTTATGGCTGCCCACTGCTGGGAATAGTCAAATAGTCATAAGTAAGGCTACGTTTTAGTCACTGGTATTTTTAGTAAAAGTCATGGTCAGGTCACAGTCCGTAAACAAAAATTCATGGGTCCATGACTTTTACTAAAAATACCCACCCTGACTAAAACTTGGGTGGGGGGCAGTGGGTGTTCTGGGGGGGCAGTCTGGGGGCGCTGTGGGTGCTGGGGGAGGTGGCCTGGGACCCCCACTGGTGCTGGGGGGGGAGTTGGCGGGGCTGGCAGGGCCTTCCTACCCGGCTCCCCATCCCTGCAGCTCCTAGGCGGCAGAGGCAGGGGCCAGGGCAGGGACTTCACTGTTCCCGCCACAAGCTGCGGCCGGCTGCCGCAGATCCCATTGGCTGGGAACCGCAGCCACTGAGACCTGCAGGGGCAGGGCAGGGCCTTTGGGTGCGGGCAGCGTGGAGACCCCCGCCCCTCTGCAGCCTAGGAGCTGCAGGGGTGCCATGCCAGTGGGAGCGGGAGCTCCCCACCCCAAGTAAGTGTCCCCCCCGCACTCTCCAACCACTTGCTTCTAGCACTGAGCCCCCTCCCACACACCCAAACTGCTGCTGCTGGCCCAGGACCGCCCCGAGTCTGGCAGCCCCTGAGCCATCACCAGCTGCTGCAAAAGTCACAAAGGCCACGGAAAGTCACAGAATCTGTGACGTCCGTGACCTCTGTGACAGACTCGCAGCCTTAGGGCACGTCTTCACTACCCGCCGGATCGGCGGGTAGCAATCGATCTATTGGGGATCGACTTATCGCGTCTAGTGAAGACACGATAAAATCAATCCCCGATGGCGCTGCCGTTGACTCCGGAAATCCACCGTGGCAAGAGGCGGCGACGGTGGCGCGGCAGAGGTCGACTTGCCGCTGTCCTCACAGCCAGGGAAGTCGACCTAAAATACGCAGCTTCAGCTACACTATTCACGTAGCTGAAATTGCGTATCTTAGGTCGACCCTCCCCCCTTCCCCGTAGTGTAGACCTAGCCTTAGTCATAATAGTGCAATGAACTGCCAATGGAAATGCTGCTGTAATGAGTACTTTGCTATTACAAGGAGATTCACTATATAGTGACACCAATGGTTTTAGTGAAGTCTTAGATATGGAAATGCTAGAATAGGAGATGTCTTTTATTCATCTACATTTCTATAGAGAGAAAGGGAGACTTTGGTTCTGCTTATCTAGGATCCAATCATGCATAGCACTTAAACTCATGTTTGACTTTGCTCACATGAGCAGTCCATGGACTGGGCAAGTGAGCACGTGCTTAACTGCTTTACAGGATCAAGGGCCTAATTAGTGGATGAACTGGACCTTTTAATGTTATAGGTGTGAAACTGATCTGACATCTAATATTCAAATCAAAATTTTGAGTCTCTCTGACTCACACACACATGCACAAAGTTAGGATGTGTTTGGATGCAGCCTTTTGTTCTGACCTTTTATAGAGTTAAAAACCCAGCTATTAAATTCAGATAGCTGCAGATTTGGATTTTGAACACTCCCAGATTTTTCTTTCAAGATAATTTATAACAGATGTATAACCAGGAGCATATGGGGAGCATAGAGTTAATTAGTTTTTGATCAAATGGTTTTTCATTGGAAAATGCCTCTTCATCAAACAGAGAGACACAATAGCCCAGCATAGTCAACTGCCTCCTGGGCACTCACTTGGAGTGTTGGGTACTTGGGTTCATGTCTTTGCTTCAAGTCAGGCAAAGCAGGGTCCCGAGCCCAAGACTCCCACATCCCAGGGGCGTATCCTAACCACCAGGCTATTGGCTATTTGGGAGTTTAGGAGTCTCTCTACATCTCTCCTGTTTAGCTGTTTCGCCTTGTTTGCAAAATCGGAAAATTTTCCAAACTCTCAAATATTCACGTGACCTGAAAACCATTTCCCACCCAGCTGTCGTGAGCAGTGATTTCTCATTTTTACAAAATGAATATTGAAGTGTCGTGCCTTTGAAACTGTGGTGTCTGTGCGTGGGTTCCAAACTCAACAAATGGTCATTTTAAATTCATGCAGAAACTTTATAAAATAGAATCATAGAATCATAGGACTGGAAGGGACCTTGAGACGTCATCTAGTCCTGTCTCCAGTACTCATGGCAGGACTAAGTATTATCTAGACCATTCCTGACAGTTGTTTGTCTAACCTGCTCTTAAAAATCTCCAATGATGGAGATTCCACAACCTCCCTAGACAATTTATTCCAGTGCTTAACCACCCTGACAGTTAGGAAGCTTTTTTCCAAATGTCCAACCTAAACCTCTTTTCCTGCAATTTAAGTCCATTGCTTCTTGTCCTATCCTCAGAGGTTAAGAAGAACAATTCTTCTCCCTCCTCCTTGTAACAACTTTTTATATACTCGAAAACTGTTATCATGTCCCCCCTCAGTCTTCTCTTTTCCAGACTAAACAAACCCAATTTTTTTCAATCTTTCCTCATAGGTTATGATTTTTAGACCTTTAATTATTTTTGTTGCTCTTCTCTGGACTTTCTCCAATTGGTCCACATCTTTCCCAAAATGTGGCACCCAGAACTGGACTCAATACTCCAGTTGAGGCCTACTCAACACAGAGTAGAGCGGAAGAATTACTTCTTGTGTCTTGCTTACACCACTCCTGCTAATACACTCTAGAATGATATTTGCTTTTTTGCAACAATGTTACACCTTTGACTCATATTTAGCTTGTGGTCCACTATGACCCCCAGATCCCTTTCTGCAGTACTCCTTCTTAGGCAGTCATTTCCCATTTTGTATGTATGCAATGGATTGTTCCTTCCTAAATGAAGTACTTTGCATTTGTCCTTATTGAATTTCATCCTATTTACTTCAGACCATTTCTCCAGTTTGTCCAGATCATTTTGAATTTTAATCTTATCCTCCAAAGCACTTGCAACCCCTCCCAGCTTGGTAATATCCACAAACTTTATAAGTGTACTCTCTATGCCATTATCTAAATCATTGATGAAGATATTGAACAGAACCAGACCCAGAACTGATCCCTACAGGACCCCATTCGTTATGCCCTTCCAGCATGACTGTGAACCATTGATAACTGCTCTCTGGGAATGGTTTTCTAACCAGTTTTGCACCCACTTTATAGTTGCTCCATCTAGGTTGCATTTTCCTAGTTTGTTTATGAGAAGGTCATGCGAGAAAGTATCAAAAGCTTTACTAAAGTCAAGATATACCTCGTCTACTGCTTTCCCCCTATCCACAAGGCTTGTTACCCAGTAAAAGAAAGCTATCAGGTTGATTTGACATTATTTGTTCTTGACAAATCCATGCTGTTACTTATCACCTTCTTGTTTTCTAGATGTTTGCAAATTGATTGCTTAGTTATTTGCTCCATTATCTTTCTGAGTACAGCAATTAAGCTGACTGGTCTGTAATTCGCCAGATTGTCCTTATTTCCCTTTTTATAGATTAGCACTATATTTGCCCTTTTTCGGTCTTCTGGAATCTCTCCTGTCTTCCATGACTTTTCAAAGATAATTGCTAATGGCTCCGATATGTTCTCAATCAGGTCCTTGAGTATTCTGGGATGCATTTGGTCAGGCCCTGGTGACTTGAAGACATCTAATTTGTCTAAGTAATTTTAACTTGTTCTTTTCCTATTTTAGCCTCTGATCCTACCTCATTTTCACTGGCATTCACTATGTTAGACATCCAATCACCATCAACCTTCTTGGTGAAAACCAAAACAAAGAAGTCATTAAGACATTAAGAACCTCTGCCATTTCCATATTTTCTGTTATTATTTCCCCCTCCCCCATTGAGTAATGGGCCTACCCTGTCCTTGATCATCTTCTTGCTTCTAATGTATTTGTAGAATGTTTTCTGTCTCTAGCTAGTTTGATCTTGTTTTGTGCCTTGGCCTTTCTAATTTTTCCCAACATACTTGTGTTATTTGTTTATATTCATCCTTTGTAATTTGACCAACTTTCCACTTTTGTAGGACTCTTTTTTGATTTTTAGATCACTGACGATCTCCTGGTTAAGCCATCGTGGTCTCTTGTCATACTTCCTATCTTTCTTATGCAGTGTGATAGTTTGCTCTTGTGCCCTTAATAATGTCTCTTTGAAAAACTGCCAGCTGTCTTCAATTGTTTTTCTCCTTAGACTTGCTTCCCATGGTATATTACAACCAATTCCCTGAGTTTGCTAAAGTCTGCCTTCTTGAAATCCATTGTCTTTATTTTCAAGTTCTCCCTCCTACCATTCCTTAGAATCATTAACTCTGTCATTTCATGATCACTTTCACCCAAGCTGCCTTCCACTTTCAAATTCTCAACCAGTTCCTCCCTATTTGCCATCTAGAACAGCCTCTATCCTAGTAGCTTTCTCCACCTTCTGAAATAAAAAAATGTCTCAAATACATTCCAAGAACTTGTTGGATAATCTGTATCCTGCTGCGTTATTTTCCCAACAGACGTCTGAATAGTTGAAGTCCCCCATCACCACCAAGGCCTGTGCTTTGGATGATTTTGTTAGTTGTTTAAAAAAAGCCTCATCCACCTCTTCTTCCTGGTTAGGTGGTCTGTTGGAGACCCCCACCATGACATCACCCTTGGTTTTTTACACCTTTTATCCTTACTCAAAGATTTTCAACAAGGCTGTCTCCTATCTCCATCTCCAGCATTATTATGAAGTGAGGTATGTTGTGTAAAAAAAAATTCCAGCTGACACAACCACAATTGTGTCAAATCTGTCTTGGTCACAGTTTCTTACCTCATGAGAAGTAATAAGGTAAGAAAATTCGGTGTGTGGGATGGTGGAAGGAAATTTATAGAGTAAAAGGCAAGTCTAGTATGCAACAATGTCCATATTCTTTCCAAAGCACACATACTCCCAAAATAGGGCTTTTTCATCAACAAATCCCAAAGCACAATGCAAATATTAATTAATTGAACCTTAACATCCATGTGACTTAGGTAAGTATAGGGTGACCGGGTGTCCCAATTTTCTAGGGATAGTCCCGATATTCGGGGCTTTTTCGTGTATGGGCACCTATTACCCCCCACACTCAGTCCCGATTTTTCATACTTGCTGTCTGGTCACCCTAGGTAAGTATTAGAAGCCAATTGAAGAGTTGGCTAACCTGACCCCTGTAAAGTACGTAAATAAGAAGAGCCAATCAAATAATACAAATATATGTTATTTTGAATAAATGTGCCAAGTTTGCTTTGCTGTGCTTCATGGAGTCATACTCTGTCATTCATGAGTATTAGGAAAACCGCTGGGTATTTGTGAAAATGTTTATGAATCCCCAAAACATCATGAATCTTAGCATGTGTGATTATTTGTTTGAAAATAATACAAGAAGCATGTTTGGTATTTAATATTGGTATTATTATTCTCCCATTTCAAATATTTCTATCATTTGATCAGGGTACAGAAATAATATCATGCAAATTATGTGATCGACCAAATGGCATAAATATGAAATAGAGAGTAGTTCACGTGAACTATTCACATACAACCCACAGTCTGAAAATCATTTGTCCATAATTATTTGTTTGGCAAATATTTATGAGTAGCAAATACTTTTGAGTAGCAAGTACATTCACAGAAAATCAGGATTAGTTTGTAAATGAGTCACTCATCTGAAAAAGTGCTAAATTTGTAGATAATATCATTTGTTACATGGTTTGACCAACTATGATTATTACACTTTTTACAGGCAAATGAACTGAGATAGGACAGATTTTCAAAAATACCCATGGGATTTAGGATCATGAGTTAAATTAAAAGTCAATTGGACATGTGTTCCTAAATCCCTTTGGCATTTTAAAAATCTCTCTGAGAGGTTAATTTACACATCCAAGGTAAGTGAAGAACCAAGAATAGAGTCCAGGGGTCCTGATTCCAAGTAATTTCTTAATGATTATGTACAATTCTGCCTCTAGTTTCTGTTATTAAACTGGTGCTTAATAATCACAACCCACACTAATCTTGTGTAGGTTTTTTGATGTGCAGGTAATTCATCCTGTCACTCTGAAGGTAGCACGTCTAGTACCCACATATTCAGAGCTAACCTGGCTTTTGCCAAACAATTCACATCTTTCTTTTTTTCTCTCTCTCCATAAGACTACATCAAAACAGAGGAGGGGTGTTTTTGAAGTGAAATAGCTTTTTCAAACTATCCGTGAATAGCAACCTCATTAAATTTTAGAGATACTTTTTTGTATCTCATTTTTTAGGTGGTGGAGGCGAGACGGATTGTCTGACTTTCCATATCCGCAGCCTATTATGGTATCCAAGGAAGACCATAAAATTACAGTCTTGGCACCATAATGATAATGGGTGAATGTAGTGCCATTTTCAAGTCCTGTTACAATTTTTGTCACAAAAATTGATATTTTTTTGCCATTTATGTTCTATTTACAATCTTTTTCACAAAGATGAGTTGAAACAGTTTGTGTGTGTGTTTTATTCTGCTCATTAGAGTAGCCGGTCTGTATATCTCTCTCCATAAATGTATATGTATGTGTATTATCAGTTGTGTTTTAGATTGACCCACAGCAGACATGTACATTGACTGGAATTTTGCCACTTCCACTTGTTTTGAAGTCAAGGCAAAGATTAAACAGATTGATTTATTTATTAATTCTGCCTGAAAAAGAATAATAACTTCATTTTTCAACTCCCTACCTCCCTGAAAGATGGATTATGTCAAAGCTCCTCAGCTGGGATCTGAACCTGTGACATTCTGTCATGATGGCAAGAATGCTAACTAGTGAATCAGGAACACTCCTAATACAAAAGTGAACTACATTACTCATGTAAGCCCTACTGCACTCTCTTCCCCTTTCCTGAGCACTCTGAAAACTTTTCCCTACATAGCCAGTTACACCATTTGTCTTGGCTGGCCACAAAGTTTGTCAGAAATCCATGCAACCTAGATATTTGTCCCCTTGCAGTACATCCAAATGAAACTCGTGTTCCTCAAAATTGATGTGTTAATATGAGTATATTCCTATAACATTTTGATTTTTGTTATATAAGAATACTATAGTAATGGAAGGAAAGCAGTGTATATAATTTTCTTTTCTTCAAGGTTGGCTTCATAGTGTGTGATAGCAGATTTTATGGGATATGAAGAGCGTTAGGGTTAGGGTTAGGGTTAGGGTTAGGCCTAACCCTAACCCTTTTATACAGCACCACTGGGCTAAGGATCTGAATGCATCTTTCAAATATTAATGAATTTAGTTCCACAACACAACTGAGAGGCTGTTAAGTTCTATGATGTCCATCTTACATATAAGAAAAATGAGGCACTGAAAATTAAATGATTTCCACAACGTCACATGGTCTGTCAGTGACAGATATGGGAACAGAGCTCAGACCTCTTAACTCCCTATCCTGTGCTGTAACCCTTGTCACTTGGGTTGTCACTTGTCACTGCACCTTGCGTATAAGATGCTGAGTCCAAAAGTGTACAGAATACTGTACTTTTTTGCTGGCCTGGGGCAGGGCAACTCCATATCCTGGTTTGTGAGATCTGGCATGATCTAAGTAATCATAGAATCATAGAAGATTAGGGTTGGAAGAGACCTCAGGAGATCATCTAGTCTCAAAACAGGACCAACCCCAACTAAATCATCCCAGCCAGGGCTTTGTCAACCCAGGCCTTAAAAACCTCTAAGGATGGAGATTCCACCATCTCCCTAGGTAACCCATTCCAGTGCTTCGCCACCAGGGCCGGCTCCAGGGTTTTTGCCGCCCCAAGCGGCGGGGGGGGGGGGGGGTGGAGAGGGGAAGCCATGATCGCGATCAGCGGCAGCTCCACCACGTCGCTTCATTCTTTGGCGGCAAGTCCTTCCCTCCGAGATGTATGATGATGTAGAACCAGGAGGAACCTTCAAGCAAGAACAAAAGTTTCAATTTGTTACAGTGTATAAGGGGGAGCTTTGGTGTATATTAGGTTTCATTGGAGTTTGGACACTGCGTGGTCCTGAAGCCGTAAGCATCTCCTCTCTACTCCCCACTAACTGACAACTAATTCAGCTGAATAGAAGCTGGGAACTTGAATGGGATTTTTGACGTTGCCAACTGCAGCCCCCAGGACAGCCAAGGTGACTGGATAATCCGCGGCACTTTAGTCAACCCCTTCGTACATTCCACAGTAGCTTAAGGGCTCAGAGACTGTCACTGTATAAAAATACATTTAAAATGGGTGTCCCAATGAAAAAGAAAGTTATCCCAGCGGGCCGTGACATCCTTAGACCCAAAAGTAATTTGCAAAAAGAACAGTACTTGTGGCACCTTAGAGACTAACAAATTTATTTTAGCATAACCCTGATCTTGTAATCAGGTCCACACATGCACACGCTTACTCCCCAAAAGAGTCCCTCAAAGATGAGGGTTCACCCACACCGATTAAATTGCAAGCTTGGGACCTTCAGTAGTAATTCTAACACCTTGCGGAGTGGAATGAGCCCTAAAAGGCATTAGCCATCTCTATCAAATCCTTGTAAATGGAACTCTATAGTCAGTACACTGTATCATCAGTGGCATATGCTATTACTTTGTATCTTTTTATGTTGAATCTCATTAAACTGAAGATTAAAATAAAATAGGATTAACCATTTAGTAAAGAAGTAGACTTTAAAAAGTACTGGGGGAAAAATACTATTTTGTGTACTTACAAAACAATTTTTGTTTTAACTTTATTGTACAGATGTTCAGAACATGTACATTAAGGCAAAGTTAAACTTTTTATATCTAGGTTACAAAAATTATGGGTGAAAGAAAAATGATGAGTAGAAATACCTAGCAGCATGGATAGAAGGATGGAGAGCTCAAAAGAAGCCCTGCCTTCTATCATATGATATGCAAAGATGGATATTGAATGAACATTTTTAGTGTAGTGTTCTTCTGCTGTCTAGCAAATAATTGCACATGCTGAAATTTGAGTTATTTTTTTCTTTTAAAATAGCCTAGGGAATTACATACAAAAGCCTACATTAATGGAACATTAAGATTGCAAAATGAGGTACTCAAAAGTCAGGAAAATGCCAGAATTAAAGTTCATCTTCAGGTCATATTTGGAAGGTTTTCTTCACAACTATGAGGGCTAGAAACTTACTTTAAAAAAATGTAGGCTTAGATTCTGCAGAATCTGAGTATGTAACGCAGGCCATGGAAATACATCAAGCAGGTTGAATGTTTGACATACCTGTCATTAATTACATGATCACATACTATTATTTGGTGCAGGACCCTATATCATACAGTGTACAAGATGACAGAGCTCAGTAACTGAGACTGCTGTTCATTATTTACCCTTATCTTCAAAATTCATTGTATTACCTTCTGACTCCCACACTGTACATCACTGGTCACCAACTGGTAGATCGCATCAACTGGTCAATCGTGGAGCCTCTGACAGTCGATCTCAGTCTGAGTCACTGAGACTAAGATCCACTGTCAGAGGCTCAACGATCGACCAGTCAATCACGATAGGGTTGTCAACCGTCCTACAGCCAAACCGGGAGATCGGCCATTAACAGTCCAGCGGCACAATGGGGCTAAGGCAGGCTCCCTGCCTTCCCTGGCCCTGTGCCACTCCTGGAAGCGGCCAGCATGTCCATCAGTGGCTCCTGGTGGGGAAGGGGCAGGGGATCTCCGCGTGCTGCCCTCGCCTGCAGTCACTGCCCCCTCAGCTCCCATTGGCCAGGAACGGGGAACTGTGGCCAATGGGAGTTGAGGGGGTGGTGCCTGCAGGTAAGAGCAGTGCACAGAGCCACCTGCCTTCCCCCCCCCCCCCCAAACCACTGCCAGACATACTGGCCACTTCCGGGAGCGGTTCAGAGCCAGGGCAGGCAGGGAGTCTGCCTTAGCCCTGTTGCAACGCTGCCCAAAAGCCACCTGGGGTAAATGGTGACCGGCCAGAGCCTGCAGCCTGAACATCTCCCATACCCCAACCCCCTGCCCCAGCCCTGAACCCCCTCCTGCACCCCAAACTCTAGTCCAAGCCCAGTGAAAGTGAGTGAGGATGGCGGAGAGTGAGCGATGGAGGGAAGGGGGGTGGAATGAGCAGGGCAGGCCCTCGGAGAAGGGGTGGGGCAGGGGCATGACCTTGGGGGAAAGGGCAGGGCAAGGGGCCGGGCAAGGGTGTTTGTGTTTGTGTGATTACTGTTATTTCTACATTATTTTTTTAGGTAGATCCTGGGTTGCACTTAAATTCAAAAAGTGATCTTGTGTTTAAAAAGGTTGGAGACCACTGCTGTTCATCATCCAGTCTCTGCACTAAAAGAGTTTGGAGGTCCTTTGTGCCACTGTCTCATTTACTCTTTACTGTTCAGTGTCTGTAGAGAATGTGGCAGGGTTGTGTCAAACTTGAAATTCATTCACTATACCTCCTTACCTTGTTTACTGTCCAGCTCAACTAGGTAGGGGTCCTGCACAAAAATATGATCATGGAATTAAAGATTCAGTGGTAGTACATACACACAAAGGAACATAGTTAAAAGGCTGCATGGGACAAAAGTTGAGTTGTCTTCCTGAGCCTGCAGACAGTCTGAAATGATGATTCTGGGTGGTGTAAACTCCCGCTGCCCTGCTACATTTATCACATTGGGATGCTGTTTCAAAAGCCCAACTGTGCCATTTTAATATTAAACATTAACTATTTCACTGTTCATTGTTTTAGTAGATGGAAAGGAGAAGAAGAGAAGCCCATGTTGGTGGAAACTGGAAATTGCTGCCAGGAAAGAAATGCAAAAGAGAGACAAAGACAGGGGAGAAGGAGAGAAACAGAAAAAAGAGGGTGGGGAAGGAAAAGAAAGAAAGGGCAGAAACAGAGGACATGTATGTGGGAGCATATTTTCTCACTGACTGACATTAAATGTGTCAATAATACACTTGACAAAAATTAAATACCGCAGTGATAATAACGAAGTAATAGCCATGTCATACCTTGATCTTTCTGCAATCCTCCCATTGACATGGATGGATGTTCTGGTGTGGATGGAGTGATGTATGTAGTCCTCAATGTTTGCTCCAGGCCACAGACCATAATTAAAAATAGAATTTGGCTCTCACCACAGAAGGAGCATGACACCCCTGAGCTATTTTAATGTGCCCTAGACATGCCTGTGCCCTCTGGGGTGGGTGGGTACCTTCTTCTCTGGGAATAGCAGAAAGGTGGCATATAGCACTACTGCAGTGGGTCTACACTAGTTCTACCCCTTACGCACAAGGATAATCCTCACGGAGCTGGTTAAGCCAGCTTTACAATTAGTTTGCATCACCAGACCATTGCAAAACAACCGGGGGCTGGGCAGGATTTAGCCCAATATCCATGTACGATATAAATTGTTATGGAGATGCATAGTTTCTCCTTGTCATATATATGTTGGATGTGATTCCAAACCCTGCAATTTCACGATGGTTTAATTTTCATATAATGTTAATCATAGTTTTTATGTAGGTCTATGTTATGTCTGGGGAAAGAAATGACTAGTAAAATTGTTCTGGATTGAACTACTACACAAGGCACATGGTATATGTAATATACATAAACATATGCTTATATCTTTGAATTTACCCACTGGCCACATCTAAAATTTCATTCCTATACAAGAGAATAGTACCCTATTGTACCCTTAGTTAAGCCCTAAATTATTTAAAGTCTTGTTAATTTTTTCAGCTGTTATTGTTTTATTCTTAGCTTGTGTGTGTGGGGGGGTGTACTACTCAAGTGCAGAGACAGAGTGGGACAAATCCACATCTATTGTAAACTGTCATAGCTCCACTGACTTCTGCGCCAGAGAGAATCTATATGTTAATGACAGGTTTCAGAGCAGCAGCCGTGTTAATCTGTATCCGCAAAAAGAACAGGAGTACTTGTGGCACCTTAGAGACTAACAAATTATGGGAAGTTGAATACAGGTTTTTTGGCATGAGTTTGTAGTGATCTGTGTTACTAATAAGTGGCCCAGTCACAAGTCAGTGGGAGTAATGGGTGTAGAATTGACCCCAAGTCGGGATTTCTTATTGGTCTCTAATTGCATTTTTTTAATAGATGGAAGGAGGTGAGAGTGGTGAGAGTCTGATGGAGGGAGAGGGGACATAAGGCTCCTGGTGGGAGAGGTGAGGAGACTGAATGAAGAAATTGGCACCTTTCTTGGCAATTCTCACACTTCCTCTACACATAAA
Organism: Malaclemys terrapin pileata; assembly: GCF_027887155.1. Taxonomy (NCBI): domain Eukaryota; kingdom Metazoa; phylum Chordata; order Testudines; family Emydidae; genus Malaclemys; species Malaclemys terrapin. The sequence goes on from NC_071506.1 coordinate 266,862,998, forward strand.
CGGTGCTCAGATGTGTGGTCAATAGGGAGTTCTCTGTCTGTATGTGATTTTTTTGCACCTTTCTCAGCTAACTTTGACATCCACATGCAAAGTGCAGCTCTCCGGGGGACCATGTGGATTTGTCCTATTCTCTGATGACTTTGAATCGATAAATCAAAGACTGGATTATGGTAATCTGGGCAAAGTTTGGCCACCCCAGTTTTCAAGTGATACATTTTGGTGTAAAACATCTGTTGCTGCGTTTGTTATAAACACAATCATCAAAGAGTCTTTTTCATTTGTATTTCCTTTGTTAAAAGCATCTCACTGAGTCTTTCGTATCACATATCTATATCTTATTACATTGTAACTAGCACTGTCGATTAATCGCAGTTAACTCATAGGATTAACTCAAAAAATTAATTGTTATTAATTGCAGTTTTAATCACACTGTTAAACAATAGAATACCAATTGAAATTTATTAAATATTTTGGATGTTTTTCTACATTCTCATATCTACTGTATTCTGGCTGTAGTTGAAATCAAAGTGTATATTTTTTATTATAAATATTTGCACTGTAAAAATGACATACAAAAGAAATAGAACTTTTCAATTCACCTCATACAAGTACTGTAGTGCAATCTTTTTGTCGCGAAAGTGCAATTTACAAATGTAGATTTTTTTTTACGTAACTGCACTCAAAGACAAAACAATGTAAAACTTCAGAGCCTACAAGTCCACTCAGTTCTACTTCTTGTTCAGCCAATCGCTGAACAATACTATTTTCAATTCACCTAATACAAATATTATAATGCAATGGCTTTATCACGAAAGTTGAACGTACAAATGTAGAATTATGTACCAAAAACCTGTATTCAAAAACAAAACAATGTATAATTTTAGAGCCTGCAAGTCCACTCAGTCCTACTTCTTGTTCAGCCAGTCGCTCAGACAAACAAGTTTGTTTATATTTACAGGAGATAATGCTGCCCTCTTGTTATTTACAATGTCATCAGAAAGTGAGAACAGGCATTTGCATGACACTTTTGTAGCTGGCATTGCAAGGTATTTACATGCCAGATATGCTAAACATTCGTATGCCCTTTCATGCTTCGGCCACCATTCCAGAGGACATGCTTCCATGCTGATGGCGCTTGTTTAAAAAAAAAAAAGCATTAATTAAATTTGTGACTGAACTCCTTGTGGGGGAGAATTGTATGTCTCCTGCTCTGTTTTATCTGCATTCTGCCACATATTATAGCAGTATTGGATGATGACCCAGCACATATTGTTCATTTTAAGAACACTTTCACTGCAGATTTGACAAAACGCAAAAAAGGAACCAATGAGAAATTTCTAAAGATAGCTACAGCACTCGCCCCAAGATTTAAGAATCTGAAATGCCATCCAAAATCTGAGAGGGACGAGGTGTGGCACATGCTTTCGGAAGTCTTAAAAGAGCAAAACTCTGTTGCAGAAACTACAGAACCCAAACTACCAAAAATGAAAATCAACCTTCTGCTGGTGGCATCTAACTCAGATAATGAAAATGAACATGCCTCAGTCCGCACTGCTTTGGATTGTTATCGAGCAGAACCTGTCATCAGCATGGACGCATGTCCCCTGGAACGGTGGTTGAAGCATGAAGGGACATATAAATTTTTGGCGCATCTGGCATGTAAATATCTTGCAACGCTGGCTACAACAGTGCCATGAGAATGCCAGTTCTCACTTTCAGGTAACATTGTAAACAAGAAGCAGGCAGCATTATCTCCTGCAAATGTAACCAAACTTGTTTGTCTGAGCGACTGGCTGAACAAGAAGTAGGACTGAGTGGACTTGCAGGCTCTAAAATTATACATTGTTTTATTTTTGAATACAGGTTATTGGTACATAATTCTACATTTGTACGTTCAACTTTCATGATAAAGCCATTGCACTATAATACTTGTATTAGGTGAATTGAAAAATACTATTTTTTTTACAGTACAGATACTTGTAATAAAAAATAAATATAAAGTGAGCACTGTACACTTTGTATTCTGTGTTGTAATTGAAATCAATATATTTGAAAATGTAGAAAACATCCAAAAATACTGAAATAAATGGTATTTAATCATTAACAGTGCAATTAATTTTGTTAATCGCGATTAATTTTGTTAATCATTTGACAGCCCAAATTGTAACTGATCTCACATGGGACAAATAGCTCTCTGTGCTGGAGTCTGGATGTACATCTCTCTGCACTTTGTTCTCACAAGACTGTTTTTAGCAGGCCTGTGGTCCTGCTTGCCGTTGATGTGGCCGTTCTGTTAGATTTGCGTGGTTTAAACAGTAGATATTAGGAATTAGATATTTTTTATGAGAAATATCTGTCAATAGAATAAACTTGTAAAGAAACGACTTTAAAAAGTGTTAAAAACTCTAAAGACCAGGAGCTTTTAGATCAGCTTGAGTTATTTCTGTGCATTTTGCCTTTGATTTATTTTTTAAAGTTATAGCTCCATACCAAGCTTTGCCTAATCCTCCATCTCTGCTTTTTAGGAGAAAGTGCTGACTACTTTCAGCCTTCTACCTTTGCAATCATCTCCATGATTGGAAATCTTCTGCAAAACATACATCAGAAAGCAAAACTTCTTTTAAAGCATGATATTACTTCAGTGATACTTTTCACTGCAAATTTTTTCAGCCTCAAAAATTCCTGGCAGCATGCCAGTATTCTGTGCCTTCTCGAAAGTTGAGTTTTCTTTCATTGGATCCTTCCTTTTTCTCAATGTCATTCTGCTGAAACAGGAAGCATGGGAAAAAAGCCTTGGTTTTGCTAATAAAAATTAAACGTTTTGTTATCACCTAGTGTCATAATAATAATTAGAACTGGTCAATTGTTTTTCAAATAGATGTCTTTCATTGGGAAAAAATGCCTTTTTTTAAAAAAATGGAAGTGTTTAACAATTCTTTTTTAAAATTCTGTTGGTTTTGTTCCCCAGCACAATTGGAGACTGAACGATTTAGACTTTTTGTTGTTGAATATTTTTTCCTATCTTCTCTCTCCACCTCTCCCTTTTCAAGTGTCATAAGGAAAAAATGAAGGACGGGGAAAAAGAAAACAAGGGAACTGGTGAGGGAGGAAAGATGAGAGTGAAAAAATACTAACCTGTCCAAATTTGAAAACTGAAAATTTTCAATAAAAATTGTAACAAAATATTGACTAAACAAAAAACTTGCAGGGAGAAAAGTTACTTCACTTTTTTTTTTGCAATTCCTCTCACACACATATTTAGACTAGCTCTAATGATAATAGAAAAAAAGCTATTTTCACTTTCCTGTGCATGATCCAGCTGTATAGCTTATCTATGCAAAAGTCACGGAGGAACACACAGCACCTTTACAATTATCTCATAAATGCACTTTAGTATATGAATTAACTTTATAGTATGTCTGGTTGCTTTCTTGTTTCTAACTCTAAATTTCCTTTATAATAGCACTTTCCTATGTCCACACTTTAGGGCAAATCCTCTTTGGAGAACTCATTATTTAAATGCCTTACTCAGGGGCAGGAGCGTAACTATTGAGTTAATCCTCAAAATACCCCACAGGTAGGAAGGTATGTATATTTATCCCCACGTTACAGATGGGGAAACTGAAGCACAAAGAATTTAAGACTAGCCCAAGGTCGCAGAGAAAGTGAATATCATAGCTGGATTTAGAATTTGGGAATTCCTAATTCCAGTGATCCAGATTGAAACCACTAAGCTAAACTTCTCTCAGTTATAGAGAGTGTAGGCTGTCTGCCTAGTTTCAGTCATTTTTGTTTCCTTTCATCTAGTCTAGTGCTGTGTGTTTGTGTACACATGATTATTGTGCATACATCAATATTTTGTGTTTGACTACATTTTGGTTACCTTTTCCCATCTGTGTTGTTGTCAGTCTTGATAGCTGTGGGAGAACTTTTGAAATATGTTCTGGCCTCTTTTAGTCAAGTATCTGAACACTAGATGACATTGTCCAAGGTGTCTCAACCATGGGGCCATGATGCCAGGGCAGGTTGTCAGAGAGTGCCAGCAACCAAATTTACCAAAAAAAAAAATCTGAATTGTGTCTCACCTGCAACTGATTCTGCAGGAAAGCGCTGGTGACTCATTTGAACATACTTGCATCTGCCACAACATATCACCTCCCTCCCACATCTGACATTTGCACACTTCTCTGACTTCATAGGTGAAAATGAAGTGTCATCTGAGTCTTTTAAGGCACTATTACAAATAGCTTTAGGACAAGCCCTGTCCTCCCTCCCTCTCTCTCTTCCCTGGAGCAAGCATAACCAACATAACGAAAGTTTATTTTTTTTAATAAAATAAAATGATGATTCATTGAATATGTTGCAAATTTTTATTCCAGCTTAATGCTATAATACCCAATGGTGAACAGTTGAATATGTAAATATGAGTGATCTCTTTTCTTATTTTTTAAAAATAAGGTTTCTGTTAGAATGGTGTTTGTTTCAGTTCATTTATAATTTTGTTCAGCAATAGATTGATGGATATACTGAAGATAAATTAAATTAAATGTATGTGGTTTCATAAGTACTTTATCTTTTACAAATATCATGATGACAATTTATGGATTTTTTTTTATTTTTGTCATTTCTTATTTTAATAGATTCTAATAATTCTAATAGTCATTAATTCTATTAATTAATCCATTACATTTGATTAATTCTAATAAATTCTTGTTTCAATTCACCTGTGTTCAGAACAAGTCCTATGCACCAAAGAAGTCCAACATACGGCCCAATTTGCAGGCTTAAAATATGGCTAAAGTATTTCATGATCCTTGTTTTGACCTTCTGGAAATGGATGAACTTTACCCACAACATAAGCAGTGGGTTGTAGGATGTGGTTACAAAGGATGACAGGATGTTCCAGCAAAGAATTTGAGACAACAGACTAGGTCCTGGATATGGAAAGGTTGAGAACCTTTGACTTATTGGAATATGAAGGATTAATAAATTAGTGACTACCTCACACTAAAGATACATACCAGATGGGCTACAGAGTTGTAGACAATATTATCAATCCAAAGTTTTAACTTAGCAAAGGGGAATTAAAAGAATTGAAAAATTTAAATAAAAATCTTTGAAGGAAGTAATGACTAAGTAAAACAAAACCTTAAAACAAGGCTGTACGTGTCATTTTCTCAGCAGTGTCTTTTTCATTTGCACAAAAAAGTAAAGACTAGAATGTTGCTATTATTGATATTGCTATAAATAAAATTTTAAAAGCTTTCAGTACATTAATTATTTTAAACAATGGAATATTTTAAGGCACAATTACCTTTTGTAGTGGAATGGGGCCCAATCAGACCTTTTGTTCCCATAAGCAGAGAGTACAGTAAATCCAAGCATGTGTGGCCTGCAAGAGTTTAAGCTTAAGAGTTTGCTGCATCATTGGCCTCCACTCCCAACCGCTCAGTAATCCCAGTAGAGGTTGGTGCATCATAGGGTTCTGGATTCATGCCTTAGGAGGGAGTATCATTGTGACACCAAGCCTGCAGAACTTCACTGAGTATGTTAAGGGTGATCTTAACATCTACCCTGAATTCTGGGTCCAGCAGCTTGCTGGGTAACCCATGGAAGCATGACTCTTTCAAGAGCCCCGTTGACAAGATCAGAGAGGGGCTGGGAGGATCAGTATAAATAGCTCTGGCCGTCATGGATTCCTCATTATCTGTGCAGATCTTAAGAGGACTGGCTGTTTTTGTGAGCTGGATCCTGTTCTAATTCCTTGTGGGGAATGAAACCCAACTCACAATAGAAGGCTATGCAGGAAACTCCATAAAGGGAACCTCAGAGAGTTTCTTCAGACCTGCATGGAAGTAGCCCACTGTGGGGATGGTGTGACCCATCATTATTACTGGCAATTTTCAACTTGAAGTGGTCAAGATACTTGTGGATGTACCATGTGCACAGTATGGACAATTTCTGAACCTGTGATTAACATAGTTTCTTTTCTGTCAAAATACTATCCAGATTTTTCACACAGGTACATGCATAGATGCTGGAACTAGGGGTGCTGAGGTTGCTGCTGCACCCCCTGGCTTGAAGTGGCTTCCATCATATACAAGGTTTACACTTTGGTTCAATGGCTCTCAGCGCCCCCATTATAAAAATTGTTCTGGCACCCCTGGGTACATGTAGTTCCCACTGAGGTCAATTGGTGCCCTGGGCAGAAAGTGGCCTTGTTTAAATTACCAGCTGCATCAAGGACCTGGTTACAAATAACAAGTATATAGATAAAAAAACTATTGTATTCTTGTCATATTAACAAACATTTATTAGCAAATGATGGGAAGTCCTTTACGTTTAATATTATTCCTTGTGATTATCGATTTTCCAAAAACAAGGGATAAAAAAATCCACTTACAATCTTTAACTTCTCCAGTATCCTGAGTTTCCATATTCATCAGCCCAAAAGTTAAAAAAAAACAATACAATGTTGTAGTTAGGAAAAAGAAGGTCTGACAAGAAGGTCTTCAGAGTTATGAGAGTCCTAGTGCTACAGTCTGCTTTGTGTGAGGGGCATTGTTTAGCAGGAACTTAAGGCTCTGTCCACACTTACAGTCACTTGAAGTATCTTACCAATCTTTGGCATTGCCCCTACATTCCTTGCACTCCTAAAACTCCTCAAGTTTATAGGAGTTTTGAGTGTGATAGGAATGCAGAATCTGTCCCCTTGTCCTGCTGTTTCAAAGACCAGTGTTTCGTCTTTTATGGAGCCCTCGCTTCAGTTGGTGTAAATGAGCATAGCGCCATTGACTACGGCTCTATTAAAATCAGTGGGACGTCAATGGCAATCAGATCGGCCACCAAGTGAGCAGTCATAGCTAAAAGACTGTGGGACAAATCTTCATTTGATGTAAGTTGGCATACCTCCAGGTGTAAATCAGTAGCTCCATAGAAGTGTCATTCATTTTAATGGAATTTGAACTGGACGGGTCCTTGCTTTGAAGCTACGTGTAAAAATCTACAATGTGTGTGTGTGTGTGTGTGTGCGTGCGCACTGAAGTGCGTAGGGGATTTAAAATGACTGTGGACACCTCTCACAATAATATTCCCCCTGTCCATGGGGTCCACGGGTGCAAACAAAAAGCACAAGTTTAACCAATGGGGCAGAGATATATTCATCTTAACTGCTCTCATACCATTGTTATAACATGTATCAAGGTTGTAGAACTCCTAATTGTATAGTTAGGTAAGGTTACCTTGCCCCCTTGATAGCCAGAAAAGGGAGAAAGTTTTAAAAGTCCCTCAAGACTTGTGCTACTCGCAAAAGGAAAGAACCTTCCTGAAAGATACCAAGTTTCTTCCTGTCTTTCTCTGTTTTCCTTTCTACTTGGGTTGGAGTCTTCTTTATTTTGAAGTGTTCTTATCTTCAGAAAACTAGCTATATTAAAAAGAGCACAATTTTATGTGACATATCTGCTTGCTTTACTGGCAAAAGGCCTACTTCAAATCCTGTTGAAATCAATAGAAGTTTTGCCATGTATTTCGGGGGCGTGGGGGGTGGACTTAGGACCTAAAATAAAGTTTTGTTCCTGTTTAAGACAATGCAGCAGTGGCCCCATCAACAAAATTGTCAGTTAAAGTTCTAGGATCTTTATTACTGGCAATATTGCTAATACTTTGCAATCTTCCAAAATATGAATGTGGGTCTCAATGTAGAACCAAGACCCCAGTGAGGAACACTTAGACAGTTAGAATATTAATTATAAATCTTAAATAAGATGGACCACAGGTGGTCTACAGAGCATTGGTTGGGCTCATGGTGTTATCTACTCCTGCTTATTTCCAGTTGCTAAACTGCTTTATAAAACAGATAAAAATGCATTCGAGTCTATTCTAATATTACTTTTTCGTACTAAAAAATTGCTGTACTTGCCACAAGGATGCTCTATGCAATTATTAATGGAGGGAAGGTATACAAAATCTCCATATTAAAATGTGGTCCACAGGATGAAGTTTAAGAACCCCTGTTTTAGTGCATATAATTATTTCTAGAAACTCTTTTAATAGTTAAATTAATAATGCAAATAATTTAAAACCAATACAAGCATGCTAGCATAAGATTCACATAGGATAGAGGTAAATTTAGGTCAGTAATGAAGAACAACTCTCTCTACTGTAAACTTATCTTGGCAGATGTCTGTACTTGCCTATCAAAATCAGATAACGATGAATTGGAAAGAATGGTAATGATGTAAGACACAGAAAGAACACATCTTGATTTACAAATTTCAGACTGAATTTGCAGTGTTGGCTGTTAGAAACATATTTTTTCATTTGTAAACCTAACAAGTTTATTTGGAAGTCCGGAAGAGAATAAATATTGAACCACACCGTATAATTTAAAGTAACATTTTATTACTATGATAGTCCTTTAATAGAAGTTATGTGTTAAGCCATAGAATACTGGTACTTAGCATCTGCCTTCATTCTTTGCAGTTACATTACTTCCAAACTATGTACAAATATTTTCCAAATATATCCTAATATGTTCAGTTGTAACACAAAAGTACAACACAAAATTATTTATCTACACTTCCCCTCCCCAAATTTCACTGCTAAACAGGTTCTGGGCAGGGTTTTTTGTATTGTTTTGTTTTGATTTTTTTAATAAAGCTAAATCAGACTTTCAATATATTGAAGTTTAAAGTCACATTTTAAAACTTAAGCACACTTTTTAAATTTAAATATCTGCTATTTTTAATTTAAATTTGTGAGTTTAAAGCTAATTATTATGTAATTACAATTTCAGATATATAAACATTTTCTTGGACTATTGATCTTCCTACCATAAGACCTGATCTTATAAACACTTATTGTTGCGTGTTCTGATTAGTCCCATTGACTTATAAAAAACTACCCGGGAGGGAGTGTGTGCAGGATTGGGCTTTAAATTACAAAAGAATTCAAACTGGGTTGAAAGCTTATAAATGGCATATTATTATAACATCCACCATGACCCCTAATTATGCAGTAAATGAGTATTTGTATGCATTTCTTATATTCTGTTCTGTCTCCAATTAATAATACTGCATAGCCATTTGTAGGAGGGAATCGCTCTTGAACTATTCACTTTCCATTTTTCTTGTGAGCATCGCCACTACTAACAAGACCACCCCATTGTCTTACCATGTGTCCTTGCTCCTGAAAGGTGATCAGATGCAGGTCTAAGGCATTCTGCTGTCTTTTATTAGGCTGAATATTAAAAGCATGGTCTAGCAATTTGCCTTCGTTTTTTTTTTCTGTGGATCTGTTCCCATTATACATACTGGATCAAAGATAGCCAATGGGCTTTTTGTACTTATTTTTGAAAAGCATGATACAAAACACGCAAACAAACATCAACAAAAAAGAGAACCTGCACTTGTTTAAAAATATCTATAAAGGCCGCAAGGTTTATCCCACTGACTGTCTCTACAAACTATATATTATCAAAATGCTGCTTTCAAAGGGACAGTGTCAACGTGCTTTAGCGTTTACTTGGCCTTTTTCAGGCAGGCTGATTTCAGTCTTCACTAAGGAAAAAAATGTTCTCATCTTTTAACGTTTTAAAAACAAACAAACAAAAACCCCAATGTGAACACAATTTATGAGAGTGACCTAATAATTATTGAAATTTGTATCCAAGTTTGTTTGCTCAGATGAAGCCATAAAAGCTGTTTTGTTTGTTGAAATTATATTAATTCCATTAAATTAAAAGGGCAGAGGGGTGCAAAATACCCTCTTAATGATTTTTTAACTGTTTCTGAAGTAGAGGATCCAGCTTGAACTGAGTGGATTGTTTGAAAAACGTAAAATAGATTAATTAGATTCAAATCTTAGCCAAAATGAAATCATATTTTTAGTGTTAAGGTAAGAGCTCTGGAGTTTATTGGGTGTGGGAAGTGTCTTTGTGCAGCTCTTCAAAGCACAAGGGTAAAGAAGAGACATACTTTTTGTTCTACTACTGTAGTGTATAAAATGCACTAAATTATGGAGCTTAAAAATGTGAATTAAAAACTAATCCTAGGAACATAATTTGGAAATGGACTTTTCTCTCCTGGAGACTTACTGTTTTAATTCCAGAGAGTATCTATTTTCCTCTTAGCATGTACATGTGTCAAAGTAAGGTAAACATTACTTACTTTGAAGAACTGGATTGTACACGATGCATAGGAAGCTGAAGCAAATATTTGGAAGAGAATTTTTATTCCTGGGAATGAATGAAATTCAACTTTGATTCATCCTAAAATCCTCAGGGACAGAAAATATCTTTGAAAAGGCCTATGCAGCATACGAGGATTTGCATTTAAATAACAAGGCTCCAAAGGATGTTAGACAAAACTTTTAAACAAAGCTAGAGCATCATTTATTTTCATTTAGTGTTTTGTTAGTGCACTATCAGACTTCCTTTAGGCAGAGAGAAGTATACTTAATGCAAAACCTCATGTGTGCATTTTCACTAATATATAATAAAATCTAAAATATAGCATTGCAGTGAGATTTATTGTCATAGAAGTAATGAAAAGTTAAGAAACATTTTAATGCAATTTTAAAAATATAGTAATCAACTATTAATATTATTGGAATGTTAGATGTTGATGTTTCTAAACATGATTTTTTGTTCTGTAACTTTAGTGGATTTATGTAATCAAAGTGTTCATATTTAAATTTGAGATCCTGATTATTTTGAATATAGAAATATTTCAAATACAGCTCTTGAATTTGGATGACTATTAGCCTGCATTACCTTTCAAAATATTAGTATTTGTTTTATTTAATAAAAATAGAGACTGTGTCTCAAATATGTTTGTTTTTCACTTAGAAATTAAGTTCATTCCAGGCAAACAAGAAATAATGGATAGTGACAAAACTATTGCTGATGTCATTCTTTCACCTTCTTGTTTAAAAATACATTTTCTCAGATAATTTAGTATATTTAAATCACTTAAATATCTTATATGGCAGTTCTGGGTTCCTTAAATCGAAAATGAGATTTTATCACAGAACATTAAGTTTTACAAATAACTGCAGAACATACCTTAAAAACAGCTTTGAATCATATATGGAAATCGTTTAAAACTATTTAAATTGTTTAGATAATTTATATATCATAGACTGAACATGTTTATATTATGTTTGTTATATCTGACAAAACATCCTGTTTTAAATGAATAATACATTCATTATTTATTCTACATGAAAATAATTAAATCTATATAACATATGTCTCAATTATGTTTTGCCTCATGCTTAAAATTCTTCTATGTCAAAGAAATAATGGGAATCATATAAACTGGTTTATTGTTAAATTAAGTCCAAACATGTCATTATTTGAAAAAAGTAATGCAAATAAATATTTTTAAGATACCCATTTCTCTCATGATACTATTGCCAAGTTCATTTTGTGTTCAAATAATGTATTGTCTAACGATTTTGAAAATATGAATATTTTTCCTAAAAACAACAATTAAAGGATTTGTAAATAAGGAAAATAAGCTACAACACTAACAGAATTCTTTATCAGTTTCTGAAACAGTTCACTAAAAGGATCAATTTGCACAACACAAATATGTCCTTTTAATGAAGTCCCTTGACAGGTCCGTTTATCTCTGAGTTTAAAAAATATAGGTTAGTGAGCCAATTGTGTATGCTATGACAATATTACCAGAACAATATAATGATAGGAGAAGACTAAAAATGTCAAGTTGAAGACATACATTAACAAAATACGAATGTGTAATGTGTGCTAAAAATGTATCTGTAGGCGATAGATAAATGGGTTTGCATTCATCTTTGGAAATCTAAGCATTTTCCATTGTGTAGTGATAGTAGTCAGGTTGAAATAGTCACCTTGTGGCTATCCTCTTGCCCTTTCTGAAAATATTATGGCCAAAAAAGTCATGTTCTGTAAATATACACGGTAATCTTACATCTAAAAATGAACGTGTGCGTGCACGCATTCTTTCTGAAAATGGTACCCAACCTTAGTGTAGTCAACTAAAATGATACTTTTCCAAATGTCCTACGGGTTGAAATGAACTGTCCATGTGGTGATGATAGTGCTTGTGGAGACATGGTTTGCCTTCTTATTTTGTTTGCTTTCTTTGCTTAGTGGTTAGGACCCGATAACAATCAAGACGCTGGCTGCAGATCGCAGACTGTAGGGAGGAAGTATATGATAAGAACCACGCTCCCAATAATTGCTCTCCTGCCATTTAGAAAGCCAGCGAAGTCCTTTGATTGTGAATCGATAATTGTACAGATATTGCTGTGTTGGTACATTACGGTAATAGCTCCTCTGTCTTGTAGATTGCACAGCAGCCAGAATTAGAGTGGAGCAACTTGCGGCGGGAAGTGTAAGACCCCCGCAGGGGCTGAGCTGTGCTGTCAGTGCTGTGCAGGCCGGGGCCGGCTTGCACATGGCATGTTCGGAGAGCGGGCTGCAGGATTTCCAGGCAGAGGCTCTGCTCCCTGGGGGGAGAAGGGAGGGAGGCCGTGGCTGGCAGCTCAGCGGGCTCTCTCACATGAAGGGGCTAAGCTGCTTTAACCCACCTCCCTGCACCCCAGCTTTCTACCCTCACAATCCTGCTTTGGTGTGAGGGTCGTGCACTCTGCCTCACAGTCCTGGCCCACACCCCCGTCCTGGGGCGAGAGCCCAGCCTTGGAACTCCCTAGCCGGGCGCAGGACAGACTCTTGAAGGCAAAGCAGGTGACACGCTCCCATTGCCCTGTTGCAATTGCACTTGGCCCGTTGCTGCATGCCAGGGACTGGGGAGGAGAGCACCCATGTCACCTTGCGGCTCTTTGAATCCTACCCCACCCCCGGCCAAACACAGCTTGCGCCCTCTCCCCCCTCCACACCCAGCCCCTGTCTGCTTCCCTTCCCCTCCCCATCAAACCCGATCCCCCCACTGATCGAACCAGGTCTGCTTCCCTTCTACTCCCCATCCAAACCCGATCCCCCATTAACTGAACTCGGTCTGTTCTCCTTCCCCTCCCCCATCAAACTGACCAAACCAGGTCTGCTTCCCCTCCCCATCAAACCCGATCCCACACTGACTGAACCCGGTCTGCTTCCCTTCCCTTTCCCTCCCCACCAAACCCTCTCATCCCCTCCCCACAGGCACGAATGGAAAGGTCACAGCGCAGGTGGATGTATGCTGCTTGCGGCCCACTCCCTCCCTTTGGGGATGTGTGTGGACACAGCAGTGCAAAGTGAAGGGGAAGCCAGGCCAGGGCTTCCGACGCAGCTCCCCGGAGTGAGGCAGCGATGCCCCTAGCTGCGCTGCCTCTGACCCAGGGCCGGCTCTGGCTTTTTTACTGCCCTAGGCAAAAAAGCCACCCGCCACGCCCCCAGCGCGGCAGGGGAGGGCGGCGAGCCCGCCGCGGGCCCCGTCTACCCGACCGGCGGGAGCGCCGGGGGGAGGGCGGCGAGCCCAGTGGCGGCCCGCTCTCGGGCCAGAGCGCCCCGCTGCGCCGCCCCCCTCCAGGCACCGCCCCACGCACATGCTTGGTGGGCTGGTGCCCGCCCTCCTCTGACCTCCCCAATCCCCCTGAGCAGGGCGGACACCCCCCTCCAGCTGGGTAGCTCTCCCCTTCCCCCCAGCCTAGCTGCCTCTTCCCGGGCGGGAGGCTTGAATGAATTATCCCGGCCCGGCCCGGTTCTTCTTCCCGGCTCCCTCCGAGGCGGTAGCTCTCCCCCGGCAAAGCACCGAGGCGTGACCCGCTCACACCCCGCCGCCCCGCCCATTGCCTTCGGCAGCGACCGGCAGCCCCGCGCAGGGCGGTGAGTGACACTCCCCGTCCCCGGCTGCAGAGCGCGCCCCCCGCCCGCCAGCTCCCCGCTCTTCCCGGCGCGGGGCGGGGCGAACCGGCCCCCGTTGCTAGGGGAGCTCGTTCCGAGCGGGTTGGAGCGAGGACACAGCATCATCGCCTTCATGTTCTCCGCTTCCTCCCTTCGCCCCCCCCCGTTGCTGGTGACGTCATCGCCGCCTCAGTCCCACGTGCCCCAGAGAGAAACGGAGTGACTCGCGTTTCCACAGCACCTGAGTGGGGAGGGGGGCGCGGGGAGCCCGGCGGCAGCTAGGGCCGGGTTCAGGGTGCGGGATGTGTATATATATCAATGTGTGTGTGTGTGAACACGTACCTGTGTGTGTGTGTGTGGGGGGGGGGGAGACATTAGTGCTTATGAACAGATATTTGTGCTTGTGAGTTCGGCTCAGCAGAGCTGCCCAGTGTGACGGGGGGAGGCGGGGGGGGGGACAGCTCAATCGCCGTCGCTCCCAGTTCCCGAGTAATGTAAAACCTCTCTCGGGAGAGGAAGGGTTTGTCAGTTTCACTGAGACACATACAGTCTCATTCAGACTGTCCCAGTGTGAGACTCCCCCCCCCCCCCGAAGTGTATCTGGGTATGGGAGCACCCGACCCCACATCCCGAATCTGCTCGGCACAGCTGGGAGTGGGGGGGGGGATCCTGCGATGGTTTCATTGGAAGAACTCAGGGGAGAGATTTGTGACGGTGAAGGAAGTGGGGAAAGCTCAGGATGTGCTTCCCTCTGGCTGGGGAGGCGCAGCGAAAGGAGCCTCTCGGTGGGGCTGTGTGTAGCAGGCGGGTCTCTGGCTTCTCTGCAGCTGGGTCCAGTACTGGAGAAGGCAGCGTTACAGGGGCGGTAGGGAAGAGGCCCGGCTGCCTCCTCCTGCAGCTGGGGGCCCATGAAAGGGGGAGAGGAGGGGTCGTTAGGGAAGGAGTCGCTTTGCCCTGCTTGGGCCTGCCATCTCCAGCTGTCGTAGCAAGGGGGAAAACAATGGAAGAAGGGAGGCGGGAGGGGACCTTCGGGTTTCGAGAGCAGGAGAGACTAAAGAGCCCTCCCAAAGACTTGTCAGCTGCATCTGACAAGATCCCCTTTTCCCCGAGCTTCTTTCTTCTCCTGTTTGCTGCAGCTGTGGGGCTTTCAAGCGCACTCTGCAAACAGATGTTCAGTTTAACCTAGGAGTCTCCCTACTAAGCCTACTGGAGTGTAGGTTAGGCCAGTAACATTTGGGGAGTGTCATTTTTTATGCTTTTGGACACCTCCCAAAAAACAGTGTAACTGTCCAAGTTGGCAGACTACTGAGTGAACAAATAAGTTAATAGTTCTCTAAACAATTTCCTTTGTCCTTTCTACCCTGCCTTTTTATTGCATGTTTGTACAGCCCCTAGCACAAGAGGGCTCTCATCTCTGGTCATGAATAATTAAGTGCCTTTATTATTATAAATAATATAATAATTAATGTTTTATTAGCTCAGAGTTCTACAAACATACTGGCCCTAGAGTTATTTGTCCAAACAGTTTGCTAAAGTGGGGAGAAGCCTAAGCTTAAAATTCATGATAAACTAAGATTTTTTTAAGTATTACAGTTTACTAAAGCTGTCTTTTTAATGCAAAATATTTAGATGCATCATATTGGGACGACCTTATAGAACCCAAGTTTGAGTGAATTTCTTTTTGTTTGTGGTTGTGGTTTATTAATTATTAAATAACAACTATTATTATTATTTTCTTATTTATTGGGGAGGATCCTAGGGAAAAGTCTTTGCAAGAGGAGACAATGCAAATTTCTTTGCGCTATTTTCATGCAAATGATCTTTAGTTTTTCCTTGGCGTTATTTTTTTTTTTTTTTTTTTTTGGTTGCTCCCTCATTGTTCTCCCCTCCGCTTCCATCTTGCAAGAGTGGCACAAAAAATATTGCGGGGGGAGCAGAAACCCCAAGCAGCTTTACAAATGAGTGACAAAGCCAATGTCCATTCATAGTCTCACTCCGGCGAAGGGTTTATTAACGGCCCAGGCCTCCTTAGCCAATTGCTGTCAGCAACATGTGGAGAGGAGGCATCGCTATAGTAACCGGTGGATGGGCCATGTGCTGCAGCCGACAGGGGCTGCGAGCGGGCGAATATAAGGAGGGGCAGAGCCCGGGCGCTCCGGAATCTCTCGCACACGCCTAGCGCCCTACGGTGATGGACAGCTCCGCGGGGACAGCCACAGCGCCCGTCCTCCTCCACCACCTGCCGCACCCGGGGGCATGGGGGCTTGGGCAGGCTACAGCCGAGCCGCACTGGCACAGCGGCGAGCCCGGCTCTCCGCGAGCCTTTGTGTCTGGTGAGGAGGGAGTGGGGGGAGATGAAGAAGTTTGGCAAAGAAGAAGGATTGCTTGCCCAGGTGGTGTGCCTTAGCCCTCCAGGACAGGAGCCCTCCGCAGCCTTCTTCAGCGCAATGGCATCAGGTAAAAGACAGTCTGAGCTGTCCCTGTGCGAAAGCTGCCCGGGGTTGGGCTGAATCTGAGGTGGTCGGTGTGTTTATGTGTGTGGTTAGTGTTTGTGGAGGGGGGACCGGGAGGGGAGGCTTTGGGGGGAACCTCTTTTTATCCAAACCGATAGACGCCGTTAGCTGCAGGTCTGAAAACAGTTTGGGAGCTGCGCGGCAAGCTGTATGCCTGCTTGGGACGGCCGTCCAGATCCCAGTTTGAGTTACTCACTCGGCTACAACACCACCAGTGACTGGGGTAGGGTGGCAAAGGGCAGTGCCGCGGCGGGGTTTTACCCCCAGGATGAAAGGACTTTCTGGAACTGTAGCACGGCAGGGTACGTGATTTCGTCCTTTTGACACGCATTGTTTCTGTGTGATATTTTTAAGAGCTCGGAAGTTAAAGAAAAAAGAGTGGATGCTGCTACTTTGCCGTCTACTCTGTTTGCTCATTGTTTAAAACCCCTTTCCCCCCTCTCTTGCCAAGAGGTCTTTTCCTCTTCTCCATTTGGATTTTCTGGTTGAACGTGTTTGCAGTTAAACTAGAGAGTTTGGAAGGGTGACCACTCCGATTTGTTGGCTGCCTTCCTCCCCCACCACCAGCCCCCTCTCTCAGAGCCTATTGGATGAAGGACACTTACTTTCCATTCCTGCTCCTTATATTAACCACTTCAAGTTTGTGTCTCTCTCTTTGTGTCAAAAATCGAGGAAAGCCTTTTTTGAAAATGAATGGAATGCTTTTCAGATCTATAGCTAGTAGAACCAGAACTTGTTGCAAATCGTGCAGCAATGGATCGGATGTTCGTTGGTCTCAGATCTTTTTGTTGTAGATTTTCATTTTTATTTTTGTCATCTAAAACTATATATGATTACCTGGTACCTTGTGGGATGGGCCATTGCCACAATAAAATTATTCCAACGGCGCCCTGTATATTGACAGTGTGGGATCCATAGACAGTTTCTCGTGTTGGCATTCAAAAGAGGCATTCTGTTTAATTCCTAAATTAGATGCCTTCAAAATCAGCATTAGTTCAGCGTTGGCGAAGTCTGAGATTTCTTCTTACGTTCTTGTTGAACGTATTGCATTGAGTTCAACTATCGCTGAGCATCCTTTTGGATCTGGCTCTGACAACCCTACCTAGGACATATTGCATAAATCCCTGTATTTATCTGTTCTACTCTGTGTGGAAAGCACGAGGAGGGGAGTTAAATTTTCCAGTCACTGCACCCAGCGCTTCTGTCTTTTCCCATTTGCTCCTTAGTTAGTCGAGTCCTTATAGAATGGGAACTAAAGTTTGGACCCATTCTTCTTTCCTTTATGGTTTCTCACTCTTTCACTTCCTCTTCGTAGTAGTTATTTGCATTGTTGGCATCTCTGAGACAAAGTGTGCAAATCATAGTATCTTGTATACACACATTCTATACAAACATGTATTCCGTTCAATTTCCTGGTCATCTTTACAACATCCTGGTCGCTTCTTCCTTCAACAACGCATAAACTCTGTTGCAGTTTTTGTGTCACTCACTTAAAGCAAATATTGAAGCTCTCCAAATTTCACCTTTCTCAACACTGTGCCTTCCATTCCAGAAACTTATTTTGGGTATTTTGACATCTCTTACATTAAAATAGCATCACATTGCGTAGTAGAATACAAACTACAGTGTGTGCTTTTAAATCTAACCCAAAACTTCACTTCTGTGTATTTCCTTTAAGAAACGAGAGGAAAGTATCTGCCATTGATCAAGGGATCTTTGAACTCGCTGAATTCTTGATTTTATTCAGTCATTGTTCGGGATATTAATCCCACTAAAAGGTATAGAGAGGCTCCAGAGTGCTTTGTGGCGTTGAAGGTTGAGGAAGGATCATTGTGCCCCTTCAAATGAATAGATCCGTGGCTCTTTGCAGTGACCTTTCTCAGTGATTTGAATAAGCTGGAGTTCCCAGAAATCCATCTGCCTTTTGTGTTTGTCGATTTTGTCTAATCTTTCCGACTCCTATGTAGACCCTAAAAGAAGAAAAAAGTACCTTCCCATCCGATCTCAGTCCCCCAAGTCAAAGCGTTACATTGACCTCGTTTCAGGTGATGAACTGACATCTGCTGAAAGTGATGTTAAAGCAATATCCTAACAGCAAGTAGGACTTTTTAGAGGAATGGTAGAGGGGAGGGTCGGTTGAGAGGAGAGCTGAGTCCTTATCTACAAATCTCTTGCCAACACTAAAGAATAGTACCTTAAAACACCAACAGATATGTTCGATTATAGAGCTTTGAGTTGTGGTATCCAAAGTAAACAACGCTGTGTGCATGGAAAATGTAAACCACCCTGCTATTCTGATTTAACTGCTTTTGAGTGCATGTGTAAATGGGACAAGCAAGAGCCAAAAAAAAAAAAAAAAAAAAAAAGAGGAAAAAGAATCGTTATCCTTTGTGGTGTTGTTGTTGAGTCTTGTTTTTACTGAAGTCAAATAGCTTGTGAAAATTTCCTGCAAGTATATTTTTATGAGAGTCGCCATGTTTGTCCTGTTGTGGAGTTGTTCATCTCTGTTTTTTTCTACTTAGCAAAACTTAACACGTTTCTCAAACTGCACCCCAACCAGCTGACATGGGGAATTTACTAAAAATCAATTCTGAGTTTCAGATGTCTTTACACCAACAGACATTCTCCCTCATTATGTTGCCAGTATTAAGAAGATGATAAATAAAAAATGTCTAATCGTCTGTTTTATTTTAATGTCAGTTCCTGAAAATCTCAGCAACAGATCCTTTTTTGAAACCGCTGAACCTAAATTTGATTTCAGGAAAGTTTATTGTTAAGAATAATTATTTTCTTGGATAATTCTTTTCTTCTGCCCAAGCACCTTGCCTCCCTCCCTCCCTTCTCGCCCCCCCCCCCCCCACGAATGGCAGATTTGCAAGTACAATTTCATCTGCACAGAGGAACAATAGCTTTCAGTTGCACAAAGGATTTCTCCCACCCTGAATCCAAACCACAATGCCTCTTGCTCTGATAATAGCTCCTGAAAAGATTTTGTAATGCAGAGAATTAATACGTGATTATTTCCACCTCACTTCTCTCATTTATTAGATTCTGTAGTGAATTCCAAATTAAAAACAGTACTCAAATTTTTAACTTCGTAATATTTTAAGACAAATCATATTCTAAAGTTTTATGCCCTTGCTTATGAAGTAGTTTGCTTTTCATTTTTATTTATGCTCAGAAATGAATTGTTTAATATATAACCTAGACGCAACGCTCAAATTTAAAAGACTCCAGTTAAAGAATTCAGAGTTTTCTAGGAAATATACAGTATGTTATTTTTTTGTGAAATGAATGCTAATGAATACTTTTTTCTTTCAAACTATCAGAAAAACAGAATAATTGGCAGACTAATAGGTCTTATCTCAACCTAGAAATAACTTTTGAGATTGGCAAACTGTAGCCCAAATTCTGCGGTCTTTAATTAGAACAAAAATCCCATTAACTTCAGTGAGAGTTTTGGTCAAGTAAGGACCTCACAATCTGGCCTTCTGCGTTGAAGCAATAAATAAATAAATTATAATGGTGTTGATATAGCTGGAAGGTTTGCATCACCAGGTATGAGCCGTACTCTATCGGTTCAGAGCGTTTTCCCCACATTCTGAACACAGGCATGGGAACTTATGTATATGAAACTGTACATTAAATATTTACAAACATTCGCTGCGTTTGAAATATAAAGACTTACAGATACAAATAACTATCCGGCTGCATCCTTAGATAACACAATAGAGTAATATGTTGGTTTTTGATTATGTTAGTGTTGTATAGGAGTGTGACTTTTAAGTATGCCTGTACATATATAAAGTGTGTGGTGGATGATCCAGTGAGTTTACCAGCAAAAAAAAATAAAATAAAAAAAAAATTCACAATGGTTCAGGTCCTAAGCGCCTTTTTCCCCCTCTTAGAAAAGCCTATACAAATGATGCAGTTAAAATATTTTTGATTTAAATCTAAATAGTAGGACTAATGTTCTAAGACAAAATGCATACATGCTTTTATAGCATTTAAAGCAGGACCATAACCATTGAAAAGCATGAGTGTAGTGGATATTAATCTCGAAAATGTTCGTATTTAAACTAACTTCCTAAACCATCAGTTGTTGTAGTTCATATACCTCTGCTTCTATAATATTACAATATTTTCCAAGGAGAAAAATCTTTCAGAAGTAATATCCTGTGTACTCCAGTTATATAGATTATTTTGATAATCCATAGTTACATGTGCCCGAGATTAATATTTATTTAATGATGGCTAACTTCTATAATCACTTGATTTGTTAAGCCTTGGAAGAAAAGAGCATTTATTTGGTTTTCTTGTTATGCAACAGCCATTGTTTTCCCTCCTCCTCACCCCCCACAGCACATACGCCATGGTAAAGTGAACTGGCCCAGAGAGAGAGGTGTCCTGCTTTAAAAGACATCCGATTGTAAATGTCAAATTCATACATATTTAAATATTTTTCTTTCAATTTCAAGTCAAGACTCTGATTACCCCTGGGTTCTATTCCAGGCTGAGGACTGGTTGCAGAATCTGAGAGAGAAATCCGGGGGTTTAGTCAAACTGGGAAATTCTAAGTTCCTGACTGATGGGAGCTGGGTTGGAGGGAGGGTATGAGATGGAGTCAAATCCAGGATCATCATTTATAACTGAACCTTTAGTCAGAAAACTCGCAAAGCTAAAAAGACAACGTGCACTTATTTTACCCAGTCACATTGTCTGGGGATCAGAAATCATTTATTTGTGTATTTTTATGAAATCACTAAATATGAATTGGTGTCCTTTGCACAGCGATGCTGCTAGAAAAGCAAACCTATCCACAGACGATTAGTTAAGTGTTCATAAGACAAGAACTGGCTAATATTGGGCCTTGTCCTGCCATCAGTTTGGAAACAAAGCTCCCTTGGCTTTCTATAACTGCCCGGGGGAGCTTAGTTTAGTTTATAAACGGATGGCCCGACCTAGCTCACTCTTTCCTTTCGTTGTATATGCGATTTCACTTTAGCGCCTTTTAAACTTCAAAGTTGGTAAATCTTATAATTCTACTAGGCCGTAAATCGTCTCCAACAGTCTGCGTTGTAGTGACGCTCACTCCTTATTGTGAAGAATGGCTAAAGGATGGTGTCTAACAGCACTTGCCTCTCCAACAGACCATAACCAGACAGTGGCTTCCCCTCCTCTCCCACGTCCTACACCGCGCTCCGGATCGAGGAGTCTGGGCTCTCACTTTCAATGCTATAAACTTAATTTTTCGGATAATCTGGGGGCCGTTCTTGCTCCCAATAGGAGAGCAGCAAGTGACTTCAGTGTGAGTGAGTTTGGGCATTTAGAGCCTGGTGACCGTCAGGTGTTTGACATTTCAGCGAAAGCGGTGTCTGCATCTCTGCTCTCCCGTGTTGTAGCTCTTATTCGCGTTAGCTTATGGGGAGAACAGCGAACGCAGGAGAGATAGCAAAGCCCAGGTCGGTAGGGGTTAAAGTAATGCCAGACGGAACTGCAACATACCGAAAGGAGAAACACTGGCATTCAGGTGACTCGGGAGAAATCAGCAGCTCTGGACCAAATCTCGCTCTCGCCCTAAGAGAGTAGCCCCACTGAAATCAAGGCATTACTCGTGTAGGAAAGGCGAGCAAGATTTGGATCAATGACTTCCCCCTTTAAGGAGCCGCCCGAGAGGTGACGCTTAAGGAATTTAAGTAGATAGAAATTATGACAGAGTAATGGAAGCTTCCATCCCACCCCCAAATCCAAGTAAATGGACAACAGCGACGCCTGCATTTTTAAGCAAGACGCCCTGTTGGAAATGATCAGTATGGCCAGGTTTCTTAAAGCATCGAGGTTCTTGTGATTTTTATTTGACCCCTTTAATTGCGGAATATTTCAGATGGGCCAGTGCCATGTAATTGGATCCGTCCTGACTGATACCGAGGAGGTTTACATCATCCACTTTGAAATTATATTCATCAATGTGATTCTTTAGAAGCATACATAGCCCTTGTGCCTTGTTCATGCTACAATCGGTCTAGTAGAGAAATCTCCGTACATATTTGAAAGATATGCCTTGGTGTAGGTATAGTGTACTCTTCCGTTTGATTTCAAGCCCTGATTTATTTGAATGGAAATTATCAGAGCATTTGAAAACTAAATCCGCAGACGCACAGAGCGGGGTAGAAATGTGTTACTCCAATATACAAAATTAACAAGTACAAACAAAAAATACTGTTTTTTAAAGGTGTCCATTGTTTTTCACCTTCACGTGGGCAGAAAAGGGACAGATGTTTCTGTCCATCTTTTGAGTTTGTTTACTTAAGCCATTTGACAGCACTTTGGTCATTTTCATCTTTCTCCTGTATAGTCCTTTCCCCTGTTGTTTGTGGGGGTCTTTCACACAGCAACAGAGGAGAGAAGATAGTCTAAAAATGTGATTATGAAACCACAGAAACTGACGGGGATTCAGGGCAGTGTCTGAAACTGCTTTTAACTTTTTTTTTTTAACCGACTAGATTTGTTGATGGTGTCCCTTTAAGGGGCTACGTAGTCAGGCTGAGCTGTGCGTCTGCACACAGCGGAGACTTTTAAAACGAATTGGACAGAGCATTGGAAAATAAGCTGTAGGGATCGATTCTGCCGTGGGAAGAGACTGGACCTGGCAGTTCCGTGTCTCTGGATGCTGTGCTGTGCGGGGCACGCTCCTCACGCCGCTGTTTAAGACCGTGGCATTCGCTGGCCAGAGTTTCTCTTGGGGGAAGAGTCAAGAGTTGGCAGGTCGCCCCTTGCTAGAGAACACACGTCCGGGGCGCTGGCGAGGCCCGGGGCTGGCCCTGGGTTGGCTGTGCGCGCTGCCAGGGAGGCAGGGCTGTTGCACTCCGGTAGCCGTTGAACGGAGCCCCAAGCCTTGCTGATGGCCGGGCTGGGCAGCCTGGAAAAACAACTCGCTCTGTGATGGGAGGTGAAACAGCGTGGCGCGGCAAATCGCTGTCCTGTAGCGCAGGGACGGCGGGCTGGCGTTCCCCGGGATGTCCCCGTTAGCCGCAGAGCCCGACCTCTCCGCCCGAAGGGGGCAAGTCCGCTCACTGACATGCTAAGGGCAGAGCGGAAAAGCCTTTAACTTCCAGGGCCCGGAGCGGGCATCAGTTCCCTCGGCCTGGAGCTGCCCTCCCCTGTCACCAACGGGGGCTCGCTCTTCTCCGCGAGCCCCCTTTGCGAAGCCGGGTCCGTCTCCTATACAGGGGAGAGGTGGGTCTCCCGCTGTGCTGGGGACCGGGGAAGCGGGCTGGGGCCGGGAGAGGTGGCCCGAGCGCGGCTGGGGAGAGGCAGCTGGGGCTGGAGGTTCCGGCTGGCGCAGCCAGGCCGCGCGGGGAGCAGGGCTGGCTGCGGCTCAGGGGAGGGGCGGTACCCCGCGCTGGGGGGCTGTGGAAAAGCAGGTGTCGCGCTCGGCCGATCAGGCGCTGGAGGAGGAGCGCTGCGCGCGGCTGTGGCTCCCCGCACCGAGCCTGGCCCTGCCCAGCCGCTAGCGCGCTGGGCTCGCTGCCGGCCGGCCGGCGCTCCAGGCCGGTGCCGTGCGGCTGCTGGGCGGTGCGGGCCGGAGGAGGGGCAGGCAGTGGGGCCAGCGCGGGAGTGACTTCTCCCGGGAAGGAAGCAGCTGTGGCCGGGCGGGAGAGGAGGGAGCGAAAGCCGGCCCCAGCCGCGCAGTAAAAGCGCTGCTGGTTCAGGCGCAGGCAGGTGGGGGATTTGCAGCCGCACACGCCCTGCAAACCCGTTGTGTGCTCATCCCCGCTCCTGCCCCCACCCCCCTTACTCCACCTTCCGGGGCTTACAGACCTAACAATCCTCCTCTGCTCAGCGCAGCCAGGCAAGGAAATCTGGGAGTCTTATTGAACCTGCATTTCCATTAACTCAGCCCCAGCTCCAGCTAATCCGCGGCACTGTGAAGGCAAGGAGGCTAATTAATGACAAGCTTTTACAGTCAAGACCAGCGATAATTGCTTTGGTGGCCTTTATGATTACAAGATAAAAATGGACCGGGCCTGACATAAGAGCCACTGTGTACACTGCAAGACAGGAGGAAATTAAGAGCTGGCTATCTGAATACGGAGCAGAAAATTACTAATAGAGGAGAGATAATGAATAGGCCGGCTAGGCATTCATGGGGAAAAATCCATTTTGTTACCACGCGAAATTAGGTGGTGGAAAGGAGTTTGCTAATTGTTCTCATCTTGTAGCAACCGGGACTGAGGCAGGGGCGTGCTTTTCAATTCATTTCCCTGGTAATTGTGAAAAGGGGAATGCTGGCCAAATGAGTCTTGCTGCAATTTGCGTGCCTGGTCTTTTCATTTTCATGTTGCGTTTTTAATTGTTGCTAATATAGCTTATAATGAAGCTAATGAGGGGAAATTATTGTACAACTTTTTAGCACATGGAGACAAGTGAAATGCACCAGAAGGATTCTCTTCTATTGCTTCAAAAAAAAAAAAATCTGGAAGACTTCGGAATTGTTACTTTTTTCTTCTACAGAAGACAGAAGTTAAGGCACCTACTTTTTGTTTTGTAGTTTTGTTTTTCACTCTCGAGAAAAAAAAATGGATCTTTGCTTATAACGAGCCTACCCCATATACAGTAACAAATAAAAATTAAAATATCTATTGGTGACTTGAGGTACTCAGAACTGGTTGTGACCACTATTATTTTAAAAGCAAGCCAATGGCTGGTTATTCAGTCGGAGGGATTTCTTGTCCCAGGTTAACTACAAAGAAACAAACAGAAAGAAAGCTGTCTACGATACAGACAACTGTTGCAGACGTGAAGTGATTATTGTTGGGAATATATTGTTTTCTGACTGTCCTGTGGTAGGACCGTAAGACGTTGTCTCAGTCCATTAGCTACGCAAATTTTTACAGAGTTATGAGACAAGGTACGTGAGACAGGGATGTACTCTCCTTTTTATTTTTGGTCTTAACGTTAACACGCCAAAAATAACGCTTCCATCTTCGCGGGTCACGTTGGTTTCTGTTGAGCCCGGTTCCCTCCATCCTGACATGGTTGGTGCTTGATTGAAACTTTGCATCTGTGCCCATGCGGTGTTTTTTCCCGGCGTCATTGATTGTAAACCCGCAGAGCTAAAAGTGTTTTTTCCCTCCCTCCCTCCAGTGGCAAGTTCCGTGTCTCTGAAGTTTCTATAGCAAATGCTGAGTCGCTGCTTCTGTCTCTCCAACAGAAAAGCAAACTGAAGCTTCTCCCTTACCGCGCCGCGGAAGACGAAGACTCCACCAAATTCATCATCCTCACCCTTCTCTCCATCGCCTGCATTATTGGGGTCCTCGTTGTTTCTGGGGTCCTCTACTGCCTCCGCCATCAGTCTCCTCACAGGCTGAAAGAGAAGCTGTCCGCCTTGGGCACTGACACCAGCTCAGATGCCACTGCCGCTTACCAGGTAAGGCCGGGCTGTGCCTCCAGCCCTTGCTTTTTATTTCTCCCCCCAGACACTTAAACAGATTATTTATCAGCCCCAGGAGGGAGAGATCAGTTATTCATAGTTGTGGGGGTGGTTTTGTTTTTTCTTACAACGCCGGCTCGGAGACTCCCAAGTAATATCCCCGCAGATACACTGTAACCGCTTTTCACTGCCGGCTATTAATTTCGCCAGTTCTTGCAGTTGCTGGACACGTGCGTCTAATTAGAAACATAAAATAGTTGCCATTGGAACTCTCCGAAAAAACAACACCAGTGTACACACACACACACACACACACACACACACACACACACACCACTGTTCAGAGCCAAACTCTTCGCCGGGTCTCAGGAATGGCTTGCGCTGTTAGTTATCCGAAGATGTCTCTCTCTTTGAATCATCGACTTCTTCAGGGTCTGATATGAAAGGAGCCTTTGACCCGATCTGTTGCCACCTTCTGCCGTTATTCAGATAAAGTGAAATATAATGCTGATAGATGGGGAGGTAAACCCAGGACTGTTTCTATGAGCATAATGGAAGCAGATGTGTGCCAAGTAACACAGGGATATTTCAGGCGAATCTTCTGAAATAAACCAGAAGTCAATGGGAATAGTGAGCGTGCAGGTTCTGAAGCGTTTGGCTAAGAGACAACTGCCTAGTTTTGAGGTTTCTTTAGGATAATCAGTGTTTATTTCCTGGTTAGTTATCTGTCTGTAAATGTAGGTGTTACTGCCTGCAACTACATGTCTGGTGCCCCAAAACATTTGGAATGCTATTTTATATAGATATTATTGCTTTATTAATTCACTGCACTTGAAAAAATGAAATATATTCAGCTTGGTGCTTCTGAATTAAAGCTACTTGCATTTATGTTTACCTCCCTGTTCTACTGAAGATTAAACAGTGCTCTTTCTATATTCTGGTAAATTGCAATAGCTAGAAGTTTGAGACCAAAAGTCTTCAAAAGGGATAAATTCACTCAAAAGTTCTGAAGTCTTTCAGTAATCACTTAAAGATGATTTTCTCCTGTGTAGAGAGGCGCTGAGCAGTCCAGAGAATTCTTCAATAAAGGACTAGTGAATTCAAACATACACATAGCTATTAGCATTTCAATGGAATGGCTTCACCTTTAGTTCTAAGGAAGGGGAAGAAATCTAATTCTGAAAGAAAAACTTTAGTACAAAGTCTGGGTTTATCAGGGGGGGGAGAGCGAGCCTGCAAGCTAGCGCTTATCAGTGAAGCGAAACCATGTCCTCCAAGACAAAGTATGGACAAATTGCTAAACTAGTTTTGTTGCCTGTAGTCAAGAAGACTTGTCAAAGTAAGGTGTGGGGTTTGTTTTGGAGGAGCAGCGGGTTTAAAATAGGGAACCTGCTATTGACTTCAAAATAGTTAGGCAATCTTTTTCTTCACTTAAACATGAATAAAATAATTCTTAGTATTTTTAAAAGCCCTCCAGGTTATAAAATCTCACTTGAAACTGAATTTGTGATAATTAACAGGACAGTCTTCCCAGTGACAGTTCTAATTAATAGTATCTGTAATTAAAATCGTGCCCTTCCAGCAGGAAAATTGTTTGAATTTCTTGGAGTGACCTTTTTTGCCATTTCTCTTGGGGGCATGGTGGTTAAGTTGATATTGATTTTATAATGAGCTCTGGTTTGTTTAATAAGAATCTGTAATCCAGACACTAAATGAAATGTGCGCTTCATTTCTTCTTGCCAGATTTTTATATTAAAAAAAACTTGCTACAAATAAGATCTAAGGATCTGCTTTGTGAAACAAAATATGAAAATGCTAACAATATGTTCAGTTTTTCAGTATTGAGATTAAATTGATATGCTTTGCCATTGACTAAATCCTGCTAACCTCATTTTCCTAAGTAGTCCCATTGGTTTCTGGTGGAACTACTGTCATGGGGGAGGGCAAGGAGGGACATGATTTGGCTCTAGATGCAGAGATTCCTAAAACCCTGATCTTTCTCTCAATGAAGTCAACGGGAGATTTGCTGCTGACTTCAATGGCAGCAGGAGCAGCCCCCAGAACTGGAGCCAAATGAAATATTCAGACAGTTTTGGTGATTCTAGTGCTGCTTTCAACCAGCAGTGATTTAGCAAGGTGTATTTGTAGCGCCTAATCCTCCTTCCAATGAAATTGTGACAAAATCCCTGTGATTTAAATGTGAGCAAGATTGAGCCCTTGTCCTTTAAGAGTAAATATAATTTTGCATTGAATCCCGCTAAATCTAAGACATATCTGTAATATTTGAGGGATGGAAATTTTGCATTGCATCATCAAAACAAATATCAGGAAAAGCCTTAAGTTACCTTTTTGCTTGAACTTGACTGGCACTCCTAACGGCAATTCTGCAGGCCATATTAATATTTGAGGAGGAAAAGAGCCCCAGAAAGTTACTTTGAAAATTGGACACAAGAAACTCAGATATAAACTATTCTTATGTTATCAATTTAAAACTGTTTCCTAGTTATCCACTTAATTACTCAAATTGTTAATAAACACATGACATAATCTAATATTGGGCTGTCCAGACTCAGAATACATGTCTGCTGAAGTTTAAGGCATTTACAGATTGATAATGTTCTATTGTCTGCAGCTCAAATGGCATCAGAATTCATTTTTGTGCAATTAAGTGCAGAGAGAAAATCAATTGGTAAAAACAATGGCCAAGTCTTAAGTAGGAAGAACTCTAATGCAAATACTTGTCAAAATTTTAGTTGGATCCTATTTTCATATAAACATGACTGACCTACTTTTTCTATTCTTAACAAAAACATTATGGATTTAACCTAATTCATTCAAGATTTTCCTCCCTTCTTATTTTTTATTTTGACGTGTGGACATAGAAGGGTTCTTTCAACACTTGGGGTCTCCTTGTAGTCTGTATGCTGTGATACCAGATGGGGAGAAAATAGACAAACTGTATTGTCAGTGGAAAAACATATACACTGTTATCCTTCTAAGACATAGTAGCAGGAGCTGGCATTCAATCCAGTCTGTTGATATTGTATCAGATCTGTGACAGTTACAATGCAAATCTTACTACACAAAGTCTGTGTAATAGCCATGCTGTGCACGTAGCCTGCAGCGTAGGGCGCTGAGGCAGAATGAATGTTATGAAACGTAGCTTTGCTATGAAGAATCAGTTATTTTTCCTAGCAGGAATAACTCTTATATAGGTAGTGTGTGTGAACTACCTTTAAATAAAAAGTTCCAAACCATTTAAAATTTAGGGGAAAAATTGGCCTTCCAAGAACCTGTCAATTAGTAGCCCAAAACAAACTTGAAATATCTGACTTACAATTCTTGATTTTTAGAAGGTTATATAATGAAAACAGCTCACCTTTAACTAGCTGTTCTGCCAGTCCCTATTATAATACTTAAAACAAAAATAAAAAAGTAACGTTCAAACACTTGGAAGGATAAATGTGCTATTCAGACTTAATGTGTCCATTTGCAAAGAAAAGATGCAGCCTGGTTTTGCAAGGCTGTGGTCAAGCAGTTTTTCAGATTTAATTGTAGTAGTATATCTTGTCAAATGCTATATGTACATAACACAATTTATGCACAGACACAGACCATCTATTTTTGTGTACCTTTTATACTTTTCATATTCTTGTCCAATTATATGCATAGCAGCTGGTTAAATTAGTGTAGGAGTTCAGAGATCATTAAAGAGATGTCCTTATTTCCCCTTCACTCTCTCATGTTTGCATTTGTTGTTCCTGTTGCTTTGATCTTCTTTGGAAAGCAAATGTAGTATTGGGCAAGCTCACTCTTCCTTCCATGACATTAGGGCAGAAGCTCCTTAGGAATCTTCAGCAAATACTCTTTGATTTAGTTCACAACACTGAGCAGATTTTTCTTGTGCACTTTGAAGCCTTTGGGACACAGCCCAGAGGAAAAACAGGCATTGGGGGCAGCCTGCAAACAGTGCTGCTAAGTGCACATCTTAGTTGTCACTGCTCCCATTAGTGAGCAATTTATTAATGTAATGACAGTGTATGCTGGTGACTGCTATTATGTAGGGAATGCTGGGTTGTGCAAAAGGGATGTTAAGTCATTTGCTTGTTTTATATTATGAATTGGAGAACTTTGCTAGTGAACATAATTTTTTTGCATCACTGATAGTGGTCCATGCAACATGAGGCTAAACACGCAAGTTCAAATATATGATGCTGCCCTCAGCAAGCTCCATTATTATTATGCTGATACCATTTTTAGGGGTATTTAGTTTTGTTTCACTGCAGCACAGAAGAACATATTTACTTCCTCAAAGAGTGAAGTAAAGGAAATTGTGTTGAGACATGTACGAGAAAGTGATACATTAAGACAATAAAATCAGCTTTGTACTTCCTGAGGTCTGCATTCAAGATTCTAGTGATCTTGTAAGAGTTGTTTACATTAAAAACACTGAATACTATCAGTTCAAGTGGGGAGTGGTGTCCTTAGATTTTGCAGAACCCAGATAGCTGGTCTTGACAGATAAATAAGAGAAAATGCTATTGAAATATTTTGTTGTAAAATTTATTCTTAATAATGGCTTGGTCCTGCCCTTATCAAAGCCAATGGTAAAATTCCCAGTGGTTTGAAAGGCCTGATTCTACTCTCATTTATTCTTTAATATAGCTTTTTAAAAATATGCATGTCAGTTGCCCGCTAACAAATAATTTGCAAATTTGATTCTGCCAAAAACAATTTTTTTTGGGGGGGGGGGAAATTTGTGGACAGGATCTGATTGAAGGACTCCACTGGAGTCATGTTTTCTATTTGACCATCTTGCCAGTCTTGTATCTTCAGATATATGTATACTATGTTGTATATGATGTAGCTACATATTTCAGACTCTATATGACCTACACATTGATATTTAATTAAAATTTTCACAAGTAACATATTTGTCTTATGGTGTTGACATATCAACACTCTAGAACAGTGGACTCTAATAAGCTATGTTTAATGAACAAAAAACAGGATCATTTTTTTGTGACTAAGTAATCTGACAAGTTGGGAAATTTTAAAAATACCTTAAGTATTATAGCACGCATGATATGTAAAATCACTCACGCATCATACTTAGACATAAAAGGTAGCAATAAGTATGGGGTGCATAAATATACTTATGGAAAATATTTCAGTAAGGAGTAAATCAAGCCAGGGTACTGGAAGGATGAAAATTTAGCCCCGAGGCTCATTTCTTCTTTTCATTTCTAGGAATATATAGAACTTTAACACTGGAACATAATTTGTCTGTGTTCTTATAAAAGAAACTCACATGGCAGTATAAGGTGACAGGACAGACCCGATAGCCTATCAAATAAAAGTACATTGAGAAATGTATTTATTAGACCAAACTTGCTCATTTTGGAGTTCTTATTGTGTGTAAAGTCGCAGTGTAAACAATTTTGTATATTTTAATTAACTGGATTTTTGTCTTAAAAATAAGCAAATAAATAACCCCATATAAATTCACTTATATATAAGTTCATTGTGAAATCTTGTTCCACAGTATGGGACAGTTTTTATATGCAACAGTGTATATTCAATACAAAAATGGTGCATAATAACAACAACAAAGGAATTATGCAAGGTGATTAAAGGTGGTAATATCAGGGTAAATGCTTGAAATTTTAAAAAATCATTTAAATTGGGTGTGTAGAGGTAAATATTTTATTAAGGTCAGTTAGACAATAGATGGCTAAAGGAGGATGAGGCAAAACAAGTGATGTACAAAGGTCGGCTTAGCTCCTAATCAGGTTTTATCTGATTAACCTTACAGGATGATCCACAACTGCTGTAGTGCAATGGAATATATGACTTTCTTCAACTTCACTGCCTGTTATAGTAGTAGGACCCAGCAAATAGTAATGTAACTACATAATACTGTGAGTTTAAAAAGCATTAGAAATTTGTCAGACACTTCTATTGTACTCCTAGCATTTAAGTGATCTGCAGAAAATGTTTAATAAAAAATGCCCAATTTAAGTGTTAGCTTCTGAAAGGCCAAATAAACGGATTTAGAACGCATCTCAACAAATACATTTTTTTTTTCTAAATCTGTGAGAAGCAGTCCCCTCCAATTACCTCCTTCCCTGCTTTGACAAAATGTTCTAGCATGTTTAGTTCTGGCTATATTGTAACCCCTATGGAACAGCTTTGGAGAGTGGAATCTGCATATTATTAGCATGAGTTTCCACCCTTTCTGTAACATTCAGCTGTCCATCGAAGCTTTATTATTTTTAAATACGAACATTGAAAAATAAACTTTTGAGAACTGCTGAATGTTAGGAGGAGAGGAATGACTCACCCTGACTATAGGCAGGCTTCACCCTCCAAGACAGGTTCATGGTTGTCACAGTGTGGGCACTGCAGTCCATGCTAGAACACTTTTGTTGGAGTAGGAAGTGGGAGATTTGGAGAGAGATGTTCTTTGAGGGCCTACAAAAAGAAGCTGACTAGTGTGGGTAGGTGGCAGCGGGGAGAGGGTTTGTTTTTTCCCATTACATTTATTATTTGAATTTGTTCTATATAACTCAATCATCTTTATTATTATACTATCTATAGGTAGCATAGCTGGGCATAGCTCCTCACAGAACAAAAAAGCCAGATTGCTATAATTCATTTGTTCATTTATGGTATAAGAGAATGCTAAGAAAAAACAGTGGGAGTGGGAGTTTAAATTAGTGATTTCCCTTTAATTATTAGGTAGTGTTTCTGGCTTTCCCAAACGTACCCTATAGCCTTGCTTAGAAAACTCTGCTGGACAGTCAGTGCCTCTGGACTCTGAAGGTAACTATAACTATCTTTCCTGCCTTTTTCTTTGAATTTTTGGTCTTGAAAGAAACTTCTCTTATTCAGATATACTCTTTTCCTGGATTTTGCTCTTCTGGGTCGTGAGAGTGGCAGCAGGAATAACAAGCAACTGGCACTAAAAACACTCAGATCCCTTTTCTTTACCAATAGGACAAGAGCTCCCAACAATTATACTTCCCTGACAATGATGGGGCATCTCTCTGAGCTTGCAGCAGCGGTTACCCTGGCTTTTCTGCCTGATGTGACAGCCACTACCTGACTGACAAGGTCTTGACCCCTACTCTGGCTCACCAAGTTTCTGCCTTCCAGAACTGCCCCAATTTCATCGTGCTGACACCACTGGCTAACTGCCAATTTAGCTCGAGCTGTTTCAGGCTACTCTCAGGCACAGCGCAAAGGATTGTCTCCCTGTAGTAAATCAATTATGGCACAATGCCTGTACCATGTAGAGAAGGCAGAGAGAACCACAACCTTGCCTAATGAATTGGGAAGTATTTGATCTGAAGTCCCATGGGGTGCATCTTTACCTTCCTTAAAAATAAATGCAGGGTGGGGGATCTGATTTCTCCTCCATTGACTTCATTGGAGTTATTTGTGATTTACAACAGTGGAAGTTAGAAAGAACGGGACTGATTTTTCCTCTATACCTGTTTGCTCTCTCTCTCTGTCTTAGGGTTTTCCACAGTGCCCATCACCATTGTACTACACTCTGACATGTCCATGGAATCTGTGTTCTTTTGGGCAACCAGCAGCTAAATCAGCTGTACATGTTCAATTCATTTATTTTTCCCAGTTCATTTAGACTAGATAAAGCTATTCATTTTTATTTTAATGTGGGAGAAGTCTTACCATGGATTCAGAATAACTATGTGCAACTGAATCACAATCCCTGGAACAGAGTAGGGGCTGATTAGTTAAACATATGAGACTTCTGTAGACCATGTCTGTTGGGGGTTGGTGTAGAACTGCACTCCCCGGGAGGAGCCCAGGTGCAATATGTCTCCCTGATCTCCAGGAGCAGCACTCCCACCGCTACACCCTTCTTGTCAGTCCCATTCTATGAGTCAGTGTTGGGGAAGAAGGGTTGGGGGCCCAGCTTTGTGTCTTCATTCCCTTTGAGGTACCATGGGACTGTGGATGAAGCAGAACCTGAACTTCTCTGAGTACATTGACTGAAAAGTCATGTCAGGGCTAGGAAGATAGTTAAAGGTGTTAGCTAATGTTTTAGAGAAAACCTAACATGATTTTCAACGGAGCTTTGCACGTAGTCTAGAAAGACCAAGTGGTATTTAAATACATGTTATCTGGTTATAGTCAGCCCTAGTGAGGAACCTAAGGCGACCACAACCAGATAACTTGTTTCCTAGGACCTTATGTGGTGGTGAAGGATTCTTGGATCCTCCACTCACCACCTCTGCACATGATCACATACCTCTCCTGTAAGAACTAGGCAGACTCTGCAAAGCAAAACCAAAACAAGGTTGTTGGGTTTTTTTGCCCTTTAGTTTTTTAAATTATATATCAAGATAAACCGCAGGAAAAGTGTTTGGGCAGGATGAGCTGCAGCTCGAGTTATCATTTATGAGATATAACTGTTCAGATCCTTCCAAATATGCCTGCAAAAGAGGGTGAGAGTATCTGCTATCCAAGATAGCATTTTTCTATGTGCATGAAATATAGATGCAATAATCTCCTGGTAGTTTAAAAAACAAAAACAGAGGCTCTTCTTTCAGACATTCTACAAAACAAGATACAATAAAGAACTGAAACAGATGTTGTTTCAAATTTTTACTTCACCATTAAATATTTTTGGCTGTAGTGACACTGATGTGTTCCATCATAACAGGAATAATCTTGCCTCTTTCATGTTGCATTTCATATTCAGGTGGTTAGGGGATGGTACCTTTCAGCATACAGATCGAATTGTCATCGCTTAAGTTTGTATAAAATGACTACATCAAGACCACGGAAGGGAAACTTTGAAAGCACATGTCTAGAATTGAAGTCTTTCAAAGAACAAATCATTTATTTTAGGACAAGACCAATCGTTTTTTGAGTTGGAGGAAATCTAGTTTGATGCAGATGACATAAGTAAATGGGTAAATGAATTGGGTTTTTCCTACTCTAGTCTTTGCTCTACAGTTCCTAGATTATTTTTTTTAATTGCTGTTTGGGATGACTGGATTCCGAATGAATAGCAGTTTTGATCAAGGAAATATTTTGTTTTTTAATATTTCAGTCTGATGAAATTCTATTCCTGTTCCGTGCAAATGCTTTGTTTTTAGTCTAGCTAACCTAGTTGCAGGCTGCTGTACCGCTTTTTCATGTGTTTACGCTGCTCTTGCTTTACCTGGGCAGTATTGTTCTGCCAGTATACAGGTCTCATAAGTAGCTTACTTATTCCCTCCCAAGAGGGAACAGTTCATCATTATCACAATCCAGACCTTCCTTCATTCTCTAGTTTAAATGTTTAACTTGGTTGGGGTAAACCATTCTCCTCCCCCCCTCCATGAATTGAGACCCAAGACTTTCTAGCTCCAAAGCTTTCCATTCCAACTGATTTCTGCCAGCAACAGTAGAAGAGGTTGAAGTGGACTGGTATGGTAGCATACGGGCGCTCCTACCGAGCCAAAGTACCATGGGTCTGCACTCCCAAGTCTGGCTCCTAAGTGTATCCGGCAGAATATTTGCATGGAGGAGGACAGAAATATTGATTTCTCCCAGTAGCCAGGAATAGATGGACTGGGGGGAAGATGATAGTGAGAAAAGGAAAAGTTCTTCTGCTGTTTGGTAGGTAGTATGGAGAAAAGTCTTTTGAGAGGGGGAGGGATAGCTCAGTGGTTTGAGCATTGGCCTGCTAAACCCAGGGTTGTGAGTTCAATCCTTGAGGGGCCATTTATGGATCTGGGTCAAAAATCTGTCTGGGGATTGGTCCTGCTTTGAGCAGGGGGTTGGACTAGATGACCTCCTGAGGTCCCTTCCAACCCTGATATTCTATGACACCATCTCTTTTCCAACAGGTAGTAGATTCCCTCCATGGTTCTCCGTAGAAGGAAAGTGTTTGGGTTGAATTAAGGGTTATGATTCGGTGACGGGGGATTTCTTCTTAACCTCATTAGAAATCGCTTGATTGTGAAATTAAAATATACAGTAGAGTTGCCTTGCAGGCTGTTCTTAGTTTGACTATGTCTTGATAGTCTGGATCAACCCAGGGGCATTCTAAGGATTGTTGATCAGTATTCTTTTATTTGAGAGCCTTAAAAGTTAGTTAAATATAAATCAATGATTCAACCTTCTCTGGATATCGTGAACAATACTGGTTATTCCATCTCAGAAGGGATATTGCAGAATTGGAAAGGCTCAAAGAAGGAAGACAACAATGATTAGGGGCATAGAAAACTCACATGAAAAGAGATTGTTTATTGTAGAAAGAAGACAAATAAGAAGGAAAACTATTTATTTTTTGGCATATGCTAACTGGTCAAGCCAAGCCCCACAGCATTCTTATCAACGATGTTCAAGGCATGAAGACCTCCAGGAAGTTGAGTCACTTTGCCATCCTCAGCAATGTGTGTCATGGTTTGTGGCTACCACATTGACCTAGAGACTGTCTCTAAAATGCCACCGAAATTCCACTGTAGCACAAATTCCATGTCTGGTACGAAACTGGTTCAGAAGGCTCCATTGTCATCTTGGTAAATCAATCCCAGGTTGATGCTGAGTGGGGTCTGAGACAAAATAATTATTTGTCACTTTCTCTGCGGACCATGAAGATCTCCACATAGCCTCTACTGTAAATCCCTCACCTGGTAAACTTATTCACAACTGGTGATGTGAGGGTAGATGATTATGTGGTGGATTAAACAAGTCTTTAATAGTAGATGTGACACATGCAATTTCATCATGAGCTTTGCTACGTTATCCTCTCTACAAACACAGGGTGGAGCACTACTGCAGACAACTGGTCACCATCGTAGAGGAGAAGATTTAAGTGTGCCTGGAAAAAAATGTGTGGTGGAATTAAGTTGTACGTCGATCTTTGCGTGAGACAAGCGAGCCCATACTGGAGCGCAATACTCTGCTGTTGAATAACAGAGTGCCAAGGCTGAAGTGCATAATGTTTGGGTGTTGGCGCCCCATGTTGTTCTGGCCAGTTTTCCGAGCAGGTTATTTTGCACTTTGACCTTAGTCACTGTCTTTGTAAGGTTTCGGAGTAGCAGCCGTGTTAGTCTGTATCCGCAAAAAGAAGAACAGGAGTACTTGTGGCACCTTAGAGACTAACAAATTTATTAGAGCATAAGCTTTCGTGGACTACAGCCCACTTCTTCGGCTGCATATAGAACTTTGTAAGATGGTCATGATATGTGAGAGTTCTGTCCAGTGTGATGCCTAGATAGACTGGGGTGAATCGTATTTTATTTGATGACCATCGAGAATTATGTTCAGCACTCTGCCTGCTTGTGCATGATGTAAGTGGAAGTCGCTTGGTACAATCTTATTTCCACTTGGTATCATGCACCACCGATTACAATAATTGTCCGTAGCCACCATATCTGCATTCAGAATGCTCTCAAGTATGTCAAAGGAGTGTGACTGAATGCCGAGGCATATGTCATCTGCGTAAACAACCTTGCAAGACCCGGTATATGGCAGGTCATTCGAATATAAGTTCAATAACGTTGGAGACCATACTGATCCTTGTAGGAGGCCATTCTTCTGGTGTTTCCAAGTACTTGTTTTATCACCAATTGACAATAAAAGTCTACAAAATAATGAATGTCACACACAAGAGAAAGCAGAAATGTCTATGTTCCCCATTCTCATAACACAAGAACGAGGGGACTTCCAATGAAATTACAAGATAGAAAATTCTAAACACATAGAGGAAATTTTTTTGACATAACACATAATTAGACTGTGGAACTTATTGCCACAGGATGTCATCAAGACCAAGGATTTAGTAAGATTCAAAGAGGAACTGGATAAATATCCAAGTTAAAATAGATAATGCTAAAAAAAGGTTTTGGAAGGGACATAAAACTTCACACTTCAGGGTTTAAGACACTATCTAATTTAGGATGAGACCTTTCTGGAGAGCAGATTCTCCTGCATCTGCCTATTTCAAGGTTTCTTGCACTTTCTCCTGGAGCATTTAGTATTAGCTACTGTCGGAGACAAGATACTGGATTAGATTGATCCCAGTTCTGAACCGGTATGGCAATACCTATGTTCACAACTACATAGAGACTTGTTATATTTAAAAAAAGATGCCAAGGGACTTCAATTATGGCATCAGATATTTCCTTTTTTCTTTGTGCCTGTTGCAATGAGATATTTATTGCATATGACAGCAGCAAGGCAAGTCAGGACTTCAGCAGTGATCTCTTCATCACTGGCTGGCAATGCCATAGCAATTAAAAAAGGGCCAGTTAAAAGACTGGTCCAATGGTTCTGTATTTTTGTTTTCCCCCAAATGTTAAATCTTCAAGTTCTTGTAAGTGTTGCTACTAAGGTTTTGGTACAAAGTCCGTTCTAATTTTCAGTGTCTCCTGTAATGTTTAAGGGGAATCTGTAATATTACTTAGTGTCTTTATTAATCCTTTTTTACTCCTAGCTTTTGTTGGCTATACAATCAAGGGAAGAATGCCTGTTCTGAGATCACTCATACTCTTTAACATATATACACACACATGCTGTCATTCCAGAGAACTTCAGACTCTTGTGGGTAGGAGTTTGGGATAGTCACATTACTTTACTTTACAAGAGGCAAAGCCCTCTTGTTGACCTAACTCCCTCATGCTGTCTCTCTCAAACTTCACCTTCATACTTTATCTAATACGTATTTTGCACAAAATCTGAATTTTAAGTTTGTTCCTGCTATCGGGAGTAGAAGTGGAGAGTGATTTTGTGTTTACTTTCCATGGACAGCAATTAAGAGAGCGTGACGATGGGTACCCTTATGGAAACCTAACTAGACAGAAGTGAATTATGTTGGTCATCCCAAATAAGAGTCTACTCTGTATATACCACATATGTGACAGGGAAAAAAAACTATTTTAGATTTAAAAACACTATTGGGACTATATTTTGCCTCAGTTGTTGTGAGTCCAGCGACCCAGGGTTCAGGCAGAGCCACAGAATCCTCTAAAATGGGCTATGATAGATTTTGAAACAGTTACATTGTCATGTCTCAGGAAACTATCATGTCAGGTCCTTCCAGGGCTAGAAGTAAACGCTGAGGTCCATTATGAAGCTGGAAATCTTTCCTTCTAATGGGATAAAACCCAATTTCTACCCCTGAGGGGCCACAAGACAACTGACTATATGGTCTGAAAATTTTTATCTATTGAGAAACTGTAGCTGTTTCAGGACTAAATTTTGCAGTTTGGGTACCCAACAGCTCTACATTTGGGGAGAGGAAGAGGAAACATTTTTCTGGCTCCCTACCTCATTAAATAACAGCAGCTGCTGAAAGCTGCTCAATGTGTCTTAGTGTCTTAAGAAAAAATTGGCTTAGTGGGCAGATGAAGTCAAAGGTGCATGATAAATGCATTTATCACGTGATTCTGCCTGGTGTTGTCACATGAATAATGCCATTATTATTTATTTGTATTGCAATAACCCCTACTGTATTGTAAGGATCCCATTTTGCTAGGTGCTGTGATGGGTTGGATCACAGAAACCCCCTTGGGAGCTGCCACCAGATGTGCAAAGACTACCCCTGCTCCTGTTTTCCCTGCCAGCTCAGGACTCCAGCACCCTGTCTTGCTGAGCCAGACACTCCTGTCTGGCTCCAACACAGATCCAGGGTCTGAATCACTTGTCCCAAAGCTGCAAGTTTACCTGAAAACAGCTCCCAGAAGTGTGCTTGTCTTTAGCATTCAGATGCCCAACTCCCAATGGGGTCTAAACCCAGATAAATCCGTTTTACCCTGCATAAAGCTTATGCCGGCTAAACTCATAAATTGTTCGCCCTCTATAACACTGATAGAGAGAGATGCACAGTTGTTTGCTCCCTCAGGTATTAATACATACTCTGAGTAAATTACTAAATAAAAAGTGATTTTATTAAATACAGACAGTAGGATTTAAGTGGTTCAAAGTAGTAACAGACAGAACAAAGTAAGTCACCAAGCAAAATGAAATAAAATGCGCAAATCTATGCCTAATCAAACTGAATACAGATAATTTCCTCACCAGTTCCAGAGTGCTCCCTTTTACAGGCTAATCTCCTTTTAGCCTGGGTCCAGCAATCACTCACACCCCCTGTAGTTACTGTCCTTTGTTTCAGTCTCCTTCAAGTATCCTGTGGGGGGGGTGGAGAGGCTCCTTCTTTAGCCATCTGAAGACAAAATGGAGGGGTCTCCCACGGGTTTAAATAGACTCTCTCTTGTGGGTGGAGACCCCCCCTCCCTCCTCCCCCCTATGCAAAGTCCAGCTCCAAGATGGAGTTCTGGGGTCACCTGGGCAAGTCACATGTCCCTGCATGACTCAGTCTTTACAGGCTGAAGCCATTGTCCACATGGTATCTTGCATGTCTCCAGGAAGACTTCTCATGTGGATTGGAGCATTCCAAGAT
The DNA here is from genome assembly GCF_027887155.1 of Malaclemys terrapin pileata. NCBI lineage: Eukaryota > Metazoa > Chordata > Testudines > Emydidae > Malaclemys > Malaclemys terrapin. The sequence continues at coordinate 266,903,200 of NC_071506.1, forward strand.
GCATTGTTCCCCAAGTGTTTCCTGATCAGGTACTTATCCTGGCGAATTACTTCCTAAAGAAGCTGACCAAATGCCTCACAGAGCTTACTTAGAAACCAAGCCAGCATACAGCCCATATTCTTAACCTCGAGTAGAAAATGATATATATGTACAAATAGGATGAATAGATATAGTAGACCATAACCTTTACGGAGATATGTTACATGGCACAGGCAGCACAAAACATATTCCAGTTATGTCATACATACATTTATAAGCACCCCTTCCCCATAAAGCCTTATGGGGTACACTGCACAAACACATAATAATAGACAGTCCCTGCCCGAAAGCGCATATAATGTAAATAGACAAGACAGACAAAGGATGCGGGAAAAGGAAGTAAAGAGTTGGAGAATCAAGGAGTAGATTTTTCAAGAGTGCTCAGACTTAGCAGCTCTCATTGGTCTCAGGGAGAGCTCAGCACTTTGAGAATCTGGCCATTATGTCATATACAAAGTCTGTAGCAGAACCAGGAACTGAACCCAAATCTTCTCTATTGTATGCTAATCCAGTGTTTTAACCACGAGTCCATCCTTCCGCCCCAGTTTACAGGTGTGGCAGACCCCTGTCCCGCTCCAGAATTATGATAATTATGTCTGGAAAAGTTATTTGAGGTCCCTTCTAAGAAAGTTCTAAAACTTTCTTAATATTTCTTCTCTTCCTCTGAAGCATTTACATTTGGAATCTTGGTAGCCAAAGGCACCGGTTTCATAAGATGATTTTTCATATTCCTTGGCCTAATAACCCCCCAGTCACCTCCTTTTCTAGAAAAGGACACGTCAGGGAGGCCGAGGGGGAAGAAGTCTGCTTGAGGTTCTGCTCAGAGTTATCTCCCATGTTGTTCCATTAGGAGAAAGTGGCAGAACAGACTGACTGTTGCCCCCAAACCTTACTGATACGGAGGCCCATATCCTCTGTAAGGAGACCTGTGCCTCTGGGTGTCGACAGAAACCACACCACAATTGTTCCATGGCAGTACAGATTCATTGGAACCTATCCCTATCCCTCACCTGGTTGCATCTGCCCAGGAATTGCTATCAAGGGAAGATCCCTACCACAGAAAACCAACACAAGCTTTAGGCTGTTCAACATCTGCTCTGAGGGGCCAGTTGGGGAACTAAGGTTAGCGTATGGAAATCTTGTATATTAAATATGGTGTAATTGTAGTGTTAGAATAATAGAAAAATGGAAATGCTGAAGTCCACTGAGCTTTTATAGATGTGTTCATAGCCTTGTAGTACGTGGCTTTCTTATGGTGAGAGGATAGTTCATCGCTCTGTTGTTCAAATGTTTGAAACCGAGGAGTGAAGGGAACAAACCAAAATCAAAAAATTCATCTCCAGTTTAAGGAACAGTAACTTTTCCCTTCCTTTCCCCTCCTCTGCAGCTACTTCTGCTTTCTTGTGTGTGTGATGGTATGGGCTCATAATTGTACGAGTCATGACCAAGAATCACTTGGAGTGCTAAACTAATTGAAGTTTTTCATTTCACGGGGCATGAGGGAAAAAAATTGGGGTCTTATTAGAAAAACACAAACATGATTATCAAAGCCTTGCATGATTTCTGGCTGGAAGATAATAGACTCTGGAATAGTATCCCAGGAGAAATGAGAACATCTCCATCATCAAAGTCATTTTAAAAACTAAATCTCAACAAAGTACTTGAGATTATATAATGGGTTTGGAGACCGTGGTGATGGATGCAGTATCAGAACCTGGGTAGACAATTAAAATGTAGAGAACAATTCTGCATCCACAGCTAAATTAATAAATCTAAAATTTCTATTCCTCTTTTTTTTTTTTTTCCTTCTGAGTTCTATTACATAGCAGTCTGGATGGGGTTAAAAGAGCAACAGAATGCGTATTTATAAAGATGCATCTAGTCCAAAGGTAGCATTTTGTTCTCTATACATATCTCATTTAAGCATTATTTCAATATTTATCAGATGATTCATTGTTGGAATGTACTCTGATTCCAATAGTTACCGTTTCATAATTGTAAACAAAATTATATACATAATTATTCCCAACATATGAATTATTTATTATATTCCCGGACAAAAAAATTGTTTAAATTGAATTAAGGTTGAGATTGTTTCAGTAATTTAAGAGTAAAACAATTATAGGGAGGTTGTAATTATCCCCCAAACAAGGATTACAAAGCAGGAAGCTCAGTTAAGGTTAAATTTAAAAGAAATCCAATCATGTTAAGCTATGGAAATGCACAGTGAAGGCAGCCAAACAACTTTCATTCTGCTCTGTAGTGACACCATACAATTATAATTAGTGCATCATAGTGTTTTAGTCCTGGTTTAGATTAATCTGATTTTTCTACATACAGTAAACTCTTTCAGCTTTTGTTTTCATTGTGGTGTCAGTACATGTGCAACAAAATGGTTGAATCCATGCTGTATGTGCAAAACTCAGTTCAGCTTTAACTGTAAAGGGCAGTTCCATAATTTTAAAAGAAAAATAAGAAAAATGCTCAAATAAGTGAGAAGGAAAGCATACTGGAGGAGAATTTTCCTGAGTAATTTTAAAGGTCATGCTATATAATTTGCATATGTTCTTAGTATCCACAGTATGTTTTGTTAGCAGTTGTAGCACAGAATCTTTTAAAAATTAATATTTCACATTGTTCATTTCACTCTACAAACATTAATTCTATTACAAATGAAAATTAATATTAAGTCATTTTGTTTATTTCTGGTTAAAGTGTGTTTGTTGCTTTACAGTATGTTCTATGATGCTTGTCTGGTTTAGGTTTTAAGGGCATGCTATGTAAGTGTCCATCACTATTAATATATTTGAATTTTCCTTTGGTATCTTTGCATTTCTCCTAATTCTATTCCCTAGATAATTCTGATTCCATCTCTGGTGTTCACAATTTTCAAATGTGTATGAAGAAGCAGAGATGGGTTTGGTTTGGTTTTGGTTAACAAGCGATTAACATTTGAGAATGACAGGCCTCTGTATTGGATTGTTTTTGACTTTTCTAAGTTATGTAACTTCAGATGCATAATGAAGAAATTTGACTTTTGTACTAGTATATAGCGTTGAGGGCAGGGTTTTGTTTTGTTTTAAAGAAATTGGAAAATTATGAATTCCTTTAGTCCTAGGTTCCTATTCAATAGATTTGAGGTAAACATGCTGGGAAGAATAACAACTAGGGTTGCCAGGTTTTCGACCGGAACGCCCAGTCAAAAAGGGACCCTGGTGGCTCTGGTTAGCACAGCTGACTGGGCTGCTAAAAGTCCAGCTGTCCGCAGCGGGGCAGGCAATCTCCGTGCGGCTCCTGGGAAGTGGCCGGCATGTCCCCGGCTCCTAGGTGGAGGGGCAGCCAGGGAGACTGAGTGCTGCCCCGCATCGAGAGGCGCCACCTGACGCCAGCTCCACAGTTCCCATTGGCCAGGAACTGTGGCAAATGGGAGCTGTGGGGGCGGCGCCTGTGGGCAGGGCCAGCGTGCAGATAGAGAGAGACTTGCTGGCCGCTTCCTGGGAGTTGCCTGATGTCAGCGCTGCCTGGAGCCCGCATCCTGAACGCCCTCCCATGCCCTAACCCGTTGTCCAAACTCTGAACCCCCTCCTGCACCCAAACTCCCTCCCTGAGCCCCCTCCTGCACCCCAAACCCATCAGCCCCACCCCGGAGCCCTCACTCCATCCTGCACCTCAACCCCCTGCCCCATCCCTGAGCCCCCTGCCACACGCCAAACCCCTTATCCTTGGCCCCACCCCAGAGCCCACATCCCCAGCCAGAGCCCTCACCCCATCCTGCACCCCAACCCCCTGCTCCTGCCCAGTGAAAATGAGTGAGTGAGTGGGGTGGGGGAGAGCGAGTGACCGAGGGAGGGGAGATGGAGTGAGTAGGGGGCGGGGCCTGGGTGTTCAGTTTTCTATGATTAGAACATTGGTAACCCTAATTAACAAAACATCAGATTTTGTGAGACTACTTGCATTTACTCTAGACTGAGCAATTCCATTTACAACAGGTTATATCAACTTTTGAGAAAGAGAGGTCACCACTACAAAGTGAGAGTCTCTTGATCAAGTTTCAATATTTTAGTCTACATAACTGTCTATATGGAGTTTAGGATCTTTTACCATGGGTCCATGTAACCTGGAGTTTGAGTCGCAAGGCATCTGCTGATTCCTATTTCAGTCTACTGTTTTTCACTAGGTGAGAATGATTCAGGAGTCAAAATCTGTTACTGGGCTAGGACCACAAAGCCCCTCAAGACACCCAGACTGAGCACAGTCAGACTATGTGGACACATTTTAATAAACTGTGATATCTGCATATAAGACAGCTTGGATAGAGAGTGACAACATTCAACAGCTCATGTTTAAAAGAAATGAGCATAAGCAAGAGATGTGTATCAGGCATCTCTTAACTGCCATCTTCATCTCCTGATATTAGCACCTTACTGTGCTGATCAGATTCCATTTTCTGACTAATTATGGCAAGGAGTCATCTGGTTTTATTTTATGTTATTTAGTTAGTTAGTTCTGTGCTCTAACTTTTGCCTGTACTACATACTGTCATGTATTGCCCAGTTATGCATAAGCAGAATCGACATGCGTAAAAGGGTCTTCTTTCTGGACTTTGTGCCATGTTTATCAGAGGATTTGTGGGGTGGAGCGGGGAGGCTGTGTACTTGGCTATGTCAGTATGCTATCTCTGGCTTTTTACACTTTTTAGAGCAAATACTCGGCATGCTCTGATAATTTCTTCCTAGACTCCTTTGTGGTGGAGCTCAAGGTTCAGATTTAGGGAAAGCTTAATTATTCGTTACATATGAGGAAACAAGTTGATATTTACCACTGAAGCCCTACCTCAGGCTAGTTTGAGTGTTATCCTCTGCTATAAACTTAACCCATGTATACTCCATTATAAGGTATCTTTCAAGATAGGCCTTTTAGTAACCCATGTGGTCTTAATGGATTTTCCACGAACGTGGTGTATTGTTGGCCTGTCTTGTTGGTAGATATAAATTCTTATGAATTCTAGTTTCCTCTCCTACACTTTTCTGATACTTGACGGCTGTCATCCACTGTAAAAGCATGTGGCAGCAAATGCGCAATGCTGTCATGGAACAGGGACATCCTGAAGAAGAGATGGCACTTGCCGTATTATGTTGACTGCATTTCTAAAGCAGCCCTGGCTTGACACCTCATTGAAAGAGTGAGATTCATGTCTGAGTGGGCATGATGCCTCCTGGCGTCTGGTGGGAATGTAGGGAGTTGAGGTTATGCATGAAAATCAGTTGTGATAGTTAGGAGTTCTAGCCAGGAATGTACAAACCATGTGTCCATTCTGTCTTTTTGATTAAAGAGAGGCTTTCACTAATGCAGCTGCTATCTGGCTGCTTGAAGAGGGTTTCAATCACAATACAAAAAAGTGCTGTAGTAAGATTTCCTTACTGTGGCTTCTCACTGCATAAGTTCCCTGTATAATGGTCTACAAAGGTCTGCGCTAAGATTGACTTCCTGCTCCTGGGTTGAGAAGGCAAACTGTTGTGCCTGTAATGAGGAACACTGGGTGAATTAAGGCTCTTCTTTAGAATTGGCTAAATTGTATGTACCCACTAATCTACAGTGTGTTAATCCCAATTAAAGATTTGATTTATCTACTTTAACCCCACTTTTTTATAATGTTGTTTTTATATTTTTTAAATGTTCCTTTTCACCCCTCCATCTCCCTGTGGGATGTTAAAATATTAGGACCACTTCAAAATCTCATTGGAAGAGTTCCAAGGTTTCTCTGAAAATATTGTTTATGATGTGTTTAGGGTTATCAATTTTCTTTCTCAAATGAAAAAGCTCCCTACAGATGATTATAACACTGTACTTTAAACTCATTTAACTGGACATTATTTTCAGAATATTTATCTTGGTTATTGCAGTTTTTGTCATACTGTGATATTAGTTTTCCATTATATACTACATGTCACTTCCACATAAGTTTGATAATAAATGTTGGGAAATAAAAAACAGAGGCACTGCCTCCATGTGATAGCAATTCCTATGTAATGGGAAATAATGTCATAAACTTCAAATTACATTTTAAATAAATGTTTATGTCCGACCCAACCATTAGATCATAGCCCAAAAGGGTCAGGAGGATCATTCCTTCATATATCACTGTGTGCACTGTATGATTGCTTTTTTAGGTGTAAATGATGCTTTTAAATGAAGAATGACAAGCAGTATACAAAGACAGTACATTACAGTCACAGTAGGATAGTAATAGCCTTGGCCACTATGTTAAATACAAAAGTGTGATGCATAAATTGAATTCTCTCTTTGCAAATGATTATTAAATGGGTCCGTGCTGATACCAATGTTCACTGAGTTCGTAGTTCAGTTTGGAACCCTCACGTCTGGGTTCAGTGTTGGGTTCTAAACCTCATCTGGCGGGCATGATGTTTGCTGCTTCCAGAATTAAAAACATAAACACTCGAGAGTGCAGAGAAATGTGTAGATGGCTGATGGTCCTCTGAACTAATGTTCAGGGCTTGACTAGGGGCTTAAACAAAGTGATGTCAACTCTGTCAAGGCCCAGTGATGGAATTTCAGTGATATTAACAATATTTTAGGGCTCAGTCAGGTTGAATAAATATTTGTAATGCCCACCATGGAGATCCCTTTTTGTCTTTTTTTTTATTATTATTATTTTATGTTATATAGGCTATGTGTACAGCCCAGACCACTTCCTTAAGCCTTCCTAACATTGTGACTAAACTGGTGCCCTGGCCTTGTCTGGGGGAGGAGTGAGGACAAACACTGCCTCCACTCCATGCCCTTTGCAAGGACTGGCCAATATCACAGTTTGTGTGATCAGTTCCTGCTACTACCAGAGGTGCAAAGAATCCCACACAGGGGCAGGGAGAAGACCGTGTAGCCATTCTCAAGAATGCAGGAAGCACAATCCCTCCTAGAGCTGCCACTGGAGCAGGAGGTTGTATCTTTAAGAACAGGAACATTGGTAACTTACACATAGTTCTTCCTTATCCTGTAGCCCCTTTATGGCCCATTTTCACCACTGAAGTGTCATAAAGGCATCACATGTGCTCACCCAGATACCCCTAGTGCTGTGGTTTCCATGTATGGCATAGTCTTCATAGCTGGCTATGCTACTCCCTTGGAGGACTAAGAATAGGAGTCATGACAGGGGATCCACTGTAGTCTGGCTATCCTTGGCAGCTGCAATTGCCTGTAAGGGCTGTGAGCAGCCGAGCACAAATTATAGCAGCCCCGCGACTGCTTAAACTTATGCCAGGACGAGGCAGGTTCCTGGATGATTCCACATTATGGGGAGAGCCAAATACTGTACAGGGCCACTTACCTCTTAGTCATGAGAAATTACATTTCTTTTTTACCTTTAACCACTTCACCTGCACTTTGTCCAATAATCCATCCCTACCAGGAATAAGTCTAATATTTAGACATCTGAACAGCTGTTACTTTTTAATAAAGAAGCCATCATACAAACATTTTTGAATTTCTCCCAAATGTGGAGTTGTTTGTTTTTTGTTTTGTTAAAAGGAGGATTTAAAATTATTTTGCCCCAAGGTTAGCAAAAGTCATTCTTAACTAGTAATATTTTTAAGGTCTGATAGCTTGTGTGACCCTTCAGAGAGAGAAACACTCTCTTTATCCTTTTTACAAAGCAGAGAACTTAAGATTTCCTTGTGATGTAAATGCTTAGCTTAGTTTGATATCTTGCCTTACATCACAACACACTAATAAATATAAAAGCTATTTCAAATTCATTTTTAGACTTTAAATTTTTATTCTCATATTTTTGTCATGTTGTGGTCAGTACCAGGTAACTAAAGCCACTACAAAGTTTTGTCAGCAAAGCTGTGTCACTCAATGATGTGAAGAAACCACACCCTCAGCTGACATAGCTATGCCGGCAAAACCCCCAGTATAGATGCAGCTATCCTGACAGAATAATACTTCTGTCAATATAGCTTATATCATTCGGGAAGGTGGTGGTGGTGATATGCTGTCTGAAAAGCCTCCTTCTATCGACATATGCTGCATCTACACTAGGGAGCCCTGCCAATATAGCTGTATTGGTAGAACCTATGTAGTGTAGACTAGGATAAGGCACCTAGCTTTACAAACAAGGAGATATGGAAAATTATGTCAGTACAAAAGAGAAAAAAAGTTGCACTCTATATTTAAAAATAAATCCTTTTTTTTCCCCCCTGTAAAAAGGGGCATGAATGGGGGAAAAAAAAACACTGTTATATTTTGGGGTTTTATGGACATTCAGTTGGGATGATCTGCATAATTGTTGCATCGGCCACAAGTGAATAATGTGTATTTTTATATTACACATTATAGTATTTTTTTTGTCTAGCACTCTCATTAATTTATATATAAATGTGTGCCACCCCTCCCCGCCGCAAAAAAAAATACTACCTTGCAGTGTAAAAAGACTTTAATACCGAGTTAAATGGCAGCTTAGGATGAAAGGCAGATGTAAACCATTTGGATGGTCTTTTGGCCTATAGATCTTTAGTCTATTGCCTAGGCAATAGACTAAGAGCTATCTTGATATATGATTCTATTCAGATTTTCATTGGGAAAGGAGGATACTAAATTTGAATGCCGGAACCATTGTCACAGCTGTGATGAAGAAAAGATACCAGTTGAATGTCTAAAAAAAAAAAAGTTCTGTGCATTAAATGGATGCATGTCTATCACAAGAAGAAAACCTTTTATAGCCTATGATATATGGATTTTTAAAAGTCATCCTACTGATGACCCTTGAGTTGCAATTATATTTTTATTGAATAAGAAAACAGAGGCCATCACATTTTAACAGTATGGATTCTTCAAAATCTATTATTTTGATGGCCAGAGGCAAGTAACTAAGCTCTTAGTACATGTCTCTGTAAAATAAGTAATTGGAGACAAATGTGCAACCACACCACATGTACCATATGTCCAAGCACCATGAACATAGCCTATGCTGCACAGTAAGCCTGGCTTCCAAAAATCCTTCATGGGCAATAGACATATGTAAAAATGCTAATTTTACTATTTACTTTGAAATTTTACTGCACCTGAGTGAATCTAAATGCATTGTAACAGGGACAATATAACCAAGGGTCTATTTAGCCAATTAGATTCAGAATTTCAACATACAGTACCTTGTTTCTCTGGAAACGTTTGTACTAGCAGCATTTTTCTTTATTATATAAACATAATATATTTTAGACATGCATTTCATGTATGGTGCAACTGAAATGCCGTATTTAGGGTAGATTTTCGTTGGTTTTGGTGTTTTTATCTGGTTTGGATTGGAAGGTCTGGTAGGTTCAGTTTTCTTTCTTTGTCAAAGCTGCTTACAGCACGTGTGACAGATTTCTATTTTTTATTCTTTGTTAATGTCATTCTTCATTTCCTGTGCCCCACATCTAGGAGTAAGGGTTGTGTATGCTCTATTTTAATGAAGAGAAATGGCACATCTATCAACTAGAATTTATATTAGAGAGCACATCAATTCAGTTGCTATTGCTTGCTGAGCTTGCAAATTCAGGGCTGAATTCTGCTCTCAATTACACCTGTGCAACCCCATTAACTTCAGTGGGCTGTACAGTGCAGAATTAGGTTCATAGAATGAAGTATGGTATAAAACAACTTATCCGTCTGCTAAATAATATTTTGGGGCTCAAATTCTATTATGAGGCAGTCTTAAAGGAGTGACGTGCATGCACTCATAGTTAAACTTCTTTTGCATGAGACTGGGATGGTCAACATCTAGTTATTTCATATAGTGGGTCTAGTAAACGTATATATTAGAATACCAAAATATTAGCCTTTAAGGGAAGAAAAACACTCCCACTCTAGAGATGTACTGTAAACAGTGTTGTCGTTAGCAGACTTTTATTTCATAGTGGCTGCTATTAACTCCAGATTGTTCCTTTCTTTCTCTCTGTCTCCTAGGAGCTGTGCCGTCAGCGCATGGCTGTAAAATCATCTGATCGACCAGAGCTCCTGCACACTTCTCGCGTAAACAGTGTCTCATCACAGTTTAGTGATGGGCCCATTGCCAGCCCCTCTACTCGGAGCAGCACCTCATCCTGGTGTGAAGAACCAGTTCAGTCTAACATGGACATCTCCACAGGTCACATGATCCTGGTAAGCAGTTTTCTTTATGGTATGTGAAATGTAATCAAAATTGGTATTTCATCACTTTAAAGTAGATTGTGAAAAATATTTAACTTCTAAAGGGATACTGTCAATTTACAACATTTTTTAAAAAATCCTTCACCTATTATATTAATCTAACCTTTAAAAGGTTACAACTAAAACTGGTTTTTAAAAAAAATCATTATTTTTCACTGTGCTGTTTATTTTCTGGTTAGCATACATTCTGTGAGCCTGGACATTTAAAATAGATTTTTTTTTTAAACAGAAGATAATTTACTTTTCATCCTTTTTGGTTTACTTTCACCATTTTACTTGGCTTGGACAATTAAATAAGACTGTTTTGTTTGATTTCTGGTCAGTTTTTCTTTCTGGCATGTAGTATAATAGTGCTGCAAAAGCTGCAGTAGAATATTAACAATGTGTAAATAATTGTTTTCATTGAAATTGGGTGTGTGTGGGGGGGGAATCTGAATTTTTAGCCTAACCTGATATTCCTCCTTTAAAGTAATTGGATCTTTCTCATGTTTGAAACTGCTCAAATATGTTTTGTTTGTGAAGACTGGGCTAGAAAACGTTGTGGGAAATGGCCACTTTATTCACATGGGTGTGTGTACATGGCTAGTGAAATGCTTTTCACTACCCAGGGGAGACCGCATGACTTAGTGGTTAGGACACTGGACTAGGACTCAAGACACCTGAGTTATATTCCTGCCTTTGTTGGTGGCCTTGGGCAAGTCATTTCATATCCCTGTGTTTCAGTTTTCCCATCTGTAAAATGGGGGTAGTAATACTGATCTCCTTTGTAAAGTGCCATGAGATCTACTGATGAAAGGAGCTAGGTGGTATTATTATATTTTCTACATTTACCCTCTGCCAACTGTTAAGATTATCCAGCCGGACCTAATCACAATCAATAAATTGCTGCCCCTCACTAGCTATGTATTTATATAGCTCTGAGAAGGCTGGCCAATGGGATTTCTGGGAAAGAATCTGTGCTCTGTCCATGTCATGCTGTCTCATCATGCTTCCCTCTCTCCTGCACCCTTTCCCTTTTTATGGTTGTGTAGATAAAGCTGCTCACCTACTTAAATATTTTCCAAGTTTTGTGGGAAAGCCATATGGCCTAATAGAAAATGGAATGGAAGCCAGAGTGCCAATTTGACCGTAGCCAAGTCACTGACCTCCGTCAGCTTCAGTCAGCTCAGCAATAAAACTGAGTAAAAGCAGGATCTGCTTGAAAACCAGACGCTGTGTCTGAGCAGAGCTTTCCTGGGTAAATACATTTCCAAACAGAAGAGTTAGTTAGGTTTTTAACCTGATATATAACAGATGCACAAGTGCACCTGGGAATGAGGGATGGATATGCTACCCAAAAGGTCTGTGACCTTGGCTCTTACAATCCCACTTTTGCCTACTCAGAACTACCACCTTTCACTTGTTTTTGTGTTTCTGCAGTTATTGGGACATTGTAGTTACCAACACATTCCCCACCCCCAAACCCTACCTTTCAAATAACCCCTAAAGTAAGGAAGAGCACAAGAGTAAGTAGTGATATAATGCTTGTATCCAGAGCATTTGTGGGTAAAACAAAAGAAAGTACAAAATTGCCTAAGTAGATGGCAATGTATATGCTTAAGATTTGCAGACAGTTAATGAGACTAGTTTAAATGGAGCAAAATAGTTTACAAAGATACTACTAAAATAAACCTAAAAATCACACACAGCCAAATGAACAGGAAAGAAACTTGCAGAAGGGAACCAAGTAGTGTTAATTCTGGATCTGGGAATTTTCCCAAAAGTTCAACTAAGTGTGTGTGGAAATAAGCCATATGTTTGCAACCTATGAACGGGTTTTAAAAAACAAACAGATTGATTAGGAGTACTGTGGTGGCAGTGGTGGTTCAGTGTCCATAATTCAGTCAATTCTGTTTAACCCTGAATGAACTCATGCATATGTTAGCTATCTAACAACATATGTTAAATCTTAGATGGTAAGGGTTCAAAGAAGGGCAACTGAAATGCTACAATGCCTTGAGAGTATGACCTATAAGAAGAGAGTGGGGAAAAAATTAAACCTGTTTAGCCTAAAATGAACAAACAAAAACTAGCAATTCAGAGAAGTCTGCATCTCTGCTTCTAAATATGGGAAAGGGAAACCATACAGAAAAGGAAAAATAATTACTCTTAATAGACACCAAGGATACAATTAGCAAAAAAGTGGTTAGAATTTGAAATGATGCATTTAGCTTAGATATCAAGACAAGTTTCATAGGAGGGTCAAGCAGACAATGGAATTGTTTACTTTAAAGAGGTAGTTATACTATAAGTGCTAGATTTCTTTAAGGCAGTTAGGTAAGGTTTTTCTGGAAGGATCTACTTTGAAGCAGCTGATTGAACTTAACTTCCAGTGCCATGCATGTCAATTATGTTGGCAGCCTGGCAGGAACCTGAGAACTGACCTGATTTACGTTTTGATCAAATATAAATGCAAGCAACCATAATACCCTATTTGCCTGAATGTCCCTTTTTGTATGTCCCTTGAGAAAGCTGCTTGTTTGAGTTTAGCAGGAAGAAAAACATGCAAGTGATCAACTTTTTCATACATCCTGTAGTTAGTAGATTTCTTTGGTCACTCTAATCAGATGATATATAAGATGCTTTCCAACTCTATCCTCTCCTGCTGCTATCACCTTGTGAAATAAAAAGTTACTTTATAGATATTTTATGCAGAGATGCTTTAGTACAAAAAAAGGCAAAAGTTAATAAGGGCCTAATAAGGATGGGGAGCATTATCAGCATTGCAGAGCAAATAGACTTATGGAACAGTAAAGTTGTATTCAGTTTTACAATGCTCAGCAATGAAGTAGCTAGCTGAGTTAGGACTCTAGAATCTTTATTATTTGTGGTGGCTTGGATCTTCCCAGAGGAAATAACATTGTGATGTTTAGATAGCAGTAAAAGCTTATAGTTGGAAACATCTTGATTTGACTTGTAAATTAAGCAGATCTGTTATGGAAATCATTGAGGAGGAATTCACTTAGAATATCCTGTTTAGACTTATTTTTTTAATTGATAACCCCCCTTTTTTTATTTGCCCTTGTGCATAAACAGAAATACCAGAACCTGAACTCAACTCGCTGCTATTTGGCACATGGTGGAATACCACTTTGCTCTTCCACAATATATTGCCTCTGCAATGCTGATAGTAGTATAAACTACTTTGTGTTAGATAGTAGAGAACTCAAGACCCAGAGGGACAATTTTGACTAGTGGCAAAGAGTAATTTTTGTCCCTTTTTTAGTTGGTTGTTTTTTCTGTAAACCCCACATTTTTAGCATATTTTAACATATTTTAGGTAAATAGAAAGCCACTGCTCTTAATGATGTTATCTTGTGAAAAGATCCCAGTGTTTGACCTATGGAAGTTTTGATTAGAGAGAATATAATGAGAAGCATGTTTTATGCCACCATACAAGTGACTCTGAATCCTGACCTTGGTAGCAGTGTGAGGAACAAGAAGAAGAAGAAGCTGTCATAATTTAAGATACCTTTGATCTTGCAAAAAAAAAAAAGAGAGGGATGCAATTTCAGAAAAGTCACGGTGAGTGAGGGGAAGGATAATAACTCATGTTGATTTGTATCCATGTTTCTTTGATGAAAATTCATAATGAGTTATTATTTTAAAATCAAGAAATGGACTGTGAGAAATGGACTGTATGACTTTTGTGAGACAGTGCTAAATTTCAGAGGGGTAGCCGTGTTAGTCTGAATCTGTAAAAAGCAACAGAGGGTCCTGTGGCACCTTTAAGACGAACAGAAGTATTGGGAGCATAAGCTTTTGTGGGTAAGAACAGAAGTGAGGTTCTTACCCACGAAAGCTTATGCTCCCAATACTTCTGTTCGTCTTAAAGGTGCCACAGGACCCTCTAGTGCTAAATTTATCTCTGTTTAAATATTGTATATTTCGTCAGTGAAATGAGTTTGCAGAAGCAGAACTGACTTTTCATGGTTTGCTTTTGTGTGTGTGTGTGCGGGGGGGGGGGGGGGGGGAGATGAGTAAAGAAGGTGTGAAATTGAAAGCACCAGGCACAGATTAGAATCTGGGAAAGAGGGTGAATGGTCTTGCCTTTCTAAACACACAAACAAAAATAATACATTAAAACTGGAGGTCTGAGAAGTCTTCCCTTGAGAATATGTGCAAAAATAATGTATTTGGGAAAAATTACACCATTGAAGTGTTAGTGATACTTCATGCATATAGTGCTTTTCAAACAAGAAGGGCATGGGATATTTCATCACCACTGTGCATGCTGGGAGCAAAGAGAATGGGAGACTGAAGGCTAGGACTTAGTAACCTGAGGAGTGCAGGATGGGCTCTTCAGAAGATGTTTCTTCAAAAGATCACCTTCCATTCTGGGAGGACTTTCTGTAATAAAACTAGAACTGGACTACATAGATCCTAGAAGTGCTGTTGGGAAGCTAGCCAAACCTAAGTCAGTACAGAGACAGAAACTTAAGTTCTGTATTCCACCTTTCACATGGTGTGGTTTGATTTAGTCTTGATGTTGATTTGACAAAGTGATTGTCATGGACTTGAATGGAGATGCAAGAAAGGAATAGAGACCCCTGGAACTTAGACATGGGGATTTCAAACAGTATTTGTATTTTATGCTCTGACATAGTAATTCTGGCCTTTTTTTAAAAGGCACTCTGCACACACTTTAAAAAAAAAAAAAGGGAATCTTATCTGAGAAGCAGGAAGTATCCCCTATAGCCTTCATTTAAATGGTCTGTAAAATAGTGCTGAACTGTATTTAAAAATACATTATGGCAAAGTCGAACTGCAAAGCCACTTGTTAAACTGCCCACTAAATTGTTAAACTGCTGCAAGGCTTTGATTTCATCCTAAACCATTAATAAAAATCACGGAACTGCTTCGATTTATAGCATCGAAAATGCTTTGCTAAACAAAGGAGTGCCCAACATGCAATGATTGATACCACCAGGCTGGATACCAGCACACACTCTGCCTGGTGTCTAACCCAAAAACATGCAGAAAGAGGCAGCAGAGAGAGTGTTTCCTGAGGAGAAAGAGATTGATCTATAGCCTGGGAGCTCTCCCCCAAGTGACAGTGGCACATGCCCACCGTTGATACGTGACAGACTTAATCAAGGAAGGTCAAAGGTGAGGAGGGCAGGAAGGAGAAACTAAAATTACTAATAAGATCAAATAGCTGCAGACAAGAATGTCTGTTTGACTATTTTGGTTTTTATTTGAATTTTCTTTGTTTTCAGTAGTACCACGACGTGCTGAGTGCTATACAAATATGAAGAAGGCACAGCGCCTGTGCCAAAGAGTTTACTTTTATTTTTATTTTATTTTTTTTAAAGAAAAAAATGGGTGTAGACGGGGTGAAAGTAATAATACATTCTTACCCGGTATGGGGGCTGGCTCTGGCCCCCAGAAGGGGTGGGGCCTCAAGCAGAAGGGGCGGGTTTGGGGTCAGCCTCCCCCAGCCAGCCCGTCTGCGCTGTCTGGCCCCTACCACCCAGGGCTCCAGTGGCGATTTAAAAGGACCTGGGGCTCCAGCCACTGCCACGGTAGCGGCAGCCAGGAGCCCCGGTCCGTTGTAAACCACCAGCCCCAGGGCAGCTGTCTTTTTGCCCCCCCACCCCGTCAGCGGCCTGGGGGGGCAAAAGGGGCAACGACATTAAAGCACTGCGGCAGCACTTCAATATCGTTGACCCTTTTGTCTCCCCCATTGGCGGCCCTGCAGTACTGCTGATGGGGGGGGGGGAGAGTACGGGGGACGGAAGGGGCAGCGACGTTCCATGAACACTGCTGTCTGCCAACACGAGCAGCAGGGGATAGTGGTATGGTGGGGACTCAAATCAGGAGCTTAGTGGATGGGGCGATCCCAGCAGAAGCAATCTCCTCAGCTCTTGATTTGATTCCCCGCCACCACCAGCCCCACTGCTGTCAGTCCTCCAGTCAGTTTGCTGCATGCTCAGTTTCCAAAAATTTCCACAACCGCATTTTTGAATGAGTTTTAAATAGTAATCATGAATCAAGGGGTTAATGTTAGAGCAGGGAAACCGTTCTATGAATTTCAGTATTTTTTTTCCTAAATTCTTTCTTTTTTTCTCAAATTTATTCATTATTAGAAATAACTTGCCAAATGTGAATCTTGGTCTGGAGCTTGATTGCGAGAAGGTCATTTCAAGGCTTTAATTTTCAAAACTCATCTGTTTTGATTAGAGACACAGGTCACATGATAGGTTTCTGTTCCTAGGTAGGGTAAGTGCAACCACGGTTTCAGTGCAAATAATCAGAATTCATTTTCCATTAATATTTTGCAATATTCACTTAAAATTTGTTTTGACAAAAATTCCTCCCAGGGAACTGGCTTATTAGACTATTAGCAGAAAGCAAACACCAAAGGATCATGAATACAATCAAAGCAAACCAGTTTAAAGTTGCAATGAATATATGCAGAATCCTCCCCGTCTCCCCCAATATTTCTCAGCTCTAGTTAAGATCCAGATAAAACCAAGGCAAAGCTGGTGGCAGCCACTGGAAGAAGTGGAAGAGGTCCCTGGATGAAGGGAGTACACCTGCCTTTGGCTACTCAGGTTTGAAAACTAGTGTTTTACTAGATCTTCAACTGCTTCTAGATGTCTAGAGAGCTGCAGCAGCTCGGAATGTTTATTGTCTATACTTGTCCAGGAGGTTGATCTTTTCTTTTGGAATGAGGTTGTGCCTTGTGTAATGTGGTGCTCTTCTGTTGACTCATAGTAGATGTGGCTTGTTAACCACATTTAGGGTCTAAGACAGGAGTCAGCAACCTTTGGTTGCTGCAGGAAGAGGTGACCAGCACGCCCCTGCGGTCTGCTGCTCCCATTGGCCAGGAACAGTGAACTGCAGCCACTGGGAGCTGTGGGGGGCTGTGTCTGCGGATGGTCAATGTAAACAAAATGTCTTGCATCCCGCCAGTGGATTACCCTGATGGGCCACGTGCTGAAGGTTGCAGATCCCTGGTCTAAGAGGTGGGAGTAGTTCTCTACTGGTTGGGAACAGTGGTTCTCAACCAGGGGTATGCAGAGGTCTTCCAGCAGATACTCAACTCATCTAGATCAGTATTTCTCAATTTGGGGGGTTGTAGCCCCCAGGGGTGGGTCATGGGATGGGTTTAGGGGGATTGCAAGTACAGGGCCAGCATTGGGGGTGGCAAGCAGGGCAACTGCACAGGGTCCCACATCACAAGGAGGCCCACGATGCTAAGTTACATGCTTCAGCATCACCCTCTGGGGTTCGGGCTTTAGACAAGGCTCACAAGTGAAAAACAGGTTCAAGTATCACACTGAAATGTAAGTACAATATTTATATTCCAATCTATTTATTTTATAATTATATGCTAAAAATGAGTCAGCAATTTTTCATAATAATGTGCTGAGACACTTTTGTATTTTTATGTCTGATTTTTGTAAGCAAGTAGTTTTTAAGTGAGATGAAATTTGAGGTACACAAGACAAATCAGGCTCCTGAAAGGGGTACAGTAGTGTGGAAAGGTTGAGGACCACTGCTCTAGAAGGTGAGGGATCTAGGAAGGAGAAGGTTCTGGAAGGACTTTTCCAAGAGGAAATTGAGGCTAATATTTAGGCTGTGGCGACATTTTTGAGGTGTCAGTAAATCAAACCTGGGAAGGGGTCGGGATGGGGCTGAGTTTTGCACTCAATATTGAGTTCGTGCATTCAGACTGCAGTAAACCATGCCTTTGACACTTCAGTATTCAATTATGGCAATGGGTTGTATATGGGGCTACACCTTGAGAACAGCCAGAAACCTATGGAAAGTGCAGAATGTAGCTACCTTCTCTGCTTAGTGGTGCTTCTTGTAAAAGGAACCTTGCATTTGTGCTCCCTGATTTGCATTGGTTGTACTTCTGGTTGTAATTTAAGGTTCTGCTGTTAGCCCCTAAAGTCCTAAATGGTACCTCCAGAGATCTCATCTCCTCTCTCTCTCTGAATTATGACAGAAAAGATCAGTTGAGGTGCCCTAGTTGCCAATACCCTGATTTAATCAGTAGACAGCTGGATTCAATAAACGGAACTTGTTTCCTTCTCTGTCCTGTCACTGCCTGAGTATGCTGATCTGCAGGGCAACCTGCGAAGGTTTTCTTGCTTTGCAGGGCTTTTCTGGGGACGAAGGCTCAGTGGGGATTTTAAGATGATGGGAGTATCTCAATTTGAGTGACATTTGGAAGATTTCATATGTAGGACATTCGTTCCAATACGTACGTGGTGATAATTAAACAGGTTCCCAGGGTTGCACGCTGGGTGTATTTTTTTTTAAAAAGAAATATTACATTTTAAATGTGTAAAGATATAAAAACAGCCTCTTTTGATCCACACAGGATTTACCCTCTTGTAAAGAAAGACTGTGGTGTTTTGGACATATAGAGACAAAGTAGAGTTCCTCTAGCCTCAAATAGTTTTTTTTTTCTTATCTAATTACTTCCCCTCACCCTCCTTTATATATGTTCTCTTTTCTTCCTGTGTATTTACCTCTGATAAAATAGCTCCTCCTTTGTTCTAGACTGAAGCAGCATCTCATCTTTTGTCCTAGACACGCAAGAAGAAAGATAAAATGCAAGGGATGTGGTTTAATTAGGCTGTAGCTTTATTAACTTAACTCATCTGGGAGCTATCCAGCGATAGCTCAGATTCCTTCTTCACTCATTTCTGCCTGGTGTTGTGGATTCCCCATCCCTCACAGCTGTTCCCCATCCTGTTGCTGGGATCCCACTGCCCTCCCCTTCTATGCAGTTTAAGGGCTGGGGAAAGAGGGTCTCCTGGCTGTACCAGAGACATTAGGAGGCACAACTGTGTTCCCAAGCTTCTTTAGGGTTGCCTTCCCCTACTCCAGTTCTAGTTTATCAGGGAACCAGACCTCTTAATCCTGGTTTGAGAGGGGCCTCAGGGTGGAGTGACAGGGTTTATACACCTTCCCTCAGGTGTTCAGGGCCAATGGCTTACCTGAGCCCCAGTGGTCCACCCACCAACTCACTGTGATGTCTTTTCCCTTTCCTAACCACCAAGGGGAAGGAGCTTTAAAGGAACCATTACCCTTTTCTCTGCCAATTCAGCCCAAGCCCCCTCTTTTGAAATTGCAGGGTTGCATTTTGACTGTTGTTCCGTCCACTCCCAGTTCTATAATGTCTCCTGGTCCTCCTTACCTATAACTTCCTACAGGCATTGGACCCAGTTGGCCCCCTGCTCATGTGGGTTGCTCAACTCTCCAAAAAGCCCATGCAGAACAAATCAGGTCCACAGATGGGGAGAGATGAGAACTGCTCCTGTTTTCTGCCTTTTATATGCTCTCTTGTTGCCCCACTGATATCATATAAAGAGTAAAAAACATGGGAAGGTCAGACTGTATGTAATCCACACCTCCTCAGGGCTGGCCATGTCATTGCACTGAATTATTGCATGGTCCTTTTTTGTTGCACTGATTATTGTTTCCCTGAAATTACCTCTTTTTGGTTATGTTGGTCAGGTTGGTGACTGGCCCCTAAATCATAACATTTTTCTTTCCTCAGTTTGAGTGATTGCTCCTCTGTTAATAGAGGCTGGTTAGCTGCTGGAATTAGTACATCTTTTTAAATTTGCTTCATCAATACACTTGTGCATCAATCCTGTATTATTTTTAATCTATATACTGTACAAAGTTTTGGCTTTTGCCTGACCTACTATTTGTACTATCTGAAATACTCTGACCTTCCATGTGTGTCAAGAGCATAGCAATCAGGGTCCAGGAGCTGTAGCAAATTTAAAGTTGTTTTCTGTACTGATTTGATTCTGTGCATATAAGGTGCATTCCTTTTGTTAAAAAAAATCAAAATATGACTGAGTATCTCTTTATTGGACACAATGTTTAGGTTCTAAGCAAAGAACAGAGAATTGAATTGTTAAAAAGATGTTTCAGCATTTTAATTTTAAAAGGTCTTTAAAAGGCACTGAACTTAAGGTAATACAAAATTGGAGCAGTCAATTAATTTTTTTAGCATTAGCTAGTTCTTAGATTTTTTTTTTATTTTATTTTATTTTACGTAAGCAGCCTATATGTTTTACCAGGATATAAGTAAAAATAGCAGAGGGGTCAGTACCAGTAATATACATCATCAATTGTGTTCTTGCTGTCACCCAAATTCATAAACAGAAGGAAATGTATAAAAGAAATTTGATAAAGGCAGGTGGTCTGAGTGAATAATTTCCCTTTCATTAACATATTCTCCTTATTAACTCTGTAATTAATTGTACATAGCTAAGGAAAGCTATGGAAATTGCATTTTGAGATGTATCAAAGCTGACTTTATGCTTCAGACTTTCATGCAATTTACTATTAATGAAGCAAGAGATGGAAGCCCCAAATCTATAATTATTACTTACTATTTGAATGACAAGGAAAGAATTTTATCAGCAGAGTTTCAAATGAAAGGGGATTAGCAGCTAATGTTGAAATTGTTAATCTTTCTTATTAAAATAATTTTGACAAAAGTGTTTAGCCTGAAAGAGGTTTCTGGAACATCATTTACCATTAAAACAGCCATTTTCTGAAGCTCAGTATGAATTTGTCTAAGTTTGACAGCAGGGTGCAAATATTTTTGAAATGAATTAATATTTTATGGGAGTTGGGGCTGTTCATGTATGAGCTGATGCAGAGCTGCTTGCTGTGTATATATTCCTGGAATGTGTAGTGGGATGGTAGCACGATATCCTACCGGAGTTAAGATGTCTGTTAAGATAACGACGGGAAAAAACCCTGACACAACTTGAGGGGCCAAATTATGATTTTGGCTGTGTTCACACAGCCTTGATTAGCAAGTGTAAATAAGGAGAGAATTTGGCTCTAGATCATAATTTTTTTTTTTTGACATATAAAATGTATATAATTAAGTTTGGCAACATCACTTCATGTTTAGACAGACCTTCTTACTCATTTTAAATGGTGGTAAATTTTCAAGTTTGCATGTTTTTGTTAGAGGGTATCATACTTTAGGCTGAAAATGTTAAGCTGTGTGTGTGTATGTGTGTTTGTGTTTATGCACAAACAAAAATATATCTCTTTTAAATTATAATGTTAAAAAAAAAAAAAGGAGATATACCTATCTCATAGAACTGGAAGGGACCTTGAAAGGTCATTGAGACCAGTCCCCTACTTTCACTAGCAGGACCAAGTACTGTCCCAGACAGGTGGTTTTGTTTGTTTTGCCCCAGATCCCTAAAAATGACCCCCTCAAGGATTGAACTTACAACCCTGGGTTTAATAGGCCAATGCTCAAACCACTGAACTATCCTTCCTCCCACCAAATAGTTGTAAAATAGTTGTAAAATAGTTGTTTTTAAATTTAAACAATTTCTTGCAGTGTTTGGAGTCCTAAAATCCTCATCTATTTTCATTGCCCATGATGAGCAACGTGCAAAAATGAAATAGTATAAATGGTGAAAAGTAAAGCTGAAATGTACAAAATCTAATTTGCAGTGATTTTAGTCACACAGCTAGTAAAATAAATGTATTTAAAAGAAGATTGTTAATATGTCAGTGTCAGCTAATTTTTCAGACTGTATTTTAAATGTGAAGTTTAGGATATTGATTGTTTACATAGATATACTTTACATAAAAGTCTCTAGCATCCTGTGGTTCCCAAAGCACTACCCTACCGTGAGACTCACCTGTCTACTCCCAAGCACTTCATTCAGATGATTAAAGGAAGCAGAACTAGCCTTATGGGTCTAGTCCTGCTATTGTTCCACAGCAGTTGCCATTGACTTCAGGCAGGAGTCCTGGACCCAGAATGATAGTAGCACTGAGCCCCATAAACTGTTTATGTACAGGTGCTTCATTCATCATTGAAATGCAGCCAACTGTTAGGTTGAACTTGGAAGCTGTTTAACACCCTACAGTAATAATATATAACACCAAGGAAGAGGCAATTTAGTTATAATGGTGTGGGTTGTATACATTTGCATTTTAAATTATTGCAAAAGCACCTAAGCAGATAGATATGTGGCCTTTTTAATCTGTAATAAACGAACAGTTTAGGGCAGGAGTTGAATATTACATTGAAAGGAAACTGCAGTGAAAATTTGGTAGGCAGATGTAATTACATGATATAGAATTTGTCTAAGATGGGGCTTAAACCAATCAACCAATCTTGCAGCTCGAAAGAAGGGATTTTACATCCCCAAGAGTGCACCTATCTCAGCATTTAGATGCAACATGCACCCAGCAGCTGCCCAAGTGTGAATGCACGATGTCCGATTCAGAGAAATATTTGTGCTATTATTTGCACGCTGATCTCTGCCTCCTTGCTCATTTACTGATGGATCTCCTCTTATTTGTGTTTTTTGGATACATCTGTATGGCAGCCATGGGGTGTAATTGCAGCATGGGCTAGAGTCACAAAAGAACATAGGCGCTTCCATCCCAAGATCAGGTCCCAGCGGGATACTTGCAGTCCCCGTGCAGATGCTGCCAAGCCCTCTAGGTGTCTAACCTCACTCAGCACCTAAACTTTGGTAGGCACCTATGTGTCAGTCTGTGGGCATGTGCACTGCAGCCTTGCTCTAGGCATCTGAACACCTGAGCCCCAGAGCAGTGCAGGAACTGGGGGAAGAAAGGTGTTTGAACACCTAACTCTCCTGCAGGGCCTGATCCAGTAGACTGGCTCAGGGCTCGTCTAGCAGATTTGGGTCCTATAGATGAACTTGCACAAAACAGCTGGGGTGGAGGAGGAGGAGCTCTATCATCACTTTTAGCCCCAGGATTAGGGTACTCACCTGGTATATGGGAGACCCTTGGCTCAAGTCCCCTCTCTTCCTGGGGTGGAGAAGGCAATTTGAACAGGGATCTGCTACTTCTCAGGTGCCTGCCCCCTAGCCACTGGGCTATGGGATATTCTGATGGGAGGAGCGCCCTCAGTTTCTCCTGTTGAAGCTTTTCCACTGTGGATAAATTATAAAAGAATCATTGGGCTAAAAGGTTGTTGTCATCATCCTCCTCCATCCCACGGCCTCTTCGAAAAATGGCACAGGTGCCTAATGCCAAGAGAGTGTTTGCAACTAAGAATCTCAAGTAGAGGGAGGTGCCTCCCTGCAGCCCAGACTTTGGTGCCTATCTCCAGGAGGGGGCAGGTCTTAGGACCCATCTGCGTCCTTGGCATCGCCCATTGGTTAGCATAGGTGCATGCTGGCTTTTGTGAATCCCATTCTGAGGTGCCCATCTCTCCCTAGGTATAGGGAGCCTAAGCGCTGAACTTAGGCTTTGTGAATCCCAGTGATTTTTCCATGTGCCTAAAAGGTAGGGGTGGAGAGGCTCAGTACTGCAACCCCTAAATGTCTTTGTGAATCTATCCCCACGTGTGGATATGCGGAAGCTAACTGTAATCTAACTAGCATGGGTACTAGATCAGCGAATCTGCAGCAACGCACACTGTGGTGTGGGTTATACAAGCTTGCCTAGAACCCTGGGTAATTATCCCCAGGGCTAGCCCATGCTGAAGTTAGGGTTGCCAACTAGGGTGACCAGATCACGCAAGACAAATATCGGGACGCGGGGGGAGGGGGAGGCGTGGCGGGGGGCGGGGCCAAAAAAAAAAAAAAAAAACCTTCCTCCGCAAGCGCTGGAGGGAGGCCCGGGAGACTCAGGGGAAGCGCGGGGCCGGGGTGAGTAACAGTCCGGCCTGGTCCCGAGCAGGCAGGACTCAGTTGGGTGGTTGGGAGAGGAGGGGGGCGGCCCGCGGGGCCAGGCGGCGGCTGTTCTCACCCCCGGCCAGCAGGACTCGGGAGCAGCCGCTGCTGCAGCTCCCACTGCCGCGGGGGCAGGAAGCGGCCATGGCGCTCGGCTGCAGCTCTGGCGCCCCCGAGCCCCCCGAGCCGGGGCTTGCTGCGGGGACCCAGCAGCGCGTACGCTGGGCCCAGCCCCTGGCCAGTCGCGTCTGGGCTGCTGCCCAGCTGGTGCTATCCCGCGGCGGCCCCGGAGTGGGGGCAGCAGGCCCCAGACACCCCGTCCCGCAGGGGAACGAACGGGGCTGGGCGGCCGATGCCTCCGCCCCAGGGCCGCCGCGGGATAGCACCAGCTGGGCAGCAGCCCAGACGCGACTGGCCAGGGGCTGGGCCCAGCGTACGCGCTGCTGGGTCCCCGCAGCAAGCCCCGGCTCGGGGGGTTCGGAGGCACCGCAGCCGCGGAGCGCCATGGCCGCTTCCTCCCCCGCGGCAGTGGGAGCTGCAGAAGCGGCTGCTCCCGAGTCCCGCTGCCCGGGGGGACAACAACAGCCGCCGCCTGGCCCCGTGGGCCGCCCCCCTCCTCTCCCAACCACCCAACTGAGTCCTGCCTGCTCGGGGCCAGGCCGGACTCTCACTCACCCCGGCCCCGCGCTTCCCCTGCGTCTCCCGGGCCTCCCTCCAGCGCTTGTGGAGGGAGGAGGAATGGTGAGCCCGGGGAAGAGGCGGGGATTTGGGGAGGGAGCCAATCGGGGGAAGAGGGAGCGGAGTCGGGGCGGGGGGGGTGCGAGCACTTCCAGGCTCCGGGGCATTTCCTTGTTTGTCCAGTGTCCCGACCGCATGTCGGTCGGGACGCGGGACAAACAAGGAAATATCAGGACAGTCCCGATAAAATCGGGACGTCTGGTCACCGTATTGCCAACCCACCAGAACTGGCCTGGAGTCTCCTGGAATCAGCATTGGTCTCCCGGTGACTACTGAAAGCAATCCAGGAGATTTTAATAGGATATTTTAAGAAAATGACATTTTGTCATATTGCGGGGGGTGGAAATCTCCCGGAATAGCTTCAGTCAGAGTTGGCAACCCTAGCTGAAGTGTACGTGCTGCTACAACTTCAGTGCTCTGGTACTGATCTAGCTAGCTTGGGTATGTGAAGTCATACCCCATGATTTCAGTATAGATGTACAAGCTGTTTGTCTAGTGCAAAACAGTAGTGTATCCTTCCTCCCTGCAATCAAGCAATGTTCTTTATTACCAGGAAGAAAATTAGTAGCAGATGAAAGCATCAGTTCAGATAGACTGAGACCAAAATGTTAGTTACTTTGAAATATGAACTGTTTGATTCTCTAGTCCTGCAAAAGGAGATTCATCCACATGTATCCATGTGAGTACTATTGGAGTAAACAGAACTCTGTGCAGTGTATGGATCTGTGCAGGCCCTTGTCCCGAGAGGATTAAGGCCTGGATTGTCTCAGATGTAGATTAATAAAATACAGTTTGGGAATAGAGCTGGCCGAAAAATTTTCATTGAAACCGTGTTTGCCACTTTAAGTGATGTTTCAACTAAACTGAAATTTTGCATGCAATCGTATCAATTTCAATGGAATTTTATTTAAAGAAAAATTGGAAAAAAGTTTTGAAATCCCATTTGGACATTTTCAGATTGGAAAGATTCAGTTTTTCATTTTGACACACCTTTTTGTTTTGAAATTTATTTTACATTCATTTAAAAAAATTACAATGGTCCAAATTAAAACAATGTTTAGAATGTATCTAAATAAATATTCTGATTGACCTGAATGATTTTTTTTTCTAGAATTTTGTTTCATAAAAAAAAAAGGTGTCTGTCCCAATTTGTGTGTGTGTATCTATCTTTATATCAAAATTTTTCATGGGTCAGATTTCAGAGGACAGAAAATCCATTTTTTGATCAGCTCTGCTTCAGAATACTTGCTCTTCAAATAGATTTTTTTTCACCGGATGAGGCATTAATATTGAAGTTAATTGGGGCCTTCTCACTGACTTCACTAGACATTGGATCAGGCCCTTGGGTGGAGTGTTTTAACTGTTTTTTTTTTTTTTCCTTTTGTCTCTCTCCACCCAACCTACGTGATAACATGTGAAAACATAGGGGAGTTCTGTTAGTAGATTTGCTAGTCTATTCATATTTAGTTGTTTTGAGAGATGATTTAGCACTGGTCTCTTTATCTAGAAGTAAAGTATTTGTTACTTGGATTACAGAATGGTTAAAAGACATTTGTGGCAGTCTCCAAACTGAAAGACTCTTTTAAGCCAAAATGGTAGTGTTTAGGCCACCATTAGCCAACACTGTCACAGTTAGAATGGTGCCCATTTGTTTGCATTTCGGTTTGTGCAGACAAATCCCCTTTTTCAAGGGGCAGTTCCACAAATATGCTGAGTCTGGGGGCTGCCAGACCCTCAGCTATTATCAATACTGTGAATGTTAGGTTATCTATGTTTTCTCCAGCTACTTAGCTGCAGAATTTACCAAGTGCTCAGAACAGCTCTCCTATCCTTTTCTCCCAACTTAGAGTGTGAAAAGAGACATTTGCCAGGGGAAAGCAATAAAATATGAGCAAATGTTGTTTATGCTCCTAAGAGTCTCTTCTTCACTCTGCATACCATTTTCTTGGTTTATCACGTGTCTGTTTTCTTCATTTCTGTAATTCTCTTTCTTTAGAAAGCAGCATCTGCTTTCATCAGAATCCTGTCTCTTTTCCATTAAGCCATGTTTGCTGTTGTTGAATTCTCTTTCTCTCCCCATGTCACATTATTTTCCCTGTGTTCCCCTTAATTTGCTCTTTGCCCCGTAGTTCCTGCATTCTCATCTCAAGTCTAGACCATGCACTATTGAAATCCACAAACTGCAACAAGAGTGTGAGCAGCTGGCCTGGAAGCTCTTGTCTGTTGCTACCAAGAGAACCAGCACTACTGGGAAAGTAATGTGGATGTCCCAAGATCCATGGAATTTTTTCATCGTGATCCTGAAATCCAGGGTTTAATGGGGAGAAGCCTTGGTGGCCAGAGTTTCCTGGTCATGGGTCTTGTGCAGGTTCCCATGAAAGGGCTGATTTTTGCCCTCCATCCCTCTGCCCCTTTTTTCTCCCTTACATATGTGCTTCTGTGTGTACAGAGAGAGAGAGAGAGAGAGATGTGAATGTGTATGCATGTAACATATGTATTTATATAACACTGTCCCATCATCCATTTTTATAACTTGTTCTCTTGTCTTTCATAAGTGGTCTGTTTTTTAATGTTTTCTTGATGTGGCATGGTTGGTCTCAGAAAAGAATTGGCTGCCTTCTTTGACGTGTAGTAAGCATTGCTGCACACTGTGCTTTGTACTATGCATTATGTCTGTAGACATAATGTTCCCGCCCCCCACAAGATGGCCAACTGCTAGCAGGGCCATAGTTTGGCCCCACATCTACAAGTCAATGTATATGTTGCATCTGTTTGATGTCTTTTGTCATGGTTGGTTAGGGTTTCCCTGGTCTCTTTATCTTTGTAGAACTCAACAACACAATAGACGCACATTTTTGAGACTGAACATTTTTAGAACCAAATATTTATTCATCAGTAATTTTCTGTGTATAGTAAATGGATGTCTTAGTGCTTTGAAAAAGATAATTAAGGCTATAATTTGCAAATATAGTATCCAATAGGGAACCCAAACTTCGATGCATAATTGTGTTAATGGGCCTTGAGGTGTGGCTTTTATTTTTGTGTTCTTAATTAGTAAGTAGGTGTCTAATATCTTTAAAGCTCTCATTTAGGCAC
Source organism: Malaclemys terrapin pileata (assembly GCF_027887155.1). Taxonomy (NCBI): domain Eukaryota; kingdom Metazoa; phylum Chordata; order Testudines; family Emydidae; genus Malaclemys; species Malaclemys terrapin. Next base: position 266,930,991 of record NC_071506.1, read on the forward strand.
ACAACACTCCCACGTGGAAATGTTAGTAAATCACACTTGCATCTTGCATTTATTGTTTGATGTGCAGATCATTAGTGGAAAACAGAAGCAAGCAAAATGGATCATCTTTAAAAATTCTTCTAAAAAAAGAATGGAAAGTGTATGTAGAAGTGCAATTGTGCACCAGAGCAGGCAAGCAATTCTGAGCTTTTGGGGGTACAATTCTGGCACATATATTTGAAATTATAACTCTGCCAGTGATGAGGTGGTGGTTTGGTTTATATATTTTTTTAATTAGTGACATCTGCTAATTTTGATATAACTGTATGGTTAGTGATTTTGCTTTTTTAGCAAAGCTACTGAAAGCTCATAGCAACACCACTCGTGAATAATTTAACAGCATCCATTCTTGGTGTCTCTTCCCATTGTGCAGAGTTGACTTTAAATAATTTTTTTTTAAGTTTTGTGCATATCCTAATTCTAATATGTCAAATATGGTGAAATCGCAACATGCAGCTAAATTATCTGATTTCACAATTTTTTGAAAATAGCCCTCTTCATTTATTTTAAATCTCTATTACCAAGAGCCAGCGTAGGGAGGTGTAGAAAAAATAAAAAATGATTTAGAGCTAATTCATCCTTTGTCCCTCCAGTATCTAACCTGGAATTTCATGTATAAGTAGAATATAACAGTTGTGTTAAATTACATTATGTTACATTATTGACTTCACCAGCAACTCTAATCCTTTATCTTTTAAAAACCCCAAACACCGAATTCCTAATTAATTACTACAGTGGCATCAAATGTATTCATTAATGCTAGTTTTAGACCTGTTATGAACAGTCATGAAAGGAAGGTTAAGGCCCAAGACTGTGAGTCAAGAGATGGAAGTTCTTTTTTCAGCCGTATGATAGGCTGTGACCTTGGGCAATTACTGTGGGGGAATAGCTCAGTGGTTTGAGCATTGGCCTGCTAAACCCAGGGTTGTGAGTTCAATCCTTGAGGGGGCCACTTAGGGATCTGGGGCAAAATCACTACTTGGTCCTGCTAGTGAAGGCAGGGGGCTAGACTCGATGACCTTTCAAGGTCCCTTCCAGTTCTAGGAGATGGGATATCTCCATTATGAAATTTTTATGAAATTGACTTCAGTGCTTCTGCCCTTTCGTTTTCCATGTGTAAAATGGCAGTAATATTTGCCTCCCTTGCAGGAGTGCTGGGAGTGCTTTCAGATAGGTGGATGGAAGGAGCTACAGAAATGCAAAATTTGTAACAGAGTATTGTATGCCTTTTTGGTAATCATCTTCTCCCTATTGTTGAAGGTTTGTTTAAAGCACAGTAATTGTAGGGATGAAACTTTATAGGCATAATTTGATAGCTGTATGTGGGTTGGGGGTGGTTTTAAGACCTAGCAAACACCACTACTAGCAGGTAATCTGAGAAGAGATTATAAACAGAGTTTGTTTGCCATACATTACATTTTAGGTAGTGGAAGTACTTCAGTATTCATTTTCTTATTTAGCTTTTAAAAAAAGCCTACTGACCCCATCATTTCAGCCTTTAACAATGGTCAGGATAACATGTAATTTTCAGGAGTTTCAACAGAGCTGAAAATCTGCCTCAGTCCATGCAGGTTGTATCCTACTATTTCATTTGGATTTCACTGAGCACCTTTGGCAGCTGGGAGCTGTAAGAAAAAGGATTAGCAAGTGTTTGTCTGACACACACTGATCCCAGCACCTGGTGATTGGATTGAAATAATCCTTTTACACGTTACAAAACTCTATTATCAAAGCATTAAGAGTGGGGGAGGTAGTGATATCCACTGCATCAAGGGTATATTAATTTAGGTAAATAGAACACAGGTTGTCATTTAACGTCCTTGTGAATAAACATTATTCTAAAAGTTGTATTGTGTAGTTTAGTTTGGCAGATTCTGTAATGTGCTGTTCAGTACAAAGATGAGTTTTCCCTAGAGATCCTAGGGGTGATCTTTAAAATTATATTATATAACATGCTATAGCAATATTGTGCTGTCTGAGTACAGTTCCACTGCGCACTGTCATTTACAAAAATCTTTGCTTTTATAAATATAAAATCTAAAGTACAAGGTGCCAATTTTTATTGTTTAGTGTTACCACAATAGAAATTAGAATTTATTTACTAATCATGTAATCTTGTTAAAACAGTCTATTAAAATTCTTCCACCTAGGGTGAGTAGTTGCCCAAGAGAATTATTTCTTTGCTTTTGTTTTGTTTTTGTAATCCCCATCCATCATATTCAGGGTGTTCTGTGCCTGCACTGGTAAATTTTCTTGATAGTTTTGCCAGGCCGAATTAACAGGCATACGTACTACTTCAAAAACTGTCCTTTTTCTTCCAATTATGATCAGATATTGAGAAGTCTGAGCAAAATTAAACTAAAGCACAGTATTGTGCTCATATTTCTTAAATGTTGAAGAGAAAAATATCTCACTCAGCGTAGTTTGTGAAGATTCAGATGATGTACAAAACCCCCCTTTCTTCCTATTGTTAGGGCCCTACCAAATTCACGGCCGTGAAAAATGTGTCACAGCCCGTGAAATCTGGTCTTTTGTGTACTTTTACCTTATACTATACAGATTTCACGGGGGAGACCAGCGTTTCTCAAAGTGGGGTCCTGACTCAAAAGAGGATTGTGTGGGGGGTATCACAAGGTTATTTAAGAAGGGTTGCGGTATTGCTATCCTTACTTCTGTGCTGCCTTCAGAGCTGGGTGGCTGGAGTGTGATGGCTGCTAGCCAGGCACCCAGTTCTGAAGGCAGCACCCCACTGGCAGCAGTGCAGAAGTAAGGGTGGCAATACCGTACCATGCCACCCTTACTTCTGCACTGCTGCCTTCAGAGTTGGGTCAGGACCCCTATAGTTACAACACCATGAAATTTACTATTTTAAAAATCCTATGACCATGAAATTGACCAAAATGGACTCTGAATTTGGTAGGGCCCTATCTATTGTACGTAGATTTTCATTTGTGACCACAGTGGAAACACAGTTTAAACTATCAGATCTTAGGGCCGGGATGTTGTCAGTTGCCTTGCATGTGTGTGTTCTTTCAGTATGCTGTCTAGCTCTTTGCAGATAGCTGATTCAGCAAACCTCGTAATACTACTCAGTGCTCTTAAGTGCTGAAGGATGGAATGTCGTTACTGCAGTAACACTGTTTAGGCTGCTCAGTGCTTCTGTCCTTGGAGAAGATAGCGCAGCCCGCTTATTCCGCAGTCTTCAATGTTACTCATAAAGAGAGACCACAGGCACGGTTCAGTGACTAAGGCATTCGGCCAGATTTATTGCTGGCAAGACAGTCCTAGTGCCCTGAATCCATGGTTATAGGTACGCGAACATATGAGTGCCCTGTGGCAAGGAACAGCTCAGTCAGTGGTAGGACTTTCCGCTGCCCCCTCGGCCGAACAAAGAATTCAAGCAAAGTACCCTGACATATATAGGCTGAGACAAACAACTCACATACACAATTTACACACCACCATACGTATTTCATGACATCCTTTTTCATTGTTTTGTCAAACCATCTTATCTTGTACTAGATTAGGATGTATCTGTACTAGCTGAAATACATTTATGTAAATATCTGGTGCCTAGTACACTACATAAGAACGGCCATACTGGGTTAGACCAAAGGTCCATCTAGTCCAGCATCCTGTCTTCTGACAGTGGCCAATGCCAGGTGCCCCAGAGGGAATGAACAGAACAGTTAATCATTAAGTGTTCCATGCCCTGTTGCTCATTACCAACTTCTGGCAAACCATCCCAGTCCATCCTGGCTAATAGCCATTGAGGGACCTATCCTCCATGAACTTATCTAGTTCTTTTTTGAACCCTGTTATACTTTTGGCCTTCACAACCTCCTCTGGCAAAGAGTTCCACAGGTTGACTGTATGTTGTGTGAAGAAATACTTGCTTTTTTTGTTTTGTTTTGTTTTAAGCCTGCTGCCTATTAATTTAATTTGGTGACCCCTAGTTCTAGCAACAACTTTGCCAAGTGTATGTACTGGACAGTGAACTTGTAAGCATCTGCTTTAATACATGGTTTGACTTTGTTTTACAGCGTCTGGTTCAGGCCTCTGGTCTTGCACCAGGCCCAGTGCTCCAGGCACGTGCGCTTGCGCTCTCACTCTCTCTCTCTCTCTAGTACAAGGGAAAGAGGGAGGGGTATAGATGGTTGTGTGAAATGGATAGGTAATGTAATGTATGGGTGAAATTCTGGCTCCATTGAAATTAAATAGGAGTTTTACAATTAACATCAATGGAGCTAGGATTTCCCCCCATTTGTTGCAAGGCACATGAGGTTTTGTGACTGTTAATTTACTGAATTTGTTTCTAAAGGTGAGCTCACCGGTGAGACACAGATGATGAGCTGCTGGGTCTCTACTGTTGTTTTAATAGATTTTTTTTTTTTTTTTTGGTAGCCCCAGTGTCTATTCAGAGGGCACATAAGGCCCAATAAATTCCCCCTGCTTTCCCACCTAAACTGAAAAATGGGAATCCGTATCACATACCCGATAATGTCTGCAGCTTGGCTTTCTAGCAGAAGCGTGCAGACTCTAATATGCAAATGTGGCAAGCCCTACAGACGCCAAGTTACTGTAATTTTGTAGGATCTGAGCAGCATGAATATCTTTAATGCTGAATTAGTGATTATTATTTTGATGGGGAAGGGAGGACTTTCACAATATATCAGTATAGGAAAAAAAGTTAGATGAGGGTGGGCAATAGTTAAAATGACTTAAAATATTTGTTTTTAAAGTCTTGTCTTCACTGAGAAATGTGGAACAGAAATTTGCATAGTTAGGCCCCAGTCCTGCAATCTGATGTGCATGAGCAGACCCATGTGCACATAGGGAGACCCATGACTTCAACAGAGCTCCATGGATAGTGCCTGCTTCTGCTCAAATTCCAGTAAAGTCATTTGGGCTCCATATGGACACACAGGTCTCTCAGCAACAATCAGAGCTTTAGTAAACAAGGAAGCTCCTTTAAAAATGAGACTTTCTTATAATTATTAAAATTATGGTCTGAATACTATGCATACTGAGGTTTTAAGGAAATTAGCTACAGGATTTATTGTACCATGGACAACAGTGGAGGCACCAAAATATTTAGAGAAAAGCAAACATTGTTTCTCTAGGAGGAGAGAAGTGATCGCTATTGCCATTCCTTACATCCAGACTCTATCACTAGAAAATAGTGGAACAAATATTAAAAGCAGAAATCACTAAGTAGAGGAGAGTTTCAAAGAGACAAAAGGGAGTTAAATGTTCGGTTCCCATTGATTTCTTGAGGTTCAGAGTGGGGGGGGGGGAATTAGGTGCCTAATTGTTCTTTGTGTGTGTTTGAAAATCTCCCACCATCCCTCCGAGAGAGAAACTGCACCATAAGTCAGAATCTGCTTAGGTTTAATAAAGAATAAATCTTGCCTGAACAAACTTGATTGCTTTTTTTAAAATAGAATAAATCAGTAGGTGGAATGAAAATGGTAGATGTAATAGATTTAGATTTTAATAAAGCATTGAAACTGTCTCATGAAATGTTAATTGAAAGCTTAATTTGAATTATTTTAGTGGACTGTCATGGATTGAAACGCTAACGGGTGGTACACATGGAGTAATGATAAACAGCAATATATAGAGGTGGTATCTAGCAAAGTACCACCAGGATTGGTGTTCGGTGCCGTTTTATTTAACATCTTAATTTATGATCTGGAAGTGGGAGGGAATGGCTTTTTAGTGACATTTGCAAGTGGGACTAAATTAGGAGGTGTTGCGAACACTGACGAGGATGGGGCAATAGTACCAAAGCATGTAGCTGGACTGAAAACCTAGACACCAGATAAAATGAAATTCATCTTAAATACATGGTGAGTTGTGACCAGTGGGGGCCTATGATCTGCATGGCTCCACTGGCTCACAAACCAGCATAAGGATGAAACAGGAATACATGTAAGGGAAAATGATTGTAAAGGACATATACTCGGTGAGAGAGAGAAGGCTGCAAGAAATATAAGGGCTACACTGGACAGCAAATTAGATGTAAGTTTGTAAAGTAAGCAAGACCAGTCCAGTGGAGGGCTGCATATGCAAAAGCAAGAAACGAATAGTCCCTTCTAATAGGATCCTTACCTCCCCAGGAATGTTGTGTTCAATTCAGGGTACCACATTTCCCAAATACTAGTTACGAACTAGAAAGAGGACAGAAGTGGACAAAAAAAAATGATCACAGAACTGGAGAGATCAATATATAATGTAAAGGTTAAATAGTATGCCCCACCTGGCTGTGTGGTAGCTAACTATGGGGCTAGATAAGTCATCATACATTCAAAGGATGTAAATTCCAAGAAAGAGAAGAATTCTTTAGGGTTCAGTCCGACAATTGCTCCTTGCATGGTACCAGCTTGCTGAATTGGACCTTTTGTTAATAGAAAGAGATCCAACTAGTACATATGGAATGGAACTAGGAAAAAGACGATTTAGGTGGAAAGTCAGAGAATTTCCTGATAGTGAGCTGTTTTAAGCTATCAGATGTTGGATGTTTAAAACTAGGCTTGGCAACTGAAGTACAGGGAACAATCCTGCATTGAAGGGACAGGCACTGGATGATCGACTAGGCCAGGGGTTCCCAAACGTTTTGCCACCACAACCCCATTTTAATCAAGTATTTCCTGCCGGGACCCCAAACAGCATGGAAGATGCCATTTTGCTCTATGAAATGGTGTCTTCCACACAGTGTGACCTCTTACATATAGTGCATGCGAGGTCACATTGTGCAGGGGATGCCATTTTGTAGAGCGAAATGGCATCCTCTACGAATCGTGACCTTGCTCACACCATACATGTGAGGTCACGCTGTGTGGAGCAAAATGGCATTGTCCGCACAAGTAGGGATCTCCGCGACTCTATCTGCTGGTGGCATGACCGTGACCATTTTGGGTTGCGACCCACAGTCTGGGAACTGCTAGGTTAGGTCTTTTTACATCTCTGACTTCTGTAATTCTGGGAGCTGCAGGCAGGAGGAAAGAATTCTACCCTGACACCACTATGGAGTAAATAGTAAAGCAGAAAAATGATGAAAAAAGCATATGACATGTGAAAGTAAAACAGAATTACTCCTTAAAGAGGAGAAATACATTGGTGTAAGAAGCAGCAAAGGGATATATGAAGAAAAATAGACCAAGAGACTGGATGGAAAGAAGCTATGGGATGATGGTGGGATGGGATGTACTGTGCCAGCACAATGTACAAAACAAGGCTTGAAACCATGCGGTAATAACAAAAGGGAAAATTCCTATTTAAAAAAAAATGTATCTCAGGGTCAAATTGGAAAGAACAAGAGGAAACAGCAAATGAGCTGCTGCAAGAAGGGCCCTTCAGTGTTTATTGTGACATTTCAGATGCAATATAATGTACAGAGCCAATTCTCTTGTATCTAAATTCCCATTTAGGAGACAAATGACAGCATCCCGAAAACACCAAGCCCTTATGATTGGCATGGAGAGGGTCCCATCTGCATTTCTCCCTAAACTTTCTGTGTGGAAACAGGATCCGCCACTTTGACGCCAGCATGTTCTCCCTCTTCCTCTGGGCACTGCAGAAAGTGCTGTGTGGTTCTGATGTAGAGAGGAGGAGCCAGGAAGTGGGCAGACTTCAGGGGGCTGAGGTGGCAGTGCACATCTAAGTTACACCTGAAGTGGTTTTTCCGGAAATGTAATGCAGTGAGAGGGCATATGACATTTCTGCCTTAGCCCAGCCCATGTCAGGGCTCTCCTGCCTATAGTGGAGTTCTTGGGATGAGGGATGCCATCCAAGGAGCCGCACCAGAGCAGCTGCTGAGCTCTGTATGGCTCTTGGCACCCAGCAGATCTTGGGGAGTCCATGGAGTCTGTGATGATGTGCTGCACTTTTTCTTGGAAGAGAGGTGTTAAACCCTGTGCCTGACAAGGATGCAGGGCTCTATGAGTTCCCTGCTTCCTATCAAGGGAGGTATTGCAACAGGGAGGGGGTTCGTACAATCTACGCCACTCTGAAGCGCTCGCATGTCAAATCCTTATTTTGATTTCCTTGCACTGTCTTTGTAAAAAGCAACTTGGACTTTGAGGGCAATGGATTTCACCTCATCAGGAGTAAGGTGTGGATTTATGTGGTCACTGGTCACAAGGATTAAGATAATATTCAATCCACCCTTCACAGCTGACATTTGAAATTAGATTAAACCTGCCAAGATCCATCATATTAAAGTTGCTGATCTTTTACTGGAAGAGGCCTCCTTGTTCATGATGGAATGCATCAAAGGAGTGTTTTTCTAAGCAATGATCAGTACAGCAAGTGTTTTGCCAAAAATAATTGCCTTTTGTAACTGCTGAACAGCCATGAACAAAATAGGTGCTTTGAAAGCAGACGGTGGCCATACTACATGTAGACAGACAGTGTATTTGGAGATACATCAGTACTATTAGTTTCAGGTTTGTCGATCTTAATTTATCCACAAAACACTTACCACAAATGCAAGGCCTTAAATAAAAACAGACAAGTGGTGTGGTATCAAATTAACTGCTATTCTATTATAAGAATCAGGTTAACCAAATACAAACCAGGCAGGAAGTCCTTACCAAGCCCCAACCATACCTTTAGGTGTTGGCTACTTGCCCATTTTCAGGAACTTGCAATCTGTCTTAGTATGGGCCACAAGACAACCACCAAGTGTGCTAATTCTCTGTCCTTCCCTAAGGACAGCTTTCTTATACCCTGGCAGAATCCTAATGTAGTACACGGAGACTTTGAAATGGCATGTCCTTGCTGATTACAAAATAGGCTATTAATTGATTTAAGAACACGTTGCACCCACCGTGGGCACTGGGTGCGTCACTTGACCACAAAGTTCCTGTGTGAGCTTGGTCAAGTTACTTAGTCTTCTGTGCCTCTGTTCTCCATCTGCAGAATGCTCAGTGGCAAGAACAGCTCATCTGGACATAGATGGGAAAGTGTAAGCTGTGCTACAAATGAATGCGCAGCATCACTGGGCCCCTCTCTGCTTGAGGAAAGTGAAAACCTCATGAAGCTTAACTGCCCAAGGAGACTTGAATCTGGGCTTCCACGCAACACTGTAGACAACAGCACAGCACTCAGGATTGCAGGCTCAGTGCTGAGGATAGATCTAGAAGTGGGCATCTTGGTGAGATCAGTCACTGCCTGTGTACATACGGCTTTGAGTAACATTAAAATAATGGTGACAACCTCCCTCTCTCTTGTGTGCTACTCTGGAACTGCGAAACAGTGTGTGTGTTTGATGTGCAGTTAATGAACTTCCATTGTGCCAGGCAAGCATTGCAGAATGTCTCACGAAAATATCCTAATTAGTGAGTGGATTTGAGTAGACAGAAATATCAGAAGCACACCAGTGAGTGTAGCATACTCCCAGGAATTCCCATGAGGATGTTTCAGAATATCCTGTCTAGGTTCCTGTCTAGCCAAATGCAGTGGGGAATGGGGTTTGCTTTAAGGGACCATAAATTAAAGTACGTGGCTTAATTATGACAGAGTTTCTTGATTTCTGAGTGGTTGAAGCTGTTCCTATTTTTTTTTTTAATTTTCCCCCCGTTCTTTCTTTAAAATGTATTTTAATGCATTTGCTTGCACAATTGTTTTTAACTAGTAGGTCAGCCTGAACAGAGAGACCCCCCTCACATCTGGCTATAGCCATTCAAACATCTCATAATTCTTGGTGCTCTACACTGAAAATGGTTTGTGTTGCTCTGATCAGTTTGAACTAAGTTAAGTGTTGATTTTGATTTGAGAGACAGCAGTCTTTGTTAGAGGCAAGGTTTTGAGTGCATTTTCTCCTAATTCATTTTTATTTTCACTTAAGGTTTACAGGCAAGTGTCAGCAAAAATTAAGATTTGTCTGGAATAGGAAGTTATTCCTTTAAAAATTAAAAAAAAAAAAAAATTCACACACATCTGAAAAACCAAGAACCTTAACTGTTCTATACTCGGCTATTTACAGAGAATGTAAACAATGAAAGGAAAATGATATCTTTGAGGTGACAAATAGAAGCGACTGGAAACGCCCTGGGTAGGATGGTGGTGGAAACTATGTATTACCTAAGGCCTCATTTTAGGAATCTGATCAAAGGGACCTTTAGTCTGTACAGAGTCCCACTGATGTTAGTGGGACTTTTTCACAGGTGTAGGGCCTGCCCCTGTGAATCAGATTGCAGGACTGTGGTTTAAAATTTGAAGATACTATTGGTTGTCCTCAGAAATTATTGTCATTGTCGTCTGCTCTTTGACCATCTCATAATAAACAGCTCTCCAATTAGGGTGACCAGACAGCAAGTGTGAAAAATCGGGACGGGCGGGGGAGTGTAATAGGCACCTATATAAGACAAAGCCCCAAATATCGGAACTGTCCGTCTAAAATTAGGGTGACCAGATGTCCCATCTCCAATACCAAAAATCTTGATTCTGTTGTATCCTGATTCCTGTATAGTACCACTCTCTCACTTTTATTTTTTTTCCATATGTGCCAACTTTCCTTTAAGAGGAATAATTTTTGCTTAGCAACATAAATGCCATTTTCCTCACCCTGTCTCAGGCACATTAGACACAACAGGTATAGGTATCTTGTGTTTCTAAGCCACTACTATTTCTCTGTCTCTCCAAAAATCTCTCTCAGTCTAATATGTTTCAATGACATTTAAGGTACACCTGAATCTTTTTCTTTTCTTTTCTACAAATATCCTGATATATTTGCTTTTCAGTATTGGTGGGTTGATTTCCACTCCCCAGCCCCACCCCCGGGGGGACACATGTGTTTTGCAAAAAACAAGGCTGTGTGTCAGACACCCTTTCTTTACTGACAAACCTAGTTTGATTTGCAAGAGAGAATAGTATCCTGCTTTGCTTGTTCTATAGGAAACATGATGAGATGGTAATTTTAGCAAAGCTTGCATTTGGCAGAAGACAGTTTTAAAGCCTATGATATCTTTCTGCAAAACATGCGGAAAGGGCATGATAACCTCTCTCCCTTGGAATATGTTTTGAAGTGAGCATGTGACATAGTATGGATTGTCTTCATAAAATATTTTTGAGGAACGGAAACTCTATTTGAATGCTTTTTGGGAAATCGTTCCAGGCAATTATTTGTAGGCAAGTGTCACAGTGGAATTAACTATGTTAGTAGGTGCTTGGAAAAGCAAACAATAAAAAATGGTCTGCCTTGACTGCAAACAAAGGGCTTTAAGGAATGATGATCTTGAAGTATGATTCAAAATGAGGCATTCTGGATTCTTTTATGACTCTGTCCCAAACTTCCTTCATGACCTTTAGCGTGTCATTTAACCTCTTCAAACCTCAGTTTCTCCTTCAGCTTCCCCAAGTATTTTAGTGCTTATTATGATTGAAGAGGAGATACAGGAAAATAAAGATGTAGACATGTGGATTTAAAGTAGCAGGTCATAATTTTGTTAACTTTACTATTAAAGGGAGGGACTGATCTCTCCCACCCTCAAAATTACAAGGTATTAATTGGATCTAGTGCAGACTTAAAGGAATAATTGTTGGCTACCTTTCACCAAACTCCTACTACCAAATTCATGAGTCAGCCTAATGCCAAACCCTTATCTCTCTTCCCATGAGGAGGAATGAGAGTGTAGACAGGAATAACTAAGTCTGCAAAACTTAAGACCTTCCCATACCTCACAAGCTAATGGAGAACAGGGTCCACCAATCTGGGTACAGTGATTGGGCTTACCCCAGAGCTGGCCTCTCAAAGCCTTCTGTGTGCACTGGATGCCAGCCACAATTTGCAACACTATTTATTCACATTTTATTGTCACAATCTCCTTTGGTATCAGAGGGGTAGCTGTGTTTGTCTGGATCTGTAAAAAGCGACAGAGAGTCCTGTGGCACCTTATAGACTACAGACGTATTGGAGCATAAGCTTTTGTGGATGCATCCGATGAAGGGAGAAGTGGTGGATGTGGTATACCTAGACTTTACTAAGGCCTTTGATATGGTCTCGCATGATATTCTTATCGATAAACTAGGCAAATACAACTTAGATGGGGCTACTATAAGGTGGGTGCATAACTAGCTGGATAACCGTACTCAGAGAGTAGTTATTAATGGTTCCCAATCCTGCTGGAAAGGTATAACAAGTGGGGTTCTGCAGGGGTCTGTTTTGGGACCGGCTCCGTTCAAGATCTTCATCAACAACTTAGATATTGGCATAGAAAGTATGCTTATTAAGTTTGCAGATGATACCTAACTGGGAGGGATTGCAACTGCTTTGGAGGATAGGGTCATAATTCAAAATGATCTGGACAAATTGGAGAAATGGTCTGAGGTAAACAGGATGAAGTTTACAAAGACAAATGCAAAATGCTCCACTTAGGAAGGAACAATCAGTTTCACACATACAGAATGGAAAGAGACTGTCTAGGAAGGAGTATGGCAGAAAGGGATCTAGGGGTTATAGTGGACCACAAGCTAAATATGAGTCAACAGTGTGATGCTATTGCAAAAAAAGCAAACATGATTCTGGGATGCATTAACAGGTGTGTTGTGAGCAAGACACGAGAAGTCGTTCTGCTCTACTCTGCGCTGGTTAGGCCTCAGCTGGAGTATTGTATCCAGTTCTGGGCACTGCATTTCAAGAAAGATGTGGAGAAATTGGAGAGAGTCCAAAGAAGAGCAACAAGAATGATTAAAGGTCTTGAGAACATGACCTATGAAGGAAGGCTGAAAGAATTGGGTTTGTTTAGTCTGGAAAAGAGAAGACTGAGAGGGGACATGATAGTAGTTTTCAGGTATCTAAAAGGATGTCATAAGGAGGAGGGAGAAAACTTGTTCACCTTAGCCTCTAAGGATAGAACAAGAAGCAATGGGCTTAAACTGCAGCAAGGGAGGTTTAGATTGGACATTAGGAAAAAGTTCCTAACTGTCAGGGTGGTTAAACACTGGAATAAATTGCCTAGGGAGGTTGTGGAATCTCCATCTCTGGAGATATTTAAGAGTAGGTTAGATAAATGTCTATCCGGGATGGTCTAGACAGTATTTGGTCCTGCCATGAGGGCAGGGGACTGGACTCGATGACCTCTCGAGGTCCCTTCCAGTCCTTGAATCTATGAAGTGGGTATTCACTTATGAAAGCTTATGCTCCAATACGTCTGTTAGTCTATAAGGTGCCAAAGGACTCTTTGTCACTTTTTAGAATGGTACTGTCCCTTATCCAGATCCCTTTTGGGGTCAGGAAGAAATCTTCCCTCAGGGCACGAGTAGCAATATATCCAGTGGTGGCTGCGTTCCCTCCCCTACCCCCTTTCTCACAGCATCTTGGAGGCTTATGGATGCTGCAAGGAATGAAAGAACACTGGGCATCTCGCCAGTCTAGTGCAGAGAGAGAAAAAATTCCAATCTGTAAAAGATCATCTGCCCAGACCCTCAGCAAGCTTGAAAACCCAGTTCTGACAGCTACCCCTCGTAGAGGGCATGGCCTGTGAGGAAGCTTTCAGCAGCAAGATGTCTGCTGAGTGCCTGGGAGTGCATGAAGGGAGGAGAGAGGGCTTGCTGGAGCCAGTCTGCTTCCTCACCTCCTCTCAACTGGTCAGTGGGTGGGCATGGGAGGCAGAGTGAGTGGAAGGCACCAGGCAAGAGTCCAGGTGTCAGAGGGGATGCCCTCTCTCCCACTCCCCTGGACTCAGCTCTTCCCAGACAATCCAATCAGCCACCTTTCCCCTCTATACCTCACCAAGGCAGGAAGAGGCATTTTATGATGTAGTATCACAAAAATGTTGTTTGGCCAACAATTTTATACTCTTCTTAACAGCTATGTCTGTAAATGCTGCAAGTTCGTTACACCTTGTGAGTGCTCCAACACTTTATAGGGTAAGACATGGCCCCTGCCTGGAAGAGCACACATTCTTGCATGGGATCGTCCTATGTTAAATAATTGTTTGAATAATGGACATAAGCTTCTCTTCTATTCCTTGATCTAGAGTGACCAGATGTCCTGATTTTTGGGTCTTTTTCTTATATAGGCCCTATTACCCCCCACCATCTGTTCCGATTTTTCACATTTGCTGTCTGGTCACCCTACCTTGATCTGAGGTTAAAAGGGACCTATGCACTTTTCTAGGTATTGAAGAGGAAATAGCTTGTGGTTGATGTTCCATGGCTGGGGCTAGAGGGGGTGTCTAAAAGCATTTCATCTAAGCAAAGCTAAAGCAAAGCTAAAGCACTGTTTTGACATTCATATTTTGTGTGTCACAATTGAGTTTAAACAACATTATAAATCAGTGATTTAACTGTAAGACCTTTTTGTGTATCATCACCTCTATTCAAACATGGTTCAGAATTCCTGTCGTTTTTACTTCTTCCCTGCCCCTACAGATAAGCCAAACTGAGGCATCTTATCTGCAGTCTCCATTTCTCCCCTATTCAGTCCCCTGGAACTTTGAGAGTTTGGAAAATTGGAGCAGGATCTGAACCACCCCTGGTTTCTGGCTTTGTAAGCACCACCTTACATTTGGTCCAGTTTTACTTTCGACCCCAAATACAGTATATAAATTCTTTTAGCTCAGACCTGTATTTGGATAGTACATTGCTAATCTGTATATAAAATGGTGCCTGATGGTATGTTCTTTTCATTTCAGTCCTACATGGAAGACCATCTGAAGAATAAAAATCGTCTGGAGAAAGAGTGGGAGGCCCTTTGTGCTTATCAAGCTGAACCCAATGCTATGACCATTGCCCAGAAGGAGGAGAATGTCCAGAAGAATCGGTCTCAAAGTGTCGTAACGTGTATGTACCCTTGAAATTGGAGTGAATATATATTAATTCCTTGATGTTCTCCTTACCACCTTTTGGTAAAGCATTATCAGAGCTATATGTGAAGGGCAAAGCATTATGCAAATCAGTGTTTGTTTCTATCTAAAAGAAAATCACAGCTTTCAACATTTGCTTGATATGCAGCCTGTTTGTCCTGTCAGACATTTGACTTGTCTCCTTATGTTTTACTTGAAAAATGTATAGCTATATCACACGACACTTCAGAACAGTGACAGCAAGTGCTCTACCATGTGAATCAACACCCAGCATGCTTTTCAAACATTGTCATGCAGTTTCTGTGCACGATCAGCAGTTATGGTTATTCAGTACAAATAAGCTTGGCTTGGCTTTAGATGAGCTGGTATCCTGTTAATTCAAAGCAGTAATACCAGCAGTTTGTAACGAGAGCCGGAGTAATCTGTTCATCAGATACTCAGCTGTAGTGAGTGAGCCCCGATAGGCTTAATTGGAAAAGCTTAGGAGCTGGCCGCTGTTCTCTGTTAGGCTTAGGACGAAAAACAAGGCTGAAAGTGGCCAATATTTGTATTCCTAGAATCTGTTGGGTTTTTTATGTAAAAGGCCGTCTTTGTGAGTAGAAATACCAGCAGCATATCTACTGTATGTATTTTCTACTAGATTACACCACTGGCTCTAACTAACATTATTTGCTAAATGTTGAGCCCCAAAAACAGAGAAATTTGACCACAATTTTTATTAAATAACCAGTGGAACAAAACCTAAACCAAGAACAGTCAGGACCCACAGCTGCAATGGCAGCTTTATTTCAAAGAGTGCCTGCAATCCAGCTATGTGGTTTGGCAGATACCATAAACCATTTAATTTTTTTAAGTGCTCTTAAAACATTAATTTTCCCTATGACAGCTGCAAGTGTACGTTGTACAGTTGGGGAAATGGAGACAGGTAACACATTGAGTCAGAGCCAGGATTAGAGCAGAAGGGTTGCTAGCGCCACATTACTACTTAACTTAGCCCTTCAGTGCATGGCAGCTTGGGAAGCCCTTTAATTCTGCTTGGTTATGATCAAGGTTCCCTTCCCAACACTATCTTTCCTAAGAGTACATAAACCAGAAGAATACAGAGTGGAGAATAGTCAATTTTGCACTATCAATTCGCTTTGGTGACTGTGTGGAGCTGACCCAAAGCCCACTGAAATAAAATTCAAGATTTCAGTGGGCTTTGGAATCAAGTCTATTGAAAAGTTTCTATCTCAGAAGTACAGTAATAAGCACCAAGTTCTGGCAAAGTAACTTTATCCACCAGAGCTAAAGAATTGCAAGACTTTTGCATCCTTTTAAGTGCTAATAGGAAAAAAATATTTGCTGACATAGCATGGAGCAGTTTATCACTCTTGTTAACAGATCCTGCTCAAAATGAATCTTCTTAAATTGTACTTGTGAGTATGGACTTGCAGTCATTCCATTGTAAGCTGCGATCTATCCCATCTCATAAACTAAGATGGATCATCCCTGGTTAGCAGTTCAGTGGAAGGCTGCCAAGGAAAGCATAGATGCTCCCAGAAAAGATATTGGTTGTTCTGCAGGTGACTCTTCCCTTTGAGTCCAAGCTGAACTAATCCTGTATGGTAGTAGGGGATACTGTGCTGTGGAGAGGTGACAATTTGGCTGAGATTTAAAATGGAGGTATTTTAGTCCAATAAAGATCCCATAGTATTTTTGCAAAAATAAGAGTGCTAAAACCCCGTTTCCTGGGAAAATGTAAATGTTGGAAATTGCATTCTGCCTAGTAATGTACTTGATGTTCCCCTAGTAGTCTGAATTGGACAGAGTAAGCTTCACGTTCTTTCCTAAATTGTAACATTGTTGCTGTGCTGTGTTAAAAAGAGGTATTTCAGTGATGGGTGAAGAAATGTGAGCCAGAACTTCAATGGTTACATTTTGATCGGTTGATGGTTATATATTCGTATGGAAAACTATATACCCTTTTTAAAAATAAATGACCCATTTAGTAAGTAAATTTTTTGGTAAAATAATGGTTTCTATGAATTCTCTACCATGCATGTTGTCCTTGCGTACCTTGCACGAATGGTACTGTGAAATAAATTAACTAGATTTCAATACAAATGCGAGAAAAGTTAACCTTTGGCTAATATCAAGTGAACTAAGTGCAAAGTAGGATCATGTGTAGCTTTACATAATCTTCAAGCTGTTTAGTTTTTATTTTTCAACAGTTCACAAGTTCCACAGTTCAATACAGTGTTTTACGTGTATATATAAGTGTGGCAAAAAAAATCACAAATGAAGCATGGGGAAGGCTTGTCCAGTGGTTAGGACACCAGTATGGGACTTGGGAGATATTGGTTCAATTCCTGCTTTACCACAGATTTCCTGTATGACCTTGGGCATGTCACTTAATCTCTCTCTGCCTCACTTCCCCATATAAAAAATAATGGGGAATTTCCCTAACTCACCACGATGTTGTGAGGATAATAAATACATAGAAGATTGTGCATTGCTGTGGTGGGCTATATCAGTACCTAAGTTAGATAAAGACACCTAATTTTATATAGCACCAGCTAAAAGTGTGTGTGTGAGATGTTTTCTCCTTTGCAGACCCCCAGGTTATTGAGCTTTCCTTTCCTCAACTTTCCCATCTCGCACGTCTCGTTGTCACATGTCGTTTCTGATCTGGCCAGAATAATAGTAAATGCAAAGAACTAGTCTGATGTTTAGCATAGCTTTAGTAGTTGTATCTTCTCTCTCACTTTTATAGTTCCTTTCATAGCTGTCCACCCTGTTCCCTTTTTCATCTTTCTAACTTTCTTGTGGGTCCTCTCCAGGTTTCTTTCTCTTCTTTCTTTCTCCTCCTTCCTGCCTTTTTCTGCTGCTGCTTCTACTCTGCTTTGAACTTAATCAGTACACAGTTCCTAGCAAAATTATTAGTCAACAGAAGTTGCACCAGTCACTATTTACCGTTATTGTCTCCACAAAGAACAGATGTCCATAATTGCTGAATATGTTTTTGGAGAGTGACTAGCGGTTTCTGGAGGCTTTGGTGTGTCAACAAACACATATGAACATAATGGGCTCATTGCCAACACTCGATGCCACCTGAAAGCAAACATAGGCATAAACTCTTAAGAAAACATGTCCATAACTTACCCTGGGAGCTTTCTTGGGAGTAAATGGGACTTCTTCCATTTCATCACCAGACGCTTTTCAAACATATTACTCCTCTCACCCTTCAATAAACCTACCATGGCACCATAATAAGATGGCACCACTGATGTGGTGTATCATGACAAAGTATTAAATTAAAAAAATTAACTGATTCCCGGACTTATTGATCTGACACTTAGTTTGACTCTCCAATAGAAAGCTAACACCAGTTTACTAAACCTTAATGAGTCACTGTCTCTCTCGTTTATCTGTTACTTAAAAATGTGGTGCCACATTCTCTTTGTTGATTAGTTAGTTCAGGGTCCCTGCCTTCCAGTGGCTGAGACTTCTCCTAAGTGCCTATTTAGCTCCATGAAGCGTGAGGGTTTGTCTCCAGACCACATTTAGCACATTTAAGCCACGTGCTTCCTGTAGCCAGAAAATTGCAGAGCTATAATTCTTCTTCATACACCCTTTACAATAAGCAAGGTTGTGAAGTTTTTCTCTGACCAATCACTGCCACCCTTATGATCTCAGATGTCACTAGGCCCTAAAGCTGCCCATGGTAAAAATATCTGTAATACATTAGCGTTCTTGTAAAGAAAAAAAACACGCATACACACTCTGAAGTAGTCAGAAATCCCTATTGTGCTGTGCTATATATGTTTGAGCAGAATGAGCTTTGTCATTCTTCATTCTGAGAATGGCACCTGAGTATGTCTACACTGCAATCTAAGGTATGACATACCTGTGCTAGTTTTACCTGCACGGGCTTGGCTAAAAATTGCAGTGTAGATATGGCAACACGGACTTCAGCACTGCGAGTAGGTCCTCCGGGTCCCCAGTGTGCCACACAATTTGCCCTAACGCCTGTAATGCTATCTACACTGGTGTTTTTAACCAGGCTAAGGCAGGTGTGTCTGCCTGAGCTGCAGTTACACCTCGGATTGCAATGTAGATATACCCCAAGTACGCATCTCTCCTCCTAAGATATCTACTACAACTAACGTTTTGGATCATAAATCTTTTTTTAATTTTGTATAGTGGTTTCACAGGGAAGCCTGAGCTGAATAGCTTGACCACATTTTTTTCTCTGTCTTTTGGTGTTCCTCCTGTTTTATGTTGATGTGCCACTTATGGAGTAATTTTATGAGAGGAGCCAAGAGTAGCTCAGTCCTTCTACATTATTTTTGCATCTCTAATTGGATTTCGGCAGAAGTGCTCCCATTGCTGGGTTAATTTTGCTGATGAGATCAAATGGCTGTAAATAACATTTCATGAGATCATACAACTGAGAAATCCAATCTATCTGATGTAAAACACAAGGTGGTCATTCCATCTTGTTTACATACTCAATACCCACCTCACCCCTCAAAAATAAAAGTAGGCAGATATAATGTCTTCTCATCTTATTTCCTTGTGTGTTAATTGTGCTATTGGATGTCCCATTAAATGTTACACAGTGTAGAGAATTAATAAAATTGGGACACAATTCTATTAGTGCTAATGGGCCAAATCATGGCCTCGTTAGTGTGATGATGCAGGGAGACCAAAAGCCCATCCCTGCAAACTTGCATAGGCTACCTTCATCATCAATAGTACCGGGAGAGTGGAAGAAAGCTTCTCAGAGCTGCACAGATGGGTGAGAGGGGGTGAGGAACAGGCAGGGCCTTGACTTCATCCAGGGCTGACAAGAGGGGAGGAAAGTTAGAATGGTTGTACCGTGTCCCTGAGTTCAGGGGGGCCACCAAAAAAACTTCTGTAACATGTGTGAATAAAGTGAACATGATGTACCAGGGCCCCAATATTCTTTCGACAGGCCTAGCTCCATCCAACTACTGCACTGAGCAGGATAGCTCTGCCAGATCATGTATTGTACTGGACACCGTTTACTCTCTCCCAGCAGAAGTGGGAGAGGGACTCTGAATCACACGTTCCCTCCCACGCTGCTCCAGCAGCAGCCCAACAATGTGCTGTCCCTTAATCAGGGCAATTTGTTATATCACAATCCAGCCATAAATTGCATTTTGCTGTTCCTGTTAGAAATAATCAGAAATGCAAGGTCTGCGTGTATTAACTCCTGGCTTTATGTTTCAGAACAATATCATTTTATAAAGAAGCCAGATGGAAAAGACTATCTCCCTGCAAGTGCAGGCTTGTTCTCTACAGATTTTTTTTTTTTTTTTTTTTAGGATTTTTTCCTAGTCTAGTCTGAAATTTCATGAGCAATGGAGCTTGTCCCTCTTCTTATGTCAGACTGTTCCACATCTGGTAGATTGTTACCGTGAGAAAATGTTTTCGGAAGTTAGCCTCTAAAAGCTTCTTTCAAAGAGTTTCATTTCATGAATGAAGTTGGGACTGTAGCAAAGCTAAGCCAACTTAGTAGTTAAACTAAAATAATTCTCCCCCAATATTTTACATTGTCTGCTTTTGAAATGTACATTAGTTTGCCTTTAATTATTTTTAACTTAACAAGTGTGGAAAATTTGGGTGGAAATGCTATATTTTATTTTGCCTTTACAGATGATCATTCCAGGATATGCTTGAAAGCTGAAAATAGCCATGACAATTCAGACTACATCAATGCCAGCCCAATTGTAAGTACAGTATCCAATGTGAAGTAATCCAAATAATCCAGCTTTTATCCTTAGGCTATCATCATAAAATGTTAACTTGATGCAAGGCACCACTGTAATAACAGTGTCTTGGGTCTAGATCTACCTCCAGTTCCCCAACATTAATGACTCAAGCCATCACTTGGGAGTGCAAATACATAAATTCCATA
This sequence comes from Malaclemys terrapin pileata, assembly GCF_027887155.1. Classification (NCBI taxonomy): domain Eukaryota; kingdom Metazoa; phylum Chordata; order Testudines; family Emydidae; genus Malaclemys; species Malaclemys terrapin. The sequence goes on from NC_071506.1 coordinate 266,951,769, forward strand.
CACTTGCACATAATGCCTTTGAAGATTGTAGACAAAGAACAATAATGCCAATAGATAACGAGTCTTAAATCTACATATTATTTTCCAGTACCTGACAGTAGTGACTTGGCAACTGCACAACTCAGCACGGTACATTTAATTCAACAGACCTTTTCCATTATGTAAGGAGGTTTGCCTGCCTTTCTGTCACTCTCTAAGTTTTCACTCTTACATGGTAGTTTTTAGGATAGGGAAAGTATTAGAATGTTTCTGTAGCCACAGAGAGCTGGGCTTTGCTTCTTGTAAAGCCAGTCAAATTTCAAAGGTGACCCTTCCTCTTTCCCTCCTTCATTTGTTGCCTTCCTGGTGCTGAGTGATTTACTTCTGCAGCTGTCCGTGTCTATCTCTGATCTTGCTGTTCTCAAAGCAGAGAATGTAATCTCTTACCACCACCTATATTATAATTCAAATGCCAATTTAGGTCAATGCAGTTCTTAGGTCATATCCCTCCAAACTTTCTAACAAACCTTCTCCCATCCCCACACAAATTGAATATGCATCTTTTATTTTGTCCGTGAAAGATACCAGAGCAATCATTTTAGAGACCAAAGGCCTCTCTGTTTTTTAGGTACAGAACAGGTATGGCACAGCCCGCAGCATTGCCCTATCATGGTGTCTCAATCCTGACATGGTAGAACCATCTCTAGGCATGAGGAAGTAGTGTTCTCCCATTGTCCACTTCGTCCTTGCCTCTCTGAGGCTGCCAATTGGGGGGCTATTTATACTGGTGGTTTTTATTTGTGTCACTTTAGGACACTGAAAATCATTAGAAGGAAATAACTTTGACTAAACATTTAGGCTGGAGAATTAGGTAACACTGTAACATGCTATGTACCCTATTACTGGCTCCTGGACCCGTTTCCAGTGTCACTCTCTCAGTTAAATCATTTTGTGTGGACTATGCAACTGGCAAATTGCAACAGAAAGGTTTGAAATTGCAGGTTGTTTCCTTCCAATTTTTGTTGACAACGCTTCCCTTTCTAAAAGAGCATCTTGTTGGGATTGTACTCTGAGCTACACATCTGGTATTTTGAGCAGAATTTGAAAGGTTTGATTTTCTTGAGTATAAAACAGTTTAATGAAAAACTCTCCAGAGACTCAGTACAAGATACCAAATCTCCTGAAAGTCTTTAGGGTGCTGTGGAGTATCAGTGTTTTGTGCCTAATATGTACTCTGGGGACCAGACCACCAGTCCAGTTCTGACTATTCTAATGTTCAGTTGTGCAAAGCAGCCATAAAAGTCAGTGGATCTAGGCCATATGAGGATGTAAGAGAATCTTTTGGTGGCATACTAGCCATTTGTGGCTCCTGCCCTAGGGAAAAGGGGAATGACCAGAGTATCACTACACTCCAGGGATTCCCAGTTGCTGGGATGGCCCCTTGGGGTCAAGGGCAGCTGAGCATAAGTTAGAACAGCCTTTAGGCTGCCCTATATCTGTCTGGGACTGGACCATTCCCTGGTCAGCATGAGGATCAGGGGATCATAATGGTGGCTTAAAGCCACCTTTTCACACTCCCTCACTCTCCCATTGTGCACTGTGCACAACTCAACCAGACCTGAGGTTCTGCCTCTGGAGCTTCAAGGCTTCTTTCTTTCACATCTTTCATTGTTTAATTGTCTTCAGGACACAGTCAATGAGTCATGTTTGATCAAACCCGCAAAGCCTTTAGTCTTGTCAACATTTAAAAGGCTGCAGTGGCACAGCTGCAATGGTGTAGTGCTTCAGTGAAGCTGCTTTCTACATGGATGGAAAGGCATCTCCTGTTAGTGTAGGTAATCCACCTCCCCGCGAGGTGGTAGCTATGTTGCCAGGAGAAGCCCTCCTGTTGACTTAGCACTGTCTACAGTGGAAGGGAGGTCGGTATAACTGCATCACTCAGGTGTGGATTTTCTACACCCATGAGTGACATAGTTATAGCATCCTAAATTGCTACTGTAGACCATGCCTTAGTTTAATTGTACGAATTGAGAGGTTTTTCTCTGAAGACAGGAGTGGCAGCTGTAAACAGAAAACATGATATTCTGTTTTCTAAGGGCTATGATGTGAACCGCTTATTTGTATTAGTGAGCACTTACTCACACCACTACTCTTGTAGTAAGAGTCCAGCAGTCTGGCCTTCATTGTCTGATATAGCTGTAAAGTGCCCAGAGTGCTTGGGAATGGACCCATATACAAATCTCTAGGTTATCTGTTCCTTGAAATGTTTTTATTAAATGAAAATGCACCGAAGTTTGAGGTGATGGGATAGGTGCAGGCACCAGAGAAAGGTGTCCTCATAGGTGGGAATGGAGCCCCCAGAGTCAGTGCAAAGGCGCAGAACCTTTGTGTGGATAGTCGTGCCAAGAGCTGCAGTATGTTGCAGGATCGAGCCCACAGTCTGGGGACAACTGCAAAGAGAAACTTGTGAGTGTTCACCCCACAGGAGGAAACAATCTGGCCCAGGTTTATTGAAAGGCTGTGGAGATCAGACAAGCACAGTCTGTGTTACATGAAAGAAGGAAACTGTTGCAAGATTAGAATTGTTTCCTAAGGATTTGTTGGGTTCAATTTTAACTGTTTGCAAACCAACAGACTGAGTATGTCATTCCCGAAGATGATGCAGTGGGAAGTTTCTGGGGAACAGTGACCCATCCATAAGACCACAGTGGAAACCTAGTTGTCAGAAGCTCTTTAAGTTTAAGCGAAGCAAAGGATGTTTTGTTTTAGCTAGATTTGTTAATTTGGTATCAGTTCATCAGATAATGGAGGGAAAGACTGAGCCATTCTAGTTTGTAGCAAATCCTGAGACTTCCCAATCCTTCCTCTCCCCAGATCTGGACCCATTTAGAACTAGTCCCTAAGAGCACATAGAAAGCTTGATCTGTAGTCCTTGCCCACTTGAGACAGTCATTGAAGGCAGAGCCTAATGTCTATACTGCGTATTGCTGTTGCTTTTGTCTGACATATTTTCTCTTAGCTTGATTAGCTACATACACCTCTACCTCGATATAACGCTGTCCTCGGGAGCCAAAAAACCTTACCGCGTTATATCAGAATTCGTGTTATATTGGGTCACGTTACATCAGGGTAGAGGTGTACTTGGTTTGTTCGTTCTTGAAACATACAGTAGATTTGAAATACCAGTGATTCCTCCTTTACTCATTCTTGCAATAATCATACCATATCTTTTTTTAGAATTCTGCCTTTCAGTTTAAATAACCTCAGTAATTATCATGTCAATACAATGACGTTTTTGATGCACTTATGCCTTGGCGTGCTTGGACTGGAAATGAGTATTGTAGTGTACTGCAATGTGACCATTAATAACACAAGATCAGTACAGTCTGAACTGAACTAGAAGAGGATTTTTTCCCCTTGCCTATGTGAGCCGTCTGATGAGGGTGCAGTGTAAAATAAAGCAATTATATTCAAGACTCAGAAAAGGAGGCTTCCAGGGGTGTACTTGTAGCTGTGTATATCCAGCTTTGGGGTCAGTGGTCCCATCTCCAGCTGGGGCTCACTCAACCTTGATTTAAGTCTAAATGAGTGCAGCAATACAGGCTGAAAACAATTCTCCACACTACACAATGAGCTGGCCACCTGCCCACGTGTTTCTTTCTTTTTAAAAAAGCTACCCCTTCAAGACCTCCATTCCTCCCAGTATGTTATGAAAACTGGGGTTAGACTCATGGCCTCAACATGGTTGAAAGTGTGTGGGGAAGGTCAGTAGAGCGATTTAATCAATGCTCTTTCCTTATCCCTTTAATTTTATTCTAGTGTAAAACAAGGCAGAAGGGATTCTTATGAAATTCCATGGAGTGAAAGTGAGGTGGAAGTCTGCTTTCCTTTCCTCTGAAATAACATAAAGTACTAAGATGATAACTCTGCCACCGGCAGTTGAATGAAAAGCTTGCAATTACAGCACAAGGAGACCCTGACTGTGCAGAATAAAACTGTGATAATTACATCTGTCATATTTGTACTTAGTCCTCATTAAATTTCAGGGAAATCATCCAGTAGTAAATAATGTGCAATCTCTGCTTTTAAATCAGAGGTCATGAAAGTAAATGGGAATTCTGTTTTTCCTCATAGGGTGTCTGAGAGGAAAAAAAAAACCCATCAACTACATTAAAAACTCAGCTTGCTTATTATTGAAGACACCAGACTGAGGAATGTCATTAGCATGACAGTTTGTTCAAAGCTTACAAATTTTATCATGGAGAATAGACACTGAAATTCATAATGGCATTCACAACCAGATTTGCTGCTTTCAATCCATAATGGTTTTTAAAAGAAGGATTTTTAAATTGTTTTAAATTTTAATTCAAGTATAAAGATAGGGACCAATTACCACCCCACCTTTTTTTTATTTTAATGTAGAGATGAAAGTAATGACTAAATAGTACTGTATTTGCTGGTTAGGGTTACTACTAGGGAAAGAAATTGCAGTGCTAACACAAGAATATTTACAGTCCCTGTAAGTAATGAAAGGATATGTGGGAGTAAACTGTATTAATGTTGCAAAAAACATCAGATCTGAGAACTGCATTTTAAATTGCTTTGTTTTATACGTATATTTTAAGGCACTGGTCAGTGCTTAACCTGCTTTCCTAGCATTATAATGATAAAAACTGTGGAAACGATAGATGTACCAGTCTTACATACAAGGTGGATATGCTGTTTCCAATCTCATACCAGTACAAATTAGGAGTAACTGTTTCAGAGTAGCAGCCGTGTTAGTCTGTATCCGCAAAAAGAACAGGAGTACTTGTGGCACCTTAGAGATATGCATCTGAAGAAGTGGGCTGTAGTCCACGAAAGCTTATGCTCTAATAAATTTGTTAGTCTCTAAGGTGCCACAAGTACTCCTGTTCTTTTTAGGAGTAACTGTATTAGTCAGTGGATTTAAATCCATGTAAAAATGGTATAAATGAGCTCACGTCTGACCCAGCATATCAGTCTGTGTATAGTAATGATCCTAGGGGTCTATGAATATGTCAGTGTAATAAATTTATAAATTACATAAGATTTCATAATGATTAATGATGCAAGTATATACTTATGCCTTTAGTTTGCTCTTTTATGAACAATAGTTAACAGGTACCTACAAATAACTTAAATCCAAATACAATACAGTTGGCTGATTTACAACTGGAATATACTGATTTTATTAGCAAGATCAGTGAAATCCTGCAATAGCCTCATTTGTGTCTAAAACACCCAATGAAACGATGAGTTTTACTGTGAGTATAAATTAATGAGATTTGTGCAAAGTCTTAGCATGGACAAGTTGGATAGTGTTGTATTCAGAAAAACAAAAAGCAGAATTAAAGCAGTAGTTTTAATTTTGTACCAATGTAATGATGGAAATATAATTATGTAGTATGATAACCTGAAATTATTGCTGTTAAAGTTGGGCACTACTAATCATGACATTATATTCATTGTGCTGTTCTCCTGTTTAAGATATTGTATATCAACTTTCATTTTAAAATACCCTAGAAAGCCACAAGATATGTTATTAACCCATCTTAGGTTTGAGTTATTTGATTTGATCTTCTACAAAACTCCTTTTCTGACAATAAGTCTGAATAGGATAGATAGTTCCTTTGAGGTTCTTTTTGCGTAGTTTTTCTTTCTTGTGAACTTTTAGCAGTGATAGTAATCAAAATCAATGCAGTTAATTGCACTTTGGTTTGTAGTGGTCCTTGATCCTTTCCTTTTCCCTTCCCCAAATGAAATCATGGAAAAATAGACTGGTACATTATCACACAACCTTTTCTGCCATTCCTGTGCAGCAGTGGAAAATGAAAATTCCATTATAGTAGAGCATTTGTAATAATTGCACCACTTTCTTTCTAAAAATGGCTGAGCCATTTACTGCTGATGTAAAGCATGTGAACTTTGAGCTTTGGGGCGCGGCGGTAGGTGCAGAGAGAAATCTTGTTCTCATTGAACAATTACATATGTAACATGTTTTCTAAAGATTGTTCCAGGACAAAACTTTAGCAAACCAGACCTGTTGATTTTTGTTTTAATAAGCTGTTAGTTTGGGGTCCGATGTTTTTCTGCTCTGGATTACTTGTTTTTCATCTAATTTGGGGGAAGAAAGTGGGTAATGGATCCTGGAGGGAGGATAGTGACTAGGTGAGGATACAAAATGCTGTGCTTTGCTCAGTGATCAGTTGGTTTAAAAACCATTACTGATTTTATTTATTTATTCCAATTATTATTAACTACAATAAAAGAAGGCCCATCCGGTGCCTATGACAGTCTTTTAAAAGTACATTAATAAACAAATAGACCCATCAATTATCCAGATCACATATCAAATTTGATCAAAGTGGTGACTTTTCAAAGTCTTCCTAAAATATGTAGTCTTTGAAGCTGTAAATATAAAAAAAGTTAACAAAAACAGGCATTATGTTTAATTAGTTTAGTCTTTGCTCTATTTTTGTTCAATTAAAGATAATTTAATAGCATGATGGGGCTTTCTGCCATCTTCTATTTGCTCTGAGCGTACAAAGTGTTCCTGCTTATAATTATTTTCTGTACAATAGAATGTGCTCAGAATGTTAACGCTTGTAATTGTCTTCTGAGTTATTGTTAAATTGATGATACATTTCACCACTTTGTGCTCATTATGATGTTTGCCACGTTCCAAACAGCACCTTTGTGACAGTAGCTGATTAATGCTGAAATGCCAAGAGTGGCCTGTTCCTGATTTATCAGATAGCTGAGTGTTTAGAAGTATTTCTTCCATGACAGTGCTACTTACATCATCACTGACTTCTTGTGCCTTTGTTTTCTGGTGTATACACATGCACGCACACAGGTGATTGGTTTTAAAAAAAATCCAAACAAATTATGATCTTTAATACTTATTTGCTTTGGCTGAAATTTTCAGAGAGAAGCCTAAAGTCGGGCTCCTAAATCTGTAATTAGATATCTAAATAAGTGGCCTGCTTTCAAAAGTGCTAAGTACACTGCAGTTTCCATTGAGGTCAGTGGGACCTTCTGGGCAGATTGCTTTTGAAAACCAAACTATTTAGGCCCAGTTCAGCAAAGCAATTAAGTCTGTGTTTAAGTCCCATTGAAGTCAATGGGACTTAATCACATGTTTTGCTAAATTGAGCCCTTATTTAGATGCCTAATTTTAAACTTTATTTTTGAAAAATGTGGTCCTTCTTACCCGATTCCCAAATTTTGCTGATAATCATATTTCTGTTTATGAAAAAAAGCTATTTTTTTCTTGGTCTCAAAATACCTGCAATACTAAATGTCCTGCCTCCAGAATTGTTTTTGACAAAAGGCAGAGTTGCTCAGCCAACTTGTTTGCAGAAAAGGCAAACATCTCAATGAATCAGTCGCTCAAACAAGAGTATCATACAAACAAGGAATTAGAAACACTTTTATTTTTGTCAAGGTTTCTTCTAACTGTGTTGTATTTTAAAAGTAGGCTTTTATTAAAATGGACTCAGTAACATAATTTTACTTGCATTGTGTTGTAATGGGTGAATTTTAATTATGCATCAGAAAATTAGAAGCATAAAAGGTTTTTTCTACTTTTTTGCAACATTCATCATATTGTTGTTCTATTAGAATAACTTACATCTGTTCTTTTATGTTTCTTCCCTCTTTTCTATTGCACATAATTATGAGGTGCCTTCTTTTATGCTGACATCCACCATCACTGAAAATTTTGATAGGCTATGAATAAATTCAGTAGATGCCTGTTCACGGAAATATGACTTGCATTCATTCCTATTAAGATCTTAACTTCACTTACAGTGCAAAAAACTGTGTTGGGGTGAAGTAAAGTCTTTGAGTCAAATTCTGTTCTCAGTAATTTGGCATTGGCTACAAATTATGCTCACTGACTTCAACGGGAGTTGCATGAGAGCAGAATTGGGCCCTTTCTCTTTACATTCAAAGTTTTGTCTTGGTCTCCTAAGGGTTAGAATGAGTATTTTAAAAAAAAATCCCTCAGCCGATCTTCTCTTTATCAAGAGAATGGGGCCTGAGATTTGAGATCAAGAAAACTACCCATCAGTTTGAAAACATTCATTGTAACACACTAATCCTATTTACTCTTGATGGCTTTGTTTCTTTGCTTTTTTCCCCCCTGTTCAGTCAGTCTTTGAATTAAATGTTATAATTAGGGTCTTTAAGCAGATCTTCCTCTATTGAGGCTAGAAGCATGCATTTAGACAAATCAACTAGCCAGAAAAAGCCAGAAACCAAATTTGTTCTCCATTTTTGCTTGTTATATGTGCCCTTGAGTGGCACAGTGGAAACAGAGCAGTTATTTAGATGTGCCCAGCATTCCTAACACTCAGTGAAGAAAAATGTTTCAAAATTACTTCTGGGTTGCTATGAAACCAAGATCATGGATCTCAAGTAAATGCTTTTGTCTGCAACTTCTCTTAAATGATCTTACACTACATATTTAGGACATAGAATGGCTGATCATGCTAATATTGATCTGGTAACCTCACTCTTTTGTGGAAAGGAAGCTCCTCTCACCTAATGAATAGAAATAAAATGTTTTGCTCACCATCAAAGGACATGGGGGCACAGCAGTCCTCTAAGTGGTCCTTGGTTGTAGACAGAAGCACTTTCTTTCCCTAACCCATCTAGAGGGTTTTTTTGTTTTGTTTTGTTTTTTTGCTTTTAATAAATCCAGTCTGTTCTCTTTTCTCACTCCAGATGGACCATGATCCCAGGAACCCTGCATATATTGCTACTCAGGGCCCTCTTCCTGCTACTGTTGCTGACTTCTGGCAGGTAAATCTTTCTTAGTTAACTTTCTTTTTGAAAGTTCATGTCTGAAGCTGGATTTATGTCATGAATCGAAAACCTTCCTGCACTTTTAGAAATGTTAGAGGTTTAAAACCAATTAGATTTTAGACAGTGTTTGTCATTCAGTTGGTAGGCGATCCTGAGCTTGTACATGTCTTTTAAAGATATCACATGTAATTAACCAAGTAGTGTAAATATATGAATTATGTTTAAAAAGTTCTTGTGTAGACATTACCTGTAGAATCATAGGCCAAAATATTCAAACAGGAGTGCCTAATTTATGCTCTTAACTCCACGTTTAGACATCTACTTAAAACTGGTTTGATTTTCTGAGATTCTGACCTCCCTTAGAACCTGGTCTAGCGTAAGGCCCTTATCCTGCAAAGACTTACATGCACTTTTAACTTTAGATACTGTGAGTGAGTAGAACCACTGAAATCTACTCCTTATCTACTCCACTTGAGCACATGCTTAAGTGGGTTCCTGGACAAGGAAGATTTCTTGAATTGGGACCACAGTGCGTAAGGCTAAGTGTGTGTAAGTCTTTGCAGGATCAGGGCCTAAGTTTGTAGTTACCCAGGTGCAAAAGTGGGCTTACTTTGCATGCACTCCATTGGGAGTGCACATTCAAAACCCTGACTTGGGCAAACACTTGGGTAGGTAAGGTGCCAATGCACATCACGCATGTGTGTAAGTGACAAAGAGAGAATTAAACATTTATTTGTTCGTATAAGTCTATGCTGGCAAATTTACTAAACATCAAGCTGTTGGTAATTAAACAGCATTACAATTCATTGGGGCTTATTATAAGGAGCAGAAAATGTTTTTATTCACTACTGTACTCTACTGTTTTGCGTTACAAATTTAGAGAATTTTTTAGCTGAAGTTTGAGGGACTATGGATAAAATTTTCAAAAGCGCCATAGGAGCTTATATCCAATTGAATGTCATCAAACCTCTGTCTCACCTCATCTGTCCATCCATGTACAGACATACACATTGAGCTCATCTTTATTACAAAATATTGTATATTCAATTTATCTCTGTTACAAAGTATTTTCACGTTTTCCTTTCACATTTATATTTCTCTGTTTGTTGACAAATGAAGCAACGGGTCAACATTTTTCTAAACTCTCTGATTTTGGGTACACTGGAGAGTTGGTTGAGAGAGATAGGACAGAATCTCAGGCAGAGTTTATTTAATAAAAAATAACCCAACAGTCTAGAGTACCAGCAACCTTAGAGTTGTTGAGTCGGGGCATTCTGTCGCCTGTCAGTGATGGGACTGCCCCCTAATTTCCAGTTTTTTTGGATGGTCAGATCCTTAGACTCAGTGATCTGAGCCAGTTCTGCTTATAGTCCTTAGTTAGAAGGCCACCCAGGGAGATGTGACTTCTATGTTCTTCCCTGAGTCTGTGCCAGGGAGGTACTCTTCCCTATGTCAGTATGTTTTGTGGATACATAAGAACGCTCAGTGTGTCCCTTATTTTATTCCCTTGAGCCAGATAGCCATGTGTGTCAATTTTGTGGGGTGTGATACAGCCAGGGTAGCGGCATGAAGCAAAGGCTTCATTACGTAGTCGCTTCCAAGAGGGAAGCACCTCCTTGTAATAAGAAGCTGTCTCTGTTGCTGCCTAGACTAGAAGGCTCCAAGGGGTAATTTTGGCGAAAGAGCTAACTTTTCATGATTCTTTCAGGCAAATATATTAAGGGCCTGATTTTAAAAAAATGTTTGTGTGCATATTTCAAGTACTCGTACATTGCAAGTAGCTCATTCGATAGCTAACTGGCCATTTGCATGTCTAAATACCCAGTTTTGCTCATGCACTCATGGAAATAACATATGCAATGGTGCATACCTATGGCCCTTCTTATATTTAAATGAGGCACGTAAAGAACAAACTTTTTATATATGAAATGTCAGCATTAAATTTTGTCTTAGCATAGCTAAGGTTTTTGCAACCCCAAAATGTACAGTATGTTTAAAATCATGACATAACCTCAGAACTTTTTTTTCCCAATGTATTTGGTACAACCAGCTGATCCCCGTATCTATCACCTGCTGGCTTTCCCCTTTTCCTATGCAATATTTTCATCTTTAAATTCCAGGCTCTCCTACTGCAGCCAGAAAGCCTTTACTGGAGTATTCTGAGGTGATGTTACTTTCCATGGTGGCTGCATTTGCCATATAATTTTCCTATCTCTCACTGTGCTGATTACCATGCTTGTGCCTCTCTGTTCCTGTGGTATTGTAACACCACACTTTTTCCCGCCACCAGATCTAGATAACGCATTCTTTTTTCTGAAGGCAGGTTTTTCAACACATCAGAGTTGGACCACTTATGCTGGCTGCTAGAAATTCCCAGCCATTCATTTGCGCTATGATGTTGAACTGAGCCAAATAAGCTTCCCAGGAAGTCTTTCCTCAATGATAGTGGAGTTTTCCATCATTTGAGCTGGGACAGCTTGATCTGCCCCCTTTGGCCCACTATGGGTTACAAATGGGGTTAAAAAAATTCTTGTAAATGTCTAGTCTTACCAAGTTCTCTGACTGGCCCAAGTCCACATCTAGGCAGCTGACCTCTCTCTGTGCTCTTTGATCTTTCATTTCCTCCTTAAAGATGATTTTTCAGCTGCTTAAGTCCTGGCTGCCGCTCATCTTTGTTAGCAAGTTCCAAGTCAACCAAGCTTTCCTGGTCTCCTCCATGGAAAATTTTCTGATTAATGACATTCAGGATGCTGGTCACCTCATTGATCCATCTTGCCATTCCAGACTGGGAGCGTTATATCTTCATCTGTAAATCATCCCCCAAACCTTCCTGGGAAACTTTCAGGTGCTGCTTTAAACCCATTTGTGAAACCAGCTTTTGTTTTAGGTCTTGTTTTAATTCCTTTGGGGCATTTTTGTTTTCTACGAGCACCCCAATTATTCCATTTTGGTTCAACAAGAATACCAGCTCACAATTTCCCTCCTTGGAAACCAGATCCCACCTTTTTACAGCAGTATTATTCCTTTTTAATCCAAGCAGGTAGCCGATTTGGGGGGCCTTGCAGGTTGTTTTGGTTAGGAGGAGATACTGATGATGGAGTCTGGTATTTCTTTGATGAAATCCAGTTTATTTACACAGAATGTTCAATGTCCTGGTTCCCTGAACACAATAGGAGTTAAACAATATGAGAGAGATTTTATTCACAATTCTAAGCCTTCTTTAGCTAGCACTTTACCCAAAAGTTCTCTCTCTGCTTTCTTCCTAAATATCACCCCACCAGGGCTTCTCTGACTGTGACTGGGGTTTCTTTGCACCTTCTGTGTATTCCTGCTTCTTTTCTTTCCCACACATGGCTCCACCAATCAATTCCCTAGACCCCGAGTTTTCTATATTAGTCTCTAAGGAAACCCCTTAGGGCCTGTGGTTCAGCTTCTACTCTAGCCTTCCCATTTGCCTGGATCTTTTGAAACTGGCTCCTATTGTTTCATCTATCTGGTCCTGTAAAGGAGGTTGATTATTTCTTACATTTATCCTGAATGAATATCAGTGGCTACACCCACCGGCTTCACTGAGGTTTCACTCCCTGCCCTACCACTATAACAACAGTAAAATTCAACTCCTCCTGGAACATGATTTGAAAACAAGGATAGAGACCATTTCCAGTATGTAACAAGTTATCCCATCAGGAGTTTCATGTTGTGAATAATTTAGGAGGCATAACATTTTATTATTGTGTGTGTATATACTGCATATATAATTCCATGACATAGTGAAGTATTTTACTTACCTCAATTTCACTTTAACTTGTGAACATTGAACTATTTTAAGAAGATCTTTGATCATATTATTCCAGTAAGCTACTGTTGTTAGATAGTCGGACGTATAGAATCAATTATCCTTCCGCTGAGAAAAAAAAATCTTAGTTGTGCCTATTTTGTAAATCTGCTAGGATCCCTGATCTCAGTCGGTATGTATTTGGTTTGCTTTATAAGGTCTTACCCCTTTCTTACTTTTTAAGATATTAAAAAGCCTCTTCTTGATGATCCCCTCCACCCTCTTATTAGAACTTTGAGGACCTCAACATTTTGCCTTGTTTTAACCTTTCCATTCATTTGGCCTGTGTGTCTGACATCATCTTTTTGGATTCGGAGAGGAGAATCTCTGTGGAGCATAACCCCACCTCTCCTCACTTTGTCATTTGAGGTGCCAAGGGCCGAACATGCAGAGTCTCAGTTGTCCTGGGAAACAAGACCACAAATTATATGTATATGTATTTAACATGTAGATTGTGGAATCTGTCTATCCTTCCATCCCTCTCTACCTCCCTTATGTGCGGCGGCCCCCGCCAACTACAGTATCAGAGCACCTCACAATTTTTAGTGTAGGGTTAGGGAAATACTTTTACCCTATTTTACAGATGGGCAACTGAGGTACAGAAAATTAAGTGACTTGCCTAACGTCACTATCCGTGTCAGAGCAGGAAACTGAACCCGGATCTTCTGAGTCCCAAGCTGCCACCCTAACCACTGTGCCATGCTTCCTTTGAAGCCTAGAGGCCAGCTAGGTCAGGACCTTATTGTGTTAGGTGCTGTACAAACAAAGAGAACAAGAAACTCTGTCCCAAGTAATTTACAATCTAAAAGACAAGACATAACAGGTGGATGAAACAAACAAGCAGGTTAGGGTGGGGGGGGGCAGGAGCATGGCAGAGCTGAACAGTACCATGGGGGGGTCACAGCAATGGCTACATTGTTATCTTTTAGGTGTATTTTCCTGTGTCAGGATTCTGCCGCATCTTATCAGAATCAATAAAATAAATAAATATTGGTCTCTTCCAAAACTACACAAATAACTTAAGAATCCGACTCTTGATTTGTAGAACCGCAGAGTGTGTGGCCTCCATTTACAGGCAATTGTACCTCGGTTTGGCAACCCTGGCTTTTCATTGTCTGACTCTGGTTCTGAAATTAATAAAAATTAGAAAGAAACAAATATATTGCCATCTGATGGCTGCCTCTGTAAAAACGAGTTAGTGGTCTCCAAGTGCAGTTCCCAGTCGACATGGGGCTATATCACCAAAGCTACCATAGCAAGTGACACACATACAGGCAGTCTCAGGCCACGTACTGAATGAGTTTCCCAGGCATATTGGAAGGATTGTGTGGGGGTGCATGCTGTCCCCACCTCAGCTGTGGAGAAATATGATTTCGGTGTGGCATGTTTTGTGAGCTCTAAAATTGATTATAAAACAAACTGGTATCTCTACAGATTTTTCTCTTGTGGACTGTGGAGACACATGCAGAACACATTGCTTTCAAGTCGTCTTGATTCATGAGTTTATTTTCCTTGCATGGAACTGAACTTATCTTCAAAAAGGGGAGCAGCCAAAAAGAGGCACAGTGATCTGATGTGTAAAATATGCAAATTTAATGTGATAAATGAAAGAAGGCAAGGGACAGATGGGTACATAACTGTATCCCCTCAAGGTTTAATAACATGTCAAGCTATGTGAAATAAATACATTGTTAGTAATTGCACGGCCATTCAATAAGGCAGTGCATGGTTACCATGCTTGTCCTTGAATTATGGCTTAAATTGGATGGGGGAGTAGTAGTTGTACCCTCCCAATCTCTGCCCACTGAACAAGTGCCATGCTCGCCATACCAAAATGAAATGCCAGTCATACCATATTGTGCAGATCTTCATAATATGATTTTCCCTCATTTGTGTGTGTGTCAATCGGCAGTGTTAACATTGGTTAACAATCTTGACATTTAAATTGTCATAATTAAGCTTGATTTAACACCACATTGAAATGACTGGGAACAGTTCTTTCCTCTCTTAGGGTGTGTCTACACTTAAACTGCTACAGTGGCACAGCTACAGCGCTACATCTGCACTGCTGTAGCACTGCAGTGTAGACACTACCTACACCGACAGGAGAATCCCTCCCATTGGTATAGGTAATCCACCTGCTGAAGAAGTAGTAGTTGACAGAAGAATTCTGTTGATCTGGTGCGGTCTACAATGGGAGTTAGGTCGGCTTACTTGTGTCTCTCAGGGTGTGGATTTTTCATGCCCCTGAGAGATGTAGCTATATTGCTGTAAGTTTCCCAGTCCTTTGAGTTATTATTTCAAGCTACCTGCAAAGATTGTTTATATCTCAACACATATTTTGAAGGCTGTCTTTGCAACCCTACAGACTTTTTCCAACAGCTTTCTGTCTTCAAAGTTCTGATTTGCTGAGTCATATGATTCAGCCATGACTTGGCCCAGTTTGACCCTTGTCTTATGTGAAATATTAAAGATCATCAGACATTTTCCATCAAAACATTTTTGACAGAAAATTGTTTTTTTGACTTCATTTACATTTTCATGGAAAATATCCATTTGTATGGATATTTTTGTTTTAATTGAAAAACTGCAAATCCAATCTCAAAACATGCCTTTATTTAAATTTTTGGTTTTTCAATGAAAACACAAGAAGTTTAAATGTAAACATTTCATGTAATCAAAACTTTTTGTGGTGGGGTGGGAGAAATCATTTTGTGATTAACACTATCAGATATGCTATTCTATATTTGAAATGTAGAAGTTAAAAATAAACCATTGTTAAGTGAATTAAACTTCACAAAATCTAACGAGTAAAATATATCTGATTCTGGAATGGTTTGGATTTTACATTTTTAATTTTAAGGAATTTTCTTCTTTATCGGTGCTGAGTTTTTCTTTGTCTTTAAAATTGTTAGGTTTTATTAAAATCCTGAAAAATACATTTACCATTTTTTTTTCCTGTGCTGCTACTTTATTCCCATTTTTCAAATACCCAAACTGTGGCTGCTACAATGTATTTTAAAATATTGCCTATTACTTGGATGGTCGGCTTGTTGTTGTTGCTTCTAATGAGCAGAAGTTGGATTTAACCTATGACCATATGTGTTGTCTACACTGAAATCCATTCATTCTTAAAATGTGTCCATCAGTCCCTACTAAAGAAGTGCAATATTTCTAGTTGAAGCACATATGTGGTCACTTCCCTGGTCATTAAAATAAGGTCTAGGATTAGTGCCACCTTCCACACACAAGGTTTTGGATGGATTAGTCATTTTGAATATGCACTTATAACAATTACCATTCTCTTGTAAGAATACCTGAAACATGAGAATTTTTAAATGATTAACCAACGTTGTTTTATTAAAAGCTAATGACCAAGGAGATATTTTAAAATTTTCTAATTTTTTTAAAGTTGTCACTCTGGATGATAGTGTTACACTGCAATGATTCTTTCATTTACAGCTTTATTTTTATCTTTATTTG
This sequence comes from Malaclemys terrapin pileata, assembly GCF_027887155.1. Classification (NCBI taxonomy): domain Eukaryota; kingdom Metazoa; phylum Chordata; order Testudines; family Emydidae; genus Malaclemys; species Malaclemys terrapin. The sequence goes on from NC_071506.1 coordinate 266,967,898, forward strand.
GAAACCAATTCTGCAACCCTTATGCAAGTAATTCTCAGAGTGAAATTCATCTTTATGCAGAGAGCACTCACCAGTTCTATTCACCACTTATATGAGATTGACATGACACATAGCCCTGGTGCGGGCTTTCTGCGTATGGTGAATTTCACCCACAAGTAGCCCCAAAGATATCAAATTAATACACTTTTCATCTAAGGGTTGCAGGACTCTGCCCTTAATTTGTAATGAATGAAAAAGATGGTTTTACTCACCTGTGAGAACAGTCTTGAGATTGAAGCATACAGCAGAACCATGTTAAAAGATTGTTAAATTGAGCTGTGTTAATCCATGTGCATGTAGTTTGTAAAAATTGTAGTTAGTGCATAGAAAATTATCCTCTGTCCTCATTTGTCAGCATAGCTTTCATAGCAGAGTCAGAAGTGAGATCTCGTAAAACGAAGATTTCATTACGTTTATGTAACGCATTCCATTTACAGTTTCTTGGTCTACTGGAAGTATTATACAGTAATGATTAAAATGAAACTGCACTAGCTAAATGAACAAAGAATATCTTATTTTGCATTATTATTTTATTTGTATTACAGTAGCATTTAGAGGCTATGACCCTAGTGTTATATGTACAAACATATAACAACAAAGAGACAGTCCCTGCATCAAAGAGCTTACAATCTCTTTGCTCTTTTATTGCATACATAATTTGCAAAATTCAGGAATTGGTAATTGGTCTTCCAGTCATTATATAGCTTCTCCTACTAGGCTACTGCCTTTTGAGTGTCACTGACTGTATCTTCTATAAGCAGGTGTGCTACATTGCCAACTTGAAAGACGCACAAGGGCCTGTGGTGGGGTGTTTACCCCATACAGGTTGCAAAAGGGTTAAGATGGCCCTGAGAGGCCAATTAACCAGCCTTGGTGCACCTGGAAGGTAAGCCAGGACTGATTAGAAGTAAAATGCACCAGGGGGAGGGCAGGGTTTGTCTTCATAGAAAGCTGGATGAGCCCAGTTGTGGGGAGGAGACCCAGAGAAGAGAAGGTAGGAAGTGCCCTTTCACTGGGAAGCAGCCTGAAAAGAAGGCTGAAAGCTGCCTGAAAAGAGGGAGAAAGGGGGGGGGGGGGGAGGATCAGATAGGCTTCTCCAGGGAAAGCTGGAAGTCTTGCTGAGATGGGACTCTGATGACCTGGAGCCTGCCTGGAACCCTGAGTAATAGGAGGAGCATGCCAGCCCCTGGATCAAGGGATTGATTGAACCAGGGAGGAGGAGGAAGATAAGCAACAGCCGTGCTGAAGGTTTCCTTAATATACTTAGGTCACTCCTGCAGCTGGAGTAGGCCAAAAGGACAGTAGGGGAAATTGAGGCTCAGCTGCTTCAATGACACATCTAGCCACAAGGGGGGGGCATGTTGTGATGACAACTTTGTCACAGGTAGTGGCTTGTCTGGGATCCACTGAGAACCCCTCTGAAAAAGGAGAAATCATGGAAAAGCTGCAGAATGGAGGACGTAGTCTGCATGTTGGCAGCACAGCAGGATCAGACCCAGGCTGCCTCCAGCAAAAGCAGCAGGCAACCCAGCAGCTGCAGCAGGAGCATTTCCTGCAATGCCTGGGGAAAATTGACCTGAGGGAGTTGAGTGCCTCCTGGTGAAGGAGACCTCAGCATGCCAGTTTCAGAGTTGGTGAAGCTGGGGTCAGACAATAACCTGGAGGCATTTTATGTATATTTGAATGGATGGCTAGGGTAGCAGACGGGCAGAATCCTCCTGGGTGTCCCAAGTAGCACCTATTTCTGTCAGGGGTGGCCCAAGCAGAATATATTCCCTAGTCACATTCCCTAGCTAGAGAAGTCATTTTAGATCAGTTGGAGCTGACACCTGAAGCCTATCAACACCACTGTAGAATGGAACCATTCCCCCACGGAATACAGCCCAGGGTGATGACGCAGTGGCTCTGAGACCTGGCATTGTGCAGGCTCTACACAAAGACATACTCTGTAGGGGGAATTATGGATCAAATTTTCATAGAACAATTTCTGCAGGTTCTGCTAGTTGGAGCCAAAGCTGAGTCTGGCCATTTTCTGCCAGCACTGTAAAGGAAAGAAAAGAGGCCTATTTGGAGACAGACGGAATCATAGAATATCAGGGTTGGAAGGGACTTCAGGAGGTCATCTAGTCCAACCCTCTGCTCAAAGCAGGACCAATTCCCAACTAAATCATCCCAGCCAGGATTTTGTCAAGCCTGACCTTAAAAACATCTAAGGAAGGAGATTCCACCCCCTCCCTAGGGAACCCATTCCAGTGCTTCACCACCCTCCTAGTGAATTTTTTTTCCTAATATCCAACCTAAACCTCCCCCACTGTAACTTGAGACCATTACTCCTTGTTCTGTCATCTGCCCCCACTGAGAACAGCCAAGCTCCATCCTTTTTAGAACCCCCTTTCAGATAGTTGAAAGTAGCTATCAAATCCCCTCATTCTTCTCTTCTTCAGACTAAATAATCCCAGTTTCCTCAGCCTCTTCTCATAAGTCATATGTTCCAGCCCCCTAATAATTTTTGTTGCCCTCCGCTGGCCTCTTTCCACATCCTTCTTGTAGTGTGGGGCCCAAAACTGGACACAGTACTCCAGATGAGGCCTCACCAAATAGATGGGAATGATCACGTCCCTCGATCTGCTGGCAATGCTCCTACTTATACAGCCCAAAATGCGGTTAGCCTTCTTGGCAACGTACCAATAGTACCAAGGAAGCTGAGTGCTGGGCCAGAGTAAAAACATCACCCCAAGAAGGCAGGAAGAGGTAAGACCCCAGTCTCCAGAGGCTGAGGAATCCCCACCGGGAAGAAGAGTCCTGGGCAGCCCTAAATCTTGGGGCTCAGATGAGCCATTGACCCCCAGCCCAGTTGTTCCCCACCAGGGGAAGCATCGTGGAAGGTAGCCAGGGAAGCCTCATTTTGTGTTTCAGCTGTGGGCGATTGTGGTTTGAGAGGCTCCTTAAGTCAGGGTTGAACGCCACCCTTCATGGGATCCATCAAACTGAGGCAACAGGTACTGAAGGGCCTGGGGGACTCAGGCTGCAGGCAAACTCTTACCAGGGGAAATAGACTTCCGTCTGGTATTATAGACCGACACCTCCCATTCCACATACCTTGTGTACACAGAGGCACCCGAGTCTACCCACCAGATGTGGTGGAGTTAGAGGTACAAGGCCAGCATGGCTGAGTGAGAGTCAGAGGGTGAGGAGTTTTCTGTGGCCTGTGATCCAGGGCAGAGTCTGGCAAGGTTTCCTGGCCTTGATGTGGTAGGGGATGGTACCTGAGCCAGTAAGGGAGAAACCTACTCAGGTACTGCAGCTACAGTCAAGGATGCTTAGCCCTTATGGGCACATATAAGAGGATTGGAGGGACTTGTTAGTTCACTTGGAAACTCGGAGACATCTGCACAGCCTGGAGGAACAACTGGAGGAAGCTAAGCAGGACTTGGCAGAAGTATATGCTTCCTGGCAGAAAATTCTAATGCAGGCAGCAAAGTTAGAGCAGAACCTGATCTAGACAAAGGTGGAATTGGAGAATGAAAAGCAACACTAGCGTTTGGGCAGGAACTGTCTGCACTTCAGGAGGCAAGAAATTCTGGGAAACAAGGGCCCGAAGTATTCTGCTCTGGGGTTGTAGTTTCTGAAACCTCCCTCCCCACCTCCCCCCGATTATGAATGAGGTCATCCATTGGCCACAATGTAAAATTCTGTGGTCTGGATTTGGTCCATCCCTCTTCTACTTTTAGCCATGAAGAAATACAAGTAAATGCCTGATGGCCCAACACAGTGTTTTAAAAAATGGAGAAAATATGGTAATCTTAAAGTCCCAGTCAATGAGTCTTAGTGAATATCTCTTATGTATGGTAAGCACTGGAGATACAGTCACAATTGCCAGTGGTGGTGGTGGTGACGGTACTAGATTGCATTGCCTGTTTGATTTAGTGTGTTTGACTTCTATGTTTTCACACAATGACCTTAAAGAAATATTATACCCCAGAGTAACTTTGAAATTGTTTGTTTAAATTAACTTTCATTTGGATTTATGCTTAATGAAATCTTCAGAGATTCAGACGGCTCCTCTGTAATGAAATGCTGCATCTTTGAACCAATGAGCAGTGTAGCCAAACTGTAAGGATTCCTCTCTAAATGAGTGGGCTTCTATAATGTTACACTTGGGTGGCACAAGCAGAGTGCGAGATGATTAGTTTATGGTCTAGATCATTGTATTTTTATTACACTCATAAAAACTGTGTTTCTCCTCATTTTCGTAATGGCTTCAATGAGCTTCTATACCTTCTAAAGGCACATTACATCGTTATGTGATGAAAGTACTGATTTAGTGAGGATAGTTTTAAAGCCTGCATACCTTAAAGTAAGAATTCTTATCTTAGTCTGATTTTGAACTAAAGAAGTCTGAAGGTATGTGGGCCTGGGTGAAAATGGTGGTATCTTCCCTAATTATACCTAAGGTGTCCAGATAAAACCAATAAAAATCCACCAAAGAAAGAGAATTATTTTAATAAATTCCATACCAATTTAACCCAAGTTTACCATTTTTGCAGTGTTGAGAATTGGTGGCAGAAGGGGCTGGTGGATTCTAAAGATCTTGTTAGGAACCTCGGTTCATTCAGAGAAGACCAGTCTTTTTGGGGGGAGAAGAGGGAAAAATGTATTTACTCCAAGAAAAAAATTAGCCATAATTTGCCTATCTGCGCCCCCCACCCCTGTCAAAATCACAAAAAAGCCCCAAACTTTAGAAACCCAAAATATATTTCACTAAGTTTTGGTATAAAAAGATGCTTTAAGGATGTTAACTATTGTATTGCATAAGGAAACAAATTTATGTTTAAGGAAAATATTTTTGTACATGTGCAAGATAGATGTAAAAGAGGAAACTTAATACTGTTAAATGGAAAATCTTTTTATTTGACTGTATAATATGCATTTAAAAATTTTATTGATGTATCATTTTTGTGGAGTTTAGATAAAGGCCCTTTGTATTTACAAAATTTACATCTCAATACAGTTGCTTATAAATATTTCTGTAAAATAAACTTAACCCTTCACAAAAAGAGCAGTTTTCTTTTCACTCAGTAATTTAATATGCTAATAAAAAGACAATGAAAGTTGTATGCAAATATAACATCAATGTACACCATAATAATAATGTTTTTTCATGATTATGCTGCTCAATATTAATTCATAGCAGTGTTTTTGTTCACTCATGAGCTGTGTTTTGAACGCAGATATGCCAGACGATCTTTGCTTGTTTTCTTGTTTGTGTGAAAACATCCACAAACCCTTTAGTTGAAGAGCCTTGGATTCCTATTTTCCACTCTGTGGCTATTTTAAATTATTAAACAGTCATGCTGTTAGCTGGTTCGTTGTTCTCTTGTACTCCTGCTGTCTTGTTTGGGGAGTGGATAGCCTGGAGGATGGGTTGCACTGTTAAATTTTATGTAGGATATAAAATGAAAATTAAAAATGTACAGGTCTGCACATATATTTTAACACAATGTTTTTGAAAGGAACATTGATCCACCTGAAATCGTTCTCAAGGAAAGTTTTTTGTTGCCCCTAAGATTGGTTGGATGCAACTTTTATGACTATTTCATTAAGGTATTTGCTCAGCAGCTTTTTATACATAACAAACAGCAAAAAGAAACAAACCTGAGCGTACAAACCGATTTCAGTTTGTGTTACCTTAGCAAGTCAATATATTGTTAATTACATGTGTCCATGCTGTGTTAGTGTAAAACCTCAGACATGAAATAGTTGTGGAGTTTTTTTTAAGCATTTCCTTTATGGATCTGAAAGTGTGAAAGAAAAACAGCTGAAAACAGTCCAAGGGATGGGAAGCTTTGTGGGGTTTTCTTTTTTGGTTTGTTTTTTGTTTTTGTTTTTTGTTAAGGGCATAGATTGAATTCATTGGAAATTCTTTAATAAATCAGAGAAGCATGCAAAATATGGTGCCGGTTTATTCAGGGATTTGAAAGCAGCTGCAGAGTAAAAGTGTCTAATGAAAATGAAATAAATTTCCTGTGAATGGAATAAATTTTGATTGTGTGTCTGAGTGCAGTAATTATACATGTCACGCAATAATTAGGCAGTCACAGTGTGGCCATGGTGTCTGTCTTTGTCTGCAGATGGTCTGGGAGAACGGCTGTGTGGTTATTGTCATGCTGACACCCCTTACTGAAAATGGAGTCAAGCAGTGCTACCACTATTGGCCAGATGAAGGGTCAAACCTCTACCACATCTATGAGGTACTTAAACAAAATATCTGGTTGTAAACTTGACAGTAAGTGTGTGGATTGATTTCATACAGAGCAAAATATTGTTTAATCGGCTCTGACCTGTAAATTGAGTTGAGGTTTCCCATATTATGCTAGTGTAGTGGTACTTCTGAGTTGTTTTATGTTCACAGAAAAAAACTATGCATATCTTGATAACAATGTAATTTTACACAGAAGAAAATGTAGTAAATGATGGGTCAAATATATTGGTAGGATAAAGGATGGAGAATCTCCTGCTCATTGATTTGTGATTAGTATATGAAAGTATGTAATAACTGAATATTTATATTTTTAAGGAAAATAGTATGTTTATAAATAATGAATTGTGCCTTAGGAGAGCTATATATGGATTATAGAGAGAGCCTCTGTGTGTGTGTGTGTGTGTGTGTATAATTATATATATAAATTCTTCTGTAATTAAAGCTATTTACTTTTTAGCTTCAGCCTCAGTTTTATGAGAAAAAAATATTTACATTCTTTCTGCTTGATATATCTGGCCCAGTATATCAATCATATTACATTGTTGCTATATACAATGACTTTTGGGTGTCCATTATTTTTCCTAGTCTTCTGGTTTAGTGAATGAAGACAATAATACTATAATGGACACAGTGTAAAGAATAAATGATTCTGAGGAATAATAGTTGAACCCCTGAGTTATGCATTTTTTTTCTAAAATATTATCAGTTGTAAAAATGATCCCGCTCTTCATATTATGTGTAGGCTTCTGCAGAACAGAATAAATTTGCTGAAAGTTCTCAAGTGAAAAAGACTCATTTATTAATTTTTTTATAAAGAAAACTACTCAAATCATGCTTGACAATCTTCTGGAAGGCAAGGCATTGTGGGTGTATCCAAGTGAAGAATGAAAGGGTGGATTTAAGGCATATTATTAAGCAGTGTCTTTCCCATATATATGACCCATCATAATCAGTCTAAAATCTCAACTTGGAGATTTTTTGACTTGTAAGAAAACTATCTAGACATGTTAAAGGTAATTTAATGAAACAAAAAATTACTCCCCAACCCTGTAGCAAGAACAGCTACAATAGCTACTAAATAACAAACTATTTCCATGGTGTTGCCAATTCATAAATAAATCTTATGCTTGTTCTTGTCATTCAAAAGGATTCCATATTCTTTGAAAGACCAACTTTCAACTTGAATTCTTGATTGCTGGTTTTTTCCTCTCTACGTAATGTAGGTAAATCTGGTTTCTGAGCACATCTGGTGTGAGGATTTCCTAGTGAGGAGCTTCTACTTGAAAAACCTACAGACCAATGAGACCCGAACCGTGACACAATTCCATTTCCTTAGCTGGCATGATCAGAAAGTTCCTGCTTCCACAAGGTCACTTCTGGATTTTCGCAGGTACAATACAAAGCATATCAGTCTATTTAATACAAATTTGGGGAACTATTTGTATAGGAAACACTTTCTGTTATCTTCTATATCCGTACTGGAGAGAGGTCCCTCAATTAATAACTCTATACCAAGTTTTTGAAGCCAGAACAATATGTTTATATACAAATGTAGGCTCCCATTCTGCAATATGTATGCAGAAACAGTGATTTTTTTTTTTTTGGTAACAGGGTGGAGGGAGAGGGAGGCTGAGGTAATTTTCCATATTCTCCCACAAATTAACTGTTCCCTGGCTCTGAAGACTCACTCACTTATCCAGGGAATGAATGCATTTGTTTCTTCTATATATTTTTCCTGTGGCTTTGCATTTCTCTGTTTCACAACTATTTACCTGGGTTTGCATCTTCAAGACCTTTTGTGTGGCTACCCTCTGACCCTCGCTGCAGGAATCTCACAAATAAATCACTGTGCAGTGTGTACATGCTAAACTACCATTGAGTTATAGGCCAGTGAAGACAAGCCAGTGGGAGTTGCATGCCTTTAAGGACCACCGGGTCAGGCCCTTAGAGTTTATTTGGTTGAAAGAGGGTAAAAGTCTGGGGAGGGAGAGGCAAATTCTGACACAAGATCTCTCAAGAATTTTAAAGGAAGTTGATATTGCCTTAAAATAAAGGTGCCATACTAATATACAAAGACAAAATTTTAAACTTTTTCATCTTTCTAATTAAGTAGTGGATCCTTTGAATATTTGCTGTTAATCTAAATTTCAAAATTAAAACCAGGAATGACAAAGATTGGAGTGAAATAATCTCATTCTGCTTGCAAACCATGCTTAATGTGTCCAGTGTAGATGTTAATTTGTGCTAGATACTCCACAGTGATAAATTTGTGGCCAGTGAAAAGGGCCTCTGAAAAGTTTGCGCAATCAGTTCAAAATACTGCAAGTTACCAAATACAAGCGTATAGTTTTCTCTTTACTGTAATGTTAATCTACAGACTGCTAAGGTAATTTAAAGGTTTCAGTTAAATGCTCAAAAGCAAGGAATTTTAAGGCCAATTTCTGCCCTCCAATAAATGAAGACAGTAGAAGCTATGCATGTGCATCTGATGGAAGAAACTGGCCCTAAATCCAACTGAAGTTGGTGGGAGTTTGCATAATTGTCTGCTGGCAAAATGTTACCCTTGGAATTAAGGACAAAACTCCATCCTTGAGCCATCACTGTGCTCCTATACGTTATATACAGTGGGTTACCTTACGTATCTTGGGTTTGATACTCAGATACAGCTCCTGCTGAAATCAATGTGCATTTTGGCAGGGCAATGCTTTATATATGCTACAGTGTCTTCGTGCAAAACTATAGGAGGAGGGAGTAACGGAGCGCTAGCATAAGAATGGAGTTGGAGTCATAATTGAATTTTCCAAGGATTTTGCCCTGGCTTCTAATCCAAACTCTTAATATTACTGTAATGTGGTTTTTATGGCTTTATTTCCTTCTTTTTAATGGAACTGTGGAATAGAATAGTGCCTATAGTGAACTATCCTGTAGTGAAAGTCCTGAATTGGTTCCATGCTTTGCAATATACAAACTGCAATTCTGAATTTCCATTTTAATAAACAATTTAATAAAATCAATTCTATCAGGGTGTAAAAGTCCACAGCACTGTTCAAACACAGGGCCTGCTTCTGCCCCTTTGCAGTCAGTGTAAAGTTTGCTATGGATTGCTATGAAAACATTAATGGATCCATATGGCCTGGTTGTCTAATGTTCTGAGCACCTTCATTTCTCATTTACTTCAGTAGGAATAGAAGTTACTCAGTTCACTGCAGGATCAGGCCTATAGTGAGACACAATCCCTGACTCAAAAAGTGTGTAGTCTTATAATGAAGTTGTGTGGGAAATGAATAACAACACTATGAAAGGGTCCCACTGTATTTTAAAAGAAAAGAAATTAAAACTAGAAGAGGAAGGTAGTTCATTTGGCATGCTTCTTACTTGAGGTAGATGTCAGAATGAACCTGTTAAGATTTAACTGAGTTTTCAGTGTTCATTTAATATGTATTCACAGCCTACCATAACCATTCCTTGAGTGTAGATTTTGTATTATAGATCCATAATATTGAATGCATAGTAAAATTCCTCTGAAAAGTAATCTTTGCATGCACAATAGCGGCTTTTTATGACTCTCTCAGTTTCTTGGCCATCTTATGTTGTTTTTTTAATGACAAAAGGTAATGCACTATTGCTGAGATAATTTATTTTAGAATTGGTTTTTAGAATAAATGCTTTACACTCAAAACCTGCTATTTAAAGTTTCACCTGTGGTGAATTATCACAACTGAGTTATAAAGCCCTCAGAATGGGTGTCAGACAGAATATCGACATCCCCTTATTTAAAGTGGTGCTAGCAAGTGCTACTCTCATCCCTTTAATATCCATGTTTTATGTGCATTGAATGTGTTTGTATATATATATATGGATATATGTGTATATTTATATATTCACATACATATATGAAGTTAAGCATATACATAACCAACCCTCTATTTTTATAATTCATCACCAAGAAAAATTGGATTCCCAAAATTACCTTGCCCAGAGTCTATGGAAATATGGATTCTATAACTATTATTGAAGTAAATTTTGTAAGTCTCTTTGGAAACTGAAAGTTTACATTTCTCTTCCTATTGTGTATCAGTGTTTTAGATGATGTTGCATGTAGCAGATGAATCCAACCTAGAGGGAAAAAAAATCATATTTTAATATAGTTCTTTTAGGTACAAATTGCTGAAACAATATATATTAAGAAGTCCATACAAAATGCAGTGCTTAAAAGGTGAGGCTGCGACAGAAACCATTGGTCAGTTTTAATGCTTCTGGAGTCCTCATTTCATTTTGAAGAATAGACCAATCATTATAACTCTGGTCTAGCTTGTTAGTCATGCACTGAGATGTGTAATTAAATATTTCTGGAGCCCAGAGGGAGCACATTTACACTTTAAAGAGAGACTGCTAAGCTAAAAGATAATTAGCATCACATGTGAGGGCTTTGCTTAAAATATATATATTATGCGATCACTTCTTGCTGTGTGCAATGGCATTTACTAACACTGCTCACTTTAAAAATGGACAAATTCTTATTTTGCCAGCTAATTAGCGGTTGCCAGTGTCATTTTTGTGATGTTGCAGCTAGTAATATGAGCCCAGTTGCATAGTCACAAAAGTGATCATTGGAAACTGTGACTCTGCTGCAGGGACAATGTGGGAAACCCCTTTTCTGAGCCTCTAACGACCTCTGACCTTTGCTTGCTGATGGTTTGCATGATGATTCCTTTTTCACTCCATGAGCCAAGGGTTGGTTTGTATTACTAATCATTCTTTTCTAAGTTAATTCTTCCTGTATATTTTATAGATATATATTTTTTTTTTCTTAAGCATTCAAGACTTTTGCTTACTGATGAATTTTCGATTCACTCTGCTTAGAAATGGGATTTCTTAAATATTTTCTTTAAATTGTAGACTAAGCTAGGAATCAGCTGGACTGAACCCCTTTGTTTTAATGTGTTTTCTGAAATGTGTGACAATAAAGATGTTTGAAACTTGATCAATAAAAATGATAAACATAAGCTGTATTTTTCCCAACATGTGTCTCTGTCTGTTTGATTTACAAATAGGTTTAGTGCAATTTTTTGTTGAGAGTATACTTTCCTCTGTAATTAATCACAACATGCTTAATATCCTGGAAAAGTTGCCATGCAATAAAGAAAGGAACCACACAAGTGCAAAAAAAATCACAAACACAGCTTGTTAGCTTTAAATGGAGAAAGTTATTCTGTCAAGGTGGGGGTGGAGGAGGGTAGGGAGCGACCAGCTGCAGATTGGACATATCATTGTATTGAGTTACGTTATAGATATTTGAAATCTAATTTACCCTGTAATAAAGAAATAATTAAATATCCAGTTTAATTTTGTGCTCATGGAATTGATTCCCAAATATGAAATTTCAATGATGGTTATAAGCCTCCTGTATAAGTGACATTGAGAAATAATTAAAAGATGTATTTGTACAGAAAAATCTAACTCTTCAATTAGAAAAATCTTTGAAAACTGGGGGGTAGTGGTTGTTCAGGTTTTGTATGGTAATAAATTAGCTTGTTGTCAGTACCTGTAAAAATACCCTAGTGAAAGTAGATAGAGTATACTTAATTTCCGCTGTCAGGTTCTCTTTAGTGGTTTTACACAGTTGCAGAGAATGTGACTTATTCTAGCACATTATCAGAACTATAACTTATTAACTCTTGTTATAGTAAGAATATAGATAAAACCCCTATGTTGAGTTGTGAGCGGTTGTGTGGTTTACAAAAATAAGCCCACGACTGGGAATAGAGAAATCCTGAGTTCTAGTCCCACCTCTACTAATTATTTGCTCTGAAGCCTTGCGTATACTGTTCACCTCTCTGCCTCAGTTTGCCTCCCACTAAAATGGGGATTAATCATATTTATCAACCACACGTGTGTTTTGTGAAGATTCATTTGTTAATGTTTATATCTTCAGAGTGCTGTCACAAGTGTTATGTGCTTTATAAGAATGAAGTATCATTATTACTATGTATGGTATCTGGTTAGACTCTTATATGACAAAAGGCCAGTTGTGAAAACAGAGTTATTTGAAACATCATTGTAACCTTGGTAGCCTGTTTAGGTCAGGTTATGGGCATCTGAAAGACTGCCTTTCAGACATAGATCCTCAAGTATCTTTAGGCTATGCTGTAAACCATTTTTAAAGATATATGAATGTTTACCCAGCACAGATGTTACAGACTATAGATGAACAGACAAGAACTAAATGATTCAAGTGATTAGTGATGCTTTAAAATTTCTAATACTCATAGTTGCCAGATTCCAGCAGCACACTTTATCACATTTCTTAGCAGTTAAGAGTGTTAAATACTTACTCTTAACAGTTAGCACCTTGGTGCATCTAGACCTCCTTTGAAAGCTGTCTTATAAAATAGTTTTATAGCAGACCTTATAGTAAGATCAAATGTCTAATCAAGGAGAGGGAAGGGTTCTGATTTCTTAGAAAGAGTACTTTCCCATTTTATCATTTTGTTCTGTTTGCGTTTTTAATGTATGTATAGACACTTTACATTTTTAGATGAGTAATGTGTTTCACATGTAAAATATATCTAGAGCAGTAACATGTTGTTTTTTTAAAAAAAACCTATTTAAATAGATTTTAGTTCTTTAGTGTTATGTATTCAAAATCCCATACTGAGTATCTTGGTTTGAGTCAACATTTTTAAATGTCTGCGTTGATATGAGAATAGGTATTAGTCCCAATACATTAATACAACAGCATATCAGTTTAGTAGCCCTTTTTTGGGCTTCAAATATATTTTTTCAAATATTTCAGACTGGTTAGCCAGAAATCTAGACAATAAAACTACTTATAAATGTTGTGTGTAAAACTCTTCTTTTGGGACCATAGCCACATAGCTCCCTGGTATTTTAGTTATCCCTCCCATAAATAATTAGATGTCTGAAAGAAGTTCTTTAGAGTAGTTATTCTTTGCTTTTTTGGAGATAATCTCTCTCTCTTTTTTTCTTTTTTTTGTACAAGACCACATTATTCTGACTGTAATACCTGCTTTCAATTTTGGCTTCACACAATGCACTTAAAAATTTCTGCGAGAAAGTTCATGAACTCAAGGTTCACCTTGAAAATCAAAACATTTTATGATACATAACCTGAGATTCTGCCTAACCTGCAAAGAGTTTGGGAAGAGAGTGTGTTTATTTGTTGGCTAACCAGCAAATATGAGTATTGTGAAACAATGTTTGAAATTTAAATTTATTTGTTGTAACAGGAAAATAGAAACAAACTTGAAGCAGAACTATGTATGTAAGTTAGTTATTTGTTATAACATGAGCTAATCAAACTGCATATTTCTTTAAGAATAGGGATGAATATTTGCTTTTTCTTACCATTTATGCTTTTGACAGTTGGCTTAGGAAATTGTACATAATATATTTATTAATTTTTGTCTGTTTTATTGCAGAAAAGTAAACAAGTGCTACAGGGGTCGTTCTTGTCCAGTAATTGTTCACTGCAGGCAAGTACAATTATTAAAATAGCTTTAGAGAAGTTTTTGTGCTGTAAGAAATTAACATAAATAAAACCAAATGGGCACATTAAAGGTTTAGGTATATCACTACACAAATAAGATGATAACTCATGAACCAGGCCAGAGTATTTATTTAGTTTAGTTCTTATGCTAGTAAAGCTGATGGTGTGATTTCATATAAATCTGCCCTTTAATATGATCTTAGATGTTAATTCACAAGTTACATCTGGTTTCTGTATGTTAAAATCTCATTTACAACTTTTTGATTTCAGAAATATGCTTCAAAGTTATTGCAGTGCCGTGTATTCCCAATTTAGACTGTGTTCTGCATTGTTAATATTTAGATAAATGTTTTTATTTTTGTTTGTTTTTAATAATCCTGATGAGAGGAAATGGGATGGGGAAAACTGTCCGCTGGTTGGGCAGTAAGCTTAAACCTTCTAAACATAAATTCCCTTTAGGCCTGCCAGTGTTGTGAATGTAAATGAGAGCAGTTTGATGGGTCACTACAAAACATAAAGTAATAATGTAAATATTAGATTTTGTAGTTGTAGGGACCATGATACATAGTGAATGCCATGCTCTCATTCTTTAGCCACTTCCTTTCTATGGAAGATGCTTTTGTGGACAGGAAGATCAGGGGAAAGATCATAACTTTGGAAGGAAACACCACATATAGCTTATTATGTGCTCCTCCATGTTAGTGGGGGAGAGGGGCAGCATATTTTGCATGTGTCACAAGCCTGCTGAGATCATTATGGAGGGACAGGATCATATAACACATTGTGTGGTGATACACTCCAAGAAGATGCACAATATGGAGGGGAGCCTGTGTCTCACTAAGGAGGTCCAAGAAGGAAGGAATATAATGTAGAAAGATCTGTTCTTTAAAATGTTTGCAGGCCTTCTCTTAATCTAACTGATGAAAATGTCTCTACCATTCAGCCTAGCAGTTCTTGTTTTATTAGGTCTGGCCACTACATTGTCACTCACTATTTGGATGAATTAATAAGACTCTGTTTCTTTGTTTCCTTCACAGTCAGGAATCGGGTGTGGGGTAAAGAGAGAGAGAGAGCTTAGTAGCACTGGCTGCCTCTCTGCAAAAATTGTTCTAGTAAATGATACAGATCAAACTTCTCCCATTTATGGAGGCTTATCAAAGATGTAGTTTCATACCTATGTGTAAATGGAACTTATAAAGCGCATTACAGTGTTGTGTTTTTTCTCCTTAGTAATACTGTAGACAAAGCGACCTATCACTAAAAATAATTTAGTTGATAAAAAATGACTAATCAATTGGTCACACATGCCCATTTTTAGAAATATTGGGGAGGGAAGTGAAAAAAAGTCTATTACTTAAAGTCTTAATTATGTTTGCTAACAGCAACCATAAAAGAACATCACGCTGCCAATTACAAGCTGCTCCCTGACAGGAACACAAGCTGCATTCAGATTAGGGAGCTTTGCCTTCTCACAAGGCTTGATCACACATCTCCAAGGGAGGATTGGAAATACCCTAAGGTTAAAGATAATTTTTAGAAATCACATGATAATATTTTTCCCACTCATTGCAACTGAAGCAGAATTGAACAAGGAAGGTGGGAGAAGAAATCAATAGAGACATTTTTCAAGTCCAGATGTCTAGTATCCTATTTCTTGGTGAAGAAAGAATTTGATCCTTAAGTAATAAAATATTCTAAGTTCTTGGATGGGAGTCAAGGAGAGTGGAATGTAACTGAAAGGGAAATGCACCACTCTGGGCATATGCAGACTAACCTCGCTGCGCAAGTACAAATAGAGTTAGCAATCATTTTTGGAGGATTCTAGATGCTATTCTGTTCCCCAGCTCTCGTGTGACTGTCCTGTTGTATGATTCTTGATCTTGGATACAAGATTCCATACGCTTGTTATGTGAACACTTTGTGCATAGAAATGGCTGCCAGTTCTAGGATTACTGACCCTTTCACTGTTGTTCAATTATTTTTTTAAATAAACACATCTTTTGCTCTATAAAACAAAATCCTGCTATCCATGTAGAACAATAGTTAATCCTTCATGAACAGCTTGTGTTAATTAAAGCCATTGCAAGCTTTCTCTCCCTCTCCTCTTACTCTTGTTTCCCTCCCCATTTATCCTCTCTTCCCCTTGTATGACACAGTATAAAAATAATGATAGCTACCTTTCTCTTTTTCGAGTCTAGATGTTCATTGATGGTTTTTTCTTTCTCCCTTTTTGTTGGCAGTGATGGTGCAGGAAGAAGTGGAACCTACATTCTAATTGACATGGTTCTCAATAAAATGGCCAAAGGTGAGAATCAAAAAGCTTGTGGCTTTCTCAGTGCTGAAAGATGTGGCGGTGTTACCATAGCAACACACAGAGAAGTATTCACAGAAGGCCCAAGAATAAATTAGGGGCAAATTGTACCCTTTACTGAATGATCTTAAGTTTATTTTCAGTGCTCATAGTGATTTAAAAAAAATAAAATAAAAAAAAAGGCTGTTCATGAATGGAGCCTACACATGTATGTTATTGGAAGAGGCAGGATTTGTATCTTTAATTTTATTATTTTAAATATTTATTACAGCTAAAAAAAAGCTTGAACTATATGATAAATATTTAGTGTTGTCTATCTAATCAGTAGATTGATTCCTTTCAGTGGGTTGTGCAAGCACTTCTCACCTACGCAGCAGTAGTTTAAACACAATTGCCTGCCTTTTGAGACAGAGTATTTCAGTAGATAAGGCAATGGAATGGAATGGGAGTTGGCTGACCGGCATTCTAGTCTCAGCTCTGCCATTGTCTGTTTGTCAGACTTTGGACAGGTCACTTAACTTCTCTGTGCCTCCATTTTGCCCATCTGTGAAATGCACCTATCTATAAAGTGTGTTAGCTGCACAGCTGAAAATCATAGGTAATCAACATTATTATATATTATACCTTTATTTATCAGGGGGTAGCCGTGTTAGTCTGTATCTACAAAAACAACAAGGAGTCTGGTGGCACCTTAAAGACTAACAGATTTATTTGGGCATAAGCTTTCGTGAGTAAAAACCTCACTTCTTCGGATGCATCCGAAGAAGTGAGGTTTTTACTCACGAAAGCTTATGCCCAAATAAATCTGTTAGTCTTTAAGGTGCCACCAGACTCCTTGTTGTTTTTATACCTTTATTTATTTTTTTAAAGTCTGTGGATTCCCCTAGGGAAGGATGCAGTACACTTTCTTTTTATTCCCCCAATAAATATTTGATTATGGGAAATGCTGGGGTACATGGAGATAGTCATTGTCTGAGAAATAGACAGTAAAATAAAGTAAATAACCCACTGTGTTAAAAGTGTAATAGTTGGGAATTTCAAAAGTGCTCAGCATTAGTCATTTACCTCAGTGGGAGCAGAGGCAAGCCAATGCTGAACACTTTTAAAGCCCTACCCTATTTCATAAGGACTTGGTCAATCAACATTTTACTTCTATGTTGTACCCCTTTCACCTCATTTCTGTCTGTTTTATAGTCTCACAGCATAAGGTTTTTAGGGGTAGGGAATGTGTCTTCCTTTGTGTTTGTACAGAACCTAGCACTTTCAGAAATAAATAAATAGCAGTCTACTGCCTTCCCATCGCTGTCTTTCTACATCCCTTTTTTGAAACTAGCTCTGTGGCCAGTCACAATCTTGCCCTGTGTGTATGTGAGTTTTCACTTTACAAGAAAACGATAATGCAGATTAGCTGACATATACATGTAGAAATAATATTTAGCATTTTGTCTTCTAATCACTGTACCAACAGTAGTTAATTCAATGAACTGTTTAATCTTAGTCAGTTTCCTATACATAGTTTCAAAATAAAATCCATGTTTTGCAGTCTTTCTGTTGCTTCTGAAATTGTCATGTCCCAGAAATAATGACATTCCATTCCTTCAGATACAGGAGTTTGACATTTCTTCTCCCCTGTTTCTGACTGTTAACATGTCTCATCAAACACACACACAAAGGACTATGTTTTGTGCCCTTGAGCATCATGTGGAACTTGCTATTGATGTGAAAAGAAGTTGTGTGCCTGCCTTATGCCAAGTCCCAGACTGAAAATTTTCCAGCAAAATGAGATGACTTTTTCCAGTCTCATTGGAAAGTGTATTTGTGTTTTGTGAAAGAATATGTAGGAATTTCAGCTACGTGGTACATTTATATTTCAAGTGGCAACTTCATCTCTCCAAATAATAGCTGTGATATATGATAAAACTGATGTACACCTCTGTTAAATATTTGTTATACTCATTTCAGCCATCAGCCAGGAGAGGATGTGATGAAAACTAGATTTAAAATATATGAAATTTGGTCGCATAGAGAAATAAATGAGAAATAGTTTCTAACTTCAGGCTTTCAACCACTTAAGGAAGGGTTGACTTTGTTGTAAGAGCACTAAAGAATGTCATTTATTGACTCCATTGTACCATGTAATGTCAAATTCCATTTTAAGTGTGGGCTTAGTGTTGCACAATACAAGACAAGTCATGTGAAACTGGCCAAAGAAAGGAGTCACAGGGCTTTTTAGATTGGTCACCCCCATTTTGTTCTTGACCTGCTCCCCTCTGCCAATGGGGGTGTGCAATTTGAAATATTCTGACCTGGTGCTTTGGCTGTAGTTTAAATGAAAGATCAAAGGGCAAAGCGGGCATCTCAACCCTGCTGAGGTGGGCCTTTCCCAGGCTGTCACACTGTGAGGCAGCCAAAGGTTTTGTTCTGACAGGAATCTAGGCCCAGTCTGTGAGGCCTAGGCCTTCTTTGTCTGGCCTGAGAAGTTTGAGGCCCAGGTTGAGGATCCAATGTTCATCAAATGATCAAAGGCCTGAAGCCCTGGACATGAAATCTTTCTTTCCATTTCCTTTTCTTAAAGAATGAATTGCACGAGTACCAAAGAATGCCATTTCCAAAGCTTTTATGTGGAGTGCTAGCACTAACTTTAGAGTCCTTCAGTTCTAAACAGAAAAATGTAAGTGCACTTTCAATCTGGGCCCAGCTGCAAGGCCAGCATCTACTAACATTTCTTTCAAAAAGGCTTTTAAGGATTAAGGCTTCAGTCTTTCAAAAAAAAAAAAAAAAAAAAGACTTTTAAGAATAAACTTAGAATAATTTGAGTTCTTGTTCCACTGTCTGGTTTATTAGAAAGTAGACAATAATGCATTTTTAAATCAATGTAAATAGAGGATTATTTAGTTTTAGCAGTGGGAAAGTAGAAAACA
Organism: Malaclemys terrapin pileata; assembly: GCF_027887155.1. NCBI lineage: Eukaryota > Metazoa > Chordata > Testudines > Emydidae > Malaclemys > Malaclemys terrapin. The sequence goes on from NC_071506.1 coordinate 266,986,941, forward strand.
ATCAATAAAACGCTTTGGCTCTTTAGTGGGATTTTTAATAGGGCAGATTTAGAAAAGGGTGCTTCTTTTTCATATAATGATTTACTTTTCTACATTTGAAATGGTTTCTTTTAGACATTTAACTGTAAATGCTTTTGTTGTTCAAAATTTGCACTCCTAATCACATAGTAAATTAGTGCTAATACATCTGTTAAAATATGTTATAAATTCAGATCTACTGCTACTACAGCTGGTCAGAGTTGCACTAAACTATACTGTTTTATACACCTAAAGCAAACAATCAGTTATTTAAATTATTCAAATTTGTGGCAGCAGAAATCAATTGGCAAGGATTTCATATTCCCTGATAAGTGATACAACTTCACAAACAGTGAACTAACATTTGCCAAGTCAACCTCAATACCCACACCCCCAAGAAGCTCCCACACTATTCTACTGCACTTCAGTTGTGGTTGCATGGGAACACTGAAGCTAACACGGATCATAGAAATGGTACTGCCAGAATACTTTCCTCGTAAATGTTAAGGATTTCCTCCTGCATTTTGTGTTTGAGTAGAGGGCAGGGCATATGAAAAGTTCTCATGATGCTGGGGGAAGCACTGTGCTGAGTAAACACATTCCAGTTCCCCGGTTGCCATTGTTATTCAAACAACTTCAGCATGCATTTTTGGAGTCCCTTTGACTTTGCATATCATCAAGAAGGATTTCCTGTTGGGCTGTCTGTTTGTAATGAATTATGGTATACTCTTTATTATAAATATCGTGGCTGTATCTGTGCATTGTAAGATCCAGTCGTTTACAGGTGCCATGTTAAATAATCGAATTGTATAAAATTGGAATAGTTAAGACAGATGACAATGATATCTATTCTGTAACAAATTTTCAACACGAGCAGTCTCTTCAATTTCAGTTTTATGCTCCGCAGTCACAAATCAATTGTATCAGTTGTATCTAAATGTCCAAATTATTCCTCTAGCATGGGGTCAGTGAAAAGTTTTACAGTTAAGTTTATTCTTATATTTAACAGTTCCACTAGCCTCAGTGCTATGCTTTGCCATCCTGGTACTTTTGCTACAGGTATTGGTTATATTATTCCTTATGCAGAGCAGTGTCATAACAAGGGTCTAATCCTGCTACTATTGAAATCAGTAGCAACATTCCCATTGACTTGAGTGATGCCTCACATCTAGCCTTACTGAAGGCACTAGGACTTGACACCTCTAAATGATGATATTCCATTTCAATGAACAATGGAATTTTAAGGGTGTTACAGAAAAGTGCACAGGGAATACCACCTTTTCAGTTCCCAGATGAACATTTTAGTCCAAGTTTTTTTGGTCCTGTGTGAAAAGTTTAGAGGTTTCCTTTGAAATCAGTGTGCACGTTCAGTGTTTGAATGAGGGAAGAAAATGACAGTTCATGGTCTTTTGATGATTAGAGAATGCTTCTACAGTGCATTTCAGCAGCAATTTCCTGTTATGAATTTTAACATTCTTCATTCATATGTTCACACTAATACATTCAGCAAGATTTTGTTTAGCTTTTTTTCACAGGGCTGGAGAAGCTGGTTTAGATAAAATAATCCATTTGAACTTTCCCCTAAAGCCACACGAAACCTGAACTGCTTGGGCTTTTGCTTTTTTTGAAACTCAGAAGAACTTTAGCATTCTTCCCTTCCTCATCTTTCTTTTCTGCCCTTCTTCATTCTGGTAGTGACCAGAAGTACTGAGATACTACAAGAGACTATTACTGGAGTATTCTCTGGCATGAGGAAGGAAAATTATATGAGATTTCCAGTTTTGTTTTCCTGTTCTGAGAGGTCTTCATAGTGCAGATAATTATTTGAATTTTGGATACTAATTGCTTGTGTTTTGAAGCCATTGGAATGTAGAGGAGGGAAAATCTGAGTTTTCAAATTCTATTGAAATACATTATAAATTTCAGAACCTGAGAATCCAGTATAGAGATTGGATGTAGCATAGCCAAACTCAGTGAAACCAAATGTGAAAGCTAGAAGGATTCCTTAGTTCCTCTTGTGACTCATCATTACCAACAGCAGTATGCCAAAGTATTTAGCTAAACAGATCCCTTTTTACTAGGGCCTTTTGTTTGTTCATAACACAGATCTAACAAGCATAATAAAATAGACAGGTCACCTCCACTAAAAAGAAGCCTGTGTAAAAATTAACAGATTTAATCCAATTTAAAACAGTAATGTGTACAAATATTATATTTTATGTCTCTGTATAAAGATTAAGTGAAATTCTGTTTTCCAGTTATAATTATGTAAATATGGATCAACTTCCTGGACTTCTGTGCAGTTAGTCTGGATTTATACCGGGGTAAATGAGAGAAGATTTAGTTCTAGGAGCCAGTTTCCACTGTAAACACAGAATTTACAGAGTGTTTATTACCATAGTTGACAGACTAAATATGATTTAGAGAGAAGATTGTCATTTTATTATTTGTTTGATATTTCAGAGACTTTGAAGTAGGACTAGAAAGTGATGGAATTCCTGTGGAAAATTTAGGGCAGGGAAATTCTGAGTTTTAAAATGGGTAGTTGGGATTTGTTTGTTTATTTTTGTCTTCTAGATTTGAATTCATTATATAGCTAAGCTTTGAGTTCTGTATTCAGTTAGTTAGATTTGGATCATTATCTTAGGAAAAAATTAAGGTCAGTAAAGCAAAGTTCTAGGTTTTGGTATCTGCACTTTTGTATTGTCCACAACCTGGCCCCAAGTCTTAACAATAATGGTGGTTGCATAATGTCCAAAATGTTACTGCTGCTTTTTATGAAGAGACAAGGTGGGTGAGGTAATAGCTTTTATTGAACCGACTTCTGCTGATAAGAGAGAGAAACTTTCAAACTTACACAGAATTCTTCAGGTTTCTTCTTCATCTCTTCTTCAATCTTTTTATGAAGACAGTTCTTTGCATCCATGTATACATATTATATATTAATCAGGGCAGTTCTGCAAGTGAGTTGGTTTTATGTAATGTAACTGGCACTGAATTACCCAAGAAACACAATTAAGCAATATTGCTTGTTGCAGGCTTTCCCACCACATAATTGACCACAAGGAGAGTTTTGCCCCAAGCCACAGGCAAAAGTGCACAGTGGATATCTAGGTCAATTTTTTTAATGGTAGAGCCTTCCATGAAAGGCAAACTTGTGCTACTTAGAGCAAACAACTTAAAAGCACATTTTAATTGTATACATTTCTGCTTTTAAATAACATTTCAATGAGTAGCATTACATTTATGCATTTTTGGAATGGAAGATTGGCACTATAAAGTAATCCATTAATAATAAATAAAACAAAAACCTTTGAAAAACTTGAACATTCCAGCAGGTTTCTACTGAAAAATGAGTGAGAACTCACTGGGAAAGTAATGCTGGTTTATATTTCCCATAGCGTATTCTGAGGACTGATTGTGCTGATAGTTTCCCTTAAGATGTATAGAGGTTGTAAACAAAAGGCAAACAAGTTATTGATGTGATTTGTTTTTTCTTTTTAAATACTTTGGAGTATATGTTCGCAAAGGTTGCTCTGTAGGAGACGTTTTCTGAAGAGTCTGTGAAATCCTGGTAATTTTATAGAAGGGTGTTGGGACTGGAAGTATGGTAGAGAGCAATCCTAATTATTCAGGGTATGGGGCACATGAATTGTGAAGAAAGATTGATCAGACATGGACTATATCTTGGGAAAAGAAAAACTAAGGGGGTCCCCATAGAGCTTTGGAAGATCATGAAAGGAATGTATTGATGTCAGTAAGCAGCTTGAGATAGTAACTAATTTGAAAACAAGAGGTCATTGACTGAAGCTGAGGAGGAGACAAGCATATAAGGAATTTGGGCAGCATTTCTTCACACAAAGGATAGGTTAGAATATGGAACAAACTGAAAAAGCCAGCCATAGAATGGTGTGTTATCCGGTCAATAGGCAGCTGGGCAAACATTTGGAAAACGAGGTAAATACAGAGTGAAGAACTACATTTTTGCAGTTAATCTTATGCAGTCAATCCAGAGATGGATTTCAAGAGAAGTGTTTAATTGACCAGATGGTAGTCTTCTGGCCCTTAAAGTTACAATGTAGTTTGACACTAAAGTATAATTTCTGCACAATCTTAAACCAGTCCCATTGTGACTCTTATAGAAGGCTACCTTTTATTAAAGACTTGTCCAGAATTGTTGCATATTTTCCTCAGTTCATTCTGTGTAGTATTTCATGGATGCTCTAGCACTAGTTAATGTACTCGCAATAGAAAACCAGAGTAAAATAAATATAGATCTTGCAATTTGAAAGACCCCTATGGGCAGCTGCATTTCAACACCAGTCTATGTAACACACATGTGCACACTCCAATATGGGGATCCAAGAAGGAGCAAACTGTTTCTTTGAGCAAACTGTTAAACACAGCACTGAGTGGCATTTTCAAAACTGCACTTGATTCAACAATTGTCTTCCAAGTGACTAGCTTAGAGCAAACTAGCTTCTGGCACAGATGCTGGAAACAATGGATTGTCCAGAATTGTGACATTGTGGAATAGCTAAGGTTGGGTGGGGGTCATAGAATTCCCTTTATAAATTTGACTTAGAGTTGCCAAAACCAATATCCCTCTGTATGCATGTATATATGGAATGCTACAGTGGTCATAGTTGATGCTGATATGTTAGTTTGAAAGGGTTATATGTAGCAGTACCTTTAGTGTGACCATAACATTAATCATACAGGTGTCATTTTGGGTTTTAAAAGTAATCCTCTATTACCTACATCCTCTTTTCAAGTACAATAGCTAGGATGGAATCTTGTACAAAGCAGAAGACCATCAACTCCCACTGAGTGGGAGTATCTAAATGTTAAAATAAACCCAGTCCTGCTAAGAGTAGAATTCCCTTGGCTTAGTAGAAGTCAGCACCCCTTTACATCCAATTAGTGATGATTGGTTTCTGCATTTTCATGCTGTCAATTGACTGTGTATGGCAGAGTTTTCTCTAGTAGTCAATTAAAAATGTACACAAATTTTATCTCTGCAGTTACTTATTCTTCTGCAGTGACCAAGAATATTGGCTTAAAATTGACATAGCAGTACAGAATCTCAAGCCTTACAAGACAGTTGAAATTGTAGTAATTTAGGGTGGGCTGGCTGGGTGTGTATTCCCTCTACCCCATACAGTTATACATGGGATATACAAGCTGACCTGTACTTGATAACTTAAATCATTTTCCTTCAGAATGCATGATAAATTCAATATACAGTATTATCTAATAGTAATAAAAATTGTGTCTCTATATAGTATTATATGGCATAGTAATATTTGTCTTATTAAAATTTTGATATATTTTATCTTTTTTCATTATTGTGGTTTAATGTTCTTTTCACTGTTTACATGCCTATTTTTCCTGTTAATTGTGAAAAACAGAGATTGATTGTGGATTTTTTTTTTTTTAAATCTTGTGTATATTTTGACGGGGGTGGAAAGTTTCTAGTAGGATTAGAGTAAAATGTATTGCTATCTGGGTTGAAAAAGTGACTATAAGCCTTAGGGCAGGTCTACACTACAGGGGAAAGTTGATCTAAACTACTCAATTTGAGTTACGTTAGTAGCGTAACTCAAGTTGACATAGCTTAGATCTACTTACCACGGGGTCCATACTATGCTATGTCGACAGGAAACGCTCTCCCATTGACTCCCCTTACTCTTCTCGTTCTGGTGGAAGACCAGAGTCGATGGGAGAGTGATCGGCAGTTGATTTAGTGCGTCTTCACTAGACCCGCTAAATCGACCCCACCGGTGAATCGATCATTGCAGCATCGATCCACCAGAAAGTGGAGACAAGCCCTTAGATTTAACCTATTATTTTTATTCCCATCCCCAGATACACACCCTGGAATCCACTTTTTGCAAAAGAGTGGGATAACTGGCTTTCACTAAAAACTCCAGTTTGTATCTATGATCTCCTGTATTAACCTTAAAAATTATTGAGGCGGGGCATTCCTCCTCAAAAGTGTTGCAGCTTCACCTAGTCTCTGCCAAGGCTTTTCTCTGTTTTTTATGTCATGACATTAAGTGACCCTCTCAGCCAATAACAGACCTCCAGTTCCAGCAAATGAAAATTTCTTAAATATTGACAGTTTCTCTCCATCACCTTCAGTTTAAAAAAATGTTTTTACTCCAAACATTTTGTTTACAAGTGTATTTTATTTCACTTGCATTTGAGACAAAACGGGATAAGGAAGAAAGAAGAGGTCCCACTTCCTCCCTGCGGAGCCCTTTATGGCTGGCAATGGGGTCTTTTAGCCTTTGTCCAGTGAGGATCATAGATGGAGTTGGAGTTATAGCTGGGGTGCCACTGAAACTAATGATCAGTGACCTGGCAATATTCTCCCAATATATATACGCACACTTGGATCAGACATCTGACTTTCATTGCTGTCATACCTTTGTCCTTAAGGGTTTTTTCGCATATACTATTTTTCACTATTTCATAAGATTAAAACATGCTACTCCAAAATGATTCTTTCATGGCATGCCTCACAGACTGCAAATACAGCCAAGTACATGACTGAAGCTAAAAGGCTGCCAATCAGCAGTATCTTACAAATATTAATTGGACCTCTTTCAGCTTCTAGCAATATCCTTGAAAAGAACTGACCTAGGGGCTCTTCAGGACTGTTTCCTTGGAGATTTTAATAAGACAGGTTTTAATCTGACCTAACAAGACCCTTTCCCCTTCAAGAACTAATACAAAATCTTTATTATATAGTAAATATAAAAAGATACATTAGAGAGGGAATAGCTCACAGGAATGAAATTGAACACCTACATGGCACAAAAAGAAATGCATATGACAGGTCATTTTCTGTATTCCCTTTAGTATTCCATTTTTTTCTATTTGGATGAGAGCTTATTCTCACACAGCTCATCTCCTCCTCCTTAAAGATACAATGGAAGTCCCAATAATCCCATGTTAGTAACTCACACTCCAATGTCACAACTATGTTACAGAGTAATATAGATTATCTATCTATCCCTCTTCCCTGTACTAACTGAGCACCTCACAACCATGAATGATTTTATCAGGTGGAAGACATTTCCAGACCCCACCCCTGGCATGGTGCCCACTGGAAGTTGGCATCCAGGCCCATCACCTTGATTGCCCACCCCTGAAAACAGCTCTGGATTTTATCCTCACTATACCCCTGTGAGAGAGAGAAGTATTCCCTTTTACAGATGATGAACTGAGGTCACAGGGTAGAGTAAATGATTTTTATAATAATATATGGAGATATACCTATCTCATAGAGCTGGAAGGGACCCTGAAAGGTCATTGAGTCCAGCCCCCTGCCTTCACTAGCAGGACCAAGTACTGATTTTGTCCCTGATCCTTAAGTGGCCCCCTCAAGGATTGAACTCACAACGCTGGGTTGAGCAGGCCAATGCTCAAACCACTGACCTATCCCTCCCCCCCTTTACCAAAGGTCACACAGGAAACCTCTGCCTGAGCCAGGAGTTGAACCCAGCTTTCCTGAGTCCTCATCTAACACCTTAACCCACCCTTTAATGTTCTTTGTGAATAAGTTCACATATAGTTTAAACCATTTTTGTCTTTTTCTAGAGCATTTGCTGATATATCTGAAAGTGGTTCCTAACATGAACATCTTCCTTAGTGTAACACAGATGGTTAGCTCAGTGAAGACACTGGACCCATTATAGGGCTTTTGCCCTAGGCTTCAGTGTAAGCATGTGTGAGGATATTGTGTAATAAATAAAGTCATGTTTTAGTTGTTTACAAACTTCCTGTAAAGAAATGCTGCTGTTATCAGGGCCTGCATTTTGTGTGTTTGTATACTGCCTGGCACACTGGGACCCCAATCCTGACTGGGGGCTTTGGGCATTAGTCGTATGAGTAATATTAATATCCTGTTTGTTTAAATATTGGGAGTTGCCAATGGGACCTTGAGACAACCTACTGTAGTGGATCGTGACTAGCTCATATCTGTTATTTACTGTATTACTGGATACTCTACTGATGTGACTCTCTGCAGGCCAAACATTTAACCCTTTGGGGGCTGCTGATCAGGCGCGCCACTGCCTAGTGCCAGTTCCTACATTGCTGCCCAGGGGAGGAGCAGGGGTTGGAGGAGGGTTGACCCTAAACTTCAGAAACTGTTTCTCTCCTTGGGGCAAAATATAATTCAACTTGCGTCTTTTCATGTTTTCTCTCTGTTTAGGCTGCTAACATTTTCTGATGTGGATTGTTTGACTGCTCACTGTAAATGCCTTGATCTTTTAAAAATGTTATTGTTAATTCCCAAATGCTGGATTCTGCCCCCTTTACTGCTACTGGGTATCGGTTTCTGATGTGTGGTCCTAATGAGTTCAATGGGAGTCAGGTACTGCTCAGCATAAATAGAGATGACAGAAGCTAAGGTGTATTCTGTAAAAATGCTTACAAATTCACCTCTCGTATTACTGCTGCTACTACTACAGCAGCTACTCAGTCTCACAGTAAATTTTGCTCTTAGATACATATAAAACAAACACAGAAATCTCTTATTAAAAGGCAGCCTATGGCAAGCAGAGACCATATTTATTTCATGGAAGACCTTGGCTATGAGGTAAAATGTAGTCATAGGAGAAAAGACAATTCTTTATCCAGTTTAGACATTGCCCTTGTAACTTTATTTCGTGAAGCCAGTGGCATTATATGACAGAGGGATATGTGTTGGTAGAGAGCAGACACAAAGCCTTGCCTTATTGACATATTCTGCTTTCTCCTTTCCAGTTGTCTGTGTCTGGATTTGAGCCAGTGCTTTTTAGTCTTTCCTATATGATATAGGTTGTTTCCAAAGACAGCATACTGGTATTTTTATCTATTGGTGGAGAGGATGGGTTAATGGCCTAAGCAAAACCGTTGCAATATTTAGGTGTCCTTGGAGTCATAGGTTCAAGTCCTGATAGGGCTGACTCAGCTCTTCCTTTTTCCACTGTAGATAAATTGAGTTACCTGTAGCTTGTGTGTGAGCCGTTCAGATGAGACCTATAAAAATCTGCAGTCCTTTCAGCTCTGTGTGGATGTGAAGGATTCCATGGCCGCACACTGTGTATGAGCAGGATTTTGACCTAGTGTCCCTAGATAAGATTTCCCTTTCTCCCACTACAATACCTCCTTTCCCAGGGATGTCTGCATGGCAGTGATGCTGTATGTAAAGTGCTTTTGTGTCCTCCAGGATGAAAAATGATATCTCTTATGTCACTGTTCTGCATTTCCAGGTGGAAAGGGAAAACCTCAAAGTGATGAAGACCATAAATTTATGCCACGAAAGCAATTAGGAAGACATAGTCAAATAGACACAGGGCAGTTAGGCATCCAGCTCCCCTTGATTTTGAATGTGAGTTGGTTGTGTAACTGCCCTTAATGCCTTTGAAAATCTCCTCCTTAGTCTAGAATTGTGACTTAGGCTATTCCATAGATCAACACACAATATAGTGGAGCTTATGTACTATGCTACCAATCTGGCATATTTAGAATAGAAAAAGCCCTCATCACTCTTGAGTTTTATTAGAGGAATAGTGAGATATATTTATTTTGGGTTTGGCACAATAATGGAATAGAGGTGAAAGGTGTGGTAGTGTTACCTCTTGCAATAGAACTCCCTCTTCTGCTCCGAATTTTCTTGTTCCACACGTTTTCTTTCAAAGCAGCAGCCCATTTTTGCAGCACTATGTTCAGTTGATCAGTCTCTCTAGGCATTTATGTAGGCCCCATTACCATAGTCTTTAAGCATTTCCCAGTCGTGTTTTTATTTTATTTTTTTAGAGCTGCAAAACAATTTCTCTGTCCTCCTCTGCCTGTAAGAGTAGCTTGAGGAGGTAGTAATGTGTGTGTGTCTTGGGGAAGGCAAGGGGGTATTCTGTCTGATCTTCCTTCATTATCTTCCCTCCTCTGTCAACTAACATAGTCTATGATGAGTAATGGTGTATACCACACCACACCAAGTCTGATCTTCCAAGCACTTATGCTCAGGTTCAGCAATTCACTTAAACACATGCTTAGCTTTAAGCTCACTAGTCCAATGGTCCTACTCATGTGCTTAACTGCTTTGCTGAATCAGGGCCTTATTACCAGACATTATTACCAGGCACGCTACCAGGGCTGTAATCCTGTTGATGATAGTGTCTAGCACCCTATTCAGCACCATAATCTGTACAATAGAAAGGAAGGAGCTCAATGGCTTATTTAATGCACCTTTAAGATTTTTCTGAATGTTGATTCTCAAGAGGTTTGAGAAATGTATATTGTAAAAATCAACTTTTGCCTGCCATTGAAATTTTCATAAAAGGGGGTATGAAAGCCTGTCTGAACATTGAACAGTATCATTGGATTCCTGCGCAAACCTTTTCCCCCATGGATTACCTTGACATTTTAATCTTAATGCCTAGGCATAGAGGCTGCCATCCTTTATAAAAGTTATGGGTGAGATTTTGAAAAAAGCACAGCATCAGTCTAACTCTTCCCCCACTGTAGCTAAAGGTGAAACTTTGAAAATCCTTCCCTTGCTGTGTGGGTGTGGACTAAGCTACAGTGTTCCCCTTAAAATGAAATATTCACCTTGTTAAAAAGGGGCCCCTGTTCTGCAGACAAGAGGAACAGTTGTTTGTAGTTTTCTGTGGTGCAATCCTCACCTGAATTGATGCTTTCTGTGGAAATTCTAACTGAATCAGCTGTGGTTGAGATATGATATTATTTTACTTTATTTTTATTTTATTTATTACGCTTTTGGGAAGTGTCTTTTCTTTTGATTTCTTGAGGAGATCTTTATTTTTGTCTTAAACATCTTCCTACTTTATCATCAAATACCTCCATTTAAATTCCTGTGCAATATGTACAAGCCCACTGTGCAGCACTTGTCATGTAGTGGCAACCTTTGACCTCTGAGCTGTCCGTGCTATGCCCATTGTATGAATAAAGGTCTATTTCTGATACAGATACAGAAATGCTCCTTTTCAGGAAGGTGTTACAAACTGATATATTTTCTTAGCCTTGGTGATTTGTTTTTAAAGATTTTCATGGTATTTTTGCCCACATTAAAACAAAATTAAACTGTTTTAAATGGCCTTTCTTGAGTGTTTTGAGTGTGAATTTTCCTGAAAAGGTGCTATTGAGGGGAACTGTGGGACTGTCTCTCTTAAAGAGGATGTTTATGCTGTTTATATTAGTATAAACCTGGCTGCATTTGGCTTTGAGACCTTACAATGTCTGCACCTCATGTGATTTATGGTGCATCTTTTTAAAATGTGATAGAACTGATAATGGTAAATGCTTAGGGCTTAATCCTGCAGGTACTTAATATCATGCATATCCCCTGTGCCTGCAATGGGGCAACTTACAGCAGGAAGCATTGCCAGGATGGGTCTGTAGTTTCTAATAAATCTGTTCTGCTTTTGAGAAATATCTGTCTAGGCATCTCTCAGAATTTGTTTTTCTCTGGGTTTTCTTGAATCAATGCTAATTTCTTGAATGAATGCCCTTTTCCCTTATTTTTTTTTCCTATATGAACCTAAAAATTGCAGCTGTCTGCCTAGTCTGCTGAGGGATGGATGTAATAATTTTCAATTGGACTGTTAGCCTAAAGGGAACCCGATAGCAGGAGATTGACAGATTCAGCATGTATTATCTTTTGCTCTTAACTCAGCCCAATTTGTGGTTTGTTACAGGTGCTAAAGAGATTGATATTGCTGCTACCCTGGAGCACTTGAGGGACCAGAGACCCGGCATGGTCCAGACAAAGGTACTGTCAATACATCCACTGGGATTTTAAATACATTAAAGGTATTTCACTGTAGTTATTTTCATGATAGAGGAGAAAGGGCATGACCTAATATAACACAAGTTGCTAGCTGATTACTCTGGTTCCCTACCAACTGTATCTTATTTATGCTGAAGATTTATCTAGGCTACTTTCTTTGATGTTTACTGCTCTTTCTTGTAACATCTTCCACATCTATCTCGATTAACATATATGAAAGACAGTGAAGACAGCAACCTATAGTCTATTAAAGAAAATGCGTGCTAAAAAAAGTTCTTGCTCTAATCTTCAAGGATAGGTTATTTTCTTAGAGTATTTGCAGTTCAGTATCATGCGATATGTAAACCAAAGGTTCCAAATCACTTAAGAACATAATTGCTGCATTCAGTTTTTATGCTGAAAAAGTTTCAGCTTACAGGAAATAGTTCAGGAGGAAATCAAGCCCTTTAAAGGGGAGTAACAGTACACAGGCCTGTTTCTGAAATAATGTGTTTTGCACACATGATGGTTGAAACCCTGTGCTTCCTTTTAAATGCTTGTCATCTGTTCTTTTATATACATATTGCATGGTAGGCTACATTTGTATCGTCTGGTGAAGTGCAATAAATATCATGTACTTGTTTGTTAATGGGCACAGTGTGCAACACAGTCATCAATTTACAAAGAAAAGTGTTATTCTGTTTATATGCATCTCAAATTTGAAATTCATCTTTGCGCTGCTGCTATAAGTAACATCAATAAAAGATGGGAAAATACCTTGGGTTATCCTCACTTGCTGCTTGTTAAGAGCTACAATGATAAAATGAAAGTTTGTAGTTATGTATGACATTGAGGAATCTCATTCATGATGGGGAGACCAACTAAATAGATATCCATACATTACATGGGCAGAAAGTGGCATGGTTTGTTTTTGTTGTCCCAGTCTGGAGCCTGCAATGTGGGTAGATGGACAACAAAGAACAATGATGTGACAGGGTCCCACGATTAGGTAGGTACTGTTGGAAATATCTTCAACATCTGGGAAGTGAAGGTTGCTGCTGGGTAGTTGTGGAACAGATGGTTTTCTGTACCAGACTGTTTCATAACTTTTCTTGAGGAAGTAATGGATTCCTCCCAATCCCATTCATTTCTGTTCCCTATCTAACCTGGGAAAACTGGTGTTGGAGAACTGTCAGGGATATTTTTGTGCCATTTCAGCAGGTGGAGGAAGAATGATGCTTACTGGGTAGTTGAAGTTGTCCAATCTTTATCTGCAAGTGGGGTGGAAAGTACAGTAGAACCTCAGTTATAAACACCTCAGAAATGGAAGTTGTTCGTAACTCTGAAAAAATATTATGGTGGTTGTTTCAAAGGTTTACAACTGAACATTGACTTAATAGAGCTTTGAAACTTACTTTGCAGAAGAAAAATGGTGCTTTTAACCATCTTAATTTAAATGAAACAAGCACAGAAACAGTTACCTTACTTTGACAAATCTTTTTTTTAGACTTTCCCTTTTTTAGTATTTTATGTTTAACACAGTTCTGTACTGTACAGTATTTGCTTTTTTCCATTTCTGCTCCCTGATTGCATACTTAGTTCCAAATGAGGTGTGTGGTTGACCAGTCAGTTCATAACTATGTTTTTCATAACTCTGAGGTTCTACTGTATCACAAATTCTTCTTTTACACTGATTTTCAAATTACAAAAAGCAATAACATACAGAATCTAATTGAGCATGTATTTGATTCCTAGAGAAAATGTAAATCCTGACACATGCTGTCAATGCACCCCCTGTACATGTCAGTCTTTCTGTTGAATCCTTACTCTGGCATTTCTTTCGGTTGAAATAAAAGGGAACGTTACCCTCAACACCACCACCACTACCACCAAAAAAAAAAAAAAAGTTCCTAAACTACAGAGTAGAAAAATGGAATGTAAACTTCTCTGGGCTTGATCAGCTGATCACATGGAAATCTCACTGATCGTTACACTTCAGCATGGTGTTCTCCCCTTAAAACGTGTACCTGGAGAACCTTCATAAATAAAATTAATCTGATGCTTTGAAATACTGAATACTGCTCATCTCTCTTGTCTCTCTCTCCACCATTATCGTCGTCTCAGAACTGCTCAAAATCACTTATTCAAGCTAACATATTGCAAATAGTAAATCTCTGGTTACATGCTAGTGCTATGTTGTCCTCAGATATTTATTTATTTATTTGTATTTAAACCAACCCATGTGCTTTCCCAGCTGAATACAAATAAGGAATATCGGGCTCTTGGAGTAATTTAAAACAATGGATTAAAAACCAGGTTAGAAATGCCAAATTACAGAATGTCCCTAGGCAAATATGCACTGAGTTACTTCAGCGATGTCCTTGCATTTCCAGCAGACAGTGCTCCACATTTTCAATAATCGTGTGAATGATTTGTTAGCAACATATTGTCTATAAGAAACAATATTTTATTCAAATGCACGGTACATAATAAACATAAATAAATTCATCATTCTGTGTTTCTGATGGGCACAATAAAGGTTGTGTGAGGTTTGTTTGTTTTTTTCCAGTGGGAATCACAAAATATTGTTGAAGTGTCACATGTGACATGAAAGAGTAATGAATAAGTATATTCTTTTGGGATGAGAAAATTCTTTCTCTCCTTCTTTTTCCCTTACCATATCTTTCTTCCTGAAAGCTGGAATATTAAGTCAAGGCTCATCACTGTATCACATATAACACATAGCCAATGGTTTTCTTTCCAGTTTTTACTTGGAATCAAAATTAAACACAATTGTATTGCTCTTTTTCTAAGATACTGTATTTATACTGCCTCCGCATTAGAGATAAAACCAAAAATTGCTTTCCAGCTCTGATCTTTATCCCAAGTTTGCCCATCCAGGCTCAGCTCTACTTATTTAGTCTTGTACTGAGCTGTAACACATGTTGATTGTAGCACAGCTGAATATAGATTAACAGAGTGGGTCCCTTAAACATTGCTAAGATTAAAGTTCATGTTATCTAGATGTAGGAGGTTTAGCTTAAAGGTGTGGGGGAGGTAGGTTAAGTGGTTTTGCTCTCTAAAGATTAGCCATGGGCATCCGTGGAAGCTATAGCATTTTGAGTTCGCTGTGCCTGATAGACCTAGCCCTGTGCTGGGGAAACAGCTGTGCATCAGTTGTACCATCCTGTTCACTGCAGTATTGTACGGTTGGTTTTAACCCTAGATTCTCAGGCATATTCTTTGTAGGTTAAGTTGCCTCAGTAATTTAGGTCTGAATCCTCAGGTAGTATAACTTGGTGTAGCTCTATTGAAGTAATCTCCTTGGTCTTCATGTTAGGTTCTCCTGTGGCAGAGTAACTTGTTCTGAATAAGTAGAATTATGTGCTGTGTTCATGTGTGCCCCTACAAATGCATGTCCAAGTGGAATGCCCTTTCTTGCTTCCCACTCTTGGCCTTCTGCTGCTCATGCTGCTCTCTTATGAATTCAGTGTGCTGCATCAGCGCTAGCATCCCATTCCTGCTTCTTCTGGGTGGCCACCAGCACTTCAGATTTTACTTTAATCCAGGTAGACTAATCATAGACTCATAGACTTTAAGGTCAGAAGGGACCATTATGATCATCTGGTCTGACCCCCTGCATGCTGCAGGCCACAAAACCGTCCCTACCCTTTCCTTGACTCTGCTGATGAAGTCCCCAAATCCTGTGTTTTAGTGACTTCAATTGGCAGAGAACCCTCCTGCTAGCGATCCCTGCCCCATGCTGTGGAGGAAGGCGAAAAACCTCCAGGGCCTCAGCCAATCTACCCTGGAGGAAAATTCCTTCCTGACCCCAAATATGGCGATCAGTAAGACCCCGAGCATGTAGGTAAGAGTCTCCAGCCTGACCCTTGTTAGCCATTATACTATTTACCTACCATTGCTCGGTATTCCTCAGCTAATACGTTTTACCATTAAACCATTCCCTCCATAAACTTGTCTAACTTAATCTTAAAACCAGACAGGTCCCTCGCCCCCACCGTTTCCCTCGGAAGGCTGTTCCAATATTTCACCCCTCTGACAGTCAGAAACCTTCGTCTAATTTCAAGCCTAAACTTCCCCACGGCCAGTTTATATCCATTCGTTCTCGTGTCCACATTAGTACTACGCTGGAATAATTCCTCTCCCTCCCTTGTATTTATCCCTCTGATATATTTAAAGAGAGCAATCATATCCCCCCTCAGCCTTCGTTTTGTCAGACTAAACAACCCGAGCTCCTCCAGTCTCCTTTCATACGACAGGTTTTCCATTCCTCTGATCATCCTAGTGGCCCTTCTCTGCACCCGTTCCAATTTGAGTTCATCTTTTTTAAACATGGGAGACCAGAACTGCACACAGTACTCCAAATGAGGTCTCACCAGCGCCTTATACAATGGAAGCAGCACCTCCTTATCCCTACTAGATATACCTCGCCTAATGCATCCCAAGACCGCATTGGCTTTTTTCACCGCCATGTCACATTGTCGACTCATAGTCATCCTCCGGTCTACAAGGTCCTTCTCCTCTTCCGTTACTTCTAACCAATGCGTCCCCGGCTTGTAACTAAAATTGTTGTTAGTCATCCCTAAATGCATCACCTTACACTTTTCACTATTAAATTTCATCCTATTTCTGATACTCCAATTCACAAGCTCATTCAAGTCTCCCAATACATGGGGTAGCTTCTGTATCTGAACGTCATCCTTCCATGCCTAGCAAGGGTAAGCCATCACTCTCTAGGGCTGATTGACAGCTAATACACAAATCGGAGGATCCAATCCTGAAACTGCACGTGTGTGCTAGTTTGGCTATAGCTGTTGCCAGGGTGATTGCACAACTCATGATCTCAGATGTATCTGAGAAGTTATTCTAGTTCCCCTGCCACCCCATTCTGATCCAGGAACTGTGTCCTTAGCTAAGTCTCATTGTGGCACGATAAGGTTTTCTAGTCAATGTAGGCATTGGCTCTGAAATGTACTGGGTGAGGGTGTAGAAGTCTGACACTGAAGTGGGTGAAGTACAAGTCATCATGTATTCTCAGTGGAGTCTGAAATAGCTGGCTGACACATTTTCAGTGTCATGAAATTTTCTTGAAATGTGTCGTTTTGTCAAAACCCAAACACTTTTTTGGGGGAGAGAGAGATACTCACGTTCTTAGCCTGGTAGTTAGAGCACTTGGAAAGTGGAAGACCCAGTCAAGTGCCTGAATCCGAGAGAGCTGGGATGAAAAATTCTGCTTTGAATCAGGGAGAACAGGGACTTGACCTTGCATCTCCAACATCCTGACCACCAGGCTTCTGTCTCACGGATTTCGACACTTGCATCATCAGAGAAAATGGACATTTTGATACAATTCCATTTTTTTGTAAAAAGTTCAAAAGGTTTTGTTTTAGTTCCAAAGTGGAATGAAAACAAATTTGAAAACCTCGACAGTTGATATGAACTGGAATTGTCGTCCTCCAGTTAGCTCTATGCTGAGAGTCCTCCTAGCCTTCAATCCTTCCACGAGCTTTCCACCTGGACCTGGGGTGGAGTATTGTGGGAGACAAAATACAATTGCATATCCTTAGTCCAATCTTCAATAATCACCTTGGGGGCTGTCTGTTTCCAGGAGCCATGAGCTACTGCTGCATTGACTCATATAGTCTGTGGACTTCAAGCCCACTGTGCAGCACTTGTCATGTAGTCAAAAAAACCAGGGGGCTAGAGGATACCTGTACTTGGGACTTCCCTCACCTCTGGAGACAGATATTACCCTATTGAATGGAGGTATTTGTATTGGTGGTTCCAATCCATATTGTACAGAGCACATCTGAGCTATGGTCACAGTCCTTCCCCAACAACCCTGGCTTTCTGGCCCAGTCCTGTTCTATGCAGCTTCTTAATCCTTGTGGTATCTGAGTGCAATTGGCTTGCACATTCTTTCCGTTTTCCTCCTGCTTTCCCCCTTTGTTCCCAGCTTGTTCTCCCTTTCAAAGAGTGATCCTCCGAGCAGCCATAAGAAATGTAGCCTGAAATATTGTATTTACTTGAATCTTTCCCGTGTCTGTTTGAAACTCTGGGTGCTTTCGATTATTTAAAACACATGCAAAATGCGAAATAAAACTTTAGAATACTTCGAGCAGATTCACTATTCATTCCACACAATTTGTGACTTCTTTTGTGTGAACAGACTGGACAGGCAAATATAAAAAGTTTTTTAATGTAAAAAAAAAGTAGATGCAGATTCTAACATTTCAGTAAACTAAATTTCTTAGCAAAATAGTTCGCTTAGAAAATAGATACAAAAATTTTAAGTTTACATATTTTCTCTCTCTCTCTCTCTCTCTCTCATATACTGACTTACTGTATCCCTGTGTCTTCACACTTACTAACCTTGAGGAAATGAAACTTATACCTCCCATGTTTTTAAATGACAGGGTAGTGATTGGAGAATACTTGGTAATTTGTTCCAGGTATTGTGTGCTGAAAAATCAAAATGTTACAGTCATTGTTTTCTTACAGTGTGCATAATGTGGGGAAAGATTTACTGTAGTTACTATAGTCTGGAAATGCTGGGTTAAGGAAGCAAAGGAGTCCTGTCTCCAGTGCCCCACCTATTCCCATACGTCAGTGATGGATATTTAACCAGTTTCCATCTGTCAGATGGAAGTGGATAGTGATCAGTTGCTCACAGACCTTTCTGACCATGCAATTGTAATATGTCATTGTATGCTAATATCCAGCTATAACAACAAGTGCTTCTTGGTGTCTGCTATCTGCATTTTTCTCTGTTAAGATGCCTGAGAGTTGTAAGATCCTGTCAAATGTGGTATATTGCACCAGTAATCTCAGAACATTTTGTTCCTTTCCATTGGAAAGTGCAGTTCATCTTGCATATTCATATTTTTAAATAATATCTTGAGGATGCTTCACAATTGAATAGTGCACCAGGCTTCCTTCCTGGAATGTTTTGTTTTATTATTCAGACTGTGTATTTGTTCTCTCTACAGGAGCAGTTTGAGTTTGCATTGACAGCAGTTGCAGAGGAAGTGAATGCAATACTCAAGGCACTTCCACAATGAGCGGTTCCATCTCCTTGAGGTTCCCTGAGGATCCATCGCTCATTTCCTTATTCTCAGTCCCTGTGAATGTTGTTGGAAACCGTGACCTGACCTTAACTGTGTATCTTCTATTGTAACCACATAGTAATAGGGTCCTTACAAACTTCTATAGCCAGTAAAAGTTCAACAGTTAAAATGTGTATTCTGCTTCTGTTTTTTAAAATTTTAAAAAAGATATCTTGAAGCCTCGGATTAAATGACAGAACAATCCATCTAATTCCTTTCACACCCTCAGAGCCCTGAATTTCACACTTTGAAAGCACACGTTCATGTTCTTAATAGCAAATATACAGTATTGTGGGTAATTAGTGCAGTCAATATATTCTCAGAAAATACAGTGTTCTGTTATACTTTGTAACTTCTCAGAGGCTGAATAAGAAGAGCAGGGGGCCTGAAAAGGACTGGGATTGTTCTTACACAATACCAAGCAAGAGCATGAAACAATGCTGTGTGTGTTAGTAAACACAGGTCTGGCCTCTTGCATAAAGAGCCTGCGCCTTTTCATGCTGGGCTTTGGCAAGCGAATGTTTTCTTAACTGTTGTTTACTTTTCAGCTTTGTGCAATGAATGGGAGAAAATCTGAGCTATAAGTAAATAGGCCTGCACAGTTGTCACAACTGCAGAGAACAAGTCGGTCACATTAATGGGAACCCAATGTATAAAGAGCACAACAACACTTATTATGTACCACTGGCCTAGCAGAAAAGGAAGTGGGATACTCTAACCTCAAGAACTGAGTTATAGGCCCCATATAGCAGCTGGATGAATGGCCTGAGCTGTTATGAAAGCAGATTGTTGATTTTTATAGGATTACTGGAGAGAATGGGAGCTTCTTTATATTTTGGCATTATTTCCTCCTCCCCGCAAAACAGTGTGGTTACCATTCTTTTTAGACCAGAAAGGATATTTCAGTAAACGCATTCCAGGCATTCCTGGCTGAAACAAAAGTTTTCAATCTACATTGTATGAATTTGTCTCTATGCAGACATTGGTTACATCTCTCTGCAATATTTCTGTTCTTTCCCCATTCTAAATTATACATATCATTTTAATTCATTATTATGGAATGAAGAAATGTAGGTAGAATTTCTAAGGTTCTTGTGCTCTAAATTCTTATACCTACTGTTGCAAAGTGATGCTAAAGTATGTCTGGAAACGATCCAGTGATGTAACTTTGCTTAAACACACCCAGATTTTTCATTGTTTGTTTTTGGGGGGAAATTAAAACTGCTGATAGAAACACTTTGATTTATTCGAATGAGGGACTATGGGTAACATTTTCAAAAGTGAAGTGACTTAGGCTCCTAAGAGTAACTCGTTTTTGAAAATGGGACTTAGGCCCCATAGATGCTTTTGAAAATGTTACCTAACATGGTTGTAGTTTCCAAGTTTATATTTTTTCAAAATTACTTGAAAGTGTTGTATGCTTTTAACTGTGCCAGGTTAACAATTTGATTTCATAATTGCAAAATATATCAATGGTTTTAATTGTGGGGTCTTTTGTAAATCTCTATTCAATGAATTGTTTAAAAAATAGCATTGCAGTTTTGCTAAAAGAGAGGCGACAGGCACCTGTTGGAATTAAATAACATGTTGCAATTTTGTGTTGTAGGTATGGATGTTGGTGATTTCTTCTTTTTGGTGATTAAAGAGTTATTTCAAAAAGCGCCAGACGTGTTACTTTTCTATGTATGTCTTCTCAGTGTGTGCTGCTTCTGCTTAATTTGTGCATCCCATTACTCTGGCAGTATAGAGCAGTTACTGCAGATGCCATCGTCCTCTTAAATACACATACTGTATATTAAGCCACATGTTTATTTTATGGCATAAGCATTTTAGAGCTTTCCTAGCAATAACTAAAAATACTAATGGGGTATGAATGAGAAAATTGCCTTTTTCATTTGATAATTTAGGTTTAACAGGACTCCTTTATTACTTTAGCTAACACAAAATTGCAGATCAGGGAAGATTAAATCAGTTTGAACAATATCTGCCAGTGTTTGAATTAGATTTATTGTGGAGACAGTGTGACGTGGCTTTCTGAAAATATAGGTAGCTACATCCAAACCAACTTACCAAAGATTCAAACTTGGTACATCCTGGCCCCCACCTCCTGTTGCCAAATGGAATGGTCTCACTGCAGGGATGCTGTGTTGTTACTGACTGACAACCCAAGGTGAATGGTAGCTTTTCAGAGGGCAGATCCTTGCGCTGTGATTCGTTAATATAGTCAGAGCTCACTCTCCCCATACCCACAGCAAACCTGAGTGACAGTGGCAATCCTCAATTCCTTTGGGTTTGTAAAGCACTTCATGATGCTTTTCCAAACTGTTACAATTTCTGTTTAAAGTTCAAAAATCTCTTTCAACCTAATTCTTCTGCAAATATTTAATCATGATATGTTTCAGGTTAATAATGTAAGGGTTATTCCTATTAATTCAGAAACCGCTAGAGCAGGAATATAATTATCTATTAAATTCTATAGAATGGTTCAAACTACAGAAAGATGATCATCTTTTCCATTAAATTCTATAGGTTTTCAGAGTATTTTCTATAGAATCCCATTTAAAACTCAATTGGTTTCATCCTGACTAAATACTATAGTACTTCTCCATAAGGTCAGGAAGTGATTATAAACAGGAAGCATGTTCCCGTAATCTAAAGACTATTGCACAGCATTACAAGGCCAAGAGATTTTCTGGTTTTCTTCTTCAGAGAGGTGCCAGACTTGCAGTATTCACTGTAAATAAGCAAATCTAGGGATCCTGCTTGTGTAGGTGGTGTTGGCCACTAATCTTCATAAAAGTTTGGATGAAAGAATCCGATTTCCCACAGTAATAATAAATATAGAGCCTATCGGCAAAATTCACGTTTCTATTCCCATCGGGTTAAATTGTGGTGTCATGTCATTTCATCTTCAAGTGAGATACAGAGCCATGAAAATATTACCTGATGCAACCTGGCATGTCAGAATGTAAAGAAGAATTTGTTTGTCAGATGAAGTTTATCCCTTTTGTAGCAGTTAACTTAATCTAAATGATTTTGCAGTGGGTTTTGTGCCTACGTACCTGCCCTTGGCTCAGTTGCTGTCGCCTTTCACCAGCCCATTTAGTAGCCTTGGTCTTGCATGTGCATTTTGAATCCACATGAGAAAAAGCTCTTCCTGATTCTATTTCAGCAAAGCATCTGTCTTAAGCCAAATAAGAGATTAGACATCACAAACCCTCCTTTTTGCAGTACTTTGTGGAGTAGCTTGATCGTTGTTAAACTGATGTGCAATATTGAAACTTGGGCTGGCATCTGACTCTTAGGAGGGCTGGAATACATTGTGTGCATTAAATAGTGGCTTAGCTAATCTCATTGATAAAAACCAAATCTACAGATGCTGTTTGTGTGTTTGCATCTTTAATTGCCATGGACCTAAAGCGTAATTGGAGAAGTGAAGAAAGGATTAAATTAACCCCAGTGCTGAGAGAGCACCACCTATTCATCACTTTGAGAGGGCTGCGGTCTGGGTAAAGAGCCCAGGTTTTCCAAGTGTGCCACAGAAGGGACTCCATGCCAGCTCTGAATATGTAGATGTGGGGGAAGTGAGGGCTGGAAGAGAGGCCACTAGATCCAGTAAAAAGCAACAGAGGGCCCTGTGGCACCTTTAAGACTAACAGAAGTATTGGGAGCATAAGCTTTTGTGGGTAAGAACCTCACTTCTTCAGATGCAAGTAATGGAAATTTCCAGAGGCAGGTATAAATCAGTATGGATATAACGAGGTTAGTTCAATCAGGGAAGGTGAGGTGCTCTGCTAGCAGTTGAGGTGTGAACACCAAGGAAGGAGAAACTGCTTCTGTAGTTGGCTAGCCATTCACAGTCTTTGTTTAATCCTGATCTGATGGTGTCAAATTTGCAAATGAACTGGAGCTCGGCAGTTTCTCTTTGGAGTCTAGTCCTGAAGTTTTTTTTGCTGTAAGATGGCTACCTTTACATCTGCTATTGTGTGGCCAGGGAGGTTGAAGTGTTCTACAGGTTTTTGTATATTGCCATTCCTGATATCTGAATTGTCCATTTATCCTCTTGCGTAGTGACTGTCCAGTTTGGCCAATGTACATAGCAGAGGGGCATTGCTATGTACTAGATCCAGGAATATGTAGCGCCAATGGCTGGAAACACTTGCACAAAGAGCGCAGAGGGGATGTAGCTGCTACTTCTGGCTGTAGCCTGGAGAGGCAGCAATGAAGTAGCAGCACTGTGCTCCCCTCCTCCCCGTCACTCCCCAGGTTTTATGGGGGAGGTTTCATCCCCACCAGTTGCAATATACGCAATTACCTAAAGCCCAAGTACACAGGGTGGAATCCTGGCACTACTGAAATCAATAGGAGTTCTGCCATTGCCTTCATTGGGGCAAGAATTTCACCCATGAGCTTTATCCAGCAGTCCTGAATCTCATCCTAAGGGCCTGATCCAGGACCACCAAAATCCAGTGGGTGTTCTTGGTGTTGGATTGGCTCAGAAAGAATTTTAGCAGAGACTACAATATGCAAATGTAGTCCAACAGCAAGGAGAACCGCTCCCCCCCCCCTCCGTGGTTATTAAAATGCTTTAAAAAACCCAAAATCTGATTATACATCTATCTAAAATGCATTCATAAAACAACCCCAGCACATCCCACGAGGCAATAACAGCAATATACCTGTAATTTGTGGGTTTGTGCTTTATTAATCAAGTAAAACATTAATAATAAAAAACCCAACCCACTTTATAATTACTGGAATAGACATTAATTTAAAAATCTGTTTATTAGAATAGAAAATAAATATTTGATTAGCATTGTTACAGAACAGTGGCTGTCTTTTAACTTTTTTCTGCCTATTTGTTTAGGAAACTTAGGAAGCAGTTGTGATAATTCACTTTTTAAAATTGTACAGTTTCTATGATTTTGCTTTTTAAATGGGAGTACACTTTATAGATTGTTGTTTTTTCTGTTATGACTACCTTGGACCTTTGAAAAAACATTTCCCCACCATGATGTAAAGAAAAAATACTGTTTGTTTATTTTTACAATAAACCAACAACAAAAATTTACAAAACTGTGGCATACTTAATCCAGTTAAAGCTTGTCACTTTTTCCACTAGTCTTCATTTACCATGTTAAAAATAAAATAAAATTACACCAGCAAGATCTTATTTGAAGATGTTCTTGTGCATGCTCGTTGTACTGTATTTGATGGCACACATTGTTTTGTCTTCAGGAGTTTCTCTCGTGCTCACTGGATTATAACAGATTCTCTATATGTATATAATAAAGACAAACAAAAAGATTATACAAAGTATTTTGTTCTACCGCTGTAAAAATCTCACTTGTGAATAAAGTGGCATTGTCTGTGAAGTACCGTGAACATTGCAATATAGTCTGGTGCCTTTTTGTACCTATGTGCAAGTTACTGTTTGAGCTGCATTCTGTATATCTGGGACATTCGCACTTTGCCAACTGAGAGCTGCAGTGGCATCTTGATAGGAGCCCAGAGGGCTTCATCTAATTTACCCAAAATGTAGCAGAGCCACCCTCAACTTTAGTGTGAATGTATGGCTTGTAAAGACAGCCAGTTCCAGCAGAAGATTCTCCATCCTGAGCTGGGTGGAGGCACATTAAGACAGAGAACCTCAGCCCTTGTTTGGATCAGGAAAGAATCCAGAGACAGGGAAAGAAACTGATCAGCATCAGGGAAAGACATCCCATGTGAGGGGGGAGAAAAAAAATTAGGACTGTTTTCTGTAGAGATGAGACAAATCTGGAGTCATACAATAGATATATACAAAACAATGAATGGTACAGAAAAAGGTAGACTAGGCACTTCTTGCATCTCTCTGCTCCTGTATAGGAGACTGAAAGGCAACAAATTTAAAGCTGCTACAAGTAAATGCCTTTTTACGCAACACACAATTAACCTGTGGAACTCATAGCCACAATATTGCAAGAGATTAGCAGGATTCAGAAATTATTTATATGGATAATGAAAACATCCACTGTTACATCAGGTAGGACTGACACAGAATAGACTAGACAGCCAAGATAACCAGTAAATACCTGGGATAGGAAATAACTTCACCATAGGCAAGCTTTTCCATAATTGTCCATTATGAGGAGTCTTGTAAATTCCCCTGAAACCTCTGGTACTGGCCATAATCAGAGACAGAATAGGGGACTAGATGGGGCATGGGTCTGACCCAGGATGGCAATTTTCATGTCCCTAAATTGTGTGTTGTATTTGGTTGTCCTTTGAGGAAGAATAATCAAAATACTTTGGTTTGTCCCCTAAAATAACCATAAAAATGTTAATGTGCAGAAAGTTGGAAGGCTTGATGGCCTATTTTTCCTCATCAGAAGGGTCTTGTTTTACATTCTCTACCCTTGTTTATGTAGTTGTGTTTTTTAATATCTGCAGTTTTTTCAGGAAGGTGACTTTCATCTTGGAAACAACATACATGTACCATTATAGCTATTTTCCTTGTGGTGTAATTTAGCAGTTCTTTCATCTGCGATAGAGCTTTCTAAAGCCTTTAGTGACATCAGCTGGAGGACAAAAACTGAAGTGCATTTAACTATATGACTACTGGAGCATTCTACATCTCATAGGTAAGCAAGAAGCTTACACGTATATAGCTTCATTTCCTGTGAAATGTTTGCATTGGTTTCATGTTACACATATTTATCACATGGGCCAGATGGTGTAAATCAGCATTGCTTTTCTTGACATCCATAGATCTGATGCATAAACTATTTTGAGAAGTGTGTAACCAGTTATGGTGGGGATTGAAAAAGAACTTGGGATGGGGCTCTATAAACAATGTTTATCAAGTGTGAATTGCAGCGGTAATGTAAAACATTCCTAGCATAGAGGTACTAATCAGACCGGCATAACGTAGCTGCTCTGTTGTCGTACCACATTGCTGATGTTTTCCAGTGTTAGACTATGGCATGTACCACAGCACTGTGTGTTCTAATTGTACGATCCAGACGATAATAAACGTGACTCCTTTTGATTCAGATGATCACGGTTTTGTAGCAGTGCTTTCAGTCACGGCCTCAGAAGTGTCATGTGTATACAATAAACATGAGGGAGCTTTGTAGTTGAATACAAAAGTCTGGCTTTATTTTTAAAACTTGTCATAAAACTTCAGGTGAGGGTTGATGAGCCATGATGTGTTTGTGCTGCAGGCTGAACCAATATGCCAATTGTTCATCCAAGGAAAGGTGTAATGTTTATGCTCAGTCCATTAATGGGACTGGGACAGCTCATGCTTGGGCCAAATTCATCCCAGGTGTGAATCTTTTGGCTTCAGTTACACCAAAGATGAATTTGGTCCATTGTGTAAGCATCCATTGTGACAGCGACATCTGAATCTTCCTCACAGGCAGATAAAACTAGCAATTCAGGAGACGGGGATATAATTGAGAGGAAGGATGCTCTAGGAGTTAGGGCATTAGGCTGACAAATGGTTTCAATTCCCTGCTCTGCCTTGGATTGCTTATGTGACGTTGGGCAAGTCAGTCTCTTTGTGCCTCAGTCCCCATCTGTGAAATGGGGCCAATAGCACCTCCTACCTCACAGAGGGGTTGTGAGAATAACTGCATTGAAGGCTGTGAAGTGCTCAGATACTATGGTAAAGGGGCCCACATCAGTACCTTTGATATTCTAGCTTCTCTGTCCAGGTAGCTGTTTTTACATACAGCTCAGCTGGGCAAGCCCAATAGGCACGATGGATTTCCACGGTGGGGCACATTTTCACCCCTACACTGTCATTACTGCTATTATACAGTGGTCTTGTGTACACTCATTGCCCGAGAGAAGCTGATGTGGGGAAGAGATTTAGGTTTGTTGGCCTTGTGCAGCATGCTCAGGAGGTTTTTAGTAGCCCTCACTATCTATTTCATGGAAGAAAATGAGTAAGACCCTTTGCCGCTGAAGCTACATGTGAACCAGAGCAGGAGGTACAGTGGTGACAGGAGAAAAGGCATGACTGGAGACTTGGATTTATGTTGGGTAACACTTAACTGCACTGAGCTAACTGCACTGTGCGTGACAGCCTGTGGCAGTGGAGCCGGGGAGAGGAGGTGCTGTGACTATCTAGCCGGAGGAAAAGTGGCCAAAAGCAAGGCATTTAGCTTTTTGACTTTATGTAAAACTACAGAATAACATTGTCCTCAGGCCCTCATTTCTAAATGCAGCATCCATTTCCTTTAGGCAGGAAAACCGCTGCTTTTTCCAGTACGTTTCTCTGTTTTCCAAGTTAGAAAGTTTGTCCCGACACAACACGCATAAATTACACTCTGGCATGTGGAAGAGCAAGAGTGCTCCAGCCTAGTCACTGCTAAATCAGCAGCTCTGGCTACATTGACCAGTTTGTAGGGCAGTGACCAAACTGGACCTACAGCTACTGGATCCTGCTAAAGACATCACAGATTCCAGGAATGAAACCACTGTTCTTGCCTGTGGTTGGGGGGAAATAAGCCTTTTTCAGAGGGTTCCTTTGCTTTTTGCTCATGTCTTGATTTTGTTTAAAGGAGAAGAAATATAAATTCATCCTTGAAGGAAAATTCAGGAGTTGTAGTGTTGCTTCTTGGAGGCTTCAAAAATGAACGTAGGTGACCTGTTTGGTACACTTATTCATTGCTGCATGTGTCTGGAACCAAGCATGGTCCTGAAGTGGACTAGTAAGATAAGCTGCTTAGTTTGGACCACCAGGATGTACCATGCAGAATAAGCCCTTCTCATTGCTGATTCCCTATCTTGCTAGCACTAGCTCTATTTTTCACAATGTGTGGATCCCATGGCTTTTAAAAATAAGATCTCACATTCATGGAAGCAGACAGTGATCTGACCTTGATTCCCTTGAATGCTCAGGTACCAGGTTGGGGGATAACAGCATTCGTGTGATGTGAATGATGGCACATTCCTGTCTCTCTCACACTTTCATTGCAAGTCTCCCAGCAAGATTAACCTCTCCATACTGTGTTCTTAGGTGACCAAGAACCCATTTTCACTTCTGTCAGAAGGTTGTGTGCCTAGGCTGTCATCCCTGCATTCCTGAGTCCTCCCTGCATCTAGGTTTACAATGGTTTGGACAGGGAGAAAACTTGGAACCCTTGCTGTGCCAGACCCTTGCTTCCCTTTGTGCATAACTTCCCAATACCTTAACCCTTAGGAGCCAAGAACACCTTGGGATGCTGCCAAAGTGACGTCCCTGTAGCAGGAACACTGATGATACGTGTCCCAGAGGCCTGGACCCCCTTCCAGACTGCCAGGCCCCGGTAATTTGTACTGGCTTCCCCCGACTCTCGTCAGCCCTGGGGACAGTGGCCTGTATTTAACATGTGCTGGTATAGAGAAGAGGGGGAAAGGAGCCTTCAGTGCTGACCAGCATTTTCCTCTCACTGTCCATGCGTGTCCTGTTCTGAAACATTATTGCTCTGCTCGGCTGACACAAGTGGTGACAATTTTTTGTGAATATTTTTGCCATTAAGTTTTGGGTAAATGTGCACCCCTCTGCCATTCCATGCCACCCCAATTTGCTTTTTTGTAAGTTTCCAACATGACTGATTTGCATCAAACCAGGGAAAATCCCCCAAAGTCACCAAAAACACTGGCTTGTGAAACTTGATGTGGCCCCATCCTGGCACTGTGAAGAATTCCTGCATGAGAAAGCCAGGAAGTCTGCCAAGTGGGATACATCGGCAAACCCACTGATGTTACCATACATCGTCTGAGCCCACAGGAGTGCAGGAGAGAGAGGATATGGTCAACCCCACCTCAGCTTGTGCAACAGGTTGTGTGCAGTATGTGATCGTTTTTTGGAAGCTATATGTGTATAATGTCACCCTGCTGGATGCTGCCACGTTACTATGTTTAACATCTCTTTTCCTGTTCAAATTCCTACTGCAGATCCACTTCCCCACATTTAGTCAGTGACTTGACAATCCATCTAAGTAGCTGTTCTGAGATGTACTGTCCTCCCCATACGCTTATCTAACTCAGTAAATGGGAGTGCCAGTCAATCGTTTTTGTCCTCTTGGCATCAAGTAAGACAATGGAGGAAATTCAGGCCAGAGAGCTCAGCCATATCCCCCTCTCCAGCACATACCAGTGGCTGCAGCATAAAAAAAAAACCATGCTGAGTTTAGCTGAGGAAGCATATGCCCAACTTGACACAGAAAGCAGCTGTGGTAGCATTGGTGCCCATCCCTCTCTTGTCCCCAGACACGATTCTGCAGGTGTAAATATAAGCAAGCTATATATCTCACCTGTGTGCTGCCTTGAGGCAGTTGCCTTTTAAAGGCCTAGTCTGAAGAAAGGTGCCCCTGTGTGTGCTACACCCATTTCTAATCCAAGCATTTAAGTCAATGAACAATTTTAAAATCAAAATTCCATCGTGATTTTTACTTTTGCCAGCTGTTAAAGCTCATTTAATAATAACGTTTTTAAGTCAAGGAAAAGCAATTTAATTAGCAAAGCTGTTTGACTTTCCTTTTGGGTGTATGTCGAGGTTGTGGGGGAGGAAGCAGAAATCTAGTGGAAGGCTCTTAATAAAAATCGTTTGTATGAATCAGAATAGGCCTGAGGTAGCTGGAGTATTTGAAGAACTACTGAAGGTTAGAAGTTCCAGGAGATGGAAGGTAATGTGCAGCATTGTAGTGGCCAAGGATTGTTAAAAACTCTGTAATAACTTTCTGGAGGCTGTGTTTAATGTCACTATTCAAGAGTTTGTTGCTGTGATGAAAATTAATTTATAGTAAGAATAAATGGAGAAAGGAAACCTTTGGAGTGGTAAAACTACTTAATATAATCCCACCAATACTTTCCTCCCAGTGCTTCTGTTGCTACTAGTAAATATAATGTTGGGGAAAACCAACAACCAGCATGTAGGAAGTTAAAATGAAAAGGCTAAGGATGCATAGCATTTATAATGAACCATCCATCCATGGGTCTCATAGCACTTTTCTAATGTTAATTTAAAGTAGGTAAGATATATAGGAACCATAGCGACCACCAATGTATGTGGAACGCAACAGCTGTTTAATCAGCAACTGGAAGTGTGCAATACTGGATCCAACTGAAACGCCAGGGAAGGAGTTGGCTAGGCAGAATGTAACTGAATGAGCTGAACTAGCTTCTCTGACAAAAAGCTCTTTAGAGACCACATGTGGGGAAAGGTCTGAGGCCACAACTATGCGCATGCTGAAGGTGTAATTTCTAGCTTGGGTACACGAACACGTGCTAACTTTGATTGAGTGAACACACTAACCAGTAGATGTGCAGCCATGGGGACAGGGCAGGCTAGCCCTGTACAAACCTGGGCTCTCAGGAGCCATTAGACTCATATGGCCAACCCTCCCGCCACCCTTGCAGCTGTGGTTATGCTTCTATTTTTAGTGCACTAGCTCCAGTAAAACTAGCATGTATACAGCCCCCTGAGCGGGAAAGTACATAGCCGGAACTTTACAGCTCACCTGGTGCCCCAAGTGCAGGTCTGGGGCAGTAATGGGTAGGAGGAAACACCACCCCCTCTTTTTGGAGTTGTTTATCGCAGTGACATTCAATCTTCCCAGACTGCTGTACCCCTTTCAGGAGTCTGATTTGTCTTGCATACCCCAAGTTTCAGCTCACTTTAAAACTACTTGCTTACAAAATCAGACATAAAAATACTGAAGTGTCACAGTATACTAGTAGCTCAGTGGTTTGAGCATTGGCCTGCTAAACCCAGGGTTGTGAGTTCAATCCTTAAGGGGGCCACTTAGGGATCTGGGGCAAAATCAGTACTTGGTCCTGCTAGTGAAGGCAGGGGGCTAGGCTTAATGACCTTTCAGGGTCCCTTATAGCTCTATGAGATAGGAATATCTCCTTATATTTATTTATATTTTAGTACTGAAAATGGCTTATTTTCTCAGTTTTACCATATAATTATACAATAAATCAATTGGAAAAAAAAAAATATATATAAACTTACATTTCAGTGTATAGTATATAGAGCAGTATAAACAAATCATTGTCTGTATGAAATTCTAGTTTGTAGTGACTTTGCTAGTGCTTTTTCTGTAGCCTGTGGTAAAACGAGGCAAATATCTAGATGAGTTCCTGTATCCCTTGGAAGACCCCTATGTAGCCCCAGGGGTACATATACCCCTGGTTGAGAACCACTTTAGCAGTGTTTCCCTGATGCAGCGACCCCTGCTGAAGCAGTGAGATCTGAGGGGACTGCAGCACATGACTACAGAAATAAAAAGGTTGGGTGTGGAGATTGTAAAATGCAGATGAAGCTTTTGGATGTTTTACAAATTATAGATTTTTTTTCTAAAACCTGTTTAAAAAAACCCCATGTTCAGCAAGAGAATATATTCACAACGCAGTCACGACCTGGCTTTCTAACTAAGCAGGTTATAGCTTGTGTCATGAAATAGCGTTTGAACGCACGCTCAAGATTGGTACTGTGTCATGTTTCATAAGCGCAGCACCTTCAGGCCTTCCCAGCATTGAGACGAGCAACTCCCAAGGAAAACCCAATGCTGCAGGAAGCGATGGTGCTCAGTAGCTGGCTTTTTGTTCCAAGTCAGTACTGAACTGCTGCCCCGGCCTGGAGTTACACAGCTCTGTGTTGCTGGACAAGTAGAAATAAACTCATGGCCACTTGTATTCATTAAAGTCACGTTGGATTTTACCCAAAAACAGGCTGTGACCCTGGGAATCTTAGCCCAAAACATTCTGCTTGCATCACAGAGTTATGAGATGAAATCCTAGCCCCGTTGAAGTCAATGGCTGAATTCCTGTTGACCTCACTATGATCAGGATTCCACTCATGGTCCTTTATTATTTATAAATAATATTTATAAACCTCCATGATATTTTGGGGTGTGGGGGCAGAATCCCATCTAAGAGGGATCGGAGGTCAGATTAGACAGTTGTATGGGTCTCCTCAGGCCTGAAAAATGAATGAAAGTAGGGCAGCAGAAGCCCTGCCTGTTGAGTGGACTGGGGAACAATGCTCAGGCCGAGCATCTCTCTGCACTGCTAAGGTAGCAGGCCCAGCAAGAAGTGAGGCTGGTACAAATAATACTACATAGGAATGTCTGTCCTCTTCCTGCCACTGCAGGAGAGATGCTGATAATGGCACCGTTCTCTGAACGACAAGCTCTCCTGCCCCCAGAGAGTGGGGTATAAATTCATTAGGCAAATTAACGGCTTGTGGGTGAATCATGACAGGCCTGGTAATCTGATACAGGGGAATGTTTCATTATTAAAGTACAAAGTTTTGTTTTGTTTTTTTTTAAAATACAGCCAGAATTGGTATTTGCAGTGTTCCAATAAATCCATGTGAGGCTAGAAGTGACTGTTTTGGTTCTGTATATGCATGGACATATGTCTGTGAAGGCTAATAGAGCGCACGACGTGGAATCAAGATACCTGAGCTGTCATATGCTCTGATAAAGCTGTATGTTTGTTTGTTTTGTTTGAAAGCAAAAGAAGTTCACTGGAGGCTTTACAATTTTACTTGTTTTTTGAAATTTCATCAAAATATTTCAACTGTCAAAAAATGTCAGATTGCCACCTGACAAATGTTTACGAAATTTTTCATGTGTTTCTTAAATCAAAAATGTTAATTTTGATAAAAATGTCATTGAAAATTCAAAATGTAGAAAGTTTTGACCAGCTCTAGCTCAGAAGAGATTCCTCTGATTATCGTATACAGTTTTCCCAATTTACAGTTTTATCATAAGTTTTGTCAACCATTGTTTTTCTTAAAGTCTCAGCTCCTGGAGTCCTGTGAATAAGTAAGATTATATGTTCGTGGAGATAAGCGTTAACGTTTGACTTCAGTATACCCTTAAAATGCAAAAACCAGAAAGCAAATAAAAAAAGTGTATTTTTAAAAATCTCATTATTTTTAATCCAATCTGATGATCTGGAGAAGGGAGGAAGGTGGGGCTGACAATAGTATAATATCCCACCCCATGGTTTTCTCTGAAACCTCTAGTATTGGTCACTATTGGAGAAAGAATACTGGACTAAGATGGACTATGAGTCTGATCCAATGTGGCAATACCCATGTCAGTTTGGGGTCTTGCAGGGATACAATGCCTGCTATGTGCTACTAGCTTTCTGCATTGGAGTCCAGGAGGACAAGGGGCTGTCTGTTTCTTCTGGAGTAGACTGTGGGAAGATGGCTAGTAAGAGGAGACCGTTACAGACAGAATTCCCAGATTTGCTTTGTTTGGTCAGAGTATTTGGCCACTGGTAATAAAATAGAGAGTGAGAGACAGCATGTGGGAGCATTCCCAAGTCACCCCAGAAATAAAATAGTCAACAAACTGCTTTTGACCCCTTTTTTTAATGGCAGGGCTGGATCTACAACTGTTGTTTCTAATTATTATTATTTTGTCATCAAGCACAAGTGTACATGGTTTGTTACAAATGAAGGAAAGTTCCCCTTCCTAAAGAGCGCACAATCTCACTCATACATAGCTCCTGCTGGTGTATAATTGCAGTATTCTTGCTGATGAACTTATTTCATACATGATGCAAAAAGAGGGAGGGCAGGTGTCCAAGAAGGACAACTCGATAAACTAGTCCTTCTCTAAGGGCTAGATTTATAAGAGGTTCTCAGCCCAGCTTCCTTTTTAAAACCACTTTATTCGAAGGCACGATTGGGGTCATTTAACGGGTGCAGGGACTAGAACCAGGGGCTCCCAGATGAGTGCCTTAACTTGCAGGCTACAGAGTCAGTCTCTCTCTCTCTGGCTCAGGGAATATTTAAGTATTTTGTACAAAATAGAATAGCTTCAACAGGAGCTATTGACCTACCCCATCAGACCTTCATAGAACCCCTAGGTTAAGGCATTCCCTGGGAGGTTGGAGCTGAGGGTTCAAGTCCCTGCTCTGACTCATGTAGACTAGGGATTTAAGCCTGGGTCCATGTGACGGTCCACGCCCCTAGAATCAGGGCAGCACAGCCTAGTGGTGACAGTCTATAAAGCAGCCCTTCAGTATGGTGCAGCGCAGCCCAGCGGTCAGAGTCTATGAAGTTGGGGCACCCACTAAGGGATGCAGCAGCCCCAGTAGGGGGGCCCAGGCCCACCCAACTCCATCAGGCCCCGACCCAGGGCCCTAACAGTGGCATAGCGGCTTGCCACTCACTCAGTATGGGGGGTTCTACCAAAACACACTGAGGTTTCCCTGGTGGGAGGTACCACTCAATCACCCTCCCTGGGTTACTTCCTACCAGAGTCTGCATTGGGGTCTCCCATGAGATGTCATGTTCTCTTTAATCAGAGGGGCCGGTCACCTCCATTGTCGGGGTGCAGGCGGGCCCAGGGCAGCTCTGATTACTGGTGCAGTCAGAGGCTGTGGCTGGCCCTCCACAGGAGCTTCCCAGACAGTCTTTCCCCTGCAGCCTCCAGCCCAGAATGAGCTGGGTTCCCTCCCTTTATACTGGTAGAACATTTGGAGCATGCCCAGTCTCACCAGGGAGGCGGGACTTCAGCTGTCAATAAATGGGCTTAACCCTGTATGGGCTAGTGTGGGGGTAAGCAGACCCTGTCACAGTCTCCTACATCTTGGGTGAGTGCTCTAACTACCAGACCGGGATAGACGGCACCACCATCATGGCTTCTAACCTGGCTTATGTGCCTAACTCCAGAAAAGGGTTCATCGCTGTGAATTCTGAATGAAGGGAGGCTCCTCCCTTCAGCCCACAGTGAGGTGCCAAACTCCCTTTGAGGCATGAGGCTTAGGCCACACCCCTCTCTTCAGCATTTCCTATTGGCTATCTTAGGCAGCTCCCTGCTCAGCTTGTGGGCTTTTGTGAGTCCTGTTCTTAGGTGCCCAGCTCTCTCCCTGCACTGTACACCTAACCCAGGGCTGTGGCATCTGCTAGGTGGCAGGATGCCTAAACATTAGGCATTACAATGTTGAATCTAAATCCTCTTGTGGATCTAATAATCCATAGTCCTCTTTGCTTCTTCCATCCCAGCTATGGCTCATCTGAGAGATAACAGCACCTAAATTTAGGGGAGCACAAACAGAACATGGGCTTGCTGAACACCAACTATTTATGCATTTCGGACAACAACCACAGTGCCTGTGCAGATGCTACTTATGAAACCAGACACAAACTTCGGGGGATTTTTAGAGGGTTGGATTTTTGCAGGGTAAAACTTGGGATATTCATAGCATTGGAGCCAGGCTTCAAGAGGGAAGATTAAGATATTTCTCAGTACTTTTTTTAGTAATACACTGAATTGGTGCCACTACTGAGCTACCCACCTGGGGCAGGGCAGAGACACTTCCCTGGATAGGCACTGGGGAGATTCTGAATGCCTTTGGGTGAGAGGCTGGCTACTTACCTAGATGCCAGAGCCACCCGCTTGCTCTATGGCTAGACTAGAGTTTGTGGTCCTGCTTTAATTTCAAGTGAACTCACACAGTTGTAGATGTTAGTTTAGACATGCTGCAAATGTTTGTTCCAGGACACAACCTGATCTGAAATGCTTATGGCGTGTCTGGGCTAGCACTAACAGTGGCCTTTGTTAACTCAGGTCAAGCCTTGCCTAAATGAGGCAATTGCACCAAATCAGTTTTTAAACCAATGCAAAAGGCTATGTGCCATATTGATTTTGGGGTGAGTGGCTTATGTCTGTTTAGCTTAAACCAATTCCTAACTGACTTAAGCTGAACCTAAATAAGCTACAAATTGAAATGTGTGTGTCCATACCGGCGCTCATACCAGTTTAACAAAAATGGTTTAGAATTGTACCGTTAGTAAAACCAGTGCACCCTTCACATGTAGGCAGAGCCTTAACTGGCAATCAATTAACATGACTTAATACAGGCCCTCAAACCCTAGTCTAGCCAGCCCTGTGGAGCACTCTGGGAGAAGGCCATGACTAAATAAGTTGTTCTGAAACCCACCTAAGCATCCAGTCCTGCACTAAGTCCCAATGGCAGTGCCCAGCAGGCCAAGCTTTTGAAAAGCTGTTTCTCCATCTGTAAAAGGGCTGTATGGCTCTGAGGGGGGTATTCTGAGGCCTAACTAGTTTGCCTTTGTGAAATGCTTTGACAGGAGCGATGTTAAGAGCAAAATGACTATTAATGTATTTTACAATACTGATATTTTGATCGTGTTAAAGTGCTAGGTGCCTAGCCTGGGCACGTGGGCAGCAGGTGGAAGCTCCCTTCGGGAGCCTAGCCTCCTCTGACCCACCCCTTCTGCCTGAGGGCCCCCCTCCCTGCAGCTGAAGCCCCCTCCCCCAGAGATGTCCCGAGTGTCCCCACCGTGGCCGGAACCCCAATTCCCGCCACGAGTGGAGGAGCCCCAGGCTGGCCGGAGCCCCCCAGCCATGCTGCACCTCCCCTCCCCTGCCCTCCTGAGACCCCCAAGACATCCCATGGGAAAAGCTCGTCTCTTCCTGACGAACCTGAGCTTTTGATATGCCCCATGCAGGTTCCAGGGTGGCTGAGGCGGTGATATGTGTTACTCAGCTTCCTGGGTTCATCAGTAATCTCCCTGGACTCCATGCCACCTCCACAGCCACCTGGAACCTGCATGGGGCATCATAACAAGCAAAAACTCCCCATGCAAACCCCGCAACCAGCATCCAGCGGCCACAGCTATGCCAGGAGAGGCTTAGTCTTCCCTGGCCTATTATACCTGCTGCCTATGCTGGGTAGTGTTTATTACCAACACCCATTCACTTTCAAACCAAGGAGGGTTGCAATTAGAGAAGGAAGGAATTGTAGCCAAAAACGGGACGGGGGGGGGGACCCATCAAAATCCAAAACCATGGAAACATTTAAATCAGCCTCTTTGTCAATAGTTTAAAATCCCCTGAACCCCGTGTTTTCTAATCTTCCCATCCAGTGTGTATGTGGGGGAGGGGAAATCCTCTCCTATGCTGTGACACTGTGTGCAAAGTTTCAGCCTAGAGGGAGCTTTGATCACCAGGTTAGAGCTGTAAATATAGCACTGTGACTGTGACATAGCAAGCTGGAAATGGCCCTGGGCATGTATAGTTTAAGTGCTTTGTTCCTAGCTTATGGCTCACTCTTGGTTGAATTTGTCCGGGGCAGAGCAGTTGGGGCACAGGCTGTGTAGTGGGTGTATGGGAATTTTGTAGTCCTGGCACTAGGTAAGTTGGGGCAGACACAGAGAGGGGCCGGAATGCAGCCACCGGCTCCGTGAACGTCTGGCCACAGGCCTTCATACTGGGGTGTGCAGAGCTCGTGTGTGCAATTCCTGCCCAGCAGCAGGGCTGCCCACTCCCTAGGCACAGGTTGAGATGGTGGCTCCTGTTGCCTGGTCAGCATGTGCCTTGTTCCCATTTACTCAGGCTTGGCGGGGGGGGTGTGAACTTCCAACCTTGAGATTCAGGAGGCCTTTGTCTTGGAAAGGTCATTCCTTTATCATCAATTTAGTGCTTGGGAAGAGGCCTGACTGCCAGCCCTGTCTTTTATCTGCAGAACAGCCCAGCCCAGCCCAGGCAGTGTAGGGTGAACTTCCCAGTGCTACGAGTTTGTGCTACACAGCAGACTTAGGCATTACAAGACTGAATCTAACTTTTAGGTGCCCTGCCACCTAGTAGAGTCCTCAGCCCTGAGTTAGGCACTCAGGCTCCCTGTACCATGAAGGGGGAGGGTTAGGCACCTAAGACTGGGATCTCCAAGAGCCATCAGACTGAGTGGGGAGCTCCCCCCTCAGTGGGGCTCAGTGATTAGCATGCACACCCAAGATGTAAAAGCACCTCGTTCAAATCCCCCTGCTGCAGGGCAGAGATTTGAACACAGGTTTTCCCGCACCTCAGATAAGTGCCATAAATGGCGTATTCTGAGCTGAGTGGCTCTTGGTCTCTCCTGTGGAGGTGAGGCCACGGTGTCTGAACTACTTAATAATCCCTGGGGAAGTAAAAGTGTGAGAATGGCTGTGATAGGCCAGACATTGGGGCATTCACCCAGCAAGTGGGAGATTCAAGGTCCTGGTCCAATAATTATTTCTATCGGAATTTAGGCACCTACAGGGTTAGACAGCCACTGAATAGGGATTTGGGGGTTCTAAATTTTAGAATTCAATGCCTAAATCCCTTTATGAATCTAGTGCTATGCTCCTAACATGTAGGGGTCAGGAGACAGTTCAGCCCCATTTAGGCCTTGTCCCCTCTGATGGAACTGCAACCAGGCTGCCAGTTGTGGTGCTGGTTAGGGATGTGGACAGCTCTCTAGTGGGAACTGAGTTGCAACCAACCACTCATTTCATGTAGAACATCTGAGTTGCCTTCTGAGGGTAACAGCTTTGGGGCAGTACCAAACACTTCAGCATGAGTGCCTAGAAGTGCCAGGCCTTAGCTTCTATATTAGCCTCATCCTTCACCACCCAGTCCCTTTTTCCTGAATAACCCCCTTCTTCACCTGTTGTGCGTGTGTCACACTGTGTGCACAAGGCAAGCTGAGATGGGTTGGCATTTTCAGGGCAAGGAAACAAGTAATTTTCATAGATTTAATGAAAGAATTGTGGATGCAAAATGTAAGTGACAGAGGAATAAGAAGCAAAGCTAGCCAATTAGTCCCACTCTTAGCTCTCCAGGGCCTGATCTTGCAAACACTTACTCATGTGAATACATTTCCTCTTGCACATAGTCCCATTGGTTTTAATGAGAGCGCTCACAGCAGTGTTTCGAGGATTGGGTCCTTGTTTTGCCCACCTGTATTTCTCCTCTAATTTATTGATTCCTCCAGTGCTGGTGATTAGGTCAGTCTGTGTCACATGTTTCAAGTATTCAAGCCAATTAACACCCTTTCTGGGTGAGCGGGATCGCCAATCGATTAAGCTTCTCCATCCCGCTGAGATTCCTTGTGGTGGCAAAAGCAAAAGCTTGTTCATATACAACACATTGAAATAGAATTAATGAAAAGCAAGGCCTGATTGACAGATGAAATGGTCTTTACTTTCAGAAGCCCCCCCAAGAGGTCTTTACTGGGCTCTTCTCCCCCATATCTTGGAAAGGAATAACAGCTATTACTAAAATGAGTTGGGAGGGGGTGGAGGAATTCAATGAGCTTAATGCATGGATTGCAAGTGGAGAAGAATAAAACAAATCCCCTGTTTAAATGGTTTCCACCTTCTAGATGCATGGGCGCCCATCCATGCCACCTTTAGAAGATGTGCATTATAAAGGGCTCTTACACAACACATTATTCCCCAAGGGCCAAGCCATGGCCCAGCTTGTGCTGCAGTACAAGGGAGTAAGGGGCTTGTGCTTGCTACCTGCACATGGATAGTAGTGTAGAGTCCCACCCTGAACGAGTAGGCAAGAAGAGGCAAGGACTGGACTGGTTCCACAACCCCAGTATGCCGGAACCCATAACGCCTTGCGCACACCGCAGGACATTTGCTATGCTGAGATTGTGATTCTCAGCACTATGTTACGCTGTTCTTGTGTCAGAATAAATCATATAGTCATGACCTGGCCCCAGATTTGATCATTCAAGTCGGCCCTTGTAGATTGGTTCACTTTTAAAAACTCCCATTATAGATACTGAAAGGGCAAGCAAACAGCAAACCTGGAATATTTTCCAGGGTAATTGTAATTTTTCAAAAGAATCGTGGACAGAGTAAAACCCTGACCCTGCAAAGCACTTAAACACAAGAGAAACTTTACTCACATGAGTAGCCCCCTGACTTTGTGCAAATATGTTGCATTTAAGAAAATACTATATAGTTTTGAGAGACCAAGACTATAAGGGGCTACCGTCCCTCCTATGCTCAGATACAGCTCGGGAGAGGCAACAGGACACCAGCTGCTCCAGAGCAGAGCTTCCTCGCACACATGGAATTCTCCACTAGCTATTTCTGGCCACTCTACTAGCTCTTTACGTCCTCTTTGTGCTGCTACAAAGTGGACCTAGTGGCTGAGAGAACCTGGCCCAATGTATTTTAAATGCCCCTGTAATATTATGTTATTTTAAAAGGGCTAAATACATATTTCCTTTGCAAATGGATGATCTCACTGAAAAAAGTCCCCTTATAAGACATAGTGCACAAGGTCTGCTTAAAGTGACCAGGAATGAAGCATGAGGCAGAATTGTAAGGATGATTCTTTCAGTGATGTGAGTCAACTTGGGGGGCTTTTTAAAATGCAAGGGTTGCAAATAAATAGTGCTGTTGCATATTCTTTCATTCTCAGAGACGTGAAGGTTAGAAGACCCAATCATGATCTTCTACTTGGCCCACCTTCACATGGCAGGCCACAGAATGTCACTCACCTACTCCTGTAATAGGCCCAGAAACTTTGGCTGAGTTACTGAAGTCCTTAAATCTTGATTTATAGTTACAGAGAATAAGAACATAAGTGACCCATTCCCTGTCACCCATTCCCAGCTTCTGACAGACAGAAGCTAGGGACACCATCCCTGCCCATCCTGGCTAATAACCATTGATGGACCTATCCGCCATGAATTTATCTAGTTCTTTTTTGAACTTTCTTATAGTCGTGAGCTTCACAACATCCTCTGGCAGAGTTCCACAGGTTGACTGTGCACTGTGTGAAAAAGTACTTCCTTTTGTTTATTTTAAACCGGCTGCCTATTAATTTCATTTGGTGATGCCTAGTTTTTGTATTATGAGAAGGAGTAAATAACTCTTCCTTATTTACTTTCTCCACACCAGTCATGATTTTATAGACTTCTATAAAATCCCCCCTTAGTCGTCTCTTTTCCAAGATGAAAAGTCCCAGTCTTCTTAATCTCTTGTCATACAGAAGCTGTTCCTAATAATTTTTGTTGCCCTTTTCTGAACCTTTTCCAATTCCAATATATCTTTTTTGAGATGGGTTGACCACATCTGCACACAGTATTCAAGATGTGGGCATACCATGGATTTATACAGAAGCAATATGATATTTTCTGTCTTCTTATCTCTCCCTTTCTTAATGATTCCGAATATTCTGTTCCCTTTTTGCTG
This sequence comes from Malaclemys terrapin pileata, assembly GCF_027887155.1. Taxonomy (NCBI): domain Eukaryota; kingdom Metazoa; phylum Chordata; order Testudines; family Emydidae; genus Malaclemys; species Malaclemys terrapin. The sequence goes on from NC_071506.1 coordinate 267,027,856, forward strand.
CTGCACACTGAGTAGATGTTTTCAGAGAACTATCTACAATGACTCCAAGTTCTCTTTCTTGAATGGCAAGAGCTAATTTAGACCCCATTTTATATGTATAGTTGAGATTGTTTTTACAATGTACATTACTTTGCATTTATCAGCATTGAAAATCCACTATTTACGCTAGTTCAAACAGCAATTGATCCATGCCCCACACCGCAGAGGAAGGTGAAAAACCCCTAGGGTCTCTGCCAATCTGACCTGGGAGGAAATTCCTCCCTGAACCCGAATCATGAGCATGTGGGTGAGACCCACCAGCCAACACCTGGGAAAGCATTCTCTGTAGTAACTCAGAGGCTTCTCTGGCTGTTGGAGCTATTTGCTAATAGCAGTCATAGATGGGCCATGGGCCATTGTAGGCAATCCCTTCATACCAGACTATAAACTCAGCCAGCTGTCTTGAAACAAGTATATTTCCCTCCTCCCCCCAACACACACACTACTTTCTTTGGAGGGCTGTTCCAGAACTTCACTCCTCTGATGGTTAGGAACCTTTGTCTAATTTCAAGCCTAAACTTATTGATGGTCTGTTTATATCCATTTGTTTTTGTGCCAACATTGGTGCTTAACTTAAATAACTCCTCTCCCTCCCTGGTGTTTATCCCTTTGATGTATTTATAGAGAACAATCTTATCACCTTTCATCCTTCATTTTTTTAGGCTAAATATGCCAAGCTCCTTAAGGCAGGTGCCTCCTCACCTAAGGTAGGTTCTCCATTCCTCTGATCACACCAGTAGCCCTTTCTGTACTTGGTCCAGTTTGAATTCATCTTTCTTTTATATGGGAAATATATATAAGCATTTTTGTTTATGTTTCTCAAAACCATTGATGGTGCTTCTGAAGAGAGATCTCCTCCCATTACAGCACCAGACATATATTACTGCTCGATGCATGGCATTAATAGAGACATTGGAGTGGTTTTGGCCTTACGGAAAGGTAATAGTTGCTCCCAAAACGTTTAAATTGTTTCATGGGACAGGCAGCCAGGAACTCTGGCGTTCTAATCTCAGCTTTCATATTGATTCCCTGTCCCAGCACTGATAACTGCTTCCCTGCGTGGCCTGGGACAAATCACTAATGACTTGACTCAAAGCCCATTGATTGCAGTGAATAAATTTCCACTAACTTAGTCCTACCTACACTACTGTTTCAAAATAGTGAGCTGTCCCTTGCAAGTCGTCGCTGCCCAGAACTCAAAGTGGATTTACTGGCACGCTTCCCGGAAGAGACGGCACGTGCAGCGGTGACTTGCTGCCAAGGGGGAGAGAGAGGAGCTGAGTCACTGTACAGAGGCAGCTTTTATCAGCTTTCCCATGTGACTGGAGTCTTGGGCCTCTCAGAGGAGCTTGGCATAAACTCTATACCACGTGCCACATTCAACAATGACATTTTCCATTTTCTCTTTTGTAAACTGCCAAGAGATACTTCTCTGACTCTAATCTGAACGCAGGTGACACTGAGTCTTACATCAGGCCAAAAAAAAAAAAGAAAAAATCCTAGGCATCCTCTCTGAGGACACAGAGCTCTGGAGCGGCAGAGGGAAGAGAAAGTGACAGCCTAGGTAGGTCGCTCAGGCCTGGGGAAGGCCTTTTCCAGAGCAGTGCTACGGATGACTCTGAGGGTGCCATAGAGGGCCCAAGATGGCTAAACACCCCAACAGTACAAGGCCCTCTTGCCCTTCCATTTTAGTTTATATACACAACCTGCGCTACTATTATTATTATTATTTGTATTACAGTAGCACCTAGAGCAGGGATCGGCAACCTTTGGTACGCGACCCGTCAGGGAAAGCTTAGTGAACTGGGACTCAGGAACCATGTGTCCTATATCCAGCTCTGCTGCGTGACCGTTGGTAAGTCACTCATCTCTCTGTGCGTCTGACTCCCTTCTGACCGTTTTGTTGTCTTGTTTATTAAGACTATAAGTTCTTGGGAGGCAGGAGTTTCTCACTGAGTGTTTGTACAGTGCCTGGTGCAATAAAGCCCCATTCTCAGCTGGAGCCTCTAGGTCAGGGATCGGCAACCTTTGGCACGGGGCTCATCAGGGAAATCCGCTGGCGGACCAGGGCGGTTTGTTTACCTGCAACATCCACAGGTTCGGCCGATCACAGCTCCCATTGGCCACAGTTCGCCGTTCTCAGCCAATGGGGGCGGCAGGAAGCAGCGGCCAGCACATCCCTCAGCCCGCACCGCTTCCCGCAGCCCCCATTGGCCGGAAACGGTGAACCGCGGCCAGTGGGAGCTGCGATCGGCCGAACCTGCGGATGCTGCAGGTAAACAAACTGCCACGGCCTGCCAGCGGATTTCCCTGACGGGTTGCATGCCAAAGGTTGCCAATCCCTGACCTAAAGGCTCCAGCTGAGAATGGGGCTTTATTGCACCAGGCACTGTACAAACACTCAGTGAGAAACTCCTGCCTCCCAAGAACTTATAGTCTTAATAAACAAGACAACAAAACGGTCAGAAGGGAGTCAGACGCACAGAGAGATGAGTGACTTACCAACGGTCACGCAGCAGAGCTGGATCTAGGACACATGGCTCCTGAGTCCCAGTTCACTAAACTTGTTGCACTTACAGCAAATCCAGTCAGAAAATGGCCAATTCAATGAACAGTCTAAATGTCCATGGAGTGGCTTCTTTGCAGCCATCAGACGCACTAATCCAGAACAGGACGCAATGAAAGCATGATTGTGTTGTCTTGTTACTCTTTCTATCTTTGGCATCATGCCCACATATCTGCTTGGTCCATATCTCTTGTTTTCTTGGTTTTGACTTCTACGAAGTGGGCATTCACCCACGAAAGTTCATGCTCCAATACATTTGTTAGTCTATAAGGTGCCACGGGACTCTCTGTTGCTTTATACAGCCAGTAGTTCATCAGTAAATAGCGGCTCAGCTTTTTTTTACAAAAAAGACAATGATTTGGGGAAGCTGATTGTGAAACATGGTCTTAATTAACATTCTATTGTGCCTAATCTATTTTATCAGTGCCTTAATACAGAGAATCAATGGTTACACACATCAGAGCAGACGAGTCTCTCACAGGGAAAATAAGACAGAGATGGTTACACTTCTTAAAGCTGCAAATTAATAACAATGCATTCCACTAAATCTGTCTTCAAGGTGAAAATTGCTATTGTTTTAACCTAGTGTTCAGTTGTCTGCTCTGACAAAATTGTTAAACAGGCTTTCGATAACCACCTTCAAAGCTGTTGTAACTTGCATTGCAATATTTTGGTGGATTTGCAAATAATAATAAGATTTTACTTAGTACAGATAATCCAAGCACAGGTGGTTATGACAGTTATGGGGATGTAATAATAGACATACTTAACCTTGCAAAATTGTTAAGACAATTTACCAGACATGACATAAATTCCACTCAGTTGGCCCTTTACTGTGATTGGTGTTAACAAAACATACTAATGATATTGGTACTTATGGTATTTATCTGTAAAAAAAAAAAATTGTCATGGGTGAGTGGGTGGGTGTCTACTTTTGAATTTCAAAGCCTTCTAAAAAGAGTAACTAATGAAGCCTCACAATAATTCTGTCTGTTGGGAAGGCAGTATTATTATCCAAATTTTACAGATCGGGAAACTGAGGCCTAGAGCTGTGAAGGACTTGCTCAAGTTTACAGATGTCAGAGCCAAGGTTAGGACTCTGGTATTCCTGATTCAAAGGGCCATGTTTGGCCAACACTCCTCTCTTATGATTTTTCATGTATAGGTTTTGTATGAAGCTGATGTCAAAGTGGCTTAAGGCCAGAATCCCAGCTCGTGAAAATCAGCAAAGATCCATTGAGTTCAAATTATGTGATGGCGGCTACTGAGCTGAGGCCTCTGCCACCCCATATAATCTCATTGTTTCCTTGTGCTCCCTGTCTGTCTGTACTCACCTATCACCTCCTGTCTTATACTGAGACTGGAAAGCTCTTTGGGATGGGGATTGTCTTTTTATTCTGTGTTTGTCCAGAACCTAACACAACGAGGTCCTGGTCCATGACTGGGGCTCCTAGGTGCTCTGGCAATAGAAATAAATAAATAATAATAATTAATAACAACTAGATTTCAATGCAGCTACATGGATTTATATCAGTTGATGCTCTGGCTCACTTTCTTTTGTCCAGGCCAGGTGACATCCTGTCCATTTGAACTCAATGGGAGCTTTGCCATTGACTTCACTGGGGCCAGGATTTCACTGTAATTTCTAATGGGATTGATGTGTTAGATTGGCCCTGTGCTTGCCCTCTTCAGAGAGGTGAGTTTGAACTTATCTGAGTATATTAACGGTGTGATGGGAAATAAATAGGAATGTAATATTCCAGGGCAGACAGACCAAGTAATGTATTCTCAAAGGTTGGTCTCAAGGAAGTTCTGACTACCTACATGCTCTTGAGGGGCAGGACTACAGCACTACCTTGAGAGATCAGTGCTCATATACTCTGGTGATAGGATCTATAGAAATGATAGATACATGGGATGGAGTGGCCTATATATTTGAGGAGGTTCATTAGGATATGGGTGTGATGGGTTCAGTCACAGAGACCCCCGTTGGGACTGTCACCTGACGTGCTGAGACTACCTCTGAGCCTGTTTTCTCTGCCAGTTTCAGCCTCCAGAACCCTGTCTTGTTGAGCCAGATACGCTAATCTGCTGCAACACAGACCCAGGGTCTGACCCATGCTCCCAAAGCTGCAGACTTAACTGAAAATGGTTTAGCAAGTGCTTCTGTCGCTAACACCCAGACACCCAGCTCCCAATGGGATCCAAACTCCAAATAAATCTGTTTTACTCTGTATAAAGCTTATACATAAATTGTCCACCCTCTATAATACTGAGAGATATGCACAGCTGTTGGCTCCCCCATGGATTACTTACTCTGGGTTAATTAATAAGCAAAAAGTGATTTTATTAAGTATAAAAAGTAGAATTTAAGTTGTTCCAAGTAATAACAAACAGAAAAAAGTAAGTTACCACGCAAAATAAAACAAAACACACAAGTCTAAGCCTAATACATTAAGAAACTGATTACAGAGAAATCTCACCCCCAGAGATGATCCAATAAGCTTCTTTCAGAGACTGGACTCCTTCCTAGTCTGGGTCCACCAATCACTCACACCCCCGTAGTTACTGTCCTTTGTTCCAGTTTCTTTCAGGCATCTCTTTGGGGTGGAGAGGCCATCTCTTGAGCCAGCTGAAGACAAAATGGAGGAATTCCAGGGCCTTTTATAGTCTCTCTCTTGTGGGCGGAAACCCCTTTGTTCTTCTGTGTAAAATCTACTCTGCGCTGGTTAAGCCTCAACTGGAGTATTGTGTCCAGTCCTGGGCACCGCATTTCAAGAAAGATGTGGAGAAATTGGAGAGAGGCCAGAGAAGAGCAACAAGAATGATTAAAGGTCTTGAGAACATGACCTATGAAGGAAGGCTGAAAGTATTGGGTTTGTTTAGTTTGGAAAAGAGAGGACTGAGAGGGGACATGATAGCAGTTTTCAGGTATTTAAAAGGGTGTCATAAGGAGGAGGGAGAAAACTTGTTCACCTTAGCCTCTAAGGACAGAACAAGAAGCAATGGGCTTAAACTGCAGCAAGGGAGGTTTAGATTGGACATTAGGAAAAAGTTCCTAACTGTCAGGGTGGTTAAACACTGGAATAAACTGCCTAGGGAGGTTGTGGAATCTCCATCTCTGGAGATATTTAAGAGGAGGTTAGATAAATGTCTATCAGGGATGGTTTAGACAGTATTTGGTCCTGCCATGAGGCCAGGGGAATGGACTCGATGACCTCTCGAGGTCCCTTCCAGTTCTAGAATCTATGAATCACAGCAACAAGATGGAGTTTGTAGCCACCTGGGCAAGTCACATGTCCATGAATGATTCAGCTTTTTGCAGGTCTACGCCATTGTTTACATGTTAGTTTGAATGTTCCCAGGAAAGCTCAAATGTGGATTGGCGTCTCTCAAAGTCCATTGTCAGTTAAGTGTTTCTTGATTGGGAACCTACTGAGAATCGTCCTTTCTCAAGAAGCTGGCCAAATGCTTCACTGAGGCTACTTAGAATCAAACACATTGAGATACAGGTACATAGCCAATATTCATAACTTCAAATACAAAAATGATACACACATACAGACAGCATAATCATAACCAGCAAATTTCTATAGACATCTTACTTGACCTCCTTTGTACAAGATTCGGTGCAACTATAGGACCTTTGTTGCAACAATACGGTCACAGTTCATGTCAATAATGTCACAACAGGAACATAAAGAAAATATTGACTAATATTCAGTGTTGGCACTCGAAGAAACAGAGATTAGCTCAAATCAGGGTTCAGAAAAGAACGTGTTTCGTCTTATTAACAAGAGGACTCCCCATTAGAGAAATGACTATCTTGATCTTGCCTGGAAGATAATATAATGCCACAAGCTAATGGAGAAAACTTGAGCTGCCAAAGCCTATGGGCTACATCTACAGGTTTGTCAGTGACTCTGGGAACATTCCAGAACATGACACTCTTGGACACTTGATTGGACTGATCTGAGAGGCAGAAGCAGACAGCTTAAGGCTGTGAGAGAGAAAAAGGATGTTTTCTGCCATGCTGTAGGTAATATTTTAATATTCAGGAACTTATGATTTATTGCCAGCCTTCTGATGCTTTCCATTTTATACGTCTAGTCATGTTTATTTTTATATCTATCCTTCATTTTATGTTTTTTGTCTCTAGTTCTAATTTTTAAAATGCCAAGCTGAACTGGGCCTCGAGACTTTTATGCATTTACAGTGGGAAAAGAAACTGAAATTGGGCCTTGGGGAAGGCAGAGCCAAGAGTAGAGGAACCATTGGGCCAACCCTATGTAGTCTCTACTGGTGAAGTCATTGGTCCATGCCTCAACAACAAGTTTTGTGATCCCCACGGAGTCAGCTATTGCTATGGGACAATTATCTCTATCAGTAGACACTGCCAGGGATTTGTCCAATGGCTGCTCTACTCCTCTTTATGAGAGAAGACATTTTGACTTATAATCCTAGCCTAGCATCTAGCCCTGGATGGTTTTCAAATGGCCTGATGGTCACTTTCCATGACCACTGGGCCATCAAAAGATTGGATCAAAGCGGGACTTATGATTGGAGCAGTCTGTAAACACTACACAGTCTCCTTTTTATTTGATTACTTTCTGGCTCATTATTTATTAACATTACAGCCTTTGTGCCATAAAGGTCATTATGTTATGAGGTATTTTTCTTGAAGGGACACTTATTTATTATTTAGTTTACTGTAGTGCCTAGGGACCAACCGAGAACACAGCCCCATTTTGGTAAGGAATGTAGAAACTAGAGTAACACAGTCTCTGCCCAGATGCTCTTACGATCAAAAGGATGCCCTGAGTAACATCATTTAGCTCTCTATTATCAATAAAACTCTGATTTAACACAGGTTTTTAGTCTAGGAGTTACTTGGAAAGGAAACACCTCTCCTGAGGAGAAGCAGTAACTCTGTCTTTGTAAACAACAGAGTTTATTGCTGGAATTATCACAGCGATATACTTTGGACGACACTGTGATACTCTTACGTGTGTTGAGCAGTACCTTAAACCATAAGTAATCCCACTAAAGTCAATGGGAGCACTTACAGAATACCCCTGTGAGAAAAGGGGTCACAATTTGTCCTTTCGTTATATTTTTCCTGTTACCAAAATGTTTCATTAGAAACCAGTTCTCTATGTAGGGTGACCATATTTTCCTATGCTGAATACGGAACACCTGGTAAAATTACTTGTATTCAAGCAAGTTCAATGGCAATCAATCAAACTATGCAGTACAAATGTTCAAATTAACATCAAGTTGCCTGAGCCCCTGTTAAAAAGAAATACGGTGTAGTTTTATTTATCTTATCTTTAAGGCTTTAGGGTTCACACAAGGAGGGGTGACACACACCCCTCCCCCCACACACACTCCCGTACACCTCTCTCACAGCAGGGTGCCTAAGTGCCATTGGTGCCTTTGAAAAACTCCCCCAATATGTCTGTCTCTCTGCCTGGTTAAAATCTCCTGTTGGTTTAAAACTAAAACTCTCATTCTTGGCCAATTTTTAAAAATCTAAGAATTTCTAACAAAAGTGCTTTTAATTGGAAGCACCTTTGTATCCTGATTCTGGCATTTTCCTTCAACTAGAAAAGTCAATTAAGAGTGCCTGCACTGAGTCTTTGTGCTTGTGTTAAATGTGCATGTTAGATATATATTCCTTGTTTTTTATCTGTCAGAATAAGATGCTCTCTCTCACACACACACACACACACACACACACACACACACAGAGAGAGAGAGAGGATTTTGAAGGTCATTTCCCACTGGGGCTCTAGACCTGAGTTATTACTAATTCTGTTTGTTTCTGTTTTCTTGCCATGGCTTTGTGCCTGTCTTTGTTAGATCCAGTAAGAGGGGGGCTGTGTCAGTCAAAGCGCTATGTATTAGAGGCCTGGTGGTGAAACCTTGGCTCATACTGGTGAGTACCTAGACCCAGGTCCTCACATGGATTTAGGGACCAACCGAAAACGTTGGTTTCACTGGGTGTTAGGCATCTAGATACCTATGGAGATCTGGGTCTTAGGCTCTGATTCTGCCTTGGGATCCTTGTGGGCAGACTGTTGTGCTTACATGAAGCCCCATTGACTCCCTTTCCCCATAGATCACAATGGAGGCTCAGGGCCTTACTTGGGTGAATAGACCCAGGAAAATCAAGAAGCCTTCGGTGTCAGTAAAACGTCACTGACATGAGAAAGGCTTGCATAATTGGGCCTTAAGTGTCACACTCAAGGGGTGAAATCCTGGTCTTGTCAAAGTCTCTGGGAATTTTGCTATTGTTAATAAGCCCAGGATTTCACTCATGCTTTTTCCCAGATTTTAAGGATAAGCAATTTTCTGCCCAAATGCAAACAGGTTGGCAAATTCAATAAAACAAGTGATATAAATGTTTGTGACAAGGATTTTTTTTAAATTACTTTAGTTTTGAAGCTGAACAAAAAATTGACCTTTTGTTGCTGTGATTAATGAGGAGCGTTTTGTCGGGACCCTGAACTGGATGCATCAGCAAATATTTTGTGATGCTGCAAAATACCTCCAGACCACCAGCAAACTTGTGTGCAGCCAGCAACAAAAGATGGTTGACTAGTGCCTTTACTAGCACCTTTAGAATATGAAACAACTCACGCAGCCAGCAAAAAAAAAGAAAGCCACATATAAAATCAGGCGGGGGATGCTGTTTTCTGCCTTCAGTGAAAGGAAAAAAAATGGGGGGAACCTCTCTCTGGAAGTTGCCAGGCTCACATTGCTTCTGTATAGTAGAGCATGGATGAGCAAGCCACCTCTCATTATCACTTCCATCTCTCATGCTGGCTTTTGTAGTGTGATAAAGAATTAGGTTTAGCAAATTAGGTAAGGGAAAGGGAATTTGGAAATGACACCCCTAATGATTGATGATACTAATAAGTCCTATGCCAAGGAGACATTCCCTTCCCCCACTACACACACACATATGGGGAGTTCAAACATCAGCATCACTGTACACAATATATAGAAGCCTCTACAAAAAAAATTGCAATCTTAACTCATGTAGCTTCTGTGGCATGTTTCCTAGACATAAACATGCCTCATATACATAAGCACATAGCACGCGCTCTCTCTCTCTCTCTCTCTCTCTCTCTCTCTCTGTTATTTAAAAAAAAAAAAAACCAAGACACTCCATTGCATACACCTCTCTCTGTGTGGAGAGGATGAGAGAACAAACACATGACAGATGTTAGTCACATTGCTTAATGTCCTAGTGGAAAGCACTTAGATAGTATGGTGACTGGGGCAGTATAAGAACCTATATAGCATAGAATCAAATAGAATCATCAGTAGTTTTTAATTAAATAGGTTTATTGATATGTAGCATTAATTTCTCTATTAGGCTTAATACCTATCCTTTCTCTCTCTCTCCTACACATGTACGCTAGATACAATATGTTTCTTCAGTCTGTCACATTGTCAGCAGTTCTCAAACTGTGTGTCGGGACCCCAAAGTGGGTCGGGACCCCATTTTAACGGGGTTACCAGAGCTGGCATTAGACTTGTTGGAGCTAGGGCCTGAAGCCCAAGCCCCACCACCTGGGGACGAAGCCCAGGGACTTCAGCCCTGGGCAGTGGGGTTCAGGTTACAGGCCCCCCCCCCCGCCCAAGGCTGAATCCCTTGTGCTTTGGCTTTGGCCCTGGCCCCCCACTGAGTGGGGTGGGGCTCAAGGGGGCTCAGGCTTCAGTCCCCCCTCCTGGGGGTCATGTAGTATGGGGGTTGCAGTGCAGTGAAGTTTGAGAACCCCTGGATTAGATGCAATGAGAGTGTGTTGGTTGGTCTCTTTGCAGAAGACATGCAGCACAGTGTACTGAGAATGCTACCTTTGCCATCTAGTCAGGAGTGGGAAGTAATTGTAAAGCAAGTCTGGGAGGTGCCTGAAGCATGGTGTGGATGTATAGTTAGCCTGAAGCTATTGTTGGGACCATTGTTGGACAAATGAATCCAAGGTTGAGACTTTGATCTAATCCACACTCACTACTGCTACAGCAAAATTGTTACTAAATCCCTTCTGTAAATAACCACTTTGTGGTCTCTTTCAAATCTTTTAATACCAAGTGCTGCCTGTTTCCTGATTTCCAGATGGAAGAATGGACCACCCCCCAACAGACTGGGTCACTGTTCTACATCTTGTAACTGGTTATATTTGTCCACTGGTCCACAGACCTCTGGTGGCGAACATGAAGCCTTTCAGTTTATATTAGCTCATGGCTAAAATCCTTCTAAACATGGCTTTTGTCACCCTCAGTTCTCTTGTCAGCACCCCTGAAAGAGACGTGTAGCCCGACATACTTTCACAGTCACTAGTCTGTTTTGTTGGACTGACCCTTTCTTTTCCTCTTAGAAGCTTTGTACATTGAGAGGAACTCTGTCAAACCTCCTCAAGGAGGGAGAGAATGTTAAACATATTTTCTCTGAACTGAGCTGGGGGATTCCCTAATCCTTACACTGATCTTTTTCACTACCCCAATTTAGATGGGACTTCAGGATGGCGAGCAGTAACATCTTGGCCAACTTTGCCTTGGTGATTTCTCAAGTTCCTCAGGCTCAGGCCTGGTCTACATTACACAGTTATGTTGATATGCACTGCCTTGTGTTTACCCAGTTACACGTGTCTACCCTTCAGTTTGTCTCCCACTGATGTAAGTGCCCTATTATGCTGACATAGTAACACCACCTCCCTGAGCAGCATTGTGCCAAGGTTAGTGTCTGGAGTTCAACACAGCACACGTGTAGACACCTATGTCCATCCTATCAGTCCTCCCGCAGCTGTCCCACAATGCCTGAAACTGATCGCTCAGGTTGAAGTCCACTGCCCTGGGTTCACTTAGACCAGAAGCTCATCCTCCCCTTTAGTTTTTAAAATTCCTTTCTCTGATTGCTTGGCTTGGTGAGCACACCTAGCAGCTCTCTGTGGGTGACTGCAACTGCCAGGCTGATCATGCTGGCTACACGCTCTAGACTTGCTCCTGCCTGAAGCTCCAAATGAGCTGTAGAAACATGGACATCTCCGATCAGATTGCTCAAGGGATGCAAGAGAAGGGATATGACAGGGGCCAGCAGCAGTGCCACGTAAAAGCCAAGGAGCTGTGGCAGGTGTACCAGAAGGCCAGGGAGGCCAACAATCAATCAGGTGCTGAGCAGCCAACCTGCTGCTTTTACAAGCCACATGCCAAACTCAGCAGAGACTCCACCATTACCCTACACAACAGCATGGATACATCTGAGGAGCCCGAGTCAGAGCCCCCTGTTGTGAACAGTCAGGAGGTGGATGAGGAAGAGGATAATGGGGGACAGGAGATGGGGGGATCCAGCTGCACAGTGAGCCAGGACCTCTTTTTGACTCCACTTCAGTCCCACCACTCGAGCACAGGTGATGCATCCGAAGAAGTGAGGTTTTTACTCACGAAAGCTTATGCCCAAATAAATCTGTTAGTCTTTAAGGTGCCACCAGACTCCTTGTTGTTTCTGAGAGATCTGGATGACTCTTTCATGGAGGCACTCTGTAATCCTCTCCTGAAGATTGATGAGGAGGGCTGCCTTATTTCTTCCTCCAGTAGGACATTTTCTCATGCCCATCAGCCATAACACTGACAGGCACCATTGCAGTATACAGGCGAGCAGCACATGTCCCCAGGCAGCTCCAGGACGCCAGTGGCAGCTGTGTTCTCTCTGCCTTTGTTACCCTCAGGAGTGACATCAGCTAAAATCAGCACCACCTGTGGAAAATGGTGCCAGTATTCAGTGCCACTGCCCTATACTACAAGATTCATGAAATGGAGCAATTCCTTCCTCAGTTCCCTAGCCCCCAGCAGGCCACACTCACTATGGCTGGTGCTGTGACTGGCACACTCAATCCCAAGCAGAAGTGAGAATGTTATGCTTTCCATAGTGACTAGACTGACAATGATAGCTATGTGTGTTTTATCTGCAGTAGCTGCCATTGCGGCCTTCAGGGTCTCCCCCTCCACACCCATGGAACGCCTGACCCAGATAAGGAGGAGAAAGAAGACAACTCGGGATGACATGTGCAATAACAGCCTGCAAGCCAGTGCTGCATCAGACTGTGAGCACAGGGCCTGGAGGATGAACACTTGGGACAGCCTGTTGAAGGAAAGAGAGGAGAGGAGAAAGGCACAGGAAAAGAGGTGTAATAGGGCTTCTCAGGCAGCATAAAACAGATGCTGCAGACTCTAGTGGACTTGCAGGATTAACAATCCTGGGCTCACCTCCCTCTGCAACCCATTAAGAACTCAATATCGGGACCTCCCTATATCCACCCTGAACATTCCATGTGGTATCAGGGGTCATTGCACAACCCCTACCACTCCACCCCAGAGGACATTAAAGACAATCACAGCTTTACATACACCAACCATTGCTTTCACAGGTCAGTGTATGTGAACTGAAATGGACATGAATGTTCTTTCCCCTTCCTAAATTCTATTCTCTTAATTTATGAAGTTTAATTGTTTTAAATATATTTGTTTTAAAAGGTAATGGTTCTTTTTTTGCATTGAATTCTGTTACAAAATAAAGGTCTACTATTTAAACCATAGTTCATCTTTATTAGTTTGCAACATCTGCTTGTTACAGACAATGTTATACAACTAGGGGCGGCTCTAGCTTTTTTGCTGCCCCAAGCATGGCAAGCAGGCTGCCTTCGGCGGCATGCCTGCAGGAGGTCCCTGGTCCCGCGGATTTGGCAGCATGCCTGTGGGAGGTCTGCCAGTCCCGCGGCTTCAGCATACCGACCGCCGAATTGCTGCCGAATCTGCAGGACCGGCGGACCTCCCGCAGGCATGCCGCCGAAAGCTGCCTGACTGCCGCCCTCGCAGGGACCGGCAGGGCACCCCCAGTGGCTTGCCGCCCCAGGCACGTGCTTGGAGTGCTGGTGCCTAGAGCTGCCGCTGGATACAACTCATAGGATAAGCAACAAACAAAATTAATAGATGTATTGACAATGTTATATTCCCACATGTACAGCAATCACCACACAATTCCCAAGACACCACAAAGCAACAAGTCAGGTATATCACACTACAATAAAACACATTGCTGTTGTTCACTGTCAAAATGGACTTTCAAAGCCTGCCTGAGCCATATAGCTCTGCACTGAGTTCTTCTAATAGCCCTTGTGTTTGGCTGTTCAAACTCAGTAGACCTCCACCCTGGCCGAAACTTTTCCCTCTTTGAGTAAACTATGCCAGTGACCTTTCAATTGACCAAAAGCACATTCAACTGTTATTCTGCACATGTTGTGTAGTTGAGCTGTTCCTTAGTGCTGTCAAGATGCCCGGTATACAGATTCATGATGCCCGGTATACAGAATCATTGGGAAAGAAATTTCCTGCTTGCAGCTTTCTGAAAATGTCTGTGTTCTTAAAAATGCAATCCCATGCACCTTCCCGACCAGCCCACAATGATATTGTTGAAGCATTCCCAGTGATCCACCAGTGCTTACATAACCGTAGAAAAGTAGCCCTTTCAGTTGATGTATTTTATGGCAAGGTGCTCTGGTGCCAAAATAGGGATATGCTGTCTATCGCTCCACTGCAGTTCGGGAACCCCTTGCTGCAAATCCATCCACTATGTGCGGCACATTGCCCAAAGTCACAGTCCTGCATAGCACAAGGAGATTAATAGTGCTTCACATTTACAAGACAAGATCCCCCACAGTGGATTTCCCGACTTCAACTTGATTTCCAACTCATCGGTAGCAATCTGGCAGTAGCATTGCAAGCTTCCTCAGTATGATCACCACTTGCTTCTCCACTGTCAATGGAGCTCTCATTTTGGTGTTCCTGCGCTGGAGGGCTGGGGTGAGTGTAGCATACAGATTCAAGAATGTGGCCCTGCACAGCTGAAAGTTCTTCGCCCACTGCTTGGCATCCCAAGCCTGCGTCACAATGCAATCCTACCAGTTGTGGCTCATTTCTCAGGCCCAGAAGTGGCACTCAACCATCGGCAGCTGCTCTGTGAACTCCACCAACAACCTTGCATTGGGTCTCGCTATGTACCACAGCAAACTGTCCTCAAGAAATCGTCATGTTCATCCCTGATTAATTTCTTCTTGCGGCACTGCAAATACTGCAGGATTGGGCACCCTGTATTTGCAACACTCATGACACTAGTGCAGAGCTGTGCAGACACCATGCTTCTGTTAAAGATGGCAGAGCGTGAGAAGGGGGATTTTGGGATTTTGCAAAAAGGCACAAAAAGTATAGGATACTGATGACTTTATGGGATGGTGACTGTTGCAAACTGGGAAGCTGAACCCCTCTCCCCCAAATGCTCCCAGTCAACACTGTGTGACTCGTTTCAGGCCCATCATGCATTTCCAAATCTTTCCAAAAGACAGTGTGTTGGATGGTGGCAGGTTGCACACTGGGATACCTACCCAAGGTGCATTGATACAAGCATGTCTGGTGAGTATGTGTACTGCCGACACAAGGAGCCAAGGAGGCATGAGCACAAGGAATGTACCAACTTCAGTGCCTTTATACCCACATAATGTGCATCAACGTAACTTTGTTGTGTAGACACAGCCTCAGATTGTTATGGCCTATATATATTATCACTGAGACCTTAAATAGCATGTAGAATACTGTGGCAGCCTTGAAATTATTTGGTTCAATATGCAATAATTGATAATGTGTTTATTATTTCATTGTACCACAAAGTTAATATCAAAGATAAAGAATCTGATTCTCCACTACCTTAAACTGTGGATAGTCATTTACATTGGTGCAAAGTTGATGTAAAATGCATCACCATTCTCCACTTATTTAAAATAGTGGTAGGGTCCTGCACTCACTTGGTATAGTTGTAAATGACTACACAAGGTGCACGACAGGACAGAATCAACCGAGAGGGTTCTTCTATGACAACTCAGTGTTGTTCTTGCATTTCTCTCACTGCAGATCACCTTTTTCCCAGTATGCTTTGTATGATTACATCATATTCTGAGCATCCCAATCAGACTGATCGCAGACTGACCTGCACAGTTGAGTTCATCATGCATTTTTCCACTGATTACATAAATAATCATGGCCACGGGTGGGGGCATGTAGAAAGAGTGCCTGTTAGGTTAATATGCAGTTGCACTTGTATGAGCTTTACTCATCTTTATTATTCAACAGTATAAATACATTTGGGGTGGGAAAGGTAAACAAAAATATTTAGAATGGCATCCTGAAAGAGAAGAACAGTCACCAGAACCCCTCATGACGATCTTGCTTCTCTTCCTGCTGTGAAAGATGCTGTAGCTTCTGAATTCTCTGTTGAAGGACTTATGGCACAATCAGGGGTGAATTCCAGCAACCAGCATGGGCCCCTTTGTTGTCAAGTGGAAGAAACATAACTTTCTGCCACGCAAATCAGGACTGCTAGAGCAAATGGTAATCAAAAAACATAATCAACTGCAGGGATGCCGGGAACTAAAGTAGAATAATTTCAATGAAAACACAGCAGAGGACAAGATTCCTGATTTGCTACTATCAGAAAAACATGGAGGAATTCAAATCAAGCCCAGGGGGATCTCAGGCTGAGAAACCACCATGCTCTATAAGAGGGCCACACCACATGCTTGACCTTCCAGGTGAGACGAGACAATGAAATCATGGGGGCGTGGTATGGCATAGGAGATGTTGCATCTGATTTAGCATTGACATTTCTGTAATAAAACCCTCAGAATTAATTCAAATAACACGATGTTCCAATGAAACAGATGAAGGGATAGGAAATGGGAGTCTTTGTCAGTTCACGTATGATGTGCATTTTGAGTGGCAAGATAGACGTGACAATTCAACACATCCTTAACATTCAACATGCATCTCATTATGTTTTACAAAAGCAACTCTCTGCGCATTTGTCCTGCACCCACTCATCCAGCTGGAAGAAGGCAAGAGACCCCCTCTCAGCCTCTCTTTAATATCACCATGGAAGTGGCTTCCTCCATTCCCTTGTTCTCTGCAGTACTGACATAGCCTGCTCTTCACTGGCAAGGATCTCTTCAAACTTCAGAGGTACATGTTCAGCACCACGGCTGCTCTTATTCAGAGTTCTGCAGAACACTGATGCCGTTGTTTTTGTTGTTCTAGTATGAGGACCTTTCACACCACCCTCTTCAATACAAAGCCCTAGGGCCAAGAGGCTCTGCTGAAGCCACCTAGGACAACACGAAGGTTCAACAGCAGAAAGCAGGCAGTCACTGTGCACCTGACTTACACAACATCACACACTGTGTTGTACATCTCCGTGCCACAAACTAACTCACAGCATTAATCAAGATTCGCTCTCTAGTGGATTGAATAAAAATACCAAAGAAACATCAGTTTATGGAGACTACATAAAACCAATGGAGATTCAACTGATCAATATCCAACCTCCTCCTCTGGCAATATTGGAGAAACAAGTGATGGTGAATGAGTGGAAGCCAAAATAAGAGAAGGGAGTTCGGAGATAAGTGAGATGAAGGTTACCGTTTGATAGAGTGGAGGGAGAATTCTGAGCAAATCTGTATTAGCAAATTTGACCTGAATTTGGAGATAGATAGAAAGCCACTGAAGTTGGAGGAAGGGATTTAAGACTTCTTGAGCAGTATGGCTACAGCATGAGATAATTTAGGAAGACCATCGAATAGGGAACTGCAGTAGTACAAACAAAGTGATTAAGGATTGCTAAGGAACAAGGAGGCAGAACCAAAATATAGATAGTGTCTAATTCCGGCAATTGGACTGAAAGATAGAGGGATTAAAAATTATGTGAGGAGTCAATTGAACCCAGTAGAATCATTCACATCAACCCAGCAATGAAAGAACCTTTGGTCAATAGGAAAATGGACTTTGGTGGCTGAGAGTTCAACATCTTCCTGAGCATGTCAGAATCTGAAAAGGTGCATGTATCCTGTAGAAGTCCCAGATAAAGCAATCACTGTAGCGTCACAAACACACTCTGCATACTCTCATCATGGAGATTGCTGTATCTGGTACCAAGATTGGGAAATGACCATAGACCATTGCTTCCTGAACATGGATGAAACAAGTAAAAGAACAGAAAGAAAAGGAAACCATTCCTTTTTTCTGTGCAAATGTGGATCATCTGAAGGTGTAATGAAGAGCAATGAATGGATCATGTCATGGCATCCAAAAATTAAGGCACCAGTCCAGGCAAGTGGTTTCATCTATGTAACAATTATGCTACTTCTTGGTCAGCCAGGCAGTCAAATTCTGTTCTGTGTTACATGAGTGTAAAACCAAGATTCTCTCCAGTGGTTTCAATATTAGTCTAGATTAACACTCAGGTTGTGGAGAGGAATTTGTCCCTTTGTGTCTAATTGTATGATAAGAGGTTACTAACATTACCCAGTAAATAAAACAAGAGGCATACGGTGGCTTTCCTATCCCAAAAGCTGCAGCAGGCCTGCTACTCATTTAAGATTCACTGGTAATGTATTTAACTGCTTTCTCCTTCTCCACAAGCTTTTCTTTAAAAAAACAAACAAACAAAAAAACCCAAAAGCCCAAGTCTCAAAAACCCTATGGGATAGAGTCAGCAACATACAAATAATCATTCTCTCCTCTAACTGTAGTGCATGCAGCTAGCAGTGTCAGTCTAATTCTCTGACTATGCTTTGGTGACACCTGCTAAACAAAAGGGGCCAGATCTGTCCCTGGTGTCACTCCAATGAAGTTTTACCCAATGTGTTTAATAGTGCAGGATGTGCTGAAGTAGGCGTATCTCCTGAGTGAATCCGCATTTGGTCTGCTCTCTAGACCAAGTTTCTCTCTGTCACTGTGCTACTCTTGCTCTCTCTGTTCCTTGCAGATTCATATGAAATATAGTCTTGTTGGGTTTTTTTGTCTAATCTTCATCTTCCCAGTTTTTGTCTGCCTTGTGAATTCTGCCTAATTAAGAACATTCCAAATTCTCTTGTGGCCCTGAGTTTTCTCATGCAGAGTTTGGAATTAGCGTATTTTTGTGGCCAGATTTGTGCTTTTAAAATGCTAAATTAATAATTAACAGCAATACTTTGCACCTCTATATGTTTTTTTCTCTGGGGAATATCAAAGCACTTTAAAAGTGCCAACTAATTATGATTCGACACCGAGTTAAGAATTGCATAGGGTCATATCTCCTACCACTGAAATGCAGCCACCTCTGGAGTAGAAGGCAGTAACTGTTTTAGGATGCTTTTTAGTGGAGTACATTGAACACAACAGAGCAGATTTTAGGGCAGGAAGTAAAGAAGAATAAAATGTCTGCTGGAAATTGCCAGGGGGATTTAGATAGGCAGAATGAAATTACTCAAACTGAATTTTAAGTAGCATGCCACAGCTAACACCCCTGTGCACTGGAAGTAGAAACTTAGTTTCATGTCTTATGCAGAAACACCCAACAGAGTAGTTCCAAAGACATCACTTACAGCCGCACAGTATCTCCTAACACTGCTCGGGCTTTGGCTTAGTACTAACTCAAGAGGAAAGAGTGCCACCTACTGAATGATCAGCACCACCTACAGTCGGAATCCAGCAGCACAAATCTTGCTTAACTTGTAAGAATTGGCACACTCAAAGGCTTAGTATATACGGTGGTAGCTGAAGAGTCAGATTACTGAAAAGATCCAGATGTTTCTTTTAATTAAGCCTTTTATTAAGTTGTTCAGAAACGAAAATATCAACACAGAACTGAAATGAAAGATGAAAGAAAGATGCCCTGTCTTCTAACAGGTTCCATTTTAGGTACCAGTGCACTGCAAGGCTATATTAAAGATACGAACGAATGAAAAAAAAATCAATTCACTGATTCATATAACACATTACTCAGAGAAATAAGCATCTGGAGAAGTGTTTATATGTATATAAAATATACCCCCACGCACTATTTTTTAATGAGCAGACATTGGCCTAATTCTTCAAAACTGGCCTGCAATATTACTGATACAATTTTGCATCCACAAATCACAGATTTATGCTTCTGTATCTGGGCACTTGCAAGTGCACATAATTACACCTCCAATTTTGTGCCTGTATTATGGGTGCAAAATTGTGCCTGTTTTATAGTGGTCATGTTGAGGCCCAGCTACATAGAACTCTTTTGGCTAAACTTTATTTGTCCTTCAGGATTGTTCTAAGTCCCCCTTTCATGACATACCAGGAAGTACAAAGTGAATTGAAAATTCTAAGAATTGCATGTGGCTCTAGGAAGGATAGATTAAGAATCAGCATTGTACCGATTTGGAGACTGTTAATGAAGACAGAAAAGTAAACAGATGTATGCCTATCAGAGATGTTCGATTTTCCCAAAGGATTCCTGGGGTTGCAAAGATTTGCCCTTATGGAACTTTTGGTAGGCATGGGACTTTGCTCCAGTAACTACTTCAGTATCACTGAAGTACTGAATCTTCAGTATTCATTGTGTCAACTATCCTTGCCCCATACAATCATTTTAGTTTGTACTAGCGATCCATTGGGAAGGACAGCTTAGAGCATTCTGAAAGGGTAGATATTGGGTCTTTTTAAAATGTATATATAAATCTGATTGGGACACACTCTGAAATAGATTGCAAGTCTGCATACAGGCCTAGATTCACAACTCAATAGACGTTAGAAGCCTAAATACCTTTGTGACTCTGGGCCCCAGTGCCTAGAACAATGGGACCCTGATCCTGATCCAAGGCCCTTTTGCACAACTGAAATACAAAAAACAAATTATAATATTGTTATATTATGGATCTGCTAATCATACCGGATTATGTTCCTTAAAGAGCGTATCGACCTGCACTCCTATCTCACAGTATCTTCCAAAACAATTTAAGGGAATATAAGAATTATATTATTAACTAAAAGTTTCAGGTTACTTACAGCCAAGTAACCATAAGGGCAGGCTGTTAACATTTTAACACCAATTAATGTATTGATAAAGCTGTTGGAGTAATGACATTAACAACATCTCCTTAAGGATACCTGCCGGTAATATCAATCCAATTGCTACTGAACTCGGTGGGAGCAGTGTTGGGCCTTATATAACGGAATTATCAGGCTACATTGAATTACTTCTGCCAATATGGAAGCAATAAGAGTGAAGCTCTAAAAGGAACATATTTGTTGAACAAATCTGAAGCACAGATGTTTCCTAGGCCATTTTGGGCTGATGATGAAATATTCAAAGATTTGTATGTTTCAAGTAAATACAGCCTCAGCAACACTCTCAGGGCGCTATCCCTACCTTTGCTTAAAGGGTCTGACTCCAAGGGCACACCCATAGCATGAGGTAGCAACCCACTAAGGGTCTGAATGCTTTCCATTGACTACAGTAAGTTTGGGGTTAGGCCCTACATGAAAATTATTACCTAATTAAAGACAAACTTTCTCCTTAAAGATGTGAGTGTCAAAACTCAAGCAAAGAAAGCCACTGTTGTAGAAAAAAGACCTGGATATTTATCATAGCACCAGCGTTCTCTCTCTCGCTCTCTCTCTCTCTCTCCCTCTCTCTCTCTCACACACACACACACACACACACACACACACACACACACCATTAGACTCCAGTTTTGGAAATCAAGCTATCACCCATATCCAGAGGCCTCAGAAAGGGGAATTCAGCATCCTTTCCCTATAGCCTCCCAGCTTTCTAAATGTGGCTGTTGATGTACTCCTCAGTTTGAGTTTATCCTTTTATAAGAGCCTTTCCCAGCATAGGATCCCCAGAGCTGGCCCTTTAAATCTGAGAGAGACACTCAGTTGCCACCTCGAAGTGGCCCTTTTGCTTCTGACTGCTGCAGGTTGCAAATCCCTTCTTTCAGCCAGTAAATATCTACCTCCATTTATGTTGTTCTCATTTTCTTGCTCATCTCTGAAGAGCTGATTCCTGCTCATGGATGTGATAGAAATATCTTTGAACACCTGAGATGAAATTCTGACCCTACTGACATCAATTCCAAAATTCCCATTGACTTCAATGGGGCTGGGATTTCACCTCCAATTTCCCCATATTTGGCCACAGTTAGGTAAAATATGCAACTATATGATGTAATGTACCTTTACAGTAGTTGAGCCCAATATGCTGAGGCTTAAGAATAGTTTCTTCAAAAGGCTCCTTTAAGCATCTTTTGCCTCCTCCCTTCCTTCAGATTCAGAGTGTGTGAGAAATTCAAGGTCAGATAGAAATATCAATTAAACACAGCTTCCTACAGTTACTCTAATATCTGAGCTCTATACTGACATTTTTTTACATCAAAGGTAACATGTCAGGGTCGGGGAGGAAAGACTAAATGGTCAGAGATGGAATATTTGAAGTAAAACAAAAGTATGTTTGCCAAAACAAATGAACATTAAAAACCTCTCTGAACTGTGATTGTTTAATGAAGATTAAGCTTTTTTGATTTAAGGAATTTTTGTTTTTCAAAAGCAGCATGTGTGATATGTTATTTATGATTATATTATATTGTTTGAAAAAATAACAAGGAGGCCTTGTGGCACCTTAGAGACTAACAAATTTATTTGGGCATAAGCTTTCGTGGGCTAGAACCCATTTCATCAGATTCATGGAGTGGAAAATACAGGAGCAGGTACAAATACATGAAAAGATGGGAGTTGCCTTACCAAATGTGACGTCAGTCTAACAGGACAATTCAATTAACAGTAGGATACCAAGGGAGGAAAAATAACTTTTGTGGTGGTAATCAGAGTGGCCATTTCAAACAGTTGACAAGAAGGTGTGAGTAAAAGTAGGGGGAAATTAGTATGGGGAAAATTAGGTTTAAGTTTTGTAATGACCCAACCACGCCCAGTCTTTATTCAGGCCTAGTTTGATGGTGTCCAGTTTGCAAATTAATTCCAGTTCTGCAGTTTCCTGTTGGAGTCTGTTTTTGAAGAGTTTTTTTGTTGTTGTTGAAGAATTGCCACTTTTAGGTCTGTTATTTGAGTGACCAGAGAGACTGAAATGTTCTCCTACTGGTTTTTGAATGTTATAATTCCTGATGTCAGATTTATTCTTTTGTGTCCTCCCTTGGTATCCTACTGTTAATTGAATTGTCTTGTTAGACTGATCTCACACTTGGTAAGGCAACTCCCATCTTTCCATGTATTTATACCTGCTCCTGTATTTTCCACTCCATGCATCTGATGAAATGGGTTTTAGCCCACGAAAGCTTATGCCCAGATAAATTTGCTAGTTTCTAAGGTGCCACAAAGACTCCTTGTTGTTTTTGCTGATGCAGACTAACACGGCTACCACTCTGAAACCTATTATATTGTTTGGTACAGTTATGTCAGGAGTCACCAGATGGCACTATTATATGTAGTTTTACAAGTTCATTTCAGCATGTGAGCAAGTTTTTAGTCTTGGAAGAAATACCTTTATTATTGTTGGTTTTCTGAGACAGGATTTTTTGGTGGATCTGCAGCAAACTATGAGAATTTGCTCTTTGCCTTAATCTCTTTAACCAAAATCAATTTGTGGGGAAGAATTGCTCCCTGGGAACTGATTGTTGATGTTGCCTGAGAGTCCTTAAAGAGGGGATTGCCTGCATGCCATTTGTGACCACCTCTGTTTTAGGACCTGGGTATATAAGCAAGTCAAGCTAAGACTGTACTTTCTTGTGTTATTGATATCTTCTCCTAAAGGAAGACAACCCAGAAGACCACGAGGTGAACCTTCTGATGGTGGTTATTGTGGAGGGGCAAGCACCAAGTTGCAGTACCACTCACTCAGATTTGGGCTGGACACCCCTTCGTCATGTTGGGGGGCTGGGCCAAATCTGTGTGAGTGGCATTGTGACCTGGCACTTGGGGTCACAGCGCCATTCAAGTCTGACCAGGCTGCCCCTAGGCAGCTGCCTACTTTGTCTATAGCTAGAGTGGCCCCTGAACAAAAGCCAAGATTCAGCGTCCCAGCTTCTTGTGATAGGGTGGCCCCTTCTGGAGTGCCCATCCGTGGCAACCTGTGGCAGCACCTGCCTCAATTCCCCCCTTCAGTAACTTCACGACAGCTTGCTTGCCATAATAATGCCCATCCTTAGGGTCAGTTTATTACCAAAACTAGGAAAGGAAATAAAGGATGGGGGAAACCTCTGAGGTATACAACTTGACCTGGGTATGCTGTTATCCTCTCCGTCTTCAAGTCTCTTCTGAAAACACTTTTTTTTTTAGGAGGCCTTCAAATTCTATGATGTCCATTCCACCCT
Source organism: Malaclemys terrapin pileata (assembly GCF_027887155.1). Classification (NCBI taxonomy): domain Eukaryota; kingdom Metazoa; phylum Chordata; order Testudines; family Emydidae; genus Malaclemys; species Malaclemys terrapin. The sequence continues at coordinate 267,051,691 of NC_071506.1, forward strand.
CCGTCACTGAACTTACTCAAAACTATGGGCACCAAAATAATAATACTAATGAATAAATAATATATTACTAATTAAAGGACCCATTGAAGAAATAATGGCACAAACAAGGCACATGCTAAACTTCAACATTCATTGACATTACTGTCTGCAGTTTCCCCTTCCCTTGTTGCATTGTGTAATGATGTCATCTCACTGTCTCCTCTTAATAATCCTTAATGGTATTAAGCTGACAAACAGACTCCAAATAATGCCTGCTTAATTATGCAGTGTTGGAGGTTGATCCAGTATTAGCAATAGTTTTGTTTGGGTTTTTTTTTTTTTTTTTTTTTGGTTTTTTTTTTTTTTAGTATTTTGGCAGCAAGCTAATGAAACCATTACTATATGTGTTTAAATAGTTTGTTTCACAGTAGCATCCTTGAACCCTACAGCACGCACTGTAGCTTCACCTCAGTCAATAGTAAATTTCCATAGAAAGCCAGAAGAGATGATGAACAAGAGCTGTGTCCTTCTCAGCTGAGCTTCCAGAGGCACGTCTTTCTATGAATCTGATTGAACGAAGCTGGTAAACTTTTACCCCAGGAGAACTTGGTGACCCTGGAGATATGCAGAACATTTCACCATGCACCACAAAACAGTCCCCTTCAGAATGAAGCAAAAATGATCCACATTTTGTCATCGTTATTTATAATCTTTATTGAGGATGGTGCAGCCCCACCTGGACCAGATGAGGCTGGCATATCTAATGCATGTTACAGTATATGGCATAGGCCACAGAGATGATAGGCACCAGAGGGGGCCTGAGAGTGTCACTAGCCCAAAAAAAAATTAATGAATTTTGCCATTTTCATGGACACTTTCCTGCTACCATGTGGATCACACTATATGAATACGAACACAATGGAGCTGGGGTAAGCAGACACAATCACCACTGGGAGGTTGCACCCACTCTCACCATGGTGGATTTTGGCTTGCTGGCATTTCCCAGCTCTACCAAGAGCTTCAGACTTTGGCTTCATAAAGCATCCTTGGCAAAGCTGGACATACTTGCAAAGCAGAAGGAACAGTTTTGAGCATACCGCTCTTTAAAATCTGGTTCAAATTCAGCTGCTCTGAATTTGTTTTGTTTCAGAGGGGTTGTCCAGATTGATTATCCTTATCCTTTCCTTATCTGCATATCATCTGTGCAGAAGTGGTGCCTTTTCTTGCTGTGTAACATGATAACAAACATATAAACATATGGGATTTAGACATTTAAGAACATAAAATGCACCTCAGAAACTCTGAGGTTCTGAGCAGTGCCCTAAACCACCCTTGACTTCAGTGATAGATGAAAGGGCACTCAGCACCACAAGTCCAGATTCTGATAGGGAATTTGGCAGACTGCATTTGTGCGCTCCAATTTCCACTGTAGTTTGTTGCTGTGTCTAAACAATTCTGGTTTTGGAGGCCTAGAATAAGTCATTGAACAGTGAGGTTTCCAGTGGATTGAAAACTGTGTTCCTTTAGCCCTCTGGGCCTTGCCACAGCACCCAAGTTATTTGTTTTAAATAATGCTTGAGGTAAATGGGAGTATTCACTTGAAGAAGATGAGCAGGATTTGACCCTTAACCAATAGAGTGCCATACTATAGTTAATATGTACCTAAGGCACTTCTGCAGTCTCCCCCAAGAAGACCTTAGGTAGATCCGGCAATATATGCATAGCTCTGAACAAAAGTAATTCCCATGTAGTGATGCTTTTTTGTCCTATGTGAAATCAGTTCAGAGCTCTTACACCAGTGATGACTGTCCAAATATCTACATTAGGAAACATACCAGCACTAGCATCTTAATAGAGGGGCCAATGAGTGAATCAGTAAAGATCTTAAATGCACTTCTCAGCCCAAAGACTGTCGCCCCCTAAACATGGTTGAGTCGTGATGGCTGACTCGTGTGGGGAAGCTTACACTGCTACTGCCAATGTTATGGCTTCCTAGAGGACTTCAATCTTCCTAGTTCTCAGTTATCCACCATTCATGCATAGGTGTGAGCACTAAGGGTGCAAATGTGCAATGTAAAGTGTGATTAAGCATCAAAGTGAGAGATACAAATAAATTATTCATGCAGGAAAGTTGTGATGCTATGGAATTCCTTTAGAGCAAATAGCTCTCTGTAACCTCAGCATTGTGATTCTTTATTTCTGTCAGCTATAATTTTCAATTATAAAAGGGAGGCAACAACATGTTTGCATGGCATGTGGCTAACCTCAAGCCTAGAATGGGGGGCATGCAGGTGATATGATCATCTGGTTCCTTGGTGCAGCTTGGTAGCAGTTTGGCTGCAAGGCTTGATCCAGATTTCACTCTGGTCCAGTGGCATAACTGCCACTGACTGCAAGGGAATGGCACTGAGCAAAGGGAGAGCAGATTTCAGTCTGACTGTTCCAGCTGTCCCTCTGTGTGCAGGAGTCATTGTGCAGTGAGTAACCCTGCTCATAAATGGTTTAGAGGAAAAGCAGCATAGAAAAAAGACAAAGGAAGAACAGACCAAAAAGAAAAATAAAATAAAAGAGAAACTTCAAATCAACGTGAAAAATAGAAGCTCACAAGCTTGACTTCAGTGTTGAAAATAACAGGGTTTTTAACAGTTAAAAGGTTTTAAAAGGTCATTATGCATTTAGCAGCAAAAGAGCAATATGAATTTCTAAGCAGCAACATCTGGAAGATCAAAAGAAATCATACTTCAATCAACATGAAAATCTCTGCTCATTACACGCAATCATATTTAGTTATTAATAGACACTGGCTAGACTCTGACATTTTACACATTTCATCCTATGATGCGCCCAGGACACTTCTGGCATTTAGTTTATCATTTTCATCAGTGTCATGGAAAGAGTGACCGATATGACCCCAAAAATCTCACACTGTCACTCATCGTAAGTGAATTTATCAACACGTACGGAATGGGAATACACATGAGAATTTTAACGGTTTGCATACTAAATTACTTCATTCTTCGCGCTTCCAAAAAAATTCAGTTTTGCATAATAAATAATGATAAGGGCCAGTGGACAATTACATAGGTGGAAATAATATGCAAACTGATTGGAATTCAAATCTGTTGTGTGAATGTATCTGGAGGTTGCTTAAGTAATCAGCTTCAGTGGCTGATTTTATCCATTGTTAGAGGTTAATACAAAAGCTCTTCAGCTCATATTAGAAGCAGACTAACTTACACTGCAAATTGGCAGATATCCTATTAGTATTTTCCTTCTATGACATATCCTCCAACTGACTTAGAGCCACAGTCAGCAGAATATTTAAAATTAATTGGTCCGTTATTTTAATGCTGAAAATAAAAGTATTGCAAAAAATGTATGGGGACAAAAATAGTGGTGAATTCGACATGCACACAAAAGGAGAACAGCATCAACTATTAGTTCTAGATTAAAACTGTATGGGTCTTTCTTTCTTTCCTCCTCCCCCAGCTGGGAACAGTTTGCTAATTTGGCATATTTGATTTCATGACTGATTTTTGTGTGTAATAATTGCATTAAAGAAATAATGAGAGTGGGTTTCTTTCTAGTTTTAACCAATCACTGCAGCAAACACGCTGAGGAGCTGCTTCAAACAGAAATGTGATTTTCCTTCTAATGACAATTATTTTTGGACTGAATTGTAATTTAGTTCGTTAATTAGATCTGTCACTGCATTTTCTAACTCGGTTATTGCATCCTTTGATGATTTTACCAGAATTATAGTTCTATTTCTGCCACTTTGCATTCTATGCTTTAATAATTCTTAAGACAAATATGCTAGGTAGTCGATTATATTTTGTGGTAGCAGTATTGTAAATCCGCTCCCATTTTACATTGATTCAAAAATCATCCTGATCATTGAACCAATGCACTGCATCAATAACTCTAAGAGACTGACGTGTTCCAGGGAATTTAACCACGAACAGATTAGAGGCATACTTTTTTATGTGTTAAATTGAAATAAATATACACAAAAAGTCAAAAATGAAAACAGCATTTAAAAAAAACCCTGGACACTCTAGAGTTCATTTAATTAGCAGCAAAATGGTATGTTATCTTCCAATCATTTCTAGGCAAATTTGCCTAGATTTCTATTCTATTTATTTTTAAAGATCTGGCAGATTTATAAAATATTTGCCACTAAAACATGCTGGTTTTATTAGCTTTAAACATTAATTTAATTTTAAAAGTGAATTGTGCCACTGTACTGACCCAAAATGGTAGGTACAGAGACTAATTCACTCATGTGATAAAAGCAATACTGACCCTCGTAACCAAAACAATATCTCCAGTGCTCCTGATTTCTGGTTGGGACTGTTCTCAAATGTGCTATGGATGTCTGTATGTATGCAAGCGCAGAAGGTGGATCTGAGCAGGATTACAAACCATGTGCCTGATCCTGAAAATGCCTACAACCAAGTGTAGCTTTTACTGCTATGAACAGCCACTCTAGGCTAGATTGTGACTTTACAGTCTGCCCTGAGGGGGCAGCTGCACAGGCCCAGCATCAGAGCAGAGGCTAATCTGTAACTCAAAGCCACAATTCCTCCCCAGTTTGCCAGTTGCTCAGGGTGGATAGGGGGAAATAATTACTTCACTCTTTTTTGTGGCGCAGTTGAGTTCATCTTGATGCTCTTGGCCGGCTATTGTGGCTGATAAATTGGAGGCCCAGGGCTCCACCCACTCTCCCCCTCCCACCCCATCCCTGTCCAGAACCTCTCCACCCATGCAGCCCTTAGGCCATGGAAAGGTTTTTCTGTATATATTTGCCCTCACCAGTACATGTAGCGCAAAAGAGTGCGACCACAATACTTTATTTACGCTAGTTTAAGTTTCTTCCCTTGTGACTCGTTGTGTCCACACAACTCTGCCCTTGTTCAAAATAACTGCACAGCATTCCAGGCAGATGGTCCATGGTGCAATGTTCTGCCGCTAGGCTCGATGCAGCCTGAGATCTTTCTCCTGGTCCAATTGTGGGATGCACTGAACTTACTGGAATTCTGAGAGATGGGGTCAAACCAATTCCAACAGTTCTTCTCCAGGCATCCCATAATTCATCTGTTTATTGTCAGGCAGCATGGAGCAAACCTACTGAGTTCTGTGATCTTGACACGCATGTGAGTAAACAGGCTGCCTCACTACATGATAGGGTGGTCATGCAGCCAAATGGCTTTGAATGGGGTGGAAGACAGCTTTAGCTGTACGGCTAGCAGAGGAGGAAGAGAAAGATGAAATCAAGCAGTTACTTCAACAGGACATAGTGGAGTGACTTTTTTTTTTTTTTTTTTTTGAAAGGGTTGGAAGGGACCTCAGGAGATCATCTAGTCCAACCCCCTGCTCAAATCAGGACCAATCCCCAGACAGATTTTTACCCCAGTTCCCTAAATGGCCCCCTCAAGGATTGAGCTCACAACCCTGGGTTTAGCAGGCCAATGCTCAAACCACTGAGCTATCCCTCCCCTTCTCCTGATGGCACACCCGTTTCTGATCTTGGCCAACTAGCACGGAGAGGTGGGACTGGATAGTGATGCAAACCTGGGATGCCCAACAGAATTTCAGCACGCAGAAGGCTACTTTCCTAGAGAGCTGTGCAGAGCTCACCTTGGAGCTGCAGTAACACACCAACATGAGAGTTCCTCTCAGCATGCATGTGGCTAATGTCACAATCCCCTGGTTACTACTGGTCAGTAGGTAACCAGTTTGGTGTTGGGAGATCAAACATCAGGGATCTTGTCATGGAGGTGTGCAAGGGTATTGAGAGGCGGCTGCTGTCCTGCGTGATTGATGGAGTAACATGGTTGGGGTTTCCAAATTGTACTGGGGCCATTGAGGGGACCCATGTGTCTATTCTGTGTCCCCCACACCAGGTCTCAGAATTCATTAGCAGAAAGGGGTATTTCTCCATGGTGCCTGAAGGCCTGGTTGCTCATCTTGGGAGGTTCACCAGTATTAATGTGGACTGGGCTGGAAAAGCCCATGATGCCTGTATCTTTAGAAACTCTGCCCTGTTTTCTGCAATGAAAAAAAGGGAAGTTTTGTGTGACCACTGGTGAGCATATGTTACAGGTCCCCATCTGTGCCAATCCAGAGAGGATATGAGTTGTTACAGCCTCCAGCGACAGACCTTTAGCAGGCCATGCTTTTAGCTCTGGCAGTTCCCAGTTCAGCCTCCAGCGTGTCATATAGACTTATCCAAAATTTGAACTGCTAGGCTACGGGCCTAAGTAGTTCAGGATGAGCTTCCTTTGAGCAGAAGTGGTATATAACCGACTGGTGGGGAGCAGCAAGAGGCAGGTTAGTAACTGCATGTGCACCTCTGCAGATTGTCCTTACATTGGGAACATGCCTTGGGGAACATCATTCAACCAGCAGGAAAGGATCTTGTTCAAAAAGGCAGTAAGCAAATCAGGAAGCTATGCAGCACTGCTAATTACCAGGCCTATTTGGTACTCATGTTCAAAACAGGGAACCATCTATCAAGCCTTCTTTGACAGGGTTACTGGCTTAGTAGATGCGGGGAAGCAGTAGACATGATATAATCTTGATTTTAGCAAGGCTTTTGACACAGTCCCACATGACATTATCAAATACAGACTAGGGCCATGTGGTCTAGATGAAAATGCTATAAGGTGGGTGCACAGCTGGTTGAAAGACCGTACTCAGAAGAGTAGTTATCAATGGTTTGCTGTCAAATTGGGAGAGCATATTTAGTGGGATCCTGCAGAGGTCAGTCCTGTGTCCAGGACTATTCAATATTTTCATTAATGGCTTGGATAATGGAGTGAAGAGCATGCCTATAAAATTTGCAGATGACACCAAGCTGGGAGAGGTTGCAAGCACTTTGGAGGAGAGGATTAGAATTCAAAACAACATTGAGAAATTAGAGAATTGGTCTGAATCCAACAAGATGAAAGTCAATAAAGTACTTCACTTAGGAAGGAAAAAATCAAACTCACAACTACCAAATGGGGGATAACCGGGTAGGTGAGAGTACTGCTGAAACAGATATAGGGGTTATAGTGGATCATACTTTGAATTTGAGTCAACAATGAGAGGCAGCTCTGAAAAAAGGCTATTATTATTCGGGGGGGAGGGAGTGTTAGCAGGTGTGGCCTATGTAAGTCATGGGAGGAAATGTCCTACTTTACTCAGCACTGGTGAGGCCTTAGCTGGCATACCGTGTCCAGTTCTTACTGCCACATTTTAGGAAAGATGTAGACAAATTGGAGAGTGTCAGAGGCGAACAACAAAAAATGATAAAAGTTCAGAAACCCTGACCTATGAGGAAAGGTTAAAAAAAACTGGACATGTTTAGACCTGAGAAAAGAAGTCTGAAGGGCGCTGACAGCAGTCTTCAAATATGTTAAGGGCTGTTTTAAAGAGGACGGTGATCAGTTGTTCTTCATGTCCACTGAAAGTAGGGCAAGAAGTAATGAGCTTAATGTACAGCAAGGGAGAATTAGGTTAGACATTAGGAAAAACTTCCTAACTCTAAGGGTAGTTCAACTCTGGAACAGGTTTCCAAGGGAGGTTGTGGAATCCCCATTATTGGAGGTTTTTTAAGACCAGGTTGGACAAACATCTGTCAGGGATGGTGTAGACTTACTTGGTCCTGCATCAGCACAGTGGTCAAAATAAATAGACCTTTGCAGTAACTGGTTTGGACCCAAGGAGTTAACAATGCTGAGGGGGTGATTAAGAAATAGCCATGGATGTCTCATATTCTCCATGCATTTTGAAATGTGCCTAAGGCCTAATTTTGGCAATTTACCTCATACAATATAAAGGTAGTTAAAATCCCACGTACTGATCAAATTGTGAGCCTTAGTATTTGTTCTATGACTTTTTCTCTTTCTCTATCTGCCATTATAATAAGCATGTGATGTGTTTGATGTTTTCATAGTCTGATAGAGTTGTATATCACAAGCCATTAAATTTCACCCAGAGGCCCCTATATTAAACCAAACACTTCAGTTAGACTAAAGCATTTCAGAAGCCTAAACTGTGTGCCATAGACAGAGCACAAGAGAGCCCAGGTGCTATCAACCCCCAAGGCCTATGCAATTGCAGGGAATTAATTAGGTGAGATATGCCCAGATGATCCCAGCAGGCAAACCAGGCCGCAGTCTGCAGAGGAAGGTGAAAAATGCCAAGGTCTGTTCCAATCTGACATGAGGGAAAATTCCCTCCCAACCTCAAATCTGGTGATCGGTTAGATCATGAGCATGTGAGCAAGGCTCACCTGCCAGACATCTAGAAAGAGTATCTCTGTTCCACCTCAGAGCACCCATCCACCCAGTCATGTGTCCTGTCTCCAGCCGCAGCCAATCTCTGACACTTCGGCAGAAGGTGAGGAAAAAAAGAAAGGAAAAAAAAAAAAAAAGAATACATGTAGCCAACTGCACTTTGGGAGAGAAATAATTCCTTCCTGACCCCTACAGGCCACCATCTGAAGCCCTGAAGCATGAGATTTGATTATAGGCATTTTCTTAATGCAGAGCTGCAAATGATATGAGCATGTTGAGGGCAACAAAGGCAATCCCCATTTTCCCTACAGCCCATGAAGGAAGGGGATGAACAGGGAGATTCACAGGCCAGGAGGGGCCAACTCAATCCTCCCCTTAACCCCCCACCTCCCTGCACAAACAGGCTGTAGAATTACTCCCAGAAGCTGGATTCAAGCATATCTTTTACAAAGATATCTCATCAGATTTTAAAGACTCCATGCAATGGTGAATCCACCAGCTCTCCCAGATAGCTGTTTCTCTGTTTAATTAATTACATATTTTAATCCCCACAGTGCTGCCATCTTGAGCAGGGCCTATGGCTGACTTGGAGGGAAAAGAAAATCAAGCAACATGAGAAGAGAGATTGGGGGTGGCAGAATGGTTGACTGCTGGTTGTGGGATTAGAGCCTTCAGGGACATAATTGCTTTAGACCTTAACATTTTTTGCACGGGTGTCATTTTGAGTATGCTAGGGGGAGAGGGAGTGCAGGCAGAGAGAGGCTCAAAGCATTGCAGAATTCTGGTCCATCCCCTCGTAGCAGGTACTGGGAGCACTACTGGAGGTCTTGTTCTTGTCTCTTGTGTTCTTGTAGCTCTGCTGGGGTGCCTTGGCTTTGATATGGCACTGTGCTGTACTATGTATCCTGCTCAGCACACACCAGCAGCCAAGCTCCCCCACCCCCATCCCCAGCACCTCCCACCCACCGGTGGCCCCCACCAATCAACTCCTCCCCCTTCCCTCCCAGCGCCTCCTGCCTGCCTCAGTCAGCTGTTTCATGGCATGCAGGAGGTGATGGAGGGAGATGGGAGGAGTGGGGACGGGGCACGCTCAGGGGAGGGGATGGAACTGGGCAGGAAGAGGCAGGGAAGAGGTGGGGCAGTAAACAGGCAAGTAGCATTTGGACACTGAATCCAAGTATCCTGCACGAATGGGGCTCCTACTCCCTTTTGCTCCCTTGCACCGGTTTGTTGTCTGAGTGACCTCAGAGGCATCCATTCTTGTTGAACTACACAGGTCCATTATTAAAGAGTGGCTCCAGCTGAACTTAGGGTTCCTAGCCATGTGCACACAGACTAACTTCCTGGTGCCTCTCCAAAAACTCTTTCCTCCTGCAAAATGTGCACCTCCCTCCAAGTTCCATGCAGGTTGCTATAACAAGCTAATCCTAAATAAGTAATTTTAAGGCACTAGTGTCCTAATTTATTGCAAAATAAAATTGAAAACACAAAAAAACAAAGTCACTTTTGTGTTACACATGGAAAAACTGCACGAAAGCCAAACTACAACAACAACAAAGTCTGTTTTTATGACACTTCTTCACCATAACATTTTTTGCTACAATAAAAAAAGTAGAATAAAATTGCCTTTGTCTGAGACCTTTCAACACGGATCAAATTTTCATAGCTGGGTTATAAACCACTGAATACAAAGGTTTATAATGGAAACAGTGATAGCCCCTTACCCACAATATAATGGTACTGTTGGGTCTCTCTTATGCTGGAAAATGTTCTTTCTTTTGTCATGTTATGGTTCCTTTTTTCTCCCAATTAGAAATAAATCTATAAGTTAATGGAACAAAAATGCCAACCTAATTGTGCAGATGCACAGTTAATTAATCACATAATTTAACTCACTTAGCTTCAATAGGATAAAAATATAATTTAACAGTCAAGGTAGCAATATTTTTCAGTACACTCCAATGTTTAAAAACAGCTAGATTTTTAGAAATAGTGTCTAAATTCAACTGATTGATACTAATCTTTATGCTTAATTTGGTATTAGAAAGATTATATAACATTTAATAGGTAGTGTACACGTTCTGTGTAAAAATAAAAGTGGCATTAATGTCTGGTAAATATTAACAAGTTTTATTAAAAGCAAATACATATATTTGTGGAAAGATAGATTAGAGAGCTACTTAGCTGTGAAAATTTGCTTTGGGCTGAAATTTGATCAAAAAATTGTGTGCTTATGATTCCAAAGTACACACTGCTACAAAATATTGTGCTGGTTCATTATATTTTAAATCTAAGATTCCCATGTTAATGACACTATAGTAGCCATTAACATAATGCAACATTAAACAAGCTATGCTCCACGGCTTCTATCATGCATCTACGTCTGTCAAGGACAGACCTGCTCCCAAGTCCATTGAGGTCAGTGGAAAAATTGCTGTTGGCTTCAATGGGCTTTGAATCAGGCTCTGGTTCCTTTCAATTTGCCTCAAAGCCATCTACAGCTGTGTCGCCATGGCCTGTAAACCCCGGTTTACCTTAGTCTGAATTTGTATTGTTTCTCTTTACACAATACATGCAATATGAAGGAAAATGCACAGACATGGTGGGGTCCTAATACTTAACGTATATAATTTCAAGGCCTCGCTCCATATATACATTGCTGCTCTAGCAGGTCTCTGGTGGCTCCTGAATCACAGAAGACAGTAAGGGCTCACAAACCATTTAAAGGAATATTATTTGTCCTGTACACACCAGTTATGGAGGACCTTTCAGGAAAGACTCAAAGGTCCTAAATCAGAAAAGCACAATGGGATTATTCACATACTGAGATGTGAGCATGTGCTTGAGGGAATAATGCCAGTGCTAATGTAAAAAGAAGAACAGGAGTACTTGTGGCACCTTAGAGACTAACAAATTTATTAGAGCATAAGCTTTCGTGGACTACAGCCCACTTCTTCGGAGTGCTAATGTAGTTTGCACTCGTCCCTATAAATAGTACTGAGACAATGTCCTGGGGCTAGGGGACTCAGTGCCGTACTGCTGTCTTTTTGCACTTATATATAGCATATTCCACCTGGCGACCTCAGTGTGCTTTAAACAACATGATTCATGAATTAGAACTCACAGGGTACATCTACACTACAGGGGGGAGTCGATTTAAGATACGCAAATTCAGCTACGTGAATAGCGTAGCTGAATTCGACGTATCGCAGCTGACTTACCCCGCTGTGAGGACGGCGGCAAAATCGACTTCTGCGGCTTTCTGTCGGCGGCACTTACTCCCACCTCCGCTGGTGGAGTAAGAGCGCCGATTCGGGGATCGATTGTCGCGTCCCAATGGGACGCGATAAATCGATCCCCGAGAGGTCAATTTCTACCCGCCGATTCAGGCGGGTAGTGTAGACCTAGCCACAGTGTAGTACCTACTGAATGGGGAGGTAGGTAACTTTGCCAGCTGGGGAAACCATAAAAGCAAGGTCTGTATCACTTGTGGCCATTAGCCAGTCTCTAGTCGGCTTCACAAGAATAAGAGTGTCAGTGCCAATGTCCTGGCCACATTTCACTGTGGGTAGTTACACTTTATCTACCTGCCCTGAAGTGTTGTTTAATGGAGCTGTGAAAACAACAAAATGCTACCAGCGGTAGCCACATTTCAGGGATGAGTGGAAAGATTCCTGAATCTACAGTGGATTTGGGGATGAGAACATTACGTAAGTATAAATAAAAGCCATTACTGAGTGAGCTGCAAAAGCCTGAAAACTCATATTAGAACCCCTTATTATTTGGAGATAGGAGGAATTTGCCTGGACCTGATCCAAACCTAGAAGGGGCTTGTTCTCCACTTCTGCTTTATATTTAACCATAATTTGCTGACAACAGCTATTCTCCTTCATGAACTGCCCTTGAAGATTTGCAGCGTTGCCAGCGCTAATCATTTTTGGCATTTTTCATAAATCCCCAGATCCTGGATTCAAGTGATTACATGAAAATTCTAGTTCTCATACATAAAAAAAAAACTTTTTAGCCTTTGTGGTTGTGAACAAAAGCTTAAAATCCTGACCCCAAGTGCACCTTAAAGGCTCAGAAACCAAAAGACAAATACTATAGGTCTGAAAATTTTTACATCTCATGATTTTTAAGCCAATCTTATATGGGATTTTTTCAAATTTTTTTTTGAGTGTTTGGACTTGGTAATACTGTATTTGCCCTTCAGAGCTGTGTGCTGCAGAAACACTAGCAGTAGAAAAGTTGTTAGGGGTGTCACTGTTGCTCAGTGATCAAAACATTCCAGAACCCAAAACTACAAAAGGCTCCACCCCTGTAAAGATATGTGCACTGTTTCTTTCAATATGTAGCAAGAGGTCAGACAGCTGCAAGGTTAAGGAAGGTCTAGGCAGAAGCTTTGCAGTGGAGCAGAAATACTGTTTTGCTTTATTCTGATGGAGTTCCTTGTTCAGTGTTAGAAGAAAGTGACTCTTTTGTGCTTCTTTATCATTAGCATTTGACATGTCCCTGTGTGCAATCTCAGTTCTTTCTTTTCCACTTGCAATGCTGTCATGGAATCAAAGTTCCTAGGGACTAAAGTATTTAATTTTCCCTAACAGGAGAGAAATATTTTACTTGAATCCAGAAAACCTCAACGTCACAAGCTTTACAGAGAAAGTGGTTTTGTCCATTGTGTCATAGGTGGGGATACAGGGAAAACCTGTAAACTCTCTGGGTGAAATCCTGGTCACACTGAAGTCAATGGCAAAACTCAGATTGATCTTACTGGGACCAGGATCAGTGGCGTAGCCAGGGTTGCAGCCGAGGAGGCGCAGCGGCGAAAAAAGGCGCCAGTCCTTCGGTGGCATTTTGGCGGCCCTGCACATGCGCCGAAATGCCACCAAAAGATGGAGCGGCGCATGTGCAGGGCCGCCCCGCTTCCCCATCCAGAGTGCTGTCCGAGGCACCGAGACCCCCGGCAATGATCTCAGGGCCGGAGTCCCGGCGGGAGCACCGGGAGCCGGCCAGCCCATGGCCCCATTCCGCCGGCCGGCCGGAGCAACGGGAGCTGGCCAGCTCATGGCCCCGTTCCGCCAGCCAGCCGGAGCGCCGGGAGCTGGCCAGCCCGCGGCCCCGTTCCACCGGCTGGCCGGAGCGACACGTTTGGGGAATGTGGGGTCAGGGGAAGCGGCCGCTTCCCCTGAACCCCGTTAGCTACGCTACTGACCAGGATTTCAATCTCTGTTATATTTTAAAAACTCAGGTCTGTCTTTGTCACTGTAGTAGAGGTTAATTTAGGGATGATGCACCAGATAGGGGATCTTCCCTTAGGAGGCTTTTCTCAATGTACGGTTAAAGATTTTAGAAAGGCCATTAAACTTACTCCCTCTGATTCATGATTCTTTGTCCCCTCGGACTCAAATCTGGTGTTTACCAAATTGATGAATTCTCCTTTTAGCACATCAAGCCTGAACCCGGTGCTCATTTGGCATTGAACTCAAACCTCAAACACTAGCTAAACATAACCTGGGTCCAGCTCATGTCTATCATGCATTAATTAATTACATTATTCAAGCACCATAGTCTCATGTGCCCGGAGATAAACTGATACAGTTCTGGGTTAAATAACTGTAAATGGAGCTGCATATGCATTTGCACCAATATAATAACAATGATTAAACAGATTTAGTTTAACCTGTGCAACGTTTGTGTGACTGGCTTTACGTCAGTTACTTTTGACGTAGAGTGGGATGTAAAGCATGGTGTTGGCAGGATAAGTCAGCCTATGAGAAGCCATTGGGGAAAATACTCTTCACCCAAAGGACTGCCTTAAAGTTCAGCAACCAATGCAGCAGTGAGCTATAAGCAAGGGTCCACTCCCAGAGCCTGTCTGCTGGACTTTCTGGAGTGTGGGAAGTCTGCCGCTGTGGACAGGGCCGGTGCAAGGAAGTTTCGCGCCCTTGGCGAAACTTCCACCTTGCGCCGCCCCAGCCCTGCGGCACCTCCCCACCCCCCCTCCGCCCTGAAGCACCCCCTCCCCTCGGAAGCTTCCCTCCTCTGCCCTGAGGTGCCCGCCCCGCGGCAGCTCCTCACCTCCCCGGCCCGGGGAGCCGTGCGGCAGTTCCCCACCCCAGCTCACCTCTGCTCCGCCTCCTCCCCAAGCACGCCGCCCCCGCTCTAATTCTCCTCCCCTCCCAGGCTTGCGACACCAAACAGCTGATTGGTGCTGCAAGCCTGGGAGGCGGGAGAAGTGGAGCGGCGACCACGCGCTTGGGGAGTGGGCGTAGCATAGATGAGCTAGGGTGGGGAGCTGCCGCACAGCTCCCCGGACCAGGGGGGTGGGGAGCTGCTGTGGGGGGGGGGTGCCTCAGAGTTGGGGCGGGGAGCTGCTGCAGGGCTCCCCACCCCAGCTCACCTCTGCTACGTCCCCTCCCCGAGCACGCCACCCCTGCTGGTAATGCCCATAATTGCATGGAGCGGCCGCTGCACTGGGAGAGGGAGTCTGAGCCACATGAGTCAGCGTGCCACTGGCAGCCCAGCCCAGGAACTGTAAAAAAAAATTGGGGGGTACCACTTTTTGGCACCCCCAAATCTTGGTGCCCTAGGCAACCGCCTGGTTTGCCTTAATGGTAGCACCGGCCCTGGCTGTGGAGCTGCTCTCCTGCAGAATTTCTAAAGTCTTCAAGGTTGAGAGCTCCTCCTGGACCCCCTGCAGACCTTGGCAGGAAGATTTTTATACACTAGAAAGAAAAATTGCATATGCTGTGAATTGGCCATGGCTTTGTGAGCTCTGTTTGGCAGAATGTGGGTCTAAGGCTTACTGGATCTTGTTTCTGGTGCAATGATTCTCATTTCTGGAATATGCTCAAGCCAAATTTGTCAGACAGGTGTCACCGTTATGGCAAGTAATAGAGTCCACACTGTTTAGTCCTAATGCTGTTAGATCCCACGACTGCCTATGGTGCATTCTTGCACATTTCTCCGAAGAAGCTGGTACTGGCCCCTGTTGAAGACAGGACATTGAACTTGATAGAGCACCCGTCTGATGGAGCATGGAAATTTCTAGATCTAAAGGGGAAAATAGCCTACAAGACATAAAAGAAAAAAAAAGTGAAATCCTGACACTGATTATTCACCTAAGTGCAATGCCTAGTAATTTAATGGAATGAATACAAAAAAATACTAATCATTAATAAGACCTAGCTCTTGGATAGCACTTTTCATCAGTAGATCTCAAAGTGCTTTACAAAAGTGGTTCAGTGTCAAGTAAAAATGAAAACTGTGAGGAAGTGGAAGATAACAGAACTATGAGCAACAAATAACATGATTATTGTAACCATCAGACCCCAGTTGCCAGTGGGTGGCATTGAACCTGGGACCTCTGGAGCTTAGTGCATGAGTCTCTACAGCATGAGCTAAAAGGAATAGGCCTCTTAGCTAAGGCTGTAGAGCAGACTTATTAATCTCTCTCTAAGTGGTCCTGGTGCCACTAGATTGGACAGTACTCCACACCCAGGAAGAATGTGGGTTACATATAGAATGTAGAAATCATGCTCGGCCTGGTTGCTTTTTATTTTGTCAAGTCACAAATGTAATCGGTGATGGTCGGCAAAGGGAAAGCTGGCCTTTAGAGCAGCATCAGAGCCTTACTCTCATTAAGTCTTCCCTGAAAAATAAATTCATATTGGCTTGAATGTGGGCTTTGTCGCAAGGAGTGACAACTGGCTGAATCGCTGCAAACAATGGGTAACGATAAATGACACTGTATCATGTCGGTGTGTGCGTGTGAAGGTGATGGCCAATGAGATGCCATTGAGAAGAGGCTGCAACTGTTATAGAGACAGCTCAGTTTTTATGTAGCATCTTTGCTAATGATCTGGAAGAAGAGGTTAAAAACACACTCTATTTGATTTCCAGGAAATGATGTAAGATTCTCACCTGCTCCTAGGAGACCCTTAATATCAAAGTGCTGTTTTCCTTGTGTCTAGAGTGAGACAGATTGCTCCAAGCCTGTGCAAATGATTGTTTGAGAAAGTACACGGTTCTGTAGGTGGTGGCAGCAGTACAAAAGAATGCATAGCAATTACCTGCATGGCATGGGGCTGTACAGAAACAATCCAGCTCTTGACGTCAGCAAAATGCAGAGTGTAAAGCAGCCAAAATCAATCTGTGAGGTTTATTTTAAACTCTAAATTGGCAGGATTTTGCTCCAAATTATTTTGAGAATCTGTGGGATTTCTGCAGAGGATTTCTTATTTCCTCCTTCCATTGTTAACTGGTTCCACCATGTAAAAGAAATGTAAGAAAAGAGGAGGGTGAGGTGGGGAAACATATTACCCAGATGTTGCAGTGTATAATGGCAAGGGGAAAAAAAACAAAGAGAGGAAGCACTGCGAAGGATGATTCATATGACTGAGTGGACAGAAAACCCCCCACCATGGAAACAGTCAGACAAAGGGAATGGTGTTGACAAGGGTTGGGAAGAGACCCTGCAAGATGTGCTAAGGTGCGTCAGGAAAAAGTCTGATTCCCCTTTGCTTTTCATGGTCCTGAGAATACAGCTCCAACTCTATTACATCCCCTGCATCCCATTTGGCTGGAACCCAGAGGGGATATTTATACCAACCCAGAGCAAGGAAAATAAAGCAAGTGACAGACAAAAAAAAAAAACCAAATAACAGCAGTGGGGAAGATGTAAATCCTGCAACAAGCCCAGGAATATTGAAGCTCTCCTTCAATCCATTCCTGTGGCTGTTACAGAAGTGGAGGAAGAAAAAAGCCAAATACTTCATCACCTGATTTCTCCTCCACTGTCTCTGACTCCACATTCATATGAAAAGATACCTCTTCAGAGAGGCTGTTTCAAGGAGCAGATCAGCTAACCACTCCCCTTACTCCTTCTTGATCATTTCTGCTGTTTTGTGTAGGCAGTGCTATTGTCAGACTCTGAAAACCATCACGACTGAAGGAAAAAAGAAAATGAGCGTGGCAAGGAAAACAAAAACCAATGAGCTGCCATTTCTCAGGAATTTTCCAAACAACTTCAGAAAACAAGCCAGGTCTGCCTTCCAGCTGGTTTTGAGAGGCCACACGGTTCTATTGCTATATATATATATACACACACACACACACACACACACAACACATGGCTTCTTCATTGCTACAGTATAAAAGCCAACGAATAACCCTACACAGAAAATAGTTCAATCGGTGCATTGTAATAGCTAGAGAATTGACTGCAGTGGCTATATCTTCTAAAGATCAGAATATTTTGAATATTGAGGGAGCGAGGGGAGGGGAGATGACATTCCAGAATAGCCTGATTAATATCCTTATATGCAGGACCAGATCTTTAACTAGTGTAAATCGACATTGCTCCATTGAAATCAGTGGAGTACCCTGATTTACACCAGCTGAGGATTTGGTCCAGATATGTAAATGATGTACTTCGGGGCACAGAGTGTGTTTTAGGCACGCACATGTACGTTGTGGGTTCTGCTGACACACAACTAATTAATAGTCATGATAAATTCTACCAAAGCCTTAGTATATAATTTATACATGTCCCTTCACTAGAGTAACTCATTCAGCAGCAGAATACCAAGACGTGGTATATTTTGGTCCAATGAGGTTGCACAGCCAGGAAGAAGGGGAGAGTGATCGTGCTTCCTCAAAACCCGTTCAGGACCCAAGGCTGAGAACCATTAACTAATAAGACTTCCCAGTCTCTGATTAATATAGTGATACATGGTAGGAAACTTCCATTTCCCTGTGAGAAGAGAATCAACACTCAGGGCCAAATCCTGCTCCCATTTAAGACAATGGCAAAGCTCCCACTGACATCAAGAGGCGCAGTATCAGTGGGAAAGAGTTCACATTTCAAGCATATATTTGCAGAAAATGATTCTACTAAGAACGATGCAGCTCTTATTCTGCTCCTCTCTCCCCCTTCACCCTCCTGGTATATCATCAAAGGCAGATTGCCCACAGAGGACACAGATGCACTCCATTAGATGTAGCGCGAGTATTGTTAAAAATATCCCCTCTAATACCAACTACATATTTACTTCTTTGTAACCTCATCAACTGTGACACTGTATAATTACAGATTGTTCAAGAGTCTCGTCTACCCACTCAGTGCCAGAATGAAAAACAACTGCAAAAAACCCCCAGCACTAAACATGGGACCTATACCACATACTCTATAAAAGCTCTGGAACATAATACACTCTATGTCTACGGTCAAAGTTCAAGGAGACTAAAGCCAATCAGCTGGCTAACTTCGCAGATGAGTAATTATTTTTTTTCGAGCTCATCAATGAAAACCTTTTAATATATTGAAACTACTAAAGGCAAAAAACACTAACACAGAGAGAAACAAGCAATAAAAAATGGATAAGGATTCGCAAGTCACCTTTAATGACATTTCTTGTTTGAATGCACATGCTTTCAAAAATTATGATTTTTCCACTGGATGAAATAATGGATTCTTGTTGTTGTCATTATCATTATTGATATTGTGTTAGTGCCCACACGGGTATGCTAGGGCTCTGTCCAAACATATAGGACGATGTTGTCCTGCCCCAACAAGTTTACATCCTGCAATCAGACTCACATGCGCAGACCCTGAAGACCAGGCACAGCCCCAGTGACTTCAGTGGGACTCACTGTGGATAAAAGGAGCTGTCCACATAGTTCTATTCCTATAGAAACTTCAGTGGGCTAGAGAACAGATCCAATTGCAGAAGCCAGGTCTAAGAAAAAGCTAATAACAAACAATCCGATTGTAACACATACAATCCATTTTTTAAACAGAATTCAGCAGGTGCTTTGTTATGATTGCTTCAGTGAATCATGTGGATGCTTTAATTAAATTATTTGTATACATTATAGCTGTTGTTTAAAACCATTTACTTCTCCTTGGGGGGAAAATATGGCAGAATAAGTCACTCTTTCCAAACTCACATCTTCCATAATATACACAGTAAACTGTAAGGTAGGCAGGGCTGCCCGGGGGGGGGGGGGGGAAGGGGGCCCCACGAGAATATAGTATTCTATAGTATTGCAACTTTTTTTTATGGAAGGGGCCCCCCGAAATTGCTTTGCCCCGGGCCCACTGAATCCTCTGGGTGGCCCTGAAGGTAGGCAGGTGTTGAGTGCTAATCATGGCTCCTGATTGGCTAAGAATTACACACAACATATTATTTCTTTGTTACCTCACCTCTCTCACTCTCCACCCCAGCCTGCTTTGCCCCATTTACCTGTTGTATCTTATCTTGTAGCCTGTACACTCTTTGGGATATGGACTGTCATTTATTATCTGTCTGTACAGAGTTTAGCACAATTGAGCCCCCATCTGGTTGGCCTCTAGGCACTTCCACAATATAAATGATCAATAATAAGTAGACACATAGATAATTATAATAATAGGGTGGGACACTATGAATCTGAATATAAAATTAGTTGTGAAATTGTATCGTTAGTTTGTGTTCAGTGTCGCACTTGTCAGGTTAATGATTTAAGGTTAGATTGTGGGCCCTTGATCCCACACGTGAGTAGTTATTCATCTCAGTAGTTTCCTTGACATCAATGGGAATATTCAGATGAGTAAGTAATGACCAATAGGACTCAGGAGTTTACAATCTAACCCCTCATCACGTGGTGCTTATTTTAACATAAATCCACATTTTCAAAAAGAACAAATCAGTAATAAACTATAAAATCCCCAGAGAGAGAGAGAGAGAGAGGCTATGAACACATTTCTTTTTAGTTACATAACTAGATGAATGGGATTCATTAATCAAATGGCCCTGTCTTAGCCTAATAAATTGGCTTTGCACTTACAGTATGTGTAATTATTTATACGAAAGTAGCATCCTGTTAACTACACGGGTTACTGCTAGAATGAGCACAAATTTCAGGAGCTGTTACCTATTCGCAGAAAGATCCTATAAACCCCTTTGTCCTGAATGGCGCTCTAGATACAATTCATCACCGTGCTCCTTAGACTTGATCCCACAAGGCGCTGTTCAGTTTCCCCAGAGGTGTGGCGTGAGCACCCTCAAATCCCACTGGAACTCAGAAGGTTAAGGACATTCAGTATCTAGAACGATCGCAGCAATAAGAGCTACTACTGCATTTTCTAATGTTCAGCAACATCAGCCCATCCTTTTTGTACAATGAGGGGCAACTTCTCCCTAGGTAGAAATGAGTGTGGCTCTATTGGCCTCTTTGATGACAGTGGAGCTATGTTAGTTTAGCTCAGCTGACGGGCTAGCATTATGGCCCCATACTACATACAAACTACACTCAGCAAACTAGAAGAACTACTCAGCATCTCAAGAGCAGGCTGGGTGAGGGTTTTTGTTTAGATATATTTTCCTCACAATATTAATTTGCCTTTCAACGAACAACTTATGTCTCTCCCAAAGATCCGACCAATGGTTGACCATTGGACAGTGCTTTTAGGAACCTACCATCATTCCTCATTATTTTCCCTGTTCTGCTGCTGCTGGCCCTGGGCAGTGCTTGGCCTGAGGCAGTGTAGGACATGAAAAGGATGCTCTGGAGACATGGTGGGGAAAAGGGCAAAAAATAGCTTTCTGGGGCAGATCCTCAGCTGATGTAAATTGTCTTCAATGGCACTATGACAATTTACACCAGCAGAGGATCCGTCCCATAGATATTCAGGCTTAGGGCCTGATCCTGATTCCACAACAATGGGAGCTTTACTACTGACTTCAACAAGAGGCAGAGACAGCCATATACATAACATGTTTTTGTCCATTATAGAAATATAATCCAGATCAATTATAGGGCTGAGGGTCCAGGTCTGGATTCCAGCCTGTCTCCCCTTCGAAGTTCAGGGCTTTGATTTGCTGCTATGTATGGAGCATGTAGCACTGGTGCTCTTGTGGTCTGGGCTGACTATCTGTTTCCAGGTGCAATTCAGGGTCTTGATTTTACATTACAATCCCCTAACTCAGTGGTTTTCAATCATTGTATTCTAGGAGTCCCTATTTGTAATATATTAGTGGACAGACAACAGCTACCCCATCTCCTCACACCATGCCCTAGCACAGCTGTCATATCTCTGCTTTTTCTGTTGTCTTCTTCTCCCTCCTTTTCTGTTGTCATTCTTTCACCTTCCCCACTGTTCGTCTTGTTTTCCTCTCCTCTTATTTATAGTTGCTTTTGACCTTATGTTTTATCCCTGCCCCCCTCTGTTTCTCATTTTCCCTTGCTTACCAGAAGGCTGAATGGTGCTTTAGGGGTGGATGTATGAGGGGAGTCCATTCATTGCAATGGATGTCAGGACTCATGCTCTCTCTCAGCTAAACTCTGTCCTGAGAGAACAAGCACACAGAGTAAGGGCTGCCAAGCAGCCTCTTGAACCTCTAGCTCTGTACACATGCATTTTATTTTATTTTGGTTTAGAATAAATAAGAAGAGCTCATCCACAAGCATCAAGGAGCTAGCTAGCCTTCTGCCCACCACAACCTGTTTGCAAGGTGAATCCAGGATCATGCAGTTTTGCTCACCCTCTCTGCAGGATGGTTGGCCCCTGGGTTGGGAAACACTGTGGTTTGGGTCATAGACCTTTTCTATTTCCATGCATCAACCCGGATGTTGGGATCATTGGGCTGTTCATACTAATCCCTGGAGTTTTAGAGCTGCTGGCTGGGTATTCCCAATGAGTGCCCTAAGCCTGGAACTCATTTCACCCTTGGTCTAACAAAGCTGCAATTTGGTGACCTTTAGTTCACACTGTAGGGCCAATCTATTCACTCGGCACTTCCTGAGCAGGTGGCATTAAGCAGTGGGTTTCTTTTTGTGGGCTGGGATGTCCTGTTTGACCTTTGTCAGTTCTTATTACTTTCATTGCACTATATGATGTTTTCAACTGATTCAAGTAAAGAGTATTGGTGGTAGAGCGGCTTGAAACTTTTCTAATTTTTTTTTTTAATGTATTAAAGGGGCCTTTATTCTAAAGCAAAGGTTTTTGGAAAAAATTCTCAAGTATGTGGGAAAAAAAATATTTTTTTGTGAAAAAGTCATCCCTTTTTTAATTTTTATAATAAAAATGCTGTCAACTATTCCATTTACCAAAAATCCATTTTACAGTAAATGAAAAAGGGTTGATAGGATTTTCAATAAAAAAAATTACATAAAATTTGTTTTTTTGAAGGACAAAAATTTTTGAAAGAAAAAAAGTTTGTTTTAAACTGTTCGAAACTACCCATTTTAACATTTTTTTTTGTGACAATGGGTTTGCACCTTTCAGCCAGCTCTAATCGATGGCACATATTTTACAAATCATAAAGATATCAAGCAAAAGTATTGGATGCCTAGCTGATGCTTCATAGTTGCTGCAATTGTAAAGACAAAAGTTGACCAGAAGACACGTCCTCTGCATTCTCTCTCAAAATATTCCCTCTCATTACCACTCACTCAAGGTCTTCTTCACACTCCTTCAATTCACATACCAACCTCCCACTGCCCATGCTCACTCACATCTTTCCTTAAGAACCACTTCTTCTGTGAAAGCTTCCAGCACTGCTTTTCTCACTGTTACTGTCTCCAGGCCTTCTGGCACTTGGACTATTGTATCCACCTGAGTTAGATGGTCAGCTCTACCACAGGGGCCTTGGGAGATGGCTGCCCTTCCTTTGCCACACACACGCACTCCTCATCCCTCCCCCCACACACACACACACAACTTGGGAGAGAATCATAGCGTCTTAGTCAGGAAAACTCAGGCAGTTCCCCTTAAAGAATTTCCTATAAAACATCCTAGGGGAGCTACAGAATTCTCTGGGGATGAGGCCTTCATACCATACCAGCAGATCCAAGAAAGAGAGAGGAATTGTTCTGCAGGGATGGTTGCAATGATACCCAGCTGTTCTGGCTGCCGTACCACCTGGCTTCATGGTTCTGCTATTGGCTGAGCACCTGTGGCTGCTTGATAGAAGCCACGGAGGGATACTGGGGCCATTAATGTCAATGGAACTATTCATGTGCTTACAGTTATGAATGTACTTCAGTAATTTGTTGTATCAGGACCTGGCTGAATATTTAAGGTATTCCCAATCTCATATGGGAAAGTGCATTTATAAAAGTGTGAGAACTGTCATTTTCCTGCATGTTAGCTTTAGGGTATTAAACATAAAATAAAAGCCACTGAATGAACGGTTTAAAAATATAATTATTTGGTTCAGAAAAACATGACCTACATTTTCTGTGACTGCAGATTGCTAATGTGTTTTCCATTTTAATGTATCTTAGAGAGAATCACTTCCACAGAACAATCATATACGTTCACATGCACACACGCATGCACGCACGCACACACACACACAGAGTATTTTCAGCAAACTGCATCTCTTAGACATTTCTGGGTTTTAAGCATCATCAAGTCCCTAATGATACATCTTTATCTTGTTTTGGTTTGGGTTTTTTAATGGAGTTTGATGAATACTCTACCATTGTGGAAGGTTTGGGATGGGAAATGCAGTTTTCATCTTAACCATGTTCTTCGCCATAAAATCTTTTAATAACAGAGAATAATAATAATAATCGTCAGTCTAGAAATTGGTCTCTTAGAAATTGACATATGGTCAAAGCAGGTAATAACAGGTGTTTTCAATGTCTCCCTTTTCTGTATTCACTGTATTTTATTAATTTGCTCCATTTACTGTTTTTAGTTGCTTGTTGGTTCTTAAATAACAGAACATTTTGCTTAATAATCCTGGAAAACAGGTCATGATTGTACCTATGAATCACATGGGGGCTACTGTGTATTTCATCTTCATTTCAGAGCTCCTACTTAAGTCATTTACTTCTCCCTGAGGAAGAAACATGAAACTGTAGGGTGTGAAAGCATAAACCCCACTATAAAATTTGCAGAAATGTATCTGATTGGTTTACATTAATTTCAGTGCTGGGTAAGTTGCTTAACGTGTGGCTGAATTGAATACCGGACTTCAAAGGAAAATGGTGGGCCTGATTCTCCTCTCACTAATGTCATGATCCTTTAAGGTACTCAGTGCCCTCCCCTTCAATGGATTTTCAGTGAGAGCTGCAGGAGCTCCACACTTTGCAGGATCAAGCCGTTATAGTGGGTCACATCAGAAGTAACTCTACTGAAATCCATGGCGTTACATAGGCTTAAAACCAGCATGAGAGAAGAATCAGGCCCATATATCTGAGCCAGATCAATAATTTTCCTGTTCACATCTGTCCATTAAGGTCTGATATAAAGAGGGTTTAAATCATCTTGTCACTAGTATGTGAAAATCTAAAATATTCTTATTTATGCCCAGGCAGCATCTGTTGTGATGATATCACTGATACATATAGAAAAATATTAACATTTAAGTAGCACAGTATACATTGTACCTCCTAACTGATGTGTGTGCAGGAGATTAAGTTAAATGACTCATCCAAACCTGCTTACTTCCCCACTACCTAAACTTAAAGGATCAAATGCACAGTTCATGTAGTGAATGCCAGCTGGGGAGTTAAATGTGTGCAATTACATTCTGGTTTTCACTTGTATGAAATAGGCACATTGTACATGTAACAGGAACTGAGCACCTCTCTCCAGCCAAATCCTATCAAAGCCATCGATTAGAGACCCAAATTGTGCACAATATGCAGACAGAGGGTCGTAGATCATATTTGGGCAAAGACTCCTTTTACTAAGTTGACAAAAAAAAGGGTTTTATTAGCTAGTCCACTGGCCAGACTAGCCACCACAACCCTGCCCCCACCCCCCTTCACGGCAGTCCAGGAGACAATTTCCTGTCTAACAGTCATCGAAAATACCACTTTGAGTGTTTATATCCTATTTTGTCTCCAAACAAAAATAAATAAATAAATACAAATACCCCAAGGGGTCACAGAGTTCAGTGAAAATCCTACAAGCTTTTCCTGAACCAATAATAGATAGTGACCTTTGGCCCTCTTTTTGCATAAGAATTAACATCAGTATTCAGGAGTCACTGCTGTGACTGGGGACTACGCAAATGCCAGATTCTGATTTAAAACTCTGATTTTTTTTTTTGAAGAACCCAGAAGAAAAGGGGGGACTTGGAGCTCATCTGCATTACAGATCAGGTCTCTTTGAGAAAATCAACCATCCATAATTCATTACATGTTTCCTGCAGGGCCTGGAGACAGCAGAGATCCTAGCAACAGAGTCATAGCAACAGCAGCAAATCCCAGCCAATCCAGTGTTAGGCTTTCTGATCCCACTTAACCAATCAGGGAGGGCGACAGAGACAGAAATATTGTCAGCCAACTGGTAATACTGTCATGAGCCTAGTTTTCTACTAATCTGCTATTGGAATTCTCACTAACAACTAATACGTTGACTGGGACAAAAATATCTGAGGCCATGTCATTGATGTGCTGATTTTTTCTATAGGAAATACTGGGTAAATCTGAAACTCTATTCAACAAAACCTTAAAAACACAGCTAGATTAAGTACAACATACGTTAAAATATTCAGTCTTTTGATTGATTCTAGAGGAATAATAATATTGATACTTAAGCTTGTTTTATTGTAAACAAGAAACTACATTTTAAAATGCTCTTTTATCCCAAGAATCACTAATCTGTTGAGAATAAGTACTCTTGAAATGTTTTACACTGTTTTTATGGTTAGCCACAAAGCCTATAGGAACCTCGTCTTCTTTTTTAAAAATCATCAGATGCTGAGCTGTAAGAAATGGCCTAATTGTGAATGTGTCCTTATATTGTCCAGACCTTTACAAAGCTGAAATAGACAAGCTGCTACAACTTAAGTCATGACACTTCACAAATAAAAGATACTATGAGATCTGCCTTTGCAACGGTCAGTTTGTGAATTAAATTTGTAAAATTCTATATCTACAATCATAATCATAATTTTGTGAATGCTAATAATTTATCTTACATCATGTGATATGCTGGCTGTCCTGAAATGACACCAGGGAGAACAAAGAAAAGAAATTGCAGAAGACATATGGAGCCAAAATGGAATAGAAAACAATAACAAATCCTTTGGGGTATAATCTATACTTTGAAACAAAAGGGTTTAGAAAAAGAAAGAAAGAAAGAAAGAAAGAAAGAAAGAAAGAAAGAAAGAAAGAAAGAAAGAAAGAAAGAAAGAAAGCCCTGAGCCCTCGTGCATGCAATTCTGAGGTGAAGTTTTGTTGACTGATATAAGATCATATCAGCATTACAAACACAAACTCACTCAATGTGATTTCCGTCATGTTTTCTTTGAGAGGGAGGAATGATATTGAGTTTTGTTTAGATTAAATAAGGCTATTATGGGCATAAACACTCTCTGACAATTAAAGGTATAGGACTGTGCTTTATGAAACATGTATCTGTAAAAGAATATGATTTTAATCATGGCTGGCATAAGAGAATAGTTGTACTTGGAATATTTGCACTTAATCTAAGTTTTAAAAGTGATGCTATATTTGCATGTATGTGCTGTACAGACATGCAGATACGGAGGCATATAAATCCTCGTATAAACCTTTACCTTTTATCATTTATCTTTGGTAAAAATGAAAAGCAATCATTTACCCCTAGCTGAACATTACACTTGAAGCCAAGATATGGTAGGTTATCTGAGTAAATGTCTTGCCCCTCAACCTGAAAGCTTATCCTAAATTCCACTCTAATGCATACATTGCTCAGCTAGTGAAAGCCAAGATTAGAAGATTTGCTATGGATGCTTCAAAGTACATTTTGGGACCCAGTGCCCTATGTTGAACTTTACAGATGATGCATAAATTGACTAAAGCTGTGAAGGCTGCCAGGGGATGATTGAAAAATATATTCCAATCTCCCCCCATATATTTTATAAAGTATTGCAAATGACCTGCTTTGTCAGGTGATGCTGTTTGAGATTCCACAGATGAAAAGCATCATATTCCCACCTACTTTTTGGTACCAAAAAGTGGCTAAAATCCCTGTATTAATAATTCAGTTTCCCAGGAAATCAGTAACCCTAATTATAATGCTTTTCTTTTATTTAAAGTTGGCTGTTTTTCCTCCAATCTGAAGAGAAGCCATTCAAGATAATTTTACAGCAGGCTTTTTGCAGGGGTTCAAACTGAAATCAAAATATTTATGCTACCTTATAAAAAAAAATAACCATAGTTCACAATGAAACTGCACTTACTGACTGAAATTTACATTTCAGTTCCTTGGTAGGGGAGTTCTATTTAGCAATTTCATATTTTGGTTGCAATTAGACACAAAATGAGAGGGGAATTTGAACATCAGGCCTATGACTGTTCATTAAAATCATCTAATGAACCCTGTGGTCTACATAGTTAAAAATAAGAAATTGCCTTCCAAGATGGTTAAGTGGTCCCATACCTTCATCCTTAACTTTGACGGATTCAGCGCAGAGCTAGAGGCATGCTCATTTTGAAAAAGCATAGTGCTCTCTAATGAGCTGTTAGAATCATACAACTTAAGCTAATGGTTTTCTTATCCTCTTATTCTGATAAAAGTTTCTGGTAGAAGTCAAAAAGATCTCAGCATTTTAAGTGGATTTGTACTTTCCATTTGGGGAGGGGAAACCTACAATGCATAAAATTCATTGTATAAATCTTAACAAGCAGTTGTGTGGCAATAACTTTACAAAATAATAATGATTTATAAGAAATTCTTGTATGTTCAGTTCAAGACAAAGTGCGGAACACAGAAGGACTGATTCTGCTCCCCTTGAAGTCCATGAATAGTAATGGATCCAGAGGGCAAAATTGAACTCTGCACAGAGAACTAGTCTAAGGGATATGCACCACTTCAAACCAAGCTGTAGAATAATGCATTCTTTTTATTTGTAAAGACTAAATTCTCCTCTTGTAAATGAGCATAAAGCGATGATTAAAGTCATCCATGATGAACTCAGCTATAGTGAAACTGCATTAATAATAACATCAATAATATTTTGCACTTCTATAGAGACTTCTGTTCCAGGATCTCAAAGCATTTTGCAATAATTAACTAAACAAGCCTCACACCATCCCTTTTGGGATAGGCAAGATAGGGAATAAGGATTAAGTCAGTCCACAGTAACATGCAGCCACCTCTGCAGCAGTAGTTTAACATGAAAGTCGAATTGTTTCAGTGCATTGAAATTTGCAAATTGCAATCATAGTTCTAGTATGAACATCTGCTTAAAGGAAAGCTGTTCTGATTTTTTTTTTCAATGACTTCACTATAAATTGGTTCCACTGTAAACAAACCTGGAGTGCGTCAAAGAAATCACCAAAAAGCTGGTGAACATTGCACATGCAGGTTCCAGGCACATGTTTCATTTTAATTTATGTTGCCTAATTTGTTTTCCTTTTCAATGAGCCTTATGAGCAAATGGGGAAGGAGAAGCCCATGTGGCTTTTGTGAGCAGTTTACTGCTGCTTTCTTTTAAAATACCAAAGGCTGTGTTTTTAATACATCTTGATAATTTAGGAATGTGTTTTCCACTTTAACCTTAGGGCCAAATTCTGGCTTCAAGATAAGCATGCATGATGCAACTCCTGTTTCCCTGGGCTCCTAGTTGCCTTCCCTCCTATTTTTCCTCCTTTGAAGGCAGAAAAGAACAGATCCTTGACTTCAATGAGAGCTGCACACTCGTATCTCTGAGCAGAATTCAGCCCTAAGACTTAAAACTCAGAAGATCATCTGTGAAAGCATAGCTCTTGCTGAGGAATCTAATTCTAAATCCTCAGTGATCTTTCTGGGGAGCAATCGAACGATTACAGCACAAAAAAGGCCTGATCCAGAGCACATTTAATCAGGGGTAAGACTCCCACTCACTTCAGTGGGCTTTAGATCCAGGCCCTAAAGGAATAATCCACAACAATTAGAATCTGGAAGGACAATTACGAAAGCAGGTGACTATGTCTTGTTTAGCATTTGCAAGTGAAATGGACCCATTTGTAGCCGCAGCAGACACCTTCACCAGTGTAACTGAACGTGGAATGTGGCTCAATATCTGTATTTCACTTTTATTTTTTATTTTAAAAGCTTTGCTCAGCCAGTTCCACAGTGTCAGCATGTGTCACGCCATCAAAAGCCTTCACAGATAAAACTTAAAAAGAACAGGAGTACTTGTGGCACCTTAGAGACTAACAAATTTATTAGAGCATAAGCTTTCGTGGACTACAGCCCACTTCTTGCGGATACAGACTAACACGGCTGCTACTCTGAAACTTGTCATTAGATAAAACTTAGAAACTCCCCCTTAGTTATCGTCTCCTTCCAAAATGGGGGCCAGGTAATTAGTTCCTCTATAGACAGAGGGAGAGAAAAGAGGAGAGCCAGGAGAGACTCCCCTCTTTGGGGGAGGGGGAAGGAAGGGCAGGATTCTGTCCATCCACAGAGCGGACCATGGCATTGATACAGAGTACCCTTCCCTTCTGATGGGACAGAGTCAGGGGAAGAGACTCTTGCTGCGCCTTCTGCCGGGAAGCCAGTGAAATAACCATTGATCTGCCCTTCCTTTCCTCCAAAGCCAAGTCAAGGGAATTAACTAAAACCAGTCTCCGTTTTTTCCCTCACCCAGGAAAGCAGGAGAAAGGGAGTCTTTTCCTTTAAGGAGGCCGGATGCTCAAGTAATAGCCCTCAGTTTCTTCTTCCCTCATGGGAAACAGCATGTAGCCCTAAGTAGACCTCCTGCATCCACAGAGGGGCTGGAAGAGTGACAGTGCAGTGGGCAAGGAAAATGGCTCACAGCGAGGCTGCATGTGCCCCGTAGGGTTTGCTTTGTAAAGGGGCTCGCTAAATGAACCCTGCTGTTTGGTTCACAAAGCCTGGAAGCAAACCAGGCCTGGTTCACTGAGAGGTTCAAGTCTGTTTGACCTGCCGCCCCCAACAACCCCTCATTATTCCCTACCAAGCCCTGGGCCATCCCTTTGAAGAAGGGAAGGAGGGGCGGCTGGGGGCTTGTTGGAGGCAGAAGGCACATTTGGGGGCTAGCAAGGGAAGTGGGCTGTGAGGCAGGGGGCTATGGCAGCTCCTCCTCTGGGTGAGCAATCGCTGCCCAGATCTGCTGAAGTTCACAGAAGCATTGAGCCTTGAGTCCAAGGCTAAGTTTGAATGGGTTTGAGCTTCAAGGCACACACTTCACACACACAGCTCTTCTCCAGGCTGGGTAAAGCGAGGGTCTCTCATTGTCTCCCCTCCCTCTTCAAAAGGGTTTGAATTTGTGTCTCAGATCCACACAGCGTGGATCGGGGGAGGGGTGACCGTTGGTTCTTTCTGCCAAAGGGAATCTGAGAAAATGACCCCTTGCCCTTTAGCTCCATGGGGGCTGGGGAGAGGTCGGGAGGAATGACTCCTGGTCCAATCTTTTTCTCCACAGGGGTTGGGAGCAGGGAAAAAAAGGACTTGAGGAATATGTGATGAGTGGGATTTCAGGCTTCTTCTGAAAAGGGAGCACATTTACCCACAGCCCCTGTAAGAAAAAAAAAAACTGCCCTGGAGAAACAAGTAAATCCATTTCAAGCAAGAATGAGCCTCAACTCTGTGACCCAGAAATCAGGAAAGAGAGTGAAAAAAATATAAAATAAATTTTAAAAAAATCAGGGATGTAAAGCAAAATCAGGGGGTGTCCTCTGAAGAGGTGTAATCAAGACTCAGTTATCAGTTGTATTGATGTTGATTAAAGAAAACAGTGAAGAAGCCAGCTCAACTATTTTTATTTTTAAATGGCATGATTTTTCCTTACAAATCTCCTTGCTGAACATGAACAGATTGAAGGAGGATGTGGGTTGTTTAAAAACAATCAGGTTAAAAGGCATGGAGAAAAAAGACTTCTACATAACATGCTTGTTTGTTTTTCAATGGCATGTGCAGAAATCATTTGGAAATGGGAATGCTTATAAATGGAAATGAAAAATTTGCAAAAGAGATACCCTCCAAATGTTAGCCAGTCTAGCCACTACTCTGCCGAAGATCCACTTCTTGCACAATATCCACGCTAGTCAATAATATAATTATAGGAACATAGGAATTGCCACACTGGAGCAGGCTTGCAAGCCATTTTTGACAGTGGCCAGTACTGCTTTAGAGGAAAATGCAAAACAAAACAATAGTAGGTGGTTACTTCCTGACCTCCATCAGCTAGAAGATGGTTTATACTCTGATGTATTTCTTTTTTTAATGTTTAAATTGAAAATCAACCTCCCTTCCTACAAATGTCCTATTGACTCCCTACATTGCACTTGCCTATATTGCTTAGGCCAAAAGCTCTTCAGAGCAGGGACCATCTGTATTTTCTGTCATGTTGAGGGCAGAACATAATGTTAGTGCTTAACAAATAATACCAATGAGAGAGCCTCTAAAGTTTCAGAGTTTGGATTCGGTTTGGATCTGCAGCCTGAAGGTGGTCAGATGTTTATTCAAAGCCTTTTGACCATTGTAACTCTGTGCTGGGAGTCTCAGGGGAATCATTTGTCCGTGAGATCCCTACCATCACTACCGTTTCAGGATGGAAATGCCTTCAGAACTGCCTTTGTTTTGTGATTTTCAGAATTTGAAAGAGCAAATGGTATACATCAAAATGGGTGTGTGTGTGGGGGGGGAAATATATCCAATTCCAGGTCTTTAAGAAGGTTTGAGTTTAATTCTCTGAATAGGCTAAGGTTGACAGCAGGATGATAGGACTTATTTTTTCCAACTAGTTGCCCTTCTGCTCTGCTCATGTGTCCTTCCTGAACTGCCATGTGCTAGAGAAAGTGGAGCTATGCCATCATCAACTGCTATACCAGACACTGATTAGTCAAGATGCATTTTTACAATTAAAGGGTTTCTACTGCCTTCTTTCATTTTTAATTTTCCATTTAAAAACAGCAAAATTTTGAATGAGATTCAGCTGCTCTCTCTCTCTTTTTTTAGTTAATTAAATATAATCAAACCACACAAAATATCATAGGGTGGAAATCAAGAGAAGAAATCTAGAAGCCAAACTCCCCAGTTAGGGAAGGAGTTTCTATACAGTTCCAGTTCTACCTTTTTTCAGTGAATCTGAAAGCCAGCTTCTTGCTTGCTATTGAAAACCATGCCCCCATCCCCACTCATGCATAGACACACACTCTAGGAGCCGAGGCTTGTGATAATTGTTGGGAAGATAAAGTACCTGCACCCGTTGATTTCATTTGATGCTATGGAAGCTTCAGGCTCGTGACTGTGCTGTTTTCTCATTCCAGGCTTGATATACAGACTAAATACGCATAGGAGAGAAGAACATTTTCATCAAAAACGCACTGCACAATGTAGCCCATAAAGCATCAATAGCACATTTACAACATAGCTGTCTTTTAAAAAGCTCAGCTGAGTATCTGGACACTGATGCTTGGAGGAGGGTTATGAAGGGGAGCAGATATAATAGTGACCGCTCCCTTGCATTAGACAGAATTAGACAAGGCCTGCAGCCACAGCACCATGTAGTACAGGCCTGCACAACATTCGGCCCGGGGGCCGCATGCAGCCCGCGTGGGCTCACTGTGCGGCCCGCGGAGGGTGAGTAGGTGGGCTCACTGTGTGGCCCGCGGGGGGTGAGTAGGCAAGCGGCGGGTGAGGGAGGGGGGCTGAGGAGGCAAGCGGATGGGCAGTGGCGGGGGGGCAGGTGAGCCGGTGGTGGGGGAGGAGGCAGCTGAGGTGGTGAGCAGATGGGCAGTGGCGAGGGGTGAGCAGGCGAGCCGGGAGGGGATGGGGGGCTGAGGAGGCAAGCGGGCGTGCAGTGGCGGGGGGCTGAGTAGGTGAACCGGGGCGGTGGGGGGCTGAGGAGGCGAGCGGCGAGTCGGTGGCTGACCTGTTCTACTGATCTGGTCTGGCTCCCATCTCCTCTCCAAGGGTTGCAGCTGTCTGGAAGTGCCTGCCTTCCATGCCTTCCTCATTCACACCTCATTCATTCAACAGGGCAATTGATTACAAAGTGGGGGGAAGATCTTATTCTACTTCTAGCCAGAGGTGAAAGTAAGCCAGTACGGTCCAGTACGACGTATGGGCAAGAGCGAGTACGCCGTGCCAGACCGCACCGGCTTCCGTGGCGGGGAGTTAAAGGGCTCTGGACTCCCCCGCTGCAGTGGGGAGCCCAGAGCCCTTTAAATCCTGCCCGCAGCTCGGCACCCAGGCTGTGGCCGGGATTTAAAGGGCCCAGAGCTCCCTGCCGCTGCAGGGCTAGGGGATTTGGCACTCAGCTGTTTTCTTTGGAGTAATATGGCCCTCGCCGCTTTACGAGTTGTGCAGGCCTGATATAGTAGAACTAGAATCTGGAGCAATGGATCTCTTTGTTCCAAGGGGTAAAAATACATGGGAAAGAGAAAATACTTCAAAGAATGATTATTGTAGATGCTTGGAATTATGTATGGCCACATTGAATGGTCAGAAAGCTTGTTGTATCCTCCAGTCCAGACTCAATTAGCATTTGATTTCTAGAAGCATGGCAATCTTGTACGTTCTTTTCACTAACAGCATGTGTTCTATATTCATAGGAAATCAAAGTTGTATAATGTTTACATTTCAGCTGCATGCTTTGTGGAATTAATTTAGCCAGTTAAGGCAAAATTACTTTTAAATACTATTAAACTGACAAAAACCCTGGAACACAGCGGGATGTCGGAGTTCATTCCTCACCTGCTGGAACTAGATTCTTAATCTGCCCACTGGCGCCATTGGAGGGTCCTACGATACCAAGTGATGGCCTATGCTAGAACTGCTTAAACTATTAGTCAGGAATAATTCCGTGGAGGTCTCAGACTTTTCCATAATGCAATCCTCTTTCCTCACACTAAGACCCACCTCCTTTTTGATCCAGGATACAGCTGCAGCTCCTCTCCCATTTAGTACTATGGGCAGCAGGGTGGTCACTCACAACCCCGTTACCTGCGGGCTGATAACCCCTGGAATAGTTTATTCCGTGGGTTCAGCCCATTTTTCTCATCACTTTGATTCTGAAGGATTTCTTCATCAGTTATGACTGTTTGATAGTTTAGAGGGAACAATTTCAGGGAGTTGTTCTTTGACTATTCATTACTCGTTAGCCACATTGGGTGACTCGTCACATGGCCTGGTTTATGCTTCGTAATTGGGCGACTGAAATTCTGTAAACAGGAAACTATGGAATGACAACTAAATGCTCTTGTTCACATACAAGTACCCTATTAGCATACAAATGTGAGTATTCATAGGAAGAACAATTATTCCCCAATTAAAATCCCATTCACACAAATGTGTGCAAATAGTGAAGAAAAAGGGGCATGACCATGGTTGGCTCATTTGGAGTGGGATTTTTCAGTTAATATGTTTGTGAATGCATTTCCCCAGTATTTGCGCAAGCTCTGCTATATACCGGGCTCCCTTACTTAAAACCAATACAGTACTACAGGTTTCAGAGTAGCAGCTGTGTTAGTCTGTATCCGCAAAAAGAAGAACAGGAGTACTTGTGGCACCTTAGAGACTAACAAATTTATTAGAGCATAAGCTTTCGTGGACTACAGCCCACTTCTTCTAGAGCTTATGCTCTAATAAATTTGTTAGTCTCTAAGATGCCACAAGTATTCCTGTTCTTCTTTTTACAGTACTACAGTATTCTACAGCCTTGGTTCAAAGCACAACTTCCAGTAATGTTCTTAAGGTGTTTGAAATCTTTTCTGTAGAATGCTGAATTGCTTATATTTGGAAATGCGAAATTCTCCTCTCATTGTCAATATATTTCACACATACTATGCAAATCCAGAGTAAATTAGTTTTGCATGGAGAAGGATGGCAGCACAGGATTTGTGAAGACTCCCTCTTGAACTGTAGTGGGTGTGGCTGGCTTTCTGGGGAGGTTTTATGGCCAATAGCCTTGTGCAATTTGCAAATCTACTGACCACAGTCCCAACCCCTCTGCCCTCACCATGCGGTTCTATGGAGTGGGCTGGGGAGGCCACCTGGCTGTTAAGGGTGTGGCCTACTGTATAGATCACTGGACTTAGGAGACATAGGCTCAATTCAAACCTCTACCATTGGTTTGCTAGGTGACCTTGGGCAAGTCCCTTTCCTCGTCGTGCCTCAGTTTCCCCATATGTAAAATGGGGAAGATAATACTGACCTCCTTTGTAAAGTTCTTTGAAATTTATGAATGAAAAATGCTATACAAGAATTGGCTGTTAAAATCCTCTGCTTCTATCCCTTATCCTGCATACAGCTGAACTATAGTAATTCTGCTGACCTTTGGCCATCTGGGAGTGGGAGAAGCATTTCACCAATTATTATTAATGGGGCTTATGCTTGCAACCAGGAAGCTGGTTCAAAGCCCTTTGAAGTCCAGGGGAGTTTTCCTATTGACTTCAAGTGGGATTTGGATCAGGCCCTATATGGACTGTATTATCTGAACAATACAGAGGGAATAAAAAATAGAATGGCAATAATGTGGACAAAAACACAGCCATAACTAGCTACTATAAATTGCCACTCCATCACTGATTGGTTTCACCAACTTTAATGCCCTCAATATTACGTTTCTCTGTCAAAACGTTTCCTAGAAATGAATAAGTTCTTTGAAACCTCAGCAGCATAGCTATCTACTTGAGATCATGTAAATACAGACCTATGTGGAAGTGGGCTTTGCTAATTATGCATTCTTGAGTAATAATGGCTTCTTTGTACCAGTGGTGGATTTAGAGTTGGGGGGGCCCTGTGTGCAGGTTCATTTTCAGGGCTCCCCCCTCGGGACCCAGCCAAGAAAAAGAACATTCTCTCTAATCTCCCACCCAACCCCCCTGTTTTTCATTCTTTTTTTCTTCATCCTCCTCCTATATTTTAAGTAATGGGAAGTAAATGAAAATAAAGTCAGGTATCTTGATTGGGGCAGGGGGTTGGGGTGAAGGAGGGGGTGCAGGGGCGGGCTGTGGGCTGTGGCAGGGGAAGGGGGTTGAGTTGTGGGAGGGGAGCACAGAGGGTGGTTCTTACCTTGGGCAGCATGACTCCCAAGGCTACCGGCACACACACTCCTCCGGCAGCAGCTCCTAGGTGCGGGGACCGGGGGTCTCCGCACGCTGCTGTCCGCAGGTGCCACCCCCGCAGCTCCCATTGGCTGCACTTCCCGGCCAATGGTAGCTGCAGAGTCGGTGGTCGGGTTGGGGGCAGCACACGGAGACACACACACCCCCTCAGGGGCCACAGGGACATGCCGGCCGCATCTGGGAGCAAAGCGATATGGAGGGAGGGAGGCAGAGTGGGCAGGGAGCCGCCTTAGCCCTGCTGCTGGCACGTCTCTGCAAACCCCTTGGGGGGGGAGGGGGAGAGCAGGTCTATGTGCGCTTCTTGGGGTGGAGGCAGCATACAGATCTCCCCCTCTCCAGTGGCACGCAGAGACGTGGTAGTAGCTGGCCGCTTCCGGGAGCGGTGTGGGGCCACCAACCACGGCATGCAGGCAGCCTGCCTGCCTGAGCCCTGCAGCGCCGCCGGCCGGGACTTGGGGCAGGTTATCAGATATTTGTCCACATTTTGGGGGCCCCCTTGTCGCTGGGGACCCTATGCCACCGCACGGTTTGTTTCATGGTAAATCCACTTCTGCTTTGTACCCATTACAGCTAGCCAAATGTGTATAGATTGGGGCGGGGTACATCACTTTCCTAATCTGCAAACACATTTGATTGATGTGAAAGACCATATGGCTTATCGGGTAAATGTGTATACAGTATAGTACAACAATTCAGAATCACGATAATATTTATCAAACACACGATACTAGGGCTGAAAGAGTCAATATAGCCTCTTATCTAAGCCTGCATTTTGGTATACATGCTACCTCTTCAAACTCGAAGCATTTACATAGCAAACTAATTTCTTGGTGAAACCATATTTAGACAGTTCATGTAAAAGTGAATTTTTGACAAGAGAGATTTATTAAGATCCATTGGACACAGTGTGAATGAATTTGGGAAATACTTAGTATTTAGCTGATGGACTGTAAGGGACTCTGAAGGAGCTGTTAGGCTTTTATCAGCTAAACACATATTTGATATGCAGAGCAAATTTGAAAAAGCAAAATATTTGCTAAATGATTTGCCATGCTGGACTTCTTGGCATGCTTAGAACCAGAGCATCCTCTCTGCTTAGGCACCGAGCTGAAGAAAATAACATGGTGGCTGCCACGATAACCCCCAAACTGTTAGAGTTGAGAAGAGCCTTTTAGCATCGTTGCCCTCCCCACATCACTCCAACACCAGAGAAAACCCCTCAATGGAGAAGACTTGGGCTGGGGTCTTGAAAGCTTTGTGTGTTGGTTGGGAAGCATAGTATAAGGGGCCTACCATCAATCAAAGGTAGTCCCCGCCTCCTGACCCCCGCCCTGGGAGTATTTCTTCCAGGGTCAAGATGTACACATGACCGGAAACAATGGGTGTCATGTGACCCCTCTAAGAACTCCTCCCATCACTCTCTACTAATCTGGATGGTTTTCACCCCCATAGGATTGCCCTGAGAGGAGATTTGACCAATCAGGGGGTGTTCTGGGGTGGATGACCCACCCAGAAGAGGGTCGTGTGACCCCTCTAAGAGCTCCCCCTAATGCCCTCTACCAATCAGAGCACAGCACTGCTCCCGGAAGTTCCAATGCTGCACAGACAAGCGTGTTTTAGAAATCGTGGAAATGCTGAGAGGAAACATGGACTCCTTCACCACCCCTGTGAGAACTTAGGACTTTGTTTTAGCTCTGAGGGCCTTCGACCTCCCGCAGAGAAAGTGATACATCAGTGACAGTTCTGAGGAGGAGGAGGGCGTGTCTGAGGGGAGCCCTTTGGCCCAGCCATTGATGGATACACTGGAACCCGACCCCGAAACCCAACTTCTCATGAGGAAGACTGACAAGCATGACGGCCTCTCATCATCCACCCCCCTGGACTCTCTCCAATGTGTCCACATCCTTTTTGTAGTGAGGGGCCAAAAACTGGACGCAATATTCCAGATGTGGCTTCACCAGTGCCAAATAGATGGGAATAATCACTTCCCTCGATCTGCTGGCAACGCTCATACTAATCCAGCCCAATATGCCATTATCCTTC
Organism: Malaclemys terrapin pileata; assembly: GCF_027887155.1. Taxonomy (NCBI): domain Eukaryota; kingdom Metazoa; phylum Chordata; order Testudines; family Emydidae; genus Malaclemys; species Malaclemys terrapin. The sequence continues at coordinate 267,090,006 of NC_071506.1, forward strand.
TTGGCAACAAGGGCACACTGCTGACTTGTATCCAGCTTCTCATCCACTGTAATCCCCAGGTCATTTTCTGCAGAACTGCTGCTTAGTCAGTTGGTCCCCAGCCTCTAGCAGTGCATGAGATTCTTCCATCCTAAGTGCAGGACTCTGCGCTTGTCCTTGTTGAACCTCATCAGATTTCTTTTGGCCCAATCCTCCAATTTGTCTAGTTCAATCTGGACCCTATCCCTATCTTCCAGCATTTTTACCTCTCCCCCCCAGCTCAGTGTAATCCACAAACTTGCTGATGGTGCAATCCATCCCATCATCCAGATCATTAATGAAGATGTTGAACAAAACTGGCCCCAGGACCGACCCCATGGGCACTCCGCTTGATACCGGCTGCCAACTAGACATGGAGCCATTGATCACTACCCATTGAGGCTGACGATCTAGTCAGCTTTCTAACCAGTTTATAGTCCATTCATCCAATCCATACTTCTTTAACTTGCTGGCAAGAATACTGTGGGAGACAATATCAAAAGCTTTGCGAAAGTCAAGGAGTAACACGTCCACCGCTTTCCCCATATCCACAGAGCCCGTTATCTCATCATAGAAGGCAATCAGGTTGGTCAGACATGACTTGCCCTTGGTGAATCCATGTTGACTGTTCCTGATCACCTTCCTCTCCTCCAAATGCTTCAAAATGGATTCCTTGGGCACCTGGCTGCAAACAGTTGGTTTGGTTTGTTTCAAACTAACAGGGTTTTTTTACTCTGCAAAATGCGATGTGTGTTTTTAAAACAGGTTGTTTCAAAATTAGTTTTAATGTTTAAATTGTTGTTGGTGATTCAGGAGGCCTATGCTAGAGATAAGTGTGGGTTTTTTTAAAAGTATTTGGTTGCAAATTGTTGGTTTGGTGTGTTTAAAACTGCTGGGTTGGTGTGTGGGGTGTGTGTGTGAGAGAGAGAGAGAGGGATCTGTGCAAGACATAGGAGTGTTTTTTTAAAAGTATATGGTTGCAAACTGTTGGTTTAGTTTGTTTCAAACTAACAGGGGTTTTTATTCTGCAAAATGTGATGTGTGTTTTTAAAATGGGTTGTTTTAAAATTAGTTATTGTTTAAATTGTTGTTGGTGATTTAGGGCACCTGTACAAGACCTAGTTATGGTGGGGGATTTAAAAAGTATTTTATTGCACATTTTGTTTTTGGGTGCATGGTGGAAATGTGCTTGTATTAAAAATGTCTAGGCTTTAGAGAAACCCCAGTGGTAGAAATAAACCAAAACCTGTTTTTGTTGTACAGCCTGAAAAGGATTATTTTGTTTTAAAGCTATGATTTTGTTAAATAGAAAAACACCCTAATGAGTATTTTATTTTTTACATTTACAAGAGAGTTTCATGTGTTTTATAATAATAATGTTGTCTGCTCCACAATATGGGCAAAACATGAGAGATCCTTAGACCAGAGGGTAAACAAGCTCAAAAGAAAAAGGAAAGAGACAGCTAAAAAGGAAAATTCACCAGCATCAACGGCTGATGGATGGATGAATCCCAGTAAATATAATTTGCTTATTGGTTTGGTTATTTTATGAGGTTTTGTATTTTAAGCAAATACATAGGTGTGGGTGAGAAAGATGTTAAGTTTTGTAAAATGTTTATTTGATGCTAAATTGGAATATCTCTGTTTTTCTAATCAGGCATGGGCAGCTCTCCTGACAATGCTGTAGTCAGAGCTAAAGGGACACCTCCACCAGAACCAGAAATCTGCTCTGAGATCCTTAACAACTACAATGCCAATGCAAAACAGCACAAGAGCGCAGACAAAGCATCGGGGCAGTTCAAAGTTCATATACCGGTATGTCAAACCCAAGAACAAAACAAAAGACTCTGGTAAAAAGCAACCACGCAAACACAACTTCAGTTCCTCAGCGGTCAACACCACACCAAACCCTGAGAAAACTGTGAGTGAAAACACACACATTCACAAACCCGGAGCATGCACTTTAGGGGTTGTGAATGTGAGCGAAAGCACACACTGCATGTGCTTTAGGGGCTCTGAATGTGAATGAAAGCACACACATTCACAAACCAGGAGCATGTGCTTTAGGGACTCTAAATGTGAGTGAGCATGTGCTTTAGAGGTTGTGAATGTGAACAAAAACACACATATTCACAAACCCAGAGCACATGCTATAGGGAAAAACCAAGGACTGAAAGCTCCTGTGATGCTGGGATATCTCCTTATGAAGTATCTGAAAATTACTACGAACCATTCTCCCAACACAATAAGCTCGGCACAGGTCTTCGGTATTTTAAAAAGATTTGGGAAAAATATGACGCTTCATTCAGAAAGCTGATGGGCGCTGTATCCTTAGGGGTTCTAAAAGAAAGGAGGACTGGAAACTACATCAAAAATGCAAACGCTCTTGTGGGTGACTTTTTAAAAAATACTTCAATTTTTCCAGAGAGTGGATCTGAGCAGGCATGACTAGTTGTGAAAAGGGGCCTGGGTAAAAGGGGCATCCTGAAGGGTACACATCAGCTAAGGTGTAAACAAATGCGGGGGACAGCATTTGGGGGATAAACGGATGGCTGCCCAAAAGTTACGGGCCGGGATTGCTGTAAAAAAATTTTAAAAGGGTAAAGAGGTGTTGGGGAGAAAAAAACAAAAAGAGATGCCCCCTTGGAGGCTCTCAAACTGGTGTGTCTGAGAATGGGGAGGCAGAATCTGACCTGTGAGGCGGTGGTGACTGTCATACAGAGTCTGATTTAGAAAATTCCCCAGAAGGCTCCTGTCTACTCCTGATGATCCTCACGGTGGCCCCTCGGAGTCTGACTCTCAAATAGCGTCTGACGTAGAAGACGCAGCTGATGGTCCCATAGAAGAACCCCCAAGTAACCCTGAAAATGCGGATGCAGACCCCTAAACAGATGTGTATATGGAGCGAGCGAGAAGTTGGCAACAGGAATTACCTAGATTTGGGGGTTCAGTGTATTGTGCAGAATTTCTTTTTGTCAATCTTGAGCACATAAACTCAGCTCAGCAGGTCATTTAAGCCATACATAGGGGGATACAGTTAGTTCTCGATGGCATTAACAGTAGGGTAGCCACTGACGATTACATTCAGTTACGTTTAGAGAGTCGTAATTTAACCAACCCTTTGTTTTCAGTTAGACAGTTACTGAAGAAAAAGATGTGCATAGGATTGATAACTCAGGGTAGTAAACTAATGTGTGTGGAAGTTAAGTCCCTGGGCATTCATTTTATAGACTCTTTAAACTTCTTGCCCAGGAAGCTTAGCAACCTCTCGCAGGCAATGCGGTTTGAAGATTGCAAAAGGTATTTCCCAATTTTTTTTTTAACACTTTAGAAAACCAAAATTATGTGGGGCCTATTCCCAGGGTGGTGCGTTATGGCGTAGACAGCATGATACCCAGGGAGAAAGCAGAATTTCTTGACTGGTATCAGGACAACAGATATGAGACATTTGACTTGCAGAAAGAGCTGGTGTATTATTGTCATCAGGGTATCAAAATTTTGAGATGGGCCTGTATCCTATACAGAGAAGAGATCATGAAAATGACAGAGACATGAGATATTGTAGAGAGAGGCCCTGGTAAATTCGCAGAGGTAAAATTGTGTATAGATCTTTTCCGGTACATAATGCTGGCATCTGTCTGTGTGACTATGTACAGGTTTATGTTTTTGCAGCCTAACACAATAGCTCTTCTCCCTCCAGGCAACTATCACAGGCAGAAAAAGAGATATGCAACACCCTCTATTCAGTGGCTGTTGTATACTGCTCACAAAGAAAATATACAGATATGGCATGCTTTACCAGGTGGGGAATTACAGGTAGGCCCCTACTTTGTAGACAGTTATGCCATCATTGACGGGGTACGCACAGCCTATGAGTTTTTTCCACAGCTGTGTCACCTGTTATTGTGGAAAAGCACAGAATCCTATGATGGGGACAACTCTTAGGTTTCTTTATTACAAGACACAGCTCAAGACCGACTATGTGAAAAGACTTGGTTTTGTAGCGAGGACCCTCTGGGAGCACAAGTGGGTGATGATGATAGAAACAGACAGGGAGCTTGCAGATTTCTTAAACAAAGCCCAGAGGCCTCAGCCTCTCGTGCCTAGGGTTGCTCTTTTTGGGGGGGAGGACTAACGTTATCCGCCTATATTACAAACCTTACCCCCGTGAAGAAATCCACTAATATGATTTTACCAGCCTGTACCCTTTCGTAAACAAAACCAAGAATACCATATTGGACACCCTGATATAGTTCATGACAAATTTGGACCCCTCGCAAATTATTTTGGAATTGCAAAAGTTAAAATGTACCCTCCATGAGGCCTCTTTTTCCCCATTGTTACCTGTCAGAGGGAGTGGCAAACTTATGTTCACACTATGCCGAACCTGTGTGGAAACCGAGCAGCAGGAGATGTGCACCCCTACTGATGGGGAGAGGGCCATCCTGAGGACTTGGTGCACGGTGGAATTGAATGCAGCCATAGCAAAGGGGTACGCGGTGGCTAAAATCTATGAAATCTGGCATTTTGAAGAAAAATCTGACAAATTCTTTTCAGAGTGCATAAAATTACTCGGTCTCTGCCAATACCAATGTCTTCATAGCCTGTTTCACCACCGCTTATGCCCGCTTAGAACTATACAACCTGCTAGACAGGCTGCAAGAATGGTGCCTCTACCACAACACTGACTCAGTGATATTTGTGAAAAGGGAGGGTAACTGGAACCCTCTCCTGGGGGATTATTTAGCGGACCTCACAAGTGAGATCCTGCCAGATCAACACATCACCAAGTTTGTGTCAGCTGGCCTGAAAACATACGGGTACAAGCTGTCAGGAGGAAAGGCCTATATGAAAGTCAAAGGGATTACCCTGAATGTAGCAAACTGTGAAAAGATCAACTTTGACAGTTTGAAATATCTAGTCCTGGACTATAGCGTGGCCCTGGGAGAGAAAACCCCCCAAAAAGATAGAGGTGCAGCAGCCCTCTATCATAAGGAACAAAAATCAGTGGTAAATAGAGACAAAGACGCTTAAGAAAACGCAAAAAGTCAACGTTGTCTCTTATGCCTGAGAACATTGTGTGGTGTTACAGTTGCTGGCAACCTCTGTATAAAGAACTGCTTGGTAAATATCCCTTTATCAATTTTGTGCAGGGGCTGCCCAATGCTTTTGACAATGACCGTTTGTTTCCTACCAATAAAGTAAATATGATTATCGTAGACGAGCTGATGAACTCTGCTTGTGAAAGAGATGAAATCGAGAAAGCCTTTACCAAGTACATGCATCACAGGAACCTGAGCATTATGTATATAGTTCAGAACATATTTTGTCAGGGAAAAAAGAGTCGCATGATTAACCTAAACACAAAGTACATGGTTCTGTTCAAAAACCCCAGGGATAAATTACAAATCGCTACCCCGGCAAAGCGCAATTCTTTCTAGAAGCTTTTGAGGATGATACCAAAAGACCTTATGGCTTCCTGGTGGTAGATTTAAATGCTTCCACACCAGAAGTTTATAGACAAGAACCAGTCTTTTCCCTCCAGACTGGCCAGCGGTTTATACTTTGAAAAGAACAACCGGGTATAAAATTAGATTAATTATCGGCAGGCCCTTTTTAACAGCCAGGGTTGCTGACCGAAAACATGTCTAACTGCATGAAGAGAGACCTGGTCCTTTTAAAATTACTTAGCAAATTGTCCCTGCAGCAAAGGACAGCTATACTGTGTTCAGCCTCTGATGATTTAGTAGCGGTCATCTCAGAAATAGCAGTCAGTGCCTTAAAAGGAAACATACCTTTGACACAGAATCAAGTGTGCGTGCTGAAAAAGAGACGCACGCTTATAAAAACTTTGTGTAATAAAAGGATATCACTTAAAAGAAAGAAGCATCTGGTGAAGCAGTCTGGGGGGTTTATCAGACCTATGTTAAGTTTTGCTATCCCTCTGATAACGGGGCTTTTGATTAATCGATAATGGAATATGCAGAAAAAATTTACCTGGTGCCCAGTCGCCAGTTGGAGCAATTGAGGGCTCCCCCTCCAGCAGAGGAAAATATCAGAACGACCGCAACTCACTTACTGGATGCTGAAATGAAGTCTGTTCTTCAAAGGACTGACTTAGCCGAATACGAAAAGGCTAAACTTTACAGTGCTGTGCTTCAAAGGTACCTAAAGTACGTGAAGCAGAGCAATGCGGATAAAGAGAAAATAAGTCTGTTTCCACTGGAACAGGAACAGAGTGTGACTGCCAAACCCTCCGAAACACCAAAGACCTCAGACTCTGTTGCTCAGGAGGTGTTGGATAACGTGAATAAGAGTTATAAGAAAAATGCATTAGTATTGCTAAATAAGCTGGGCCAAGATAAAAAATATTTCTTCGTGGAACGATAAAGGGGCTTTTGTGTACAAAGGCTCGGTGGTTAATGGTTCTAAAATGCGCGACTTAGTCAGGGCCATCACCCAGACGCGCTCTGTTCCTAGCAGACACGTACCTAAAGGATGGGATGTGTTTATGAATGCCATGGTGGAACTGAACATACCATCTTCCATCATGGGCAATGCAGCCAACAGAGATCTCTTGGAACGCCTGGAGGCCTCGACCGCCGACACCAGGGTTGATTGAGAAACACTGACCCCTTTTTTGCTGTCTAAAAAACGAAAATTGTCTGAAAGACCCGAATGGCTGAGTGTGTAATGTTTTTCATGTTCTAAAAAAAAAAAAAAAATTAAAAATGGTAATGTTTCGCTTTAAATAAAATATTTCTATACTTTTCAAAAAAAATTAATATCTACGTGTACTTTTTCTGAATTGGTCATTGTTTTAAAAAAAAAAAAAGAACAAAAACCAACCAAACATCAATTGTCTTTAAACCCCTCACCTGGGGTTCTTTATTGGGTAACATGGCTATGAAAATCATTGCAAGATACACACCTCTGGGTTTGTTGAAACATATTTTGAGCGAGGGTAGGCATGCCCGAGAATTTACATTTTATATTTTTTACAAAAGTCATCACCATCCAGTCGTTTTGCACTAAGTCGGTAGAATACAATTTTTAAATCTGGTCAAAAGATACAGTGACGTAATAAAAATACGCAATGATAGCCGCAGGCAGCGGAGTGGGGGTCTTGTAATTGTCTAGTGTGAAATGCAATGTAGGTGGGATTTTTGTTTGAAAATTTCATAATGCACACTGTTCAGGGGGGATGCCCATATGAGTCAAAAAACTCTCCATGGTTACGCTCCGGCAGATACAAGGCGAGCCGGTGTTCACCCAGTTGGTTGTGTGGATGCATGTTGACCACCAAAACTAGGGGTCCCTGAGACAGCTTGGGAGCCAATCCCAAGGGAACACATCTAACAAATTGTCTTTTGTGTAAGGGTCCACTGATAAGACACGTGAGAGCTGTATGGTGTCCATATTCACATATAGTCAAACAGAACGTTTCTCCTCTGATTTAGCTCTATGATGTTGTCAAAAAACCCATACACAATCATGTTAACAGTGACCGTCAAAGCCTTCCCAAAATGTATTTCTGCTCTCAGGTTCCCGGTTTTAATCAGGGAATAGTGATCGGTGCATTCCTGGTCGGGAGACAGGTCAAAGGCAAACAAGGTGTAACCCTGTGCAAACTCCTCACGGTTGATTAACAGAGAACGATCTTTAATGTGTTTACCAGCCATCTGTATCAGATTCATGTATTCACTCATGCAGCATCCAGCCTCGAAGTCTGGTTGCAGAAGCTTGGTTGGTATCTGTTCACCATCTACATACAAGGCCACAAAATTAATATCGTAATGTTTAAAATGAAAGGGGTTTTTAGCGTAACTTCTTCTAAAAGCATCATTATGCACAAACCCTAGGACAACCATTTTGGGTAGCTGTCCCAAGAACAGATTCTCTTGGTTACTGACCCTGCTGCCCACAGGGATGCAAAACACTTTCATTCCCACACTGTCCACGGGGTATTTAGCATTAGCGGTAAGCAGTGCCTCCGCATCTCCCAGATGGACGCCCGGGGCCACCTGTACTTTCTTCACAAAAAGGGACACTGATACAATGTGCAGTTTAAAGCCTTCGGCCACATCGCCCATTAAACAGAAGGCGGCTTTACTGCACATCAGTTTAATTTTCACATCCACCATGTTCAACAAAAGTTTTTCTTGAAAAAACAGGTCGCGGTGCAGATGACCCAACAGCTCTATTGTCCTGCTCAGGGCCGTCAGCTTTGCCCGCCTCACAAACCCTAGATTTCAACCATCCAGCTCCATTTCTTCGTGTTGTCCGGGAGTGTCTTTGTAAAACAGGCCGGCAGAAAATTGTGTGGCGAGGGTGTCGTCACTGTATTCTATAAAGTCCCTGTAAGGGTAATAGTTGTTGCTTTGGCTCACGAGGCAATCTCCCAGTGTGACATCCAACTGACTAAAAATAGAGTCCACGGGGTAATTCACCGGCCCATCTCGGTGTCCCCAGCGAGCTCAGTTCCATCTCTTTACAATCTTGCAACAAAAGTACAGCAGCGTGTTATTTAAATCCATATAATCTATGCCATTCTCTGCTATAAAAAAATCGATGAGGGCAGCCTCCATAACGGCCGATAGAGGCAGCACCTCAATGTAGATGCTTTTTTTGATGCTGGTCTGCGTAGGTGCTATTTGGAACAAGTCTAGTTCAGATTTGGTGCATTCTTCAGACCCGCGGTGAACAAAAGCCATGTTGATTAAAATGTCTCTCTTTTACCAGCTAGAGAACGTCTCTATATTAGCCCTAGGCCCTGGGCCCCACAGGGTCCCCCACGAGAATGTTGGAGGCTCCCCCCCACCTCCGCCTTCCCCCATCCCCCGGTGCCTCAGCGCGCCACGTCCAGGAGTGGCCCTGGACAACGCTGCAGCTGCGTGGCCTGAGCTCCTCCCGCTCAGAGCCACGTGGTAAGGGGGTGGGGATCTGAGCTCCAGGCCGAGCGACAGGAGCTCAGGTCCCATGGAGCCATGCCACTGCAGCGCTGTCCAGGGCCGCTCCTGGACGCGGCGCGCTGAGGCTCCGGGAGAGCGGGGAGGCGGGAGTAAGCATCATGGTAAGCGCCTCTGAGCTGGACACTCCCCTGACCCCACCCCCCCGACAGCCCTGACCCCCAGCTCCGAGCCCAGCCCCTCTGAGCCGGGCACTCCCCGACCTCCAGCTCTGAGCCCAGCCCCTCTGAGCCAGGCAGCCCCTGACCCCATCCCCCCACAGCCCTGACCCCCAGCTCCGAGCCCAGCCCCTCTGAGCCGGGCACCCCCTGACCCCAGCCCCCCACAGCCCTGACCCTTAGCTCCGAGCCTAGCCCCTCTGAGCCGGGCACCCCCGACCCCCAGCTCCGAGCCCAGCCCCTCTGAGCCGGGCAGCCCCTTACCCGCAGCTCTGAGCACAGCCCCTCTGAGCCGGGCATCTGTCCCCAGCCCCCCACAGTCCTGACCCCCAGCTCCGAGCCCAGCCCCTCTGAGCCTGGCACCCCACAACCCTATCCCCCCACAGCCCTGACCCCCAGCTCTGAGCACAGCCCCTGTGAGCCAGGCATCCCCCGACCCAGAGCCCAGCTCCCTACCCAGCCCTGAGCAACAGCAGCGCCACCCCCAGGCAGCGAGAGCACATTGGCACCAACCATCACCATCACCCAGCAACAGCCCATTATGTAATTGCAAATGTATACATACCATTAAAGCATGTAATGTTTTTAAATAATCTATTTTGTGTATTTTCAAATTATTAAAAATTAATTTTTGAATGTATTTCACTGGTTATTTTTTACATTTCCAAATACATGTTACTATAGTATTGCAACTTTTTTTTATGGAAGGGGCCCCCGAAATTGCTTTGCCCCAGGCCACCTGAATCCTCTGGGCAGCCCTGGGCTTAATTAGCTGTATTGCAAAGTTTGAGCTGGTGTTTTGGGGAGAAACCCCAGAGTTGGCGTTGCTGGGCAAAGTATGTAAAACCCACCATCGCTCATTTCTCTCTCTTTCTCTCTCTCTTTGCAGGAGGAATAGTTTTTGTTCATGTCTAAATGTCACAGAGTTGAGAAGCTTCCACCCAGCTGTTAAACTTATCGGGCCATCCCAACCATTTCACCAATAGCTGCTTTTTTCTCCCTCTTCCTTTCTCCAATAGAACTTTTTCAATCCTGTAAATCCTGTTTCGTTTGGGGTTTACTTTTTGTAATTCTTCAGGGTAAAAAGATCCAGTAACTGTCTAACCCTCATAATCTTTTAATTGGTATACAAGTCTCCGGCCCCTGGTTAAGGCTTCATCCACTATGAATATCTCATCGGTAAACATTTGTTCGTAACCTTTTTCAAAAGCTCCTTTGGTTTTAGGTAGTCTCACGTGGTCGCCTTTTTTAAAAGAGGAACAACCGAATTTATTTGTAAACCATTTCCGTAAACTGTTTTCCATACCTTCAGAGAATTTGAAGGGTTAATATCAGCGGGTCTGGTACATATAGTTCTGTGAAAGCTCTTTATGAAGCCAGGTAACACGTCGATGGAGTGAAAGGTGTTATGGGCTGTAAAATATCTCCACATCCTAGCTTTTTAAGTTCTGTTAAATCGCTCCATAACCCCTGCTTTGACTTCATTATTAGTAACAAAATGGTGAACACCATGCTGCTTTAATAATCTGCTTAAAGGTTTAAAAATTCTTTCCCCCGATTGGTTTGTAATTTTTGAGGTACGCGACCTTCGCTGAAAATAGCTTTAAAGGCCTTGGATACCTCACCACCTGTCTTGTATTTTAGGCCTAAGGCCCAGGCATATTTGCATAGAATGTCTATCACTGTTAAGATGTACTTAAAACTGCTGTTGTGTTTGGAGAACCGGTGCATATCCACCAAATCTGCTCGCCATTGCGCATCTGCTTCTGAAACAATGGTCGTTTCTTTTAAAACTTATTCAAGATGGTTTGTAAAAAGTGTAAGCGTCCTGGTATGAAAGCCAAGCTGTTACCTGTCTTCTATTCAAAGTTTTACTATGCTTTTTGGCCACTTGAAAAAGAGGGTTCACCCCGCCGAAGCTTCCAACTTCCGCAGGGGTGTAATATATTTTCTTTAACAGAACCATCTGCGTAGACATGACTATTACTTATACCATCATCTACTAACACAAATATGGAGGAGACACATTCATATGGACAAATTTAAACAAGTTTTATTAATCACCTGGTTTAACATGCCCTTTACAGATGCCTGTGAAAATGGACACAATGACCCTACCATTAGGGAGTCTGAGCTGGTTCATTCTTCCATTTTGTCCTTTTCCGGATTTTCCTCTTGAGATCTGTCTCTCAGACACAAGCAAAAACAGCAGATGCATAATAGATTTATTCCCACAGGACTACTGATGTGTAAGTTCTCAAAGGCCTCTAGAAAGGCATCATTGAGCTGTCGAGACAAGAGATTTTCAGAAAATAAACAGTGTAAGTCCCACACTGCTTATTTTTAAGATTTATGCAAACCCAGGTCGGTTCCTAACCCCATTACACCCCATTCTTGACCGTCACTTCTTAATCATTCATTTACCTGAGCGACATCTTATCTGTTCACCTGGTCCACCAATGACTCCCGTGAGCCATGCTCGCCTTCCTCTGTATGGGTGGACAATGAGAGGCCGTCACGCTTATCGGACTGTCTCATGAATGCTTGGGTTTCAGGATCGGGTTCCAGCATATCCACCAATGGCTGGGCCAAAGGGTTCCCCAGGGCTTCTCCGTCCTTCACCTCAGAACTGTCGCTGATGTAGAGCTTCCCCCATGGGTGGTCGAAGGCCCTCGGAGCTAAAACAAAGTCTGAAGTTCTCACGGGGGTGGTGAAGGAGTCCATGTTTCCTCTCAGCATTTCCACGATTTCTAAAACATGAATTCTTAGAATGAAATGGCCTCTTCTGTGTGGTGCTGGAACTTCTGGGGGGTGGTGCTGTGCTCTAATAGGTAGAGGGCATTGGGGGGGCTCTTAAAGGGGTCACACGACCCTTTTCTGGGCGGGTTACCCCGCCCCATAACTCCCCCCAGTTGGTCAAATCCATCCTTGGGGAGGTCCTCTGTGGCTGAAACCCACCCTTATTGGTAGAGGGCAGTAGAAGGAGTTCTTAGAGGGGTCACACAATCCACTTCCAGATGGATCACCCTGCCCCGGAACACCCCCTGAGTGGTCAAATCTCCTCTCTGGGAGGTCCTACAAGGGTGACCCCCATCCTAATTGGTAGAGGACAGTGGGAGGAGTTCTTAGAGGGGTCACATGACACCCTTTGTTTCCAGTCATGTGTCTGTCTTGACCCCAGATGCAATACCCTAGGTCTTAGGGTAACATATGGGCGGGGCCTGATGGGTCAGGGGACGGGACCTACATTAGATTGATGGTAGGCCCCTTATACTACTGGGAGGAAAGATTGGAACTGGTGGTGGTAACTCTACACAGCATCATCTGAGCCCTGGGCACCTCCTGGAAAATACCTGTCAGGCATAATACTGTCTCTATTAGCTTTGGTTCTGAAGGGATTCCTGCCTCACATATTCAGAAGTCTTTGAAGAGTGGAGGTGCAAGAGAAGGCATTGACCGCAAGCCTCCGGCAGGGAGTAGAAAAATAGCAAGCATTTTTCATTTCATTCACAATTTGCTGCAGGTTTTTTCATCAAAATAAACAAAAAAATTCTGGTTCCGTCCTCTCCCCACCTTCTCGCCCATTTTTCCTCCCACTGGAAAAGGGGAGGAAGAGAAAGCCAGGGAGGAGGACACCGAAAAACAAAACTTTTTGTATAGATCTGATGCCACTTTTTTTGTTCAGTGAAGAACCAACATATTTTATAAAGAATCAAAAAAATTCATGAAAATTTAATTTTAAAAGGCACTTTGGTCAAAACTTTTTGATTAAAAAGAAGTGGCCAGCTCTACCATGAAATAAGGAAGTAGAGGAAGCAGCTTTCCATGAGAACATCCCACCCAAGATCTAAGGATTGCCATACAGAGAACATCTGTGAGGCTACAAGTCTTCCTGGTCATTCCAGGGGAAAATATCTAAAATATTCTTACAGACATTAGCTCTAGGGTGGTGGCACTAATGGGAGTGCTGCTGTGGACAAAACATTAGCATCTGCTGGCATTTTTACCATCAGGTCAGCAAGATTTGATCCAAGCTGACAAAAAATACTGATGGCCACTGAGGTCCTGTCTACACTAGTATTCCCTATCTTGCTACCATCAGTGAGAAAATGCAAGGGGCAAAGACTAGTGCAGACACAACCAGAGAGCAGATCTCTCATCTCGCCAGAGCCCATACCGTCTAGAGCATTGGAACCCCACAGTATCAGCTTGCATTCAATATGCCACTATAAAGAAGTCAAGGGAGGAGTAATATGATCACAGATACTCCAACTAATGAACAGGTGTGCTACTGCATTCCAAGCACACTGCAAGCGATGGAGGTGCCCTGCTGTAAGCCTTGCAAAGAATGAATTCGGTTAACTGAGCAATGTGGGGTCACAAGGGCATGCACTGCTGTTGTAGGGTCATAGTGGGATAAAAAGGGTGCAGCATGAGAAGACTATGCAACTGAAACAATATTTTTGCACCACATTCAGCTTCCCTTTGAGAGGGTCTGCTTGAAAATAGTACCACGAATCTTCACCTCATTTGCTACTTCCCAATGAATCACCTCAACAAGCAAGGGCACAAAGAGAGACTTCACACCAGTGACCTCCACCCAGCAGCAAGGCATTTCACCAAAGTTGAGGATAAGGTAGCACAGATGCATCCAGCTAGCTCCATAGCTCCAGAACAGGGAACCAATTTGCAGGGTCATGGGTCAAAAGCTGTACAGTTGAATGCCATCAGCAGGCTGGTGTTACTCTGCCCTGGGTTTGAAATGAACTCACCGAGAAGTGTACCATTATACCTTCAATCACATGGGGGAAAGAACTGATACTTAGGAATGCTGCATTTCAAACAGCCATTCATCAATTGACTCCTATCGTCTAGGTCTGAGTAGAACAACCAGATCCCCAGCAATGTCCCTTAGCTGGCAAAGCAAAAATCCCCAAAACATTAGCAACTGGCATTTATTTTAATTAAATGATAATGAGCATTAAAAAAATAAATAATCAGATGACATCACCGAAAGTGCCAGTTTGATGCTGAGGCTGAAAGTGACATGGCGTAGGCAGGGAAGAGCATCATTCTGCACAGGAATCTGTCAGAGAAGTAGATGGCTTTGCAGGCCGGCGGCAAACAAGTTTCAGTATGTTCTAAAACAATTGTGTGTGTGAATGGAATTTGGTAATGGTCCCTATTACTAGGGGACACAGTTATGAGGCAGCCTTAGAAAATCACAGCGCTTCTTTAACCATCATTAATCAATGTTCAACAAAACAGTAGCAAAACTTAAATGCAAACTACGGTATGTAATTAGACTGGTTCTTCCTGGGGAGCACCGGTAAGATGGAAGCTGTCCCTGAGGGTGCGTCTACACTGCAGCTGGGAGTGTGCTTCCTAGCATGGCTAGACAGACATACACTAGCTCTGCTCAAGCTAGGGCACTAAAAAGAGCAGTGCGGTTGTGGGGAGCATGGGCTAGCTGCTGGAGTACAAATCCTCTGGACCCCCTGAGCCACTGCCCATACTAGCCCCGGCGACACTGCTATTTTTAGCATGTCTGTCTACCCACACTGGGACGCAAGCTCCCAGCTGCCATGTAGAGACACCAACACTAATACCATGAAAACAATGAAAGGTAGGTCTAAAAATTGCTTGAAATGCATTTTGGATACATTCTTTCTGGCCAGTTCCGTAGCACATGGGACTTCCATTGAAGTCTAGCAGAGTGGCTACAATATTGGTCCCCTTATTAATATGTAAATAAATATATGCCAATTTCTGATCTGAAGAGTAAGATCCTACTCAGTGCGACTCAGGATGGCAGATCCTGCCCTGGTTAAGGTATTAGAACCAATCACTGCAGATTCCTTTAGTTTTGAGTAGAAGGTGGAATAGGGGCAAACAGAGAGTACAACATGCACACAGCCACATTCTGCCCTGTGCCTTTGCTCAATTTCCCCTGCATAAGCATTAAGAGAGAACCTCTACTTAGCATCAGCAGAGCTCTAGTAGTGAGGACCAGCTGCTATGTTGTAGCAGCTAAAAGGTGGGATACGCTGCCTAGGTGGTATAGCCTGGCCCCCAGCCACTGCTAGCTAGGATTCTACACCCCTCCTTTTTGCTGAAGCACTAACACATGTTCAGCATTTCTCAGAGCCTTCCTGCACATTAGGATGTCAAATTTTGTACCAACTACTTGGCTGGGACCATTAAGCTCCTCAGACCTCCACCAGATAAGGACAAGACTAGAATGCCACTTTGTCTAATGGTCTAAGCAGAGGACTTGGAGCCAGGAATTACTGCATTCTAATTGCATTGCTACCCCTGCCTCCCTCTCTACCTTACACAAATTATTTTGGCCCCAGCTCAGCAAGATATTTAAGTATGTGCTTATCTTTAAAAGCACAGTCTCGTTATCCCCATTTTACAGATGGGGAAATCTGAGGGACAAGTGATTAAGGTCCCAGTTCAGCAGAGCATTTGAGCATGAGACTACTCTCATGCTTAAAGTTAAGCAATTGCTTAAGTGCTTTGCTGAATTAGGACCATCATTACTTGTGCCTCAGTTTTCCCCATCTGTAATTGAGGGTTGATGATATGTAGCTATTGCAGAAATGTGGAGGGATTTAATTAGGTAATGTTCATAACATGCTTTGAAGATGAAAAGTGCCATTAGCTTTCCAAATGTCTAACTTTCCTCATTTTAGTTTTAATTGGTTTGGTCATAACCTCCAATGTTCTTTCCCTGTAGACAGTGTGTGTGTGAGAGAGAGAGAGAGAGAATAATGTCTTTGTAGGCGAAATCAAAATGCATCATGAAAGTTCACGAATAACAAAACATAGCACTCCAGCCTCACCAGCCGAGTGGAGTTTAATTAAATTCACATGCCCACTCCTGCCTTAGTGATGCTTCTCAAGGCTCCCACTCACAGCTGCAGCTAAGTGGGCACAGCTTAAAGAAATTAAAAAAGAAAAAAAAATGTAGCTATGTATTTCTTCTTTATTGTCTCCCACTCATTGATGCAAAATATCACATTCTTGCACCCCAGTTTAATCCCTAACAGTAGTATGTGTATTTCAAACAAAAATATTGATCTCTTTGTCAGTTGCCTCGCGCCTGCAGAACTAACGGACAACCCTCCTTTCCCATTCTAGGTCAAGATTTGATAAACTATTTTTATAATAATAGTGATTGTTTCCTTTTAACCATCTCTTTCTCCTCTGAGCAGTAATGGTCCATTGTAGCTCCATTTTCAGATCTACTTCTAAGCTGACCTATTTGAGGTGACCACTGCAGATCCCAATCAAACAATAGAACCTGGTGTTCGAATCAACGCTTTTTGTACAGCCCTCCATGGAAACTACTGTGTCAAACCTGTGATTACCTAAGGAATTTGTTGGTGCCCCTATGCTGCAAACCATGGATGTTCAGAGTGGGAAAGGTGTAACCTGAGTAAGACAGATACTCTAAAAAAAGTATTTCCAAAACTATTGGCTTGAAATTTGAAATACATTTGCTTCAACCATGTTCATGCTCCTTTTGTGTTCATGTTCTATAAATATTCATGCAACTGAATTACAGTTCCATGAATGTTCACAAAAAGCGAATTTCATAGTTACAGGTGTATTCCCCGAAACTGAATTTTAAAATTTGCTCTTTTAAGTATTTGCTCCAAAAGCACCCAATGAGCGAACACAAATGCCACCAGATGATTTATCGGGCCAATCACAAACTCACTAACACAAAGATGGGTTGGGATCCATCTTGAGATTTTTAAAAAAATATATCACATGAGAAATGGAATACTTTTGATTAATGAATAAAATAATCTGAGGAAATCACCACTTGATCATAGATTTTCTGAGTGCTTAAAAAAGAAGCTAAATTCAGACAAATTATGCATTGTGATTTTTTTACCCAGCTCTAGATAAAAATCAAAACCTCCTGCTACAAAGCACAGCACTTGAATTAAATGAGAACTCCCTTTACATGTATTATCTATGTTTAGCAGTATAGAAACTATGAGACACAGTTGAGCAAATATGGCCTTATCCAGTGGAGAGATTATACATCCACATATGAGCCAGTTAATTACACTATCAATACAGTAGGAATAAAATGAGACAAACAGTTGAATAGAGAAAAAAGAAGAACAGGAGTACTTGTGGCACCTTAGAGACTAACTAATTTATTAGAGCATAAGCTTTCGTGGACTACAGCCCACTGGTGCCACAAGTACTCCTGTTCTTCTTTTTGCGGATACAGACTAACACGGCTGTTACTCTGAAGCTGAATAGAGAGTGTATGTCCATAGTCTTTTGCCTTTGAACAACTCACTATAACTCTAGTTTATGCACAGGTTTTTTTGTTATGTTGAGCAATATAGAGGCACAAAATTCCACGCTCTAAAAAAATACTGGGATATTTAAAAACATCAGGGTATTTCCCTTTATGATTTGCTACTTCTAGATCTCAGTTTAAAATGGGATTTTACAATTTATACAATTTTGTGGCCTGACCCAACTCCCACTAAAAGTCAATGAAAAGACTCCCATTAATTTCAGTGGGAGTTGGAAGGGTGTGGACTGTGTTTAGAACCAAGTTCTGTAATAAGTGACTATATTGATAAGTCGTCTCTCCTAGGAGAATATGAGGTAATATATGCTCCCTCGAAAATAACTCCTTCTCTGAAAAGTTTCTGGTATTTAGTATAACTAACATTGATCCTAACATCCTAGGAAATAAGAATATTTTCTACTGATGCAGATCTCACAGTCTGTACATTTTTGGAAATACAAACTCTAGCTGTAGTAGAATCCCACTAACGTGCAGTTAGTCTTTTCTGCAGACATTTACAAAGACTATTTTAATTTAGGACCTGTATATTCAGGACATAGTTAACACAACTGCGCTCTGGAAACAATTGTGGATATTCACAGCAGCAGGTTGGGGAGGGGGTATTTTAATTGTATTTTATTGGGAGAGGTGCTTTTTGTTTTGTTCTGTTTTTGGTTCAGACATTTTTAATAAAATTCTATTTGTTTGACAGGCATATAAAGGGGCAAAAACACTGATGTGCTGTTATCTCTTCTATTACACATGACTTGAGCAATAATATAATAATTCTCATTTTAAAGTCCACCAATGCTATTTTAATCATTTATTGAACAACTAACAGAATATAAGGAGAGATGAAATGGAATATTTGTGGCTGCAGAGACAGATATCATTATTCAAGGGTAGAAGCATGTGAAAGGGTAAAGGGGGTTTAAAGAGATACTCTTTTGTTGTACTTAACACTGATAAATGACATACAAGTCAGGATAACAGGGCAGAGCTCCTGTCAGGGAGACAATGATAAATGTAGAGGCTGGGACAGAAAGGTTCACTAACCAGAAATCTGGATATGACACCTTGTTCATTTGATAGACTCGTCTGCATGGTCTGACTAATCCACAACACAATCCCCCTTCTCTCACATTATGGTTCTTGAGTCCAGCATATACAGTTATTCAGCTCATGTTTGCTTTTCCATTTCCGTGTGACAGTGAAGATCAATTGCCCTTAATCAGGGCAACACATAAGGCTAAAAACAGTGAGAAAAATACTCTTGTGCAAATATAATTGATACCTATTTCAGACTAATCACCATATAAAATGAAACAAAAAACAACCAGACCTTATTTATTATTACTGTTGTCTGAACAATCTTATTCCTCTTGAAAATATGTGGTCTAAGTCTATTGATAGAAAGAGCTCTATTTAACAGACCCCCCCCCCAGTTATACTGCCTGTATGAACAAAACAGCGCAGCTGTGATACACACACTGAAGCTACGTATGTTCCATGCTCTCACACAACATGACCTGCGCTTCTCAAACATCCTCAGCTCAAAAGAGGAAGAAGAGCGAGTACAGATGGAGACAGCCATAAAAGGCATTCCCATCTTCAAGGAGCAATTTATAGCTGCTCACAAAGAAAAAAATCCAAGAATACATGCATGTAGTGTTTGCTGCTCCCTCTTAACCGATGACTGACTAACTCTTGTTCTGAAAGGGGCATGTACAGGGAGGGATAAATGTGGCATCAGGTAAGGATCGCTCACCTTGTCTCTCTAATATCCTGGGACTGACATGGCTACAACACTGCATGTATCCGGTCAGAACAAAGGAAGATTGAGTCCAGGCAACCAATAAGATTGGGGGGACATCAGAGGCTTGATGATCAGTCCAGTCTGGATGGATTTGGGTTTTGTTTAAGACCATACACTCTGTTTTCAAAACATGCAGGCAATTGTATCGCACATGCTCCCTGTCTCGCTAAGCACTGTGCGCTTGAGACACATTACAGAGCATTTTCAAGTTCACTTTGTTTTAGACAGTACCACAAGTGTGAACATTATACTAGGTCATATCGGACAACAGATACCACGTGCACAAATATAATATAATTAGAGAGGGGGCTGGGCTAAAACGCTGAGCTATGGACTTCAAAATCCTCTGCCTTCAAACTCACAGGAGCTGGTATCTGTTTCAGGCCTCTCTAAAGACAATGGTCTGGTTCACCCTCCCCAGGTCTGAGCTCCCCTTCAGCTCTTCCAGGCACAACACTGTGGCACAATCCACACTCACTTCATGATTTTGGGGTCTGAACAGAGAGAAGTGGAGTCTGGGGCAGCCACAGCTATATCTCCCTGTGCAGTTAAATATACAGTCTGGAGCTATATGAACTTTTCTGCCGACAACCCCCCACATCACAAGGTCCACTGGAGTCGTGCCAGGGATCAGGGTGGGAGGATGCCAAAAACTAAAGCTTGTGTAGAGGCAAAGGGCCTCCATACAGATGGCTCTGGCTTCCTATGGATCCCTAGGCATCTATTAAGATTGGCAGCAAGTCCCAGGACCTATTCTGCAGTGGAAAGGAGGGGCAAACTCCCCCTCTGCATCACAGCGATTGGCGCAGAACTCTCTGAGGGGCTCTTAGGGAAGATTTCCAACCTTTGAGCCCCGTCCTGTGAGTTTTACTGCAGGAAGGATCCAGTCTAATGGATTTTAATGCAACAATAGCCCAATGCTACATGCACTGAAATTGTGAGCTTTGCCACTGGGGCATGCCAGGTAGGCAGATGCCTACAGGCTATAAATGCAACCTATAGATTCTGTGGGGTAGCCTCATGCTTTTAAAAGTATCTTAACATCTTACCAAAAAACAGAGTTCTCTAAATATATTCAAGGACACTTCAACTCACTGTTCGGTATTTATAATTTAACATTGATATGACAAATTATATTATGAGTTTAACACAATAATCATATATTCCCCACTTCTGGTAGTAGGCACTCCTCTCCTTGTTATGCCTAGTTCTGATAAATATATATAAACACAATATACCAGAAAGAGTGGAAAAATTATAGCACTTGTATTTAATGTGAATATCTTCACATAAAAGTGACTCTCCTTCCCACTGCAGCTCTGTAGAAGTAGTTCCTATGACAAAGAAAGGTTTGTTTGCACTGTAGTGTTTGCACATATACTCCAGGCACTTTCTGCATGGCACCAGTAGTTCCCTGAGCTGGATAAGGATACATACCTTCACCGTACAGCCTACAACTGCCCAAGTCACATAGGCAGGATCTCTTTCAATCCACCCACTTCTCTAATGCTGTCTAAGTTACTGTGACACTAAAACGAAAGAGGATTCAGTCTAAACAGATTCATCTGAGGGGGAGAGGGAAAGGCGTACAGTAAGTTATCCCCTGTGAGCAATGTTCTTCACTAGTTTGTTACATTTTGTTTAACATTACATAAGTGACATTAGCACCTCAATACAGAAACTGTCTCAGTGTCACTGGAATCAAGTAGTTTATTAAAAGGATACAGAATTCTCCATCATGGGAGATAGTGTTTGGTTGCAAATTTCCCCCATTAATGTGTTATGGTTCTTGTCCTTCTCCCCTTGATATCTATGGGAGTTTTTACACAGATTTCAACTGGAGAAATATCTAGGCTTTAGAATGTGAGGAATTAAAAATATACTGCATTGCTTTGTGTTTTCAATATTGCTGTACCTAATTGATAGTAAATTAATAAAAGAAGGATCATGCATTAAACAAGTAAACACTACCTGTTATTATTACTTTGTTTTTCAGCTTATTCCTGTAATTTTTCCACCAAAGAATGAAGAACTAAAATAAACTGCAGAGGGATTTAAAAAAAGAAAAGAAAAAAAGAGAAAAAGAATATTTCAATAAAAAATAATTATTTCAATAAAAAAGAATTATTCAATAATAATGTAAAATGCAAATTAAATATTTGTTCAGCCTTTCCTTAGAGATTAAAATAAATTCTTAATCATGACCTCTACATTGACATTCACATCAAATTAGAAACTTAACTGGAACCATGTACATTGTCCCTAAAAGCAACTGGAAAGAAGAAATTAATATTTTACAATAAATGCAATTTGATTCAGGAATCTGTATTCATTTTGCAAAATGCCTGCTCATGAAAGACTACAAGTTACCTTTTTAGAATTTCATTTAATGAGCTGAAATTTCCTAATTAATTCTATCTCTACCTAAACCAGCTGTGATAAATATAACCTGTGAATACAGGATTACAATGGTGCTCCTGGAAAATATATCTAATAGATAAAGGTGAGACGCACATGCAAGGAAGTTCAGATCAGTCATATTGCAAACTATAAAACTCCGTATTGTTCATCTGAGGTAGGTACTGTATCATATATGATGATACAGTGAGAAATGCTGTATCAGGTAGGAGCTTGGTTTGAAATATACCCTGCTGCATAATAAATAATACCAGTTTTCTGACTATTAATAAAAGTTCACTTAGCTGATGAACCACTGTTATATATATTTTTTCAGGGGTACAGCTGCAGCTAAGCATCATTCAGTGTAGCTACCTATTACCTGAAATACAAAAATACAGTAATAAGACAGGAAGAACAACAGAACTTTGTTTAAAACACAGTTATTTCTGTGTTTGGTGTTTTGAGGATGCTTGTTAGCAGAAAGGATACTAACAAAATATTTCTAATATCAAATGCATTTAAATGCAATGGATCAGCTGTGAAGAAGTTTGGTGGATGAGCATGAAATATTTATGATCTCCTTTCTAAATTTTAATTTTCAACATTGTACAAAAATAAGCAAGCAATGGGCCATAGCATACCACTGAATTTAAGCAGGATTTAAATGGGGGATTTGGTTTTTAAAAGAATGGCACCAAAATGATCCTATGTGATTTAAAGAATGCTCTTGTTAAAAAAAAAAAACTTCAAAAATACTACCCAAGACATCTATTGTCATTTGAGATTGACACAGTCCACAGCAATAACTGCCTTTAACATAAGGATCTATGTTAACAAGTAGGCTAAATTTAGCAAAGAATCTTATAATTAACTGAAAAAATACTTTTTTAAAAGCTAAAGCAAAACATAGCTTAATGTCCCAAAATTATACAGCACAATGAAATATGGTTTACTGGTTGAAACCTTTCCCTGTAGTTTTATTTTCATGTGGATATTATAAGTTTGGTCTTCTGGTCAATAAAAGTTAAACAAGGGAAGTGACAGGACAGTTTTATGGGACTGCAAAATGCACATTTTCATGCTACAAAAGATGTGTTATGTTTTGCATCTTAAAGAACAAAAACATTTAGAGAAAGACTATAACATGTCTTCAGCTAGTCATTATTTGGGATCTAACTGAGCCCTCTGTGGAGGAAACATTAATTGTAAAAAAAAAAAATGGAATAAACATAACAGTCTCCAAATTCTATGGATGAGCTTAACAATCATTTTAATATAAATTTTGACACACACAAACATTAAAATTTTCAGCCTTCCATTTCATATAAGGATAGAATAATCTTTGCTCTGGGATATGTTTTGGACACATTTGACATGTTGTCTTCATATTACAGTACCACTTTTGGGGTGATTGAATTATTTTAACTGAAAGGTACTGGAAATGATGGCCATGAATATTATTTTCTCTATTTGGTTGGGGAAATTATAATTTGTCAAATGTGATCTTGCAATAACATGAGCGGGGTTATTGGGGGGTGGAGGAGAGGAAGGTGAAATTCTGCACGGAGAATTAAATGACAACATGTGCAGATTCCTGCTTTGCTACTTGCATCTCAGACACACACACACATCCCTTTACTTCAAACTGTATTCCAGTGAATGGTAAAGACCCCATCCTGAAACCTTTACTCACGTAAGCCGTCCCGCACATGCAAATCGTCCCACTGAAACAAAAGGGACTGCTCTGGTGAGTAAGGATTGCATGATCAGACCCTACAACATCAGCTGTATGAAATTCAGGGCTTTAATGGTAACCCTTTGACCATGAAGCACTCTTATCCTTCTTTCTTCTCCCCAGTGTATATTAAACTAATAACTTTCAATCACGTTGGGCCTTTGATTTTTATCCAGAACTGACTCATCTGCTCAGGCCTCCATTTGAGTGCCGGTGCATGTGTGTGTGTGTGTGTGTGTGTGTGTGTGTGTGCTGGCTGCAACTGCTTTTTCTTTTGTAGCGGAGGTGTCCCTCCAGTGGCTTCTCAAAAAACTGCGTATTAAAAAAAATGCATCTGGTAGATCCTACTATAGAATGAAATAAAATGCAATATCATTTCACAAGGCTAAGAAAAATCTTTGGTGTTTTTAAAATAAATCAATATTAGAAGAATGATTGTAGTAGTAAAGTGGTGTAAATTTCACTTTTCCAAATAGCAACAAAGAGTCCTATGGCACCTTATAGACTAACAGACGTATTGGAGCATAAGCTTTTGTGGGTGAATACCCACTTCGTCAGACGTCTGACGTCTTTGTTGCTTTTTACAGATCCAGACTAACACGGCTACCCCTCTGATACTTTTCCAAATGAAATTCAAAAGCATAAGACTGAGGAGAAATTTAGGCAGAGTGCTGTGTTAAACAAGAATTATTACTCTCCTTCATAGTTATTATTTACTTGTATTACCATAGTGTCTTGTCATGGATCGGGACCGCACTGTGCTCACTGCTGTACAAATACAGAATAATGGGATGGTCCCTGCCCCAAAGAGCCACCATCAGTGTATAAGGCAAGAGACAACAGATGGATACAGAGAAAGATGGGGGAGTACAAGGAAACAGTGAGAATATTGGTCAGCATGATAGCCAGTGGTATCAGCACACCTGCGGCCCAGCCATTGCCAAGTGTTCTGTAGGCTTCCAGGCAAAGGAGTTTTACGGAGGGATTTGAAAGACTGACCGTGAGGTAGCTTTGCAGATGTTCATGGAGAGCTCCTTCCAAGTGTGTGGGGCATCGTGGGGCAGAGTACAAAGGTTTTTGTAAGCAGTAGGCAGTGGAGACTGGCACTAAGGGCCGATGGGAGCCAGAATTCAACCTTTCGACAGTGAATGAGAGATGATCGGTAGGTTGGGGATAGGCCGTGAAGGGACTTGAAAGGGAAGACAAGCAGCTTATGTTTGATGAGGGGGAGCCAGTGGAGGGATGCAAAGAAAGGGGTAACATAGTCAAAGTGCCAAACTAGGAAAATAATCTTTGCAGCAGCATTCTGAACAGAAATGAGCGGGGCAACTTCTCATTTTTCAAGGCCAGAGCAAAGGAAGTTGCAATAAGCACAATGTGGGATGAAAGCGTGGATGAGAGTTTTAGGTTGGGATGGGGAAGATTAAGAGCTCCATTTTAGCCATGTTGAGGTTGAGATGATGGTTAGCCATCCACAAGGAGATATCAGAGAGACAGGCTGAGATTTTAGTTTGGATAGAAGGAAACAGGGCTGGAGAAGAAAGGTAGACCTGTGAGATGTCAGCATAGAGATGGTAGTAGCTGTATTTGTGTTTGCAGATGAGATTATGCAGAGTTAATGCAGAAGGAGAAGAGAAGGTGACCCAGGAAAGAGCCCTATAAACACCCCTATAGAAAGTTGGAGAGGAGGAGATAAGGAGGATCCTCGAAGGACATGTTGAAGGAACAATTAGCAAGAAATGAGGAAAACCAGGAGAGGACAGTATTATATGTGCTTGCACCGTGTTTTATTTTCTGATCTAAATGTTCACTCCTGAGTATTCCTGGGAGAGCATGATTTGCTTTGGGTATCAGATGTGCTGAATACTTGGCTACTTTTAAGTGCCGTTAATGCAGGGCTGTCAAACATATGGCCCGCAGGCCAGATCCAGTCTATGGTACAATTTCACCCAGCCCGCTGACTTCCTGTTGATCTTAGGGCTGGTCTACATGACGCTGGAGTCAGTACGACAGGGGTGTGGTTTGGAAAATGCACCACTGTGTTATGCTGTAAATCTCCCATGTAGAACCTGAGAGTGTACACTGATGTAGTGCTGTTTTAAACAGGACTACATCCAGGTGCATTAAGGAACATTCAGTGCACAGCAGCAGGGTCCATACGGGGGAGTTAGAGTGCAACACACTGGTGTGCTCTATAAATCACACCCACATAATCCAGACTTCAGTGCCGTAATCTAGCACAACTTTGCAAACAGGTATAGAACCAATTGGTCGTATTTAAGAGATGCTGGAGAGGCACACGTCTGGCAGAAGCTGGTACATGTCTGGGTAAGGGGAAATGGAACTGAAGAGCACTTACCTGAAAAGAAAACTTCAAATGAGTCAAAGGATGAATTCCTATTGCATCTGCTGGAGTGACAGACTCCTTTTAAATAGAAATAATAATAATAAAAAGAATAGAAGGGAAGATATTTTTACTTCTACCCTTTCCTTTCTTCATTTCTTCATTCAGCTTGTGACAAGTGGCCATCATGTCTTTATCCAAGAAGAGAAAGATCAATCAAGATTGTCATGAATTTCAAAAGAAATGGAAAAAGCAACAGAGGGTCCTGTGGCACCTTTGAGACTAACAGAAGTATTGGGAGCATAAGCTTTCGTGGGTAAGAACCTCACTTCTTCAGATGCAAGACTTGCATCTGAAGAAGTGAGGTTCTTAGCCACGAAAGCTTATGCTCCCAATACTTCTGTTAGTCTCAAAGGTGCCACAGGATCCTCTGTTGCTTTTTACAGATTCAGACTAACACGGCTACCCCTCTGATAAAAGAAATGGAGAATTTCATATTTCTTTGAGGACACGAATGGAAAACCCATGTGCTTGATTTGTAAGAAACAGATAGCTGTGGTAAAAGAATACAACATTCAGAGACATGATGATGCAAACCATGGTAAAAAATATAAGTACACAGGAAAGTTACGTGAAGATAAATACTCTGAATTAGCACACTAGTTGAAAAAGCAGCAATCAGTGGTTACTAATTCTCATCATGTAAGCGATGCTGCTGTTAAGGCGAATTATATTATTGTTCATGAAATCGCTGTGTCATTGACACCATTTTCTGAGGGAGAATTTTTGAGGAACTGTATGCTAAAAGCTACAGAAATACTGTGTCCAGATAAGTGGCTAACTTTAGGAAATATCAGCCTCTCAAGAAACACAATTGCTGAGAGAATCAATGATGTATCTGAGAATTTCAACAGTCAATCCTGGGACAAAGCAAAGTCCTTTGCTGCTTTGTCCAGTTGCAATTGATGGAAGCACAGATGTAAGTGATGCATCTCAGCTAGCAGTGTCCATTCATGGAGTTGATGAGAACATGGGCTTAGCAGAGGAGCTTGTAGAACTGGTGCCAGTGAGAGACTGCAGCAAATTACCTCTTCAACAACTTGAAGAAGATCTGAACAAATTGCATGTGGACTGGACAAGTGCTGTTAGTCTGGCCATAGTGGCATCATCAATGGTGGGCAAGAAAGCTGGAGTTGTGACAAAACTGAAGGCCAAATTGCAAACTATCAACTATAGCACACAGTTTAGCAGCTTTCACTGCACTGTACATCAATATGCTTGCTGTAGTAAAACTTTGAAAATGAATCATGTAAGGATGTGGTTAAAACATTTGAGCTAGAGGTCTCAAACATCAGCAGTTCAGCTGTTGGAAGAATGTGACATTCATGGTGGACCGCCATATCACACTGAAGTTTGGTGGCTAAGTCAGGGAGCTGTGTTGAAGCACTTTTTTGAAGTCTATGGTGAGATTCAATTTTTCATGGAACAAAAAGGTATAGCCCATAGGGCAAGCTTGCCTATTATATTCACTGGTTTGCCTTCATTATATTTAGCTGCTATATTCAGCTGTAACACAAGAAACCTACAGGCCTGTATCCTGTAAGACATTAGCTTAAGCATTAGCATAGCTTAAGTAGGTCGTAACCCTGGGCATAGAGAAATGGCCTAAGGGTTACCTGTAGATGTTGGGAACTAAGGAGACCTTGCTCAACGGTAGGAGTTAGAATGTACCAGTCAGTGAGACCACAAGAAACATGGAAGTAATAACCGCAAATCTGCTTAAGCAAGAGGTGACTGGCATGATAATGAGCTAAGATGGCAGTTACACGTGTTGTACTTATTCTATAGGTTATCTCAATATTATGAGGGTGAAAAGGCTAAATGTTGGCATGGAGGACTAAGCATGAGCAGATGATGTTCAGGTCTTATAACAGGACAGCCATCATGTGGTTTGGGGGCTTGTTCTTTTCTGGGCTTCTTCCATCACTGTTTGCTTTCTACTATTTGACCCTTCAACACATTGAGGAACTTGGACCATTGGACACCATGGCATGCCAACGACAGGCCTGTCTCTTTTGTCTCTTGCACCAAGTCCTCAAGGAAGGGTGTGAGTATGCAATTCTAAGCACTTATGCAAAGAATCCTACCACAGATAACCCTGATATTGTATTATCTCTACCTTTTTATGTGGCTTGCTCTTTTTCTGGCTTTGTTTATTATTTTAATAAAGATATCTAAGGTTTTACTTTGCCCTCAGTGTGAGTGCCCTTGTCATCCACCCCAAAATCCCTGGAAGATATTGAACTGTATAGCATTAGTTCTGTGTAGCCCGATTCTGGATTAAGAACCTTATCACAGTCGGATCAATTGGCCATCGATCCAAATATTATTAAGCTGAAAAAGGGTCAGGCAAAAAAGGGGAAGATGTCACTGAATTACAGGACAATGAATGGCTTCAAGACCTTGCTTTCATAGCAGGTATTACGGAGCACCAGAACTCACTCAACACAAGAAAGCAGGAGTACATGTAAGTAGTCACAGAATAAGAGGACAATATTCATGCCTTTGAAATTAAGCTTCAGCTGTGGGAGAAGCAACTTTCCCAGAGTAACTTGGCACATTTTTCCATCTTGAAATCGCTACATGACACTGTTGGGACTCAATGTGGTGACACCACAAGAAGGTATGTGGGCAAAATTGTTAAACTGAGAAAAAAATTCAAGAATTGTTCTCTGACCTCAGGAACCATAAAGGAGAATTTGCAGTTTTCAGCACGCCATTTTCTGTCAAAATGCATGATGGACCAGAGGAGCTCCAAATGAAGCATATTGAACTGCAGTGTGACACTCTGTAGAAAGGCAAGTTTTTCTGATGTTGGCGTTCCCAAGTTTTACCAATATCTGGAATCAAATGATCCCAATTTGAAGTCCTTTGCAGCAAGAACTCTTTCCATCTTTGAGTAAGTACATGTGTGAGCAAGTATTCTCCATCATAAATCTCAACAAATCTAAACTACATTCTCAGCTAAGTGACCCCACCTGAATTTGAGATTCAAGATAGCCACAGCCGGGTCATTCGCTCCAAATGTTGATGTACTGGTTCAAGCTAAGAGATGCCAGGTATTAGGGAGCAGCAGTAGCAGTCACCAAAATCAAACATAAATGTACATAATTGCCAATATGGTACATCTTTTTCTTCTTTTATTTTAATAAGTTTTGCTGAATGTGGCCCACATCAATGGCATAGTGCTTGTGAAAAGTAGAAGTTAGCTACCCTAGGGGCGTTAGTTAGGCAAATGTCCTATTAAGATAATGATTTGCCCAAGATCAATGAAACATGCACCAAAGAAAAATCCCAGTTTCCCGTAATAAAGTTGAAACCAAAGTTCTTAAAATGGAAACGCTGGGCGTTACTGTAAAAGGAGGCCCTAACCTAAAGATAGGGGCCATGGTTCAGGGCTGACTGCACCTCTGTCCCCTCCTTTGGTCTCACTGAGTGCACCCCCTTCAGGTCTTAAGTCTCCTGCCTTCACTTGTCCTGGGATGGATCCCACCATTTTCTCACTCTTAGATCAACTCCCCACATTATTGCCATCTGTGCACCAACCATGATTATTCAGAGGGCCCTATTGGGGTTGAGCCCTGCAAGTCTTCCCTTGAGAGCTGTGACTGGTAGTTAATACAGTGACCCCAAACAGCCTCTTCAGAACAAAGTATTTTTTAATCTTAACAGTAGGGACACAACAAAGGATAACCAGAGAAAAGAGTCTTTACCACAATAAAAGGCCTACATACATATCCATCTTACCTATAGTCCTCAGTAAATGGTCTTATCCCAGACACACTTGTGATGGGTTCCCCCCAGGGTGCCACTTGGAACTGGGGTACCACTGAGCCCGCCTGGGCTCCCTCTCACACTGTGCTGCTGTAACAAGTTGTTACGCTCTCCAAGTTTGTTCTTTCACTAGCATACACACAGGTAGGGACACACCCAGCTGTAGCTTCACACAGAGGCTGAGATCTGCTCTGCATAGGAAGGCTCAGCTAAGGACCTGCCCAGTTACTCAAGTGCACACCCCGCTTTGAAGGGTACACCCAACATTATACAGAGAACTGTACAGCGTAAGCTCATGAAATTCGCCCCCTCCCTCGATGTGGAGAGAGATATGCAACAGCTTTTTGCCCCAAGTTATAATTTCCACATACTCGCTGGCTTTAGACAAAACAAAACAAGTTTATTAACTACAAAAGATAGATTTTAAGTGATTATAAGGGATAGCAAACATCTCAAACCAGATTACCTTAGTAAATAAACAAAACCGCAAATTGAGCTTAACACACTAAATAGGATATAAATTAGCAAATTGTCACCCCTTGTGATATACAGGCTAGCAGATTCTTAAGGCACAAGCTGCCTTGGCTTTCCCAGGTTTTCATACACAGGCTAAAAATCCCTCTAGCCTGGGACCATCACTTCCCACAGTTCAGTCTTTGCCCCTCGGGTGTTTCCAGGTATGTTGTTGTAGGGAGAGTGAGGTACCATCATGATGTCATTGGCTCCCTTTTATATCTTCTTCCCACATGCTGGAAAGCGCTTTTGCTGTGTCCTGGGTCAAACAGTTCCCATTGTGTAGTGCTGTCTGAGATTTTTCTATTGTTCACAGTTCCTGGGGTAATCCTTGTACTTGTGTGCATTTCCTCAATAAGCCATTAACACTGTTTGGCCTTTTTACTGTTGTACCTGAAAGGCTGCTTGAAGGTGTTTTCAACTTCACAACATGTTTCAGTAACACATACATAGCCAAACTTCATAACTTCACATACGATGATAACACATACAATCCAATAAGATATTAATGTCTAGCAGATGAAGACTTTTAGAATGATACCTCACAAGGCATACTTTGGACAAAACATATCCTAATTACATGACCGTGATGAATATTGAGGTACCAGGGTGTCACAACACCAACCTCTGGAGTCTGGGTTAACTGTAGTTAAAAACCAGCTGTCTTTTCACTTTAGGGAGAGAGTGTCCCTTTATTAGTCATTCCTTTGTTTTTTCCTGTGTCACTTGAGCGTGGTTAAATTGGTTTAAGTGGCTCATTGGGGGTCAGCGGTTGATTCCAAAGTGAGTGGTTTTCTGCACTGTCACAAGTGTTTGCAGAGTAGCTGTTATCAGGAGCCCATTCCTGCATAGGTGTTTCTCCCATTCCTGCATAGGTGCTGCTTGCCCCTCCTAAACTAACTCCTCGTATATATGCAGTAAACACCACAATCACAATCAGCCAAACAGATGGAATAATATCCATAAAATATTACAGGCATCCTCATGTCCTTAGCAATAGGGCTAATTAATTCTATAGCTCTAATTGAGAGGCAAAATAAAGTATGAATATTATTGATCCATGAAATTTAAATAAAGCCATAAAATTAACATTATCCCATTTTATTAAAGTACAAAGCTAAGATCTCAGAAGCAAAAATGGTCTCCGTGTCAGCTAGAGGATAGGTATTTTGGCAAGAAAAGCTAAATGACTGAGGCTGTGAGCTAGTGCCTTAATAAAATTTGTGCTATATGAACAGCATAATTGAATGACATTTGGTATTAGTTCCGCTCCTGAGCTATTTAAAATAGTAATTGTAGAGGTCTCTGGGAGGTTGCAGACAGTATAAAGATTTGGTAGATTCTTTCTCAGAGGCAGTGTGGCTAAAAGCCTGATACTTGGGTCTACAATATTAGAGATCTGGGTTCTGTTCTCAGCTTGTGTAACCTCTCAGTGCAGTATGAGGCCTTGCTCAATAAACAGGAATGTGAAGGCACAGAATTACCAGCACAAATCAATAGAAGAACTGAGACTGGAACTCAGTCTCCTGGTTTTCAGCCCAGTGCTCCTCCCATAGGTCAAAGGGCATTTTGGTGAAGAAAGTATCAACAACAGCTGCCGCTGCTGCCACTGCCATTTTGTGTGTGTCCCATCCAGAGCAGTGTGACACAATGGGGTAAAACACAAGAGCGGTACATGGACAGTGCAAATGGAACGTTGACCAGTTTTTGGCAGCGCTCCAGCAGCAAGCTATACTAAGCAAAGCACCACTGGGA
This sequence comes from Malaclemys terrapin pileata, assembly GCF_027887155.1. NCBI lineage: Eukaryota > Metazoa > Chordata > Testudines > Emydidae > Malaclemys > Malaclemys terrapin. The sequence goes on from NC_071506.1 coordinate 267,121,877, forward strand.
AGTGGCCATTTTCAGCAGTTCATAGTTTAAAAAATATTAATGGCTTTTCATGGGGCTAATAAGGCATCTCACTGACCTCAGGAATATTCTCCTCCTAAATTTCAAATTCCTGCTGCGAACTTAAGAGATACTACAGCTCTTCCAAAACCCTGCTGGAAGAATTTTTGCAATAGGAAGTGCTAGGCAACTTAATACAGAAGAGAAAAATATTTAGAAACTGATCACAAGTCACTTGAAAGTTGTCTTTAGTCAGAATCTAATATAAGAAGCCACAGCTGTGAAGATATGGACTCCATGTGGAATATAAATTGAGTAATGAGCTACACACATTGCAGAGAGCCATAGCATGGAAGTAAATAGATCAATGCCATATTTAAATCACATGTGTGAACTTGGTCAATCCACTCAATCTCTTTGTGCCTGATTCGCCACATGCAAAATGAGAATAATATGTCCCTATCTCACAGAAGAGTTGGCAGCCATATTATAATGGCGGGACCATATAGACAGCTAGACAGAGATGGACAGATACATATTACTTCAAAATTAGCCATATTTGAAACTGAAGCCTGGAGACCTAATTTTATATATGCTGACATTAACAATTTTGCAAGTATGGCCTAAAGAAAAAGTAGTTAAATTCCAAACTTAGACCTTATTTAGGGAGAAATTAGTTAGTAAGGTAAGCTTGACTGATGATGGGGGAAGAATATCGTTCCAGCAGTGCTGCGAGGAAAAAAATGTTCACTAAACTATGCAGATCAAAGTAGATATTTAAAAAGATAAGCAAAGGTGACAAGTTGTTTTGTTCTAGCCTAGGACAAGTACTCTGATGGCGCAATAGCTTATTATGATCCACATGCTCACTTCCAAAAAGCCCAAACAAAGGTGTTGATACAAAGTACAGAATCACACAGAGGCCATGGAAAAGGCTTGGTGGTGCTAATTTGAATTTAATCAAGAATCATTTACTGAAAAAAAATCTATTCGAAATAACTTGTGACAAGTGAAACAGAACATGTTACTTTGAGAACTTAACATAGCAAAAATTGAGTGGGAGGAAAGAAATGTTGGTTTAATGGTTCCACTATGGGAGAGGCTATGTAACTAAGATGATGTAATAGTGTGGGAATAGCTATGCAATTAATGCTTCATTTTACAGGAAACATAAAGTGGAAGTTGGTCCCTTCCCATCTGTATTCTACAGTGTGCACCACTACACAGTGCACCCCCTAAATTTGGTAATAATGTAGGAAGCAAATATTCTCTGACCTGAAGGTCAAAGGCACTTGCATATTCAGAGCTACTGTTCCTGTCTTCAAAGTACCCACAATGTATCCATTTCAGTCTTCCTTCTAGGTTACCAGGATAAGAACAGAACAGACTTGTAATGGTCCCATCTGGAAGATCTTAGCTTAAAGAATGCATATTTTATATATTATATATATTCTCCTCCCATCTTTGCAGTAGCTACAATTGGTGGGGGGAACAGCTTTCTGTGTAACTCACTGTAACAAACTGGTACACATGTGTTTTGATAGGTGATAGCCTAATCCTCTTCTTGCTTGAGTGGTTTCTCCAATTTCTGCTGTCTAGCTGACACATCCCTTTGGTTTAATGGAGATTTTTTTGCTTTACTGATTTTCCCTCAAGGGAAATCTCCAAGATCGGCCTTTGCCATAAGAAATAACTTCTCCTCTTTTATTTATTTAGATAAGATATACAATTCCATTAAATGTTGCTATTGTTAGGATCTTTCTAAAGATTGCTTCTTCTGCTCTTGATTTCAGAGATCTCATAGCATCGCTGTAGCACGACTTGGCAAGGTCAGCTTGAGTTGGATTATGTTTTATCTAAAACAGAAAAAGACAGCTTAAACTGCTTTTATATGGGCACTTAAGGAGCCTATATTCTAGCCTACATTCTTAACCGCAGCCAATAGACAGTGGCTGTACCCACAGAAGGCCTATAATGAGGCACGCTAATCCTGGGGTTTGTTCTACACTGGCCCAGTTCCTAGAGTTTTTTAGATTAGCCTTAAGGCTACTTCAAATTATGTTGTTGACCATAGTATCAAGGGGCCTCCAACTGCTGGAACTGAGTTGAGTTCTGGCCACACCTTCTTTCTTCCAGTCACAATCTCACCACTCGGGGAGGGGGGAATTGCTATGCTGACCAGGGACTTTGGTAACACTAGGAGAATTCCCATCTGGTTGAATCTGTTGGCTTTACAACCCCTTTCTGCCACCATATCATAGGCAAGACCCTGACTCAATGTATTCAGCATGTATAGATATGTTTGGGCTTGTGTTGACTAAAAGAAAGTTCTAGTGGAGAGATAACCCACGAAAGACTGAAACGATGCTAGTGGCCAGAAGGAATCGTTTCACAGAACTTTCCTTTTCTTTAACTTCCTCTAATTGAGGGCATCTGTACTCTCTTGTTAAGGCCTTCAGCTCCATTTGGATTTCCCTGTGCTACTGAATATTCAGATATATACATTAAAAAGAGCAAAAAAGTCTACTCCGCACATCTTGCCCTGCGACTGGGCAGAACACTGAGCACCATCCCTTAAGACAAAGCTGGCTATGGTTATCCACAGACGATCTCCACATTGGATTACTGGAACATCTATCTAGGAACAAAGTTATACAATCTAAAAAACTCCAACCAGAAGCTATTCTAGCTAGCAAAGGGACCTTTAGGACCTTGAGCTCTCACGATAGCAATGTCAGACTGAAACCATGAAATTGTTAACTAGTAGCAGCAGTTTTGAGAATGCAGAGATGCAACTTTTGTAAGAGCTGGACTTTACCATCACAATGCATCCACCAATCCACAGTGGTGGATTCTCCATCATTTGAAGCCTTTAACTCAAGAGTTGATGTCTTTCTAAATGATCTGCTCTAACTCAACCAGAAGTTATGGACCTGAGGGAGAAGTCACTGGGTGAAATTCTATGTCCTGTGTTACGTGGTAGACCTGACTAGATAATCATAATGGTTCCTTTTGGCCTCAAAATGTATTAATCTCTTCTACATAGTTTTCCCTCAATGTCTCCTTCACATATACATACTTGCTATAAATTAATCCAACTCTTTTGCTGACAGGCCTGGATGGGAGAAAAAACAGTCTATTATTCAGGGAGATCCTCAGATACTACAGTGATTGATATAACAAGTACCTTGCTAGATAGAAAGGACTAGAAGATATGCATTACCAGAAGGATGCACTAGATCACAAACAGACATCTCCCACCTCCATTTTCTATGGCTTTGTGTTTTTATGATACTGGAAACATCTGCTTCATCCTCCTTATTGCTAGAAGTGGGAAGCACCTTATATATCTTTGCTAAGTCATATGATTTACTAATCCATACCTCCATGTGATGGAGTAAGTTCATGTCACGTTATTTTACTATGTGCTTGTCCTACATACTAATGAAACAGACCGTGCCCCAACGAGCTTACAATCTAAATAGATGAGGGCTCAAGAGTGGGAGAAAGGAAACAATGTTATCATTTTATAGATAGGGAACAGAAGCATAGAGAGGTTAAATGACCTGCCCAAGGTTCACACACAAAGTCTGGGGCAGAGTCAAGAATTGAACTCAGATCTTCTAAGTCCCAGCCCAAACTCAACCTCAAGACCATCTTTCCATATTGTGGAGCTGTTCAAACATGCACGGCACAATGTGGCCTTATAGCGAATCACTTGTTGACTCCACGTTACCCCAACTTCAATGAATTTCTCACTTTTAACTTCAGATCTCTGAAGGCCTGATTCCTCCAGAGCGCCAGACTGATAAATTCCACAGCACTGAACCCTTAGAAACTGCAGAAGACTGAGAAGTTGTTGCGGGGGGGAGGGAGGGTGACAATATTTCATGCCAACAGATCTGGTTGTAGACTCGATGTCTGACATACTATTGCGTGGCTATATCAAAATAAGAGGCAGGTATCACAGAATGTGAAAGGTTCTTGGTGGATGCCAAGAAGAGATTTTTAGCATCCATTCCAATTTAATCTGGAGTCTCAGGAACATGATGCCATGGTTACTGAAGGTAAAGCAAAACACTGCTTTATTTATGAGCTCAAAAAATTGAACAGAGTACATTAAACTCAGTGGAGCAAACCAGCTCTTTCTAGGCTCATAAATGATAACAGGGCTTATTTTTTACTAAGTCAGTGTTTAAGTTAACTAATCCCAGTAATAAATTCCACATTCTGAGGCAATCCAAATTGGTTTGAGAAGACTGGTTTATGTTAATGTGCGTTGACGGGATTTCTTAACTATTGCACTTGGAAGGAAGCTCATGATTTAAGTCACTGAATACTTATCTATATTAGCAGAAATAGCACAGCAACTGACAGATCGGAAGAGAGGTTTGTCTAGTTTTGTTGCAGGAAAGAATTGTACAGAATGCAGTGCATAATTTAAACTGGAAGAATGTAGAATCTTTCAGACAATATGCTCAGTGGCATCTAGAGTTCTTTATCAGACATTATGTATTAGTTGTTACCTAATGTAACAGTTCTGTTTGTCAAAATAAAATTGCACCTTCAGGAGTGAGATTTAGCTTGATGGCCTATTTAACGTTAGTCTATGTAACATGTGTGAGGCCTTGTCTATGTATACAAATTGTACCACTAACTCTACTATTATAGTTAAAGCAATACAACCCGAGTGTGGAGTAGTTATACTGGTATAAAAATGCTGATACTACTATAGAATATTCCTATAAATTTAGTAATAAAACACCTTTATACTGATATAACTGCTTATATGAGGGGATGTACTGGTTTAATTGTTGGTAAATTGAATAAATAAAATAAAAACCAGCCCGCTCCCTGAAATAGTTAAATTGATTCAAACACTGTATCAATCAAACCCTAAACTTCTCCACCTGCTTTCTAGTTTCTGAACCTCCTGCTGTGAAGAATGGCAGAGACTACACAACCTAGACAGATAGGCGGGGGACAGGGAGCATCTTATTTTTTGGATTGAAAGAGGTTGAGGCATGTTCTGTAAGGCGATAACTATGAAGAAATAATCATTTATTTAAATCAACTATATGTCTTCCTAAAAAGAGATGTGTTAGGATATAGATATTCAGGCCTGTCTGTAAAGGCCTATACTTTAAGAATTTACGTGTATTCTTATCACTTAGCTAGTTCTAGAGGTATAAAAGAAAGAATCAAAATCACTGGCTGTCTGTGTAAGGGCCTTGTCATACTGTGACAGTCTGAGGCCCGGGTCTTAGGCTAAGTAAGGCCTTTGGCTAAGCAGCAGAGACAGCCATAAGCTGAGAAGTGAACGGTCACATTCTTACATTCCAAATAGTCACATTAAAATAAGGTGCTATTGGGCTGTTAGGAATATCAGGACAGGATTGTATTTCTATCACCTCCAGAGAAAGGGAAGAGCCTAGAAGATGTAAAAGGAAACTTAGTGTGATAGCATCCTGTCTAGCAAGAACTCACTTATCAATAGCTGGAATGTGAAATCCTCGCTTCTGTATTGTTTTGTATGTTTATTTGCATGGTCTCTGTCTGGTTCTGTAATTGGTTCTGTCTGCTGTATAATTAATTTTGTTGGGTGTAAACCAATTAAGGTGGCACAATATAATTGGTTAAATAACCATGTTATACATGGTTAGTTAAATTTCAGTAAAATAATTGGTTAAGGTATAGCTAAGCAGAACTCAAGTTTTACTATATAGTCTGCAGTCAATCAGGAAGTGGGGGGGGAATGGGAACGGGGAATGGGGGTAGGGAAATTGGGATCATGTTTTGCTAAGGGGGGGGAATGGGAACAGGAACAGGGACACAGGCAAGGCTCTGTGGTGTCAGAGCTGGGAAGGGGTACACTAAGGAAGGAAACTGGAATCATACTTGCTGGAAGTTCACCCCAATAGACATCAAATTGTTTGCGCCTTTGGACTTCGGATATTGTTACTCTCTGTTCATGCGAGAAGGACCTGGGAAGTGAGAGGGTGAAGGAATAAGCCCCCTAACAAGATGCTTTAGCTGAAGCATAAGCTACTGGGCTAGATGCGAGAATTAGTAGGTGAAATTCTATGGCCAGGGTTGTGTTCTGGAGGTCAAACAGGACCATAGTGTTCCCTTTCTGGCCAAACAGATCTATTAAATTATTTATAAATCAGGATTGGAGCCTCATTGTGCTTGTACAAACACAACAGCTTACATTCTAAAAACCCCGATCTGAAGCCCACTGAGAAAACCCCTCTTGACTTCAGTGGGCTTTGAGCCAGGCCCTTAGGGGTATCTCTACACAGCCGTGGCAGCAAGCCTCCCAGCCTGTGTTGATAGACTCTGGTGCGGACAGCTCAGCCTAGTGTTCTGAAAGTAGCTGTATAGGCAGCGCTTTGAAGTTGCAGCTTGGGCTGGAGCTCAGGTTCTGAAGGTCACCCCCCTCCCTGGGCTTCAGAGCCCGAGCCCACTTCCAAGCGCTGTCTACACAGCTATTTCTAGAGTGCTAGCGTGAGCCCAAGTCTGTTGACCCAGGCTGGGAGGCTCGCTTCTGCGGGCTGTGTCGACGTACCTGAAGTGCCAAAATTCAGTTCATTTGATTAACATCCCCTCAATTCATTTAATCCCCATCAAGCATGGCACGGAACAGCACAAGGAGGAAGGGAAGATATTTCATATATTTATATTCACCTCCATAGGTGGCTCCAGGTGCTTTACAAATGTTTAAAAAACAAATTCAGTTTTATAGATGAACAATCTCAAATTTACATTTGAAAGAAAATGTAAATAAATATTACCCACACAACAGCAGTTAATATTAAATGACTAGTAAAGTGGCCTCTTACTTAGAAACTACATTATTGGTTTTTTTTAAAACACTACCATAAGTGTACATGATGCTTTACAGAACATGGAAAAAAGACAAGGGATAAATTCTGCTCTCAGCTACATGCATGTAAAGTCAGAGAGATTCCACTGAAGTCTATGGAGTTACTCCAAATTTAGGGTCAACTCTGCCCTGAAATGTGTGTGCCCCACCAGCATAAATAGGAGTTGTGCACAGATGTAAGAGTAACAGCTAGTTCTTACTACTACATTTTTCAGGGTAGAGAAGACAGATGGCCCAATGGCTAGAGCACTAGCCTGGGACACAGGAGACCTTGGTTCATTCCTCTACCCTACCACCAGGCCAAATTGCTCTTTGTGCCTCAATTTCCCATCTGTACTTCAGGATAATGGTACTTTACAAGGGTGTAGAATTAAAAAACATTAAAGATTGTGAGTAGCTCAGAAAATGGGGGCCACACAAATACTATAGATAGATCTCAAAGCCCTTTCCCTTTACAAAGTATCACCCCATTTCATTTTTTCAACCAAGTATTTCAGACAAAAATCTTTCAATTTTCAAGTTTTTGCTGAAAACTCAAATTTGCATGGAAACATTTTGGATCAGTTCTAAAGGAGAGCAGAATTTAGCCCATAAATGGATCACTGAGTCCTTTACGCAAAAATAGCAGCATGAAGAAACCACATGGGGTATGGTGAGATCCAAATATTCACATTTACTAAATATATACAGCATGCAAGGTCAAGATACATATATACACAGCTGCTCTGGCTGGCTTCTAAAGAACAGAACACGTGGTGAACAATAGCCTGAACTTGCAAGGAGCCCACTGAACTCAATGGGGGTTGATCAGCACTGAGCTCACTGTAGGATTGAGGCCTAACTCAGAAACATGTGCTGCATGCACCACAGTACTGTCAGCCCCACACGTTCAAAAATCATTAGCCAGGGCTCTACATTTTACAGTTTTATTTGCTTTCTGGTTTTTGAGCCTGTAGGGTTCATGTTTCCAAGCTTTTCTCCATAACTATGAGGGTTAGAAACTCACTTTTAAAAAGCTGAGAATTCTCATGCAAACACTTGACTCCAAGTCCTGGGGTCTCTAAGATCAACAGAGAGAGAGAGCGCGCAACACATCACTGTTGTGAAAATTCAGTCTGGCCTTTTTTGACTAACTTGCCCTTTCACCAATGATTTTAAAAGACTGTGAACAGCTCCTCAGATATTATGAATGAACATTGCTCCACTGACGAGCTGAGGAGCTGGTCCTGATTGTACAAGCTCTGGAGAAGCTGGCTGTGCAGTAGGTCCTATGGTGGGACAGGTTCATTAGAGGATCTTCCCTGGGACCATTCCCACTGCTGCGTGAATCTCTTTTGCCATTGGATTGGCATCACGTTCTCAAAAAGCACATGGGGCCTGGGGTCAGACAGCTGTCAGATGGCTCTCTGTCATCTCTCTGCAAAGCCATCATTCCTCAGAGAAGACAGTTACCTTTTTCTGTAACTGGTGTTCTTTGAGATATGTTGCTCATGTCCATTCAACTTAGGTGTGTGTGCTCTCCACATGCACTGGTGCCGGAAGTTTTTTCCCTCAGCAGTATCCATAGGGGACTGGCTTTGGCGCTCCTTGGAGTGGCACCCATATGCCGAGGTGTATAGGGAGCCAGGGCTCCTCCCCCAGTCAGTTCCTTCTTGCTGGAAACTCTGACAGTGTGGAAGGAGGGAGGGTTGTGGAATGGACACGAGCAACACATCTCGAAGAACACAAGTTACAGAACAAGGTAACTATCTTTTCTTCTTCAAGTGCTTGCTCACGTCCATTCAACTTAGGTGACTCCCAAGCAGTACCCCTTGGAGGCGGGTAGGAGTTCACAGATGTGTAGATTGCAACACAGCTCTGTCGAACCCAGCATCATCTCTGGCTTGCTGAGTAACGGCGTAGTGGGCTGTGAACATGTGCACTGAGGACCACGTCATGGCTCGACAAATGTCCTGGATCGGAAAGTGTGCCAGGAAGGCCGCCCAAAGATGCCTGCGCTCTGGTTGAGTGGGCTCCGACAATCAGCGGTGAAGGGACTCCCGCCAACTCGTAACAGGTTGAATGCAAGAGGTGATCCAGTTAGAAATCCTCGCCATGGACACCGGGAGGCCCTTCATCCTATCCACTGTAGAGATGAAAAGCTAAGTCGACTTACGGAAAGGCTTTGTCCGATCTAGGTAGAAAGCCAGGGCCCTTCTTATGTCCAAGGCATGAAGGTGCCTCTCTTCACCAGTCTCATGGGGCTTGGGACAGAAGACTGGAAGGAAGATGTCCTGGCCCATGTGGAAAGTAGATACCACCTTGGGAAGGAAGGCCGAGTGGGGTCAGAGCTGGACCTTGTCCTTATAGAAGACCATGTACAGCAGTTCTGAGGTCAGGGCTTGTAGCTCGGAGACTCACCTCGCCGATGTCACTGCCACCAGGAAAGCTACCTTCCATGATAGGTGAGACAGGGAGCATGAGGCCAAAGGCTCAAAGGGCAGGCCTGTGAGCCTGGACAGAACCAAGTTGAGATCCCACTGAGGGACTGGGGACCGAACTTTAGAAAAAGTCTCTAAAGACTTCTGAGGAACACAACTGTCCTGTCATGGGAGAACACCATCTGTCCCTGGATGGGCGGATGAAAGGCGGAAATGGCCGCCAGATGCACCCTGATAGATGGGTGTGCCTAGCCCTGGTTCCTCAAATGAAGCAGTTAGTCTAAGATCGACTACACCAAAGAATGTGAAGGGGAAATGCCCTATTCAGTCGCCTAGTGGGAGAACCTCATCCACTTTGCCAGGTAAGTCTCTCTGGTTGAGGGCTTTCTACTCTCGAGGACCTTCTGGACCCCTTCCAAACAGGCGCATTCCTCATGGTTCAGCCACACAACATCCACGCTGTGAAGTGAGGGACATGAGGTTGGGGTGCAAGAGTCGACCGTGATCCTGTGACAGCAGGTCCGGACGGTTCAGCAGGGGCACAGAGGGATCGCTGTCAGGCTCGACAACGTTCCAAACCAGTGCTGGCGAGGCCACGCCGGGGCGATCATGATAACCTGAGCCTCGTCTCTCTTGATTTTTCACGAGGACCTTGCTAATGAGCAGAAGTAGGGGGGAACACGTCCATCAGGCTTCCTGCCCACCGCAGGAGGAAGACGTTGGAGAGGGAGCCCTTTCCCAGACCCTGTCTGGATAAAAACCTGTGGCACCTCCCATTCTGTCAGGTAGTGAACAAATCCATTTGGGGTGTTCCCCATCTCTGAAAGATAGTGCCTGCTACCTCAGGGTAGCACACCCACTCAGGTGAGAGGAGAAGTCCCTGCTTAGGTGATTTGCTAGAGTGTTCCTGGCACCTGGAAGGTGATGCACTTCTAGGTGGATTCCGTGGTTGATGCAGAAGTCCCAGAGATGGAGTGCCTCTTGGCAGAGGGCCGAGGATCCTGCTCCCCCTTGTCTGTTGATGTAGAACATTGAAGTTATATTGTCCATCAAGACTCTGACCACTCTGCCCAACAGGTGAGGCAGGAAGACCACGCATGCCCTGCGCAGCGTCCTGAGCTCTTTGACATTTATGTGTAGGGTCATTTCCTCTGGGGACCACATACCATGGGTCTGGAGAGTGCCGAGGTGTGCCCCCCAGCCGAGGTCTGAGGCATCTGAAACCAACGTGACTGAGTGAGGAGTGCTGACAAAGGGAACTCCTTCCAGCACTTTCCCGGGGTCGGTCCACCATCACAGCGAGGTAAGTATCATTGCGGGAATGGTAACAACCTTCTCCAGGTGGTCCCTGGACTGGGAGTAGACCGTCACCAGCCATTGCTGTAGGGGTTGCATCCAGAGCCTGGTGTGGCACACCACATACTCCTCTACTCCGATACAACACTGTCCTCGGGAGCCAAAAAATCTTACTGCGTTATAGATGAAACCGCTTTATATCGAACTTGCTTTGATCTGCCAGAGTGTGCAGCCCAGCCCCCCCAGAGCACTGCTTTACCACGTTATATTTAAATTCGTGTTATATCGGGACACGTTATATCGGGGTAGAGGTGTATGTGCATGCTGCCATGTGATCCAGGAGGCGCAGTCAAACTCTGGCCATGGTCAGGGGAAATGCGGAGACTTCTGCAATGAGGTTTGTCAATGCCCTGAATCTCTCCAGCAGCAGGAACGCCCTGGCGCAGGTCAAGTCAAGCACCGCTCCGATGAACCCTATCCTCTGTTCCAGAACTAACATGGATGTTAGTCATTTACCAACAGGTCATGGTGACGGCAAGTGGCTAACAGCATCGCGACATCCCTTTGGACCTGGAGCTGTCTCTGACTAGCCAGTCGTTGAGGTATGGGTTGATCTGGACACCCTGACGTCTGAGGTAAGCAGCCCCCACCGACGTGCACTTGGTAAATACCCCCAGTGCTGTTGCTAGCAGGGCCGGCTCCGGGCACCAGCTAAGGAAGCAGGTGCTTGGGGTGGCCAATACAAAGGGGCAGCACTCGGTCTGCTATTGGGGCGGCCCGTCTGGGTCTTTGGCGGTTAATTCGGCAGCAGGTCCCTCAGTCCCTCTCTTTCTCTTTGAGCTGTCGCCGAAGAGGAAGAGAGGGAGTGAAGGACCCGCCGCCGAACTGCTGTCGAAGAATGGAGCGGTGCAATTGAGCTGCTGCCGAAGTGCCGCTGATCGGCTTTCCTGGAGCTGGCCCTTGTTGCTAGGCCAAACGGGAGGACCGCAAACTGATAGTGGTTGGAACCTACCATAAACTGGAGGAAGCGTCTGTGTCCCTCGAAGATGGTGATGTGAAAGTACGCATCCTTCAGATCGAGGGCAGTGTACCAGTCTCCTGGATCCAAGGAGGGGATGATGGAGGCCAGGGAGACCATGCAGAACTTCAGCTTCTCTAGGAAGCAGTTCAAGTCTCACAGGTCCAGGATAGGTCGCAGACCACCCTTGGCCTTTGGGATTAAAAAGTAACGGGAATAGAACCCCTTGTTCCTGAACTCCGGAGGAACGACCTCCATCTGCAGTAACCCCTCTACCTCTTGCATGAGACTTTCGTGAGAAGGGTCCCTGAACAGGGACAGGGACGGGGGGTGGGAAGGAGGAATAGAAAGCAACTGAAGGGTGTAACCCTGCACCACCATACTGAGGACCCATTGGTCTGATGTTATAGATGCCCACACAGGGAGGAAAGAAGGAAGGCGGCTGGCGGGCTGAGCTCGACTGAGAAGCCTGTGAAGGCTGTTGGCGAGGACGCTGCTTGTAGTCTCTGGGTTTCTTATGGGGAAGCTCCTGGCGAGGGGGGCTCCCCTGGCCCTGAGGCTGCTGTGGCTTGAACTGCTTGCAGGCAGGGCCGGGAACATACAGGTCCAACATTTTAAGGGTCATGCAGGAGTCCTTGATGCCATGGAGCTGATTGTCCATCTGTTCCGCAAACAGAGCTTGCCCATCGAAGGGAATGTCTTGCATCGACTCCTGAGCCTCCGTGGACAAGCCGGAGAGGAGCAGCCAGGATGCCCGGTACATAGTGACGGCTGAGGCCATGGTTCGGGTGGCAGTGTCCGCCACATCCGATGCCGTCATGCCTTCCTCCATGATTGCCCGGAACACCTTCCTAGAAGCCTCAGGGAGGGAGCCCTCAGACTTGGCCAGGGCTTGCCACATGCTAAAGTCATAGCATCCCAGGAGGCCCTGTTAGTTACTGGCAGCAAGAAGGAACCGACGGGGAGGGTCCCACCGGAGCCAGTCCCCTACGGATACTGCTGAGGGAAAAAACTCCTGGCACCAGTGCATGTGGCGAGCACACATACCTAAGTTGAATGGACATGAGCAAGCACTTGAAGAACTAGAACTTCCAGCCAAAGACCTAGCAAGATCCAGGCCTAATGGCTAATTCTAGGTGTTCAATCATGCTTATGGGCGTCCTTAGATATGCGTCCCTCCTCCTCAGCCCGAACTCCTACTACTAGGCAGGAGCAATCTTATGGCTGTTCAGCAGCACTCCCATTGATACAGAAGCAGGTGCCCCCTGTTCTCCCTTTCCTGCCCATTGCTATTGCCTTCATGTGCCCTGCTGGAACAAGTCCTTAAAACCACAAATGAGGTTTATTTCTGTTATTTAAAGTTCTCTTAATAAAATCTGAATGGTAACCAAAAATGCAGCATCTTTGCTGTGCTAAACAGCTGTGCCTCCCTCTTTATCACAGGTAATGACATTATTTCAGTAAAGCATGTGCCAGGATTGTAAGACAGACAGCTATTGGTTGCTGCTCTCATAAATCAAGTTGACTTTCTGACCAAAAGGAAGAGTCATTGTTTCCTGACAGGCAGTGCCAATTGGTAATAGGAGCCAGTCAGAGAAACAGTAATGTTTGTATCCTAAAGAGAGAAACTAAGTTTGTTCATTGAGTAGGATGAATGTTATTGATCAAGGGGAAACCAGAGATCAAAAAGCAAAGGAATTAAGGAACGATGTAGGAGACATGCAACGAAAGGTCTGTCAATGCTTCCATTATCCAGCCCCTGCCCCAACACCTTATTTTTCAGGATCTTTAGCTGCCTGTACTTATTCTCCTTAGACAGAAAGGGGGAGTTCAAACTGCTGCAAAAATGATCTGAATGGTCCCCATTCTAATCTTCAAAAACAACGAGGAGTCCGGTGGCACCTTAAAGACCAACAAATTTATTTGGGCATAAGCTTTCGTGGATAAAAAAATCCTAATCTTCATTTATCAACTCCACAAAGCATTTGGCATAATTGGCAATTTCTACATCAGTGAAAGCTAGGGCTGGAAGAGCACTGGGAGTGCCGAAAGTCAGCAACAGGATTTAGTAGCAGAACTAGAGCAGGAGAAACTTGAATCATACCTGCCTTTGTCTTGTGAAAGTGAGGGATTAATAGCATTGGCTCTAGGACTGATTTCACTCGCATTCAAAATAAAATATAATCCAGACTGGAATTTGGTATACATATGCTTATTCTTCCAGTTAGCTACACACATTTACATGTGCAAGAAATGCATGCACAAGTTAGCATGTAACCAGCTATTTACATATGCTGTCATGGCAAATACATAGCATTGCACAAAAAGGCAAAATGTCTTGCTTAAGGTCTCCCAAAATATCAGAGGGCAGAGGGAGGAATAGAGCCCAGGTCCAAAGTCTGACACTCCAGTGGGCCACACTACTTAGTACAGTCGTACGTATGTAGTATATCAGCATGTGTGCACCCTCTCTAAGCATTGTGGCCAGCAACCATGTAAATGCAAAGCATGCCTAGAAAACTCTTTCCCTGTTTGAGTTTCTTCCACTTCCTGAACCAGACAACAAGATACAAGGCCAGCTTTATCCCTTTGTTCAACTCCTTTGATTTCCTGAATTTCACCCCAATATTTTAAATGGGGCTTTAAACTCCAAGATACACAGGAAGAACAAATGTGCGGTGGGATATCTGGAACAGCACTGTAAAGATTAGCGCCTTCTCCTAGGGCCAAATCCTGTTCATTTTAGTGAGTCAGAGGAACGGGCATAAAGCAAACCTGAAATAAACAGAGGCAACCTTGCCAACTTTTGGACTTGCAAATGGACACATTTTAATTTGGATGACTCAGGTCCCAAGAAAAGTGAATTGTAGCTGACTAGGGGCCTTGACACACGTAGATGGGAAAAGTGTGTGAGGTAAACCATTGTTAAACTATCTTTTATTTAACTTGCTTAACCACACAGAGCAAAAAATTCACTTAATAGCATAGGAAATATCTTGTCATTTTAGCATATTTGCTTCACAAGTGGGGTTGGTTGAATTGCTCCAGCTTTGTCAGCTTTGACACACCACAATAAAACATGATACTAGATAGAACATGATACAAGTGAGTCAGTCACATTCCATCCCTTAATGTGACCATAACACACTGGCTTAACAATGTTTTCCTAAGCACTCATGATGGAAAAAAAGCGTAGTTCTGAGGAAAAAGTCATCTTGTTGATCTGAGGGAAGAAAGAAAAAAACCCAATGCCATCCACCAAAAAAAGGCTATGGTTCAGCTGTGCATTAATATATTTTCAATGCAAAAGTCAAACCCCATCATCCTACAACCGCAAAATGGAATATTTAAAAAAAAAGATTTGTTACATTCAGAAACCTCCCTGGAGTATTAGGCCAGTCTGCACTAGAATTGAAACCATGCTAGGCAAAACTGTATTTAAACTAGAGATGGATCAGAAGCAGAACTTCAGACTGAAACACCTTCTGAAAATGGTAGATCTTGGAATCACCTTTGGGTTTTGGATTTGGATGCCAAATGGACACAATTTCCACTCCTGAATTGCAGAAGCTCAGACTCTTGGCCCTTCTCCCTGCTTTCCATATCTTCCCCACAGACCCTTGCTTTTCTAGGAAACTAGGTCCGTAGTCTGGCCACTTCCCCTACAGCCTATCCAGGGGGGCTGCCAGGTCACGTAGGCAGCCCTGAACTCCAGTGGGGCAATAGCCAACACACACAGGGGACAGTGGGGAATGGCATGGCCAAATCACTTCAGTTATTAACTACCATTGTGAGCTGGATAAAAAGGCTATTAAATTGGCCTAATGTCCCTTGGAAGTGACAGCACTACTGTCATTTCTGTACCCACAGCTCAGCAGAAATTCAGGAAGCAATAGCAATGCTTGCTAGTTAACATTCCAGGTACTGCCTCTCTGATAAGACAGCTGCATTGATGGACATTGCAAAAGGGGGAACAAGTTACCTTTCCAAGGTTTATTGACACCTGACTCCTGCGTAGTCCTCATAGTCAGAATCCTTTATTTCCTAGAATCAGACAGGCTGGCATTTTTAACATTACCTATTTTGTGCATTAAAGAATATTTATTTTGTATGCATTGTGCTGTGACTGACAGCACTCACAAGCTAAGCAAGGAGATACTGGGCCAATACCTCATGTGAGACATTTAAGGAGCCTTTAGGGGTGCCACAGCAGTGATATTCATAAGTCAGCAGGTGGTGCTCTGAATCAGTAGTGAAGGAATGCCCAACATGGTGTTTTTGAGGAATGGGGAGGGAAAGGGGGAGGAGGGGCATGAATGGTGCCATGCTATGAGGATATCATCTTTTGTATAAGATGTGAAAAATCAAAGCTCCTGATCATTTGTGGTTATGACAGAGGCCAACGGTGTATTTGGAAGAGTTGAGGTATTAGCCAATGTTCCCTGCAGCCCCTGTAGTTTCAGTTAGATACTCTGTTCTTCACTTCCCATCCCAAATTGGTGTGGAGCATTTGTTAAATTGGGCAGTGCCGTTAATAGTTGCTGTGATTATTTAGATAACCTCAAATTCCAACTGCAGAGTTGGAAACACTACATAAATAGCCTACATGGGGGCAATGGTTTACAACAGTGGAGAATGTTTCAGTGCCTCTAACTTTCCCTGCTTGTCACTGGAGACACGGGCAGCAAACACCCTGATAATGCAAAAGGTTCCAACCAACCCACCTTTACTGTAGGTTACTCAAATCAGTGTGTGTGACCAACAGCCACAAGCAGCCCGTTTCTGCTTCTTGTTAAATACAACTTTGAACACAGCTGTACTCTATACTAAAGGATAAAGAGCATGTTCTTTACTAGAGACAAGGTGAGGTAATATCTTTTATTAGACCAGCTTCTGCTG
Organism: Malaclemys terrapin pileata; assembly: GCF_027887155.1. Taxonomy (NCBI): domain Eukaryota; kingdom Metazoa; phylum Chordata; order Testudines; family Emydidae; genus Malaclemys; species Malaclemys terrapin. The sequence continues at coordinate 267,138,393 of NC_071506.1, forward strand.
GGAGAAAGACAAGCTTTTGAGTTTACGCAGAGCTCTTCAGATCTGGGAAAGGAACTCTGTGGCGTGGTTCTTTGGCAAAATACATATAAGTTTCTACTAAAGGAAACAAAGGATCAAAGAAATTTTATCTAGTCAGAGCTATGCTTCAGGTTAGTGTACAGTACATATCAAATATGTACTAAACCCCACAAAAACAGCTGAAAAACTTGTGACTCATCAGGGGCTGCTAAAGCCAGGATCCGTGTCTTCTTTGAAAGTACAAGACAGAGGGCAGGTTGTTCCCATCAAATGTCACAAGCAAAGTCCCATGTACTTCGTGGGACCTAAACTATGCAGCAAGAGCCTCCCCTCCTCCTCCTCCCTTGTGCTCCACTGTGGCTGGCTAGAAATTCTGCATCATCATCTAAAGTTAAACAATTGCAGTTTTCTGAATTAAATAGGAAGATGAATATATGCAATACAATAGTCCATGTCATTTTGGAGTACATTAAAAAACATTTTCAGCTTTGCACATGGCAAAGATTTTCATATTTATACAGTCCTAGTGTAGAAATTGGCACAGAGGAAGCAAGAAGTTTCGGCAGCTGGATGGGGACAACTGAAGCTGAGGTAGAGGTAGGGGAGAGTTCAGGATAAGCACAGCTGGAAGAAGTTTCTTCTTAAACGATTAGCAGTTAAATAATGTGGACAGGGACATGTTTGCAATTAGGTTTCAGAGTGAACACAGCTCCACTGAGAGGAATGGGGGCAGTTGGCTCATCTCAGTATTGTTTCCGGATGTAATAAATATTAAACAAGGAGAGGGTGCTAAACTCACTGACGACCAACGGGATCCCTTACAAATCTGACATTTAAAAGAAAAAGTTAAAAGATTTCTAGTAGAAAATGGGGTTAGAATAAGAATGAGAAGCTGAACTAAGCTCACACAGGCCAATTGAATTTGCTGCAGTCTAAGGCCTGGTCTACACTACGACTTTAATTCCGATTTATCAGCTTTAATTCGAATTTACCCTGCAACCGTCCACACAACGACGCTATTTATTTCGATATAAAGGGCCCTTTAAATCGATTTCTGTACTCCACCCCAACGAGCGGAGTAGCGCCAAAATCGATTTTAACATTTCGAATTAGGGATAGTGTGGCCGCAATTCGATGGTATTGGCCTCCGGCAGCTATCCCACAGTGCATCATTGTGACCGCTCTGGACAGCGATCTAAACTCTGATGCACTGGCCAGGTAGACAGGAAAAGCCCCGCGAACATTTGAATTTCATTTCCTGTTTGCCCAGAGTGGAGAGCACAGGTGACCACAGATAGCTCATCAGCACAGGTAACCATGCAGGCCGATAATCGAAAAAGAGCACCAGCATGGACCGTACGGGAGGTACTGGATCTGATCGCTATATGGGGAGAGGATTCAGTGCTTGCAGAACTTCGTTCTAAAAGACGAAATGCCAAAATTTTGAAAAAAATCTCCAAGGGCATGATGGAGAGAGGCCACAATAGGGACTCAGATCAGTGCCGCGTGAAAGTCAAGGAGCTCAGACAAGACTATCAAAAAACAAAGGAGGCAAACGGTCACTCCAGGTCAGAGCCGCGGACATGCCGCTTCTACGCCGAGCTGCATGCAATTCTAGGGGGGGCTGCCACCACTACCCCACCTGTGATCGTGGATTCCGGGTCGGGGATAGTCTCATCAGCTACACCTGAGGATTCTGCCGATGGGGGAGAGGAGGAGGAGGAGGATGAGCTTGCAGAGAGCACACAGCACTCCGTTCTCCCCAACAGCCAGGATCTTTTTCTCACCCTGACTGAAGTACCCTCCCAACCCTCCCAAGCCAGTATCCAAGACCCTGACCCCATGGAAGGGACCTCAGGTGAGTTTACCTTTTAAAATATAAAACTTGTTTTAAAAGCAAACGGTTTTTAATGATTACTTTGCCCTGAGGACTTGGGATGCATTCGCGGTCAGTTCAGCTACTGGTAAAGTCTGTTAATGTGTCTGGGGATGGAGCGGAAATCTTCCAGGGACATCTCCATGAAGCTCTCCTGGAGGTACTCCAAAAGCCTTGCCACAAGGTTTCTGGGCAGTGCATCCTTATTCCGTCCTCCATGGTAGGACACTTGACCACGCCATGCTTGCAGCAAGTAATCTGGTATCATTGCCTGACAAAGCCTGGCAGCGTATGGTCCCGGTGTTTGCTGGCATTCAAGCAACATCCGTTCTTTATCTTGTTGTGTAATCCTCAGGAGAGTGATATCACTCCTGGTAACCTGGTTGAAATACAGGAACTTAATTGAGGGGACAGAGGTGGCCGTTCCTACTGGGCTGTTTGCCTGTGGCGGAAAATAAATCCTTCCCTGCAGTTAGCCAAGCGCAGATGGGAAATTGGCCCTGAGCTTTTCACATTTGGCTAGCAGGGATCTTCCCTGTTACCAGCCACGCGGTGGGGAGAGGGGTACCGTGATCATCTCAGAGAATTTATGGCGAGAGGGGGGCGGCGGCGGGGGGGGTGGTTAGTTTGGTTCCTGCAGGGATCTTCCCTGATACCAGCCACGCAGTGGGGAGAGGGGTACAGCGATCATCCCAGAGAATTCATTGCGGGAGGGTGAGGTGGGGTGGTTAATTTGTTTTCTGTTGCTGCTGAATGTTAACAGAAAAACCGCAGCACTCTACAGGCTATGCTTGGTATGTGGGAAAGGAGGGCGCAGAAGCTGTAAGACAATGGCTTACCATGGCCGCATGCAAGCCGAATTCTGTTGCCCGGACCTGTGATCTCTAGCAGCAAAGCCACAGGCACTCAGCATTAAGAGGCAAAATGCGACCTTGCACAGAAATCACGTGCTATGTAATGTGAATAGTGTTGGTCACCGTGAAAGAGGATAAGCATTGTTCTGCAAAATGTATCTTTTTAATCAATTCTCTCTTTTTTTCCCCTCCCTACAGCAGCTGCAAATTCCTCAAGCCTCCCTCATCCATCCCGAAGGCTATCACAGATAAGGCGTCGTAAAAAGAAAACGCGAGACGAGATGTTTTCAGAAATTATGGAATCCAGCCGCAGTGACAGAGCTCATCTGAATGAGTGGAAGGAAACGGTTGCAAAGTATAGGAAAGAAGCCAGTGAACGTGAGGACATGAGGGACCAACGTGAGGAGAGGAGGGACCAACGTGAGGAGAGGAGGGATGCTCGAGATGAGAGGTGGCGGCAGGAAGATCAGAGGAGGCAGGATGCAACGCTGGGGCTGCTGCGTGAGCAAACAGACATGCTTCGGCGTCTGGTGGAGCTTCAGGAACGGCTGCAGGAAAACAGACTGCCGCTACAGCCCCTGTTCCACCCTCCCCATGTTCCATATCCTCCTCACCCAGATGTGTAAGAACGCGGGGGGGAGAGGCTCTGTACACCTTCCCATTCTACCCCAGTAGACAGCCCAAGCAAAAGGCTGTCATTTTTTTAACCTTTTTTTAGTGGCCTTTTCCTTCCCACCGATCCTCCTCCCAAATCCCACCCAGGTTCCCTCCCTCTTTTTCTAATCTATTAATAAAGAATAAATGATTTTTAAATGATAGTGACTTTATTTGGTTTGAAAGAAAGCTGGGGGAAGGGGGAGGGTGGGTTCCTTACAGAAAATGAGTCAATAAAGGGGGCGGGTTTTCATGAAGGAGAAACAAACAGATATTTCACACTGTAGCCTGGCCAGTCATGAAACTGGTTTTCAAAGCTTCTCTGATGCACAGCGCTTCCTGGTGTGCTCTTCTAATCGCCCTGGTGTCTGGCTGCTTGTAATCAGCAGCCAGGCAATTTGCCTCAGCCTCCCACCCCACCATAAAGGTCTCCCCCTTACTTTCACAGAGATTGTGGAGCATGCAGCAAGCAGAAATAACAATGGGGAGATTTCTTTGGCTGAGGTCAGAGCGATTCAATAATGATCGCCAGCGACCTTTTAAATGGCCAAATGCACATTCTACCACCATTTTGCACTTGCTTAGCCTGTAGTTAAACAGCTCCTGACTCCTGTCCAGGCTGCCTGTGTATGGCTTCATGAGCCATGGCATTAAGGGGTAGGCTGGGTCCCCAAGAATAACTATTGGCATTTCAACATCCCCAACGGTTATTTTCTGGTCCGGGAAGTAAGTCCCTTGCTGCAGCCCTTTAAACAGAGTAGTGTTCCTGAAGACGCGAGCGTCATGAACCCTTCCCGCCCAGCCCGCGTTGATGTTGGTGAAATGTCCCTTGTGATCCACAAGTGCTTGCAGCACCATTGAAAAGTACCCCTTGCGGTTTATGTACTCGGTGGCTTGGTGCTCCGGTGCCAAGATAGGGATATGGGTTCCATCTATCGCCCCACCACAGTTAGGGAATCCCATTGCAGCAAAACCATCCACTATGACCTGCACATTTCCCAGAGTCACTAACTTTCGTAGCAGCACCTGAGTGATTGCTTTGGCTACTTGCATCACAGCAGCCCCCACAGTAGATTTGCCCACTCCAAATTGATTCCCGACTGACCGGTAGCTGTCTGGCGTTGCAAGCTTCCATAGGGCTATCGCCACTCGCTTCTCAACTGTGAGGGCTGCTCTCATCTTGGTATTCTGGTGTTTCAGGGCAGGGGACAGCAAGTCACAAAGTTCCATGAAAGTGCCCTTACGCATGCGAAATTCCGCAGCCACTGGGAATCATCCCACACCTGCAACACTATGCGGTCCCACCAGTCTGTGCTTGTTTCCCTTGCCCAGAATCGGCGTTCCATGGATAGAACCTGCCCCATTAACAACATGATCTCCAAAGCACCGGGGCCCGCGGTTTCACAGAATTCTGTATCCGTGTCCATGTCCTCATCATGCTTGTCGCTGCGCTGCCGCCGCTGCCGCTGCCTCCTCGCCTCGTTTTTCTGGTCCTGGCTCAGCATAAACTCCACGAGAACGCGCGAGGTGTTTACAATGTTCATGACTGCTGTTTTGAGCTGAGCGGGCTCCATGCTTGCCATGGTATGGAGTCTGCAGTGTTCACCCACCCAGGAAAAAAGGCGCGAAATGGTTGTCTGCCGTCCGTTGCTTTCATGCAGGGAGGGAGGGAGGAGGTGAGGCTGTACCCAGAACCACCTGCGACGATGTTTTTTGTCCCATCAGGCACTGGGATCTCAACCCAGAATTCCAATGGGCGCGGGAGACTGCGGGAACTATGGGATAGCTACCCACAGTGCAACGCTGCAGAAATCGACGCTAGCCCGGTACTTGGACGCACACTGCCGACTTAATGTGCTTAGTGTGGCCGCATACATTTTGACTTTATACAACCTGTTTTCCAAATTCGAATTATATAAATTCGGATTAATCCCGTAGTGTAGACATACCCTTAGACCTAGGTACCTTCTCTTGTGCCTCTATTGGGGACTGAGGTGCCCAATTTAAGCAGCCAAATCTAGAAATGGAAGGCAGCTTCCTTTCCTTACCCAGTGACTCCTAAAACTAGACTGAGAAGCAGCATGATTAGGGGCCTGAGAATTGCAGTAAGAGCCATGAATGGAGCTCCTACATTGACTAGTGGATGGCCTTGAGAAGTCACTTAAAACTGTTTCTGCTTATCTGTCAGAAAAGGGGGATAATTCAATGTACCTAATCCCCACAACACCCTGTTTGGAAACTGTGAAGTACCATTATTAGTTTGTTCTGTTTTTTGCCCCAATGCAAGAGTCAAAGAAGGGAAAAGAGTCAATATAGAGGAAAACATGAGAAGTAAAACTGAATATGGCACAAAGCTATATGATAAAAGATTGAAACTGTCTGCAGAGGATTGTGTATCAAATGATAGCTGCATTTCAGATCTTGGTTCTTATCATACCCATTTAGATTATCTATTTCTTAGATGCAACAAGATCAGACTCGAGAAATAAAGTGCAATCAGAAATGAAGGAACAGGTCAGGGAGAAAAACACTGGGTGTTAAATGTAATAATAAACCAAGTCTCAGACTCCGACCAAATGCATGCTCTAATTTGGTGGTAGTTATTCTGAAATCAGTGTTGGAGAGCAGGTGAGTCACAGCAGTTATGAATTTAAGAAAGTTTGGAAAAAGGCAATGTAGAGCAATCTTCATTTTTGGTCACAGGTAGGGGATATATGTTGCATGTCTTTAGGTATCTGACTTCTCCAAAAATAGTCTTTTTCATAAGAAAAATGTGGAAGTGGCATCTCTAGAAACACACAGTACATTCTGAATCCACAGAAAGGTCACAGACTCTTCCTGCAAAAGGGAAGCAAGGAGGGGAAGCCTCTGTAGGGGTTGCCTCTGTAGTGGTTTCTATGGTGACAAAATAAAACTGACTTATTTGAGTTAGTATAAGGAGTCTTCGCAACACTCAGCCAATTCAAACAGGTGAATGTACAGCTGAAGGCAGCAACACTGATCACACAACACTGGAAGTTAACTTGGGAAATATGCCCCTGCCCTGTAGCAGAAACACTTGCTGACACTGTTCTGCTAAGATCAAGTGCTGCCTGATCTCCCAACTGATCGAACATCAAGCAGCCCTTGAAGCAGAGGGTGTATTGTTGGCTGGAGTCATGGGATCCCAGTGGCCCTGTAGGGGGCAAGAAAACCACTCCCGAGGTTTAGGAAGGGCTGTGGGGTGCAGTAAGTCTTTTCTACTGTGCACTTAAATGCACTCCACTTTACTGCACTTGAGCCTACCGTTCTGCTGAAGCACAGGCAAGAGCTTAGTCCTTTCAGTATTACAGCTGACCACCAAGAGTGCACTGTGACGCTCTGTACCTGAGGGAGCATATTGTAATCCCCATATTCCTCATTTACACAGCGTGATCTTACATATAAAGCATGCCTTGTAAGGTGTCGAGTGAAAGGTTATAATCTGCTGAAAGTCTCTCCATATATGTATATCATTAATGCATATGAAGTTATGAAAATTGTGTTGTAAGGTTGTCACTAAGTTGGGGGGGAATCAGCCAGATATTAGCCCCCCCAGAGGCAAGATCAAGGAAAGTAACCAATGCCTGGGCAGGGTGTTAAACAACCATCAACAGCCACTGTCCAGCAAGGGAACTACAATGCAATGGCTCACCTGCATGAGGCCACACCAGGGGAATTGCTCAACCTTGCTTGGAGAGAATCAGTAATGCCCCCCAGTCATGCCTGGACTTGTGTTCTACAAGCACATGGACTCGGTATAAAACAGACAGAGTGGACATATACTGGGCCCTTTTCCTGCCCCCACCTATGCTACAAGCAACCAAGACCCTGAGAAGAAGACAAGACTCCAACCCAGGAGATTGGCCCAGGTTTAAGTCCTTAGTATACAGGACTGCAATATCCAGTGGGGTGAGAAACTGCATAATCTAGTTGCTGCCCAGTCTAATAGGGTTGAGAGTTTAGACTGCGTGCTTATATTTCCTTTTGGTAACCACTCTGACTTGTTATGCTTCGACTTATAATCACTTAAAATCTATCTTTATAGTTAATAAATCTGTTTGTTTATTCTACCTGAAGCAGTGCGTTTGGTTTGAAGCATGTCACAGGCTCCCCTTGGGATAACAAGCCTGGTACATATCAATTTCTTGATGAACTCGTATAAGCTTCCAGTGTCCAGCGGGCATAACTGGACACTGCCAGAGTGAGGTTCCTAGGGTTTTGTTTGGGACCGGAGATATTAGCTAGTGTCATTCGGTTGCAAGTAGCTGGGAGCAGCTTACATGCCAGAGGCTGTGCATGAAGAGCCCAGGAGTGGGGTTCTCACAGCAGAGCAGGGTAAGGCTGGCTCCCGGAGTCAAGGATTGGGGAGGCCTAGCAGATCATCTGTCTAGATAACACCAGAGGAGAACATCATGCGTGCCATGCAACTTCTTAAGAACGAATATGTGTATTCTCTCTCTGTCTCACACACACACACCCCACCTGCAGCCAGCATTTGAAATACTCATGAAAACTTTTCTTAAACAATGATGCAGTAACTATTGTTACCTCTTCTTGTCACCCTTCTGTTACTGTAACATACACATGTAAGCCATTAGTACTCACCATTTGAAAGAATCTCGAAGTGTGTAATGGGGAGATTTTTCCAAAAACAAAAAAATCCCCAAATGGAACAATTTTCAAAATCCCACAGAGTAGCTGAATTCAAAATAACCCTGTGGTGTTAATATGAATGCCATGCTTACAGCAGGTGCATTTCCATCAGAATGAACCCTATGATATTTCTAGTTTTAGCAGTATTAACTATTTTAAGTGTAGGGAATCTCTTTGGAAATTATACCCTCTAAAACTAGAATTAACTGTGTTCCCACTGTAGCATGTCTACCATATGTACAAATATACAGTAAATTGTTAATCTTTGCTAAAGAAACCATTCCTCATGGGTACTTGACTGTCTTGTGAATGTATAGCCTCCATTTTCTTTAATACCCTGAAGCTTAATTTAGGCATAGCCAACTGATGTCAGAGCAAGACTATTTTTTATAGTTAAAAATGACAAATAAAGAGAATTGTCTTTATTTTTAAATATTAGTAACACTGCACAAAACAATTAAGTGGTACTTATAAGTGACAAACAAAAACTGTTCTCAATCTTAAATTTCAGATAAACCTAATTTAAGTACCCTAACAATCTGCATACGGTTACATATTCCTAATGCAAGCATTATATGCTAAACCATCCAAATATTGTAGATTACCAAGATTTCTTATATTTTAACAGTCATTCTAGAACAGCAGATTTTACTTTTCTGTTTAGCATCTTCCTTACATCATTGTGTGCATTGCTACATTTTGTAAATACCAAGGATGAGTGAATTTCTCCAGGAAATTTGGGTTTCCAACAGTGCCAGTTTTAAGTCAGTTACATCACCAACATACTAGCAAAAAGAGCAGAGACAAAAGAACAAAATAAACATGACTGAATCACTATTCATAGGTTAAATAGAAAAGGCAACCTATTGGCAAGGAACATGCAGGGAAGTAGTTAAGACAATAGAAAGATTCTACTTAGTGCTCAATTAAAAGATTAGGAGAAGCAGTGTCATGCACATGAAACAATTATGGGAAGCAAGGAAGTAAACTTGCCAGACTCAAAATATTTCTTTTAAAAGTGAAGAAAATGTTTCCAAACTAAAAAGTTTAGTACTGCAATATAACTGATGTAAATATACTTTCCTCATGTGTGACTGACATTCTAGATATTTATTTCTGCAAAGAATTACTTGGTAGAATCATATGGAACCTGAAAACATGTTCAGGATCTGAAATCCACTCAGCAGAAATCAAGTGTAAATTTAAAGTAGCATTAGATAATTTGTCTAGAGAGACTTGGTAGAAATTGAAAATGATGAAAAACACAAGGAATGATTTCACTCAGTGACTCACCGGGAGTCTACCATGCGTAATGAATCAGTATGAATATTTACAGGAGACCAGAAATCACACTGGCTTTCTTAAATCACCAGATGTAACTTCACAATGCAACATAAATGTGACAGCATATTTAATCATAACAAAAGTAATTGTTCTGCCTAAGATAGAAAAAAGTTAATGTAAAATGCAATTATGAAGTTTGCATTATTACTAGATTGTTTCTTAAAGCTAGTTTCTAAAGGCTTAGTCCTACTCCCACTGAAGTCAATGGGAAAGCGCCTATAGAAATCAATAGGAATAGGATTAAGGTTTAACTCAGATATTTTAACAGGCCTGAGGATACCAGGAGGAGTAGACATAAAGAGACATTGTTACAACCCCTTATATCCTAGAGGAAAAACACTAGACTACAGTAGATCTAGTTGCCGGGAAGGAAGTAGTAAGTGATTCTGCAAGATTTTCCAAAATTTCAAATACAATGCACCTCTAACCAAGATCAGCCTACTTTGAAGTCCTCAATCTGACTGGCAAAAAAGCCACTCTGTGCTGCTAAAGGGTAATATAGTGCAATTTTAGTGTAGTTTTAAATACGAATCATCTTCCTTACTAACAGTGTATACAATCCAAAAAAAATATACACAAAAAAGTGTGCTCAAATGTAACGATAACATATGGTGTCATTGTAAAGGTACTGAGTATCGGAGGAGTCCGTTTTAGTGATTTCCTTTGGTTGGCTTCTTCTTCTTCTGTTCCTCTCTCTGCTTCTGCTTCCTCCTCTTGCTGCCTTCTTTGTGTCCTGAGGAGATATGGCTTGTAAAACACAGTTCATAATATTCAATTGACTTTTCCTTTATAAATGCACACATGTTTTCTGAATGGTTTAGATATTCTTTCAAGAAGACTGGGCCTAATTTGGTTTGTTTCTTTAGTGACCACTAAATCTAATACAAAGCTAAGAAAGAAAAAGCTTCGGTATCTTTGAAGTTTGGAAAGATGTAAAAACACGCACCAAAGAACTTCAAAGCCATTCAGGAAGAGCCTCAAAAATAAAGATAACTTACAAAATGGACACACAAATAAATAAGCCTAGAGCATATGCAGACAGTGCGACTGCCTGTTCCCAGCATTTGAAGTTACCATAGTACTTGCACTGTCTTCCTCATTCTAAGGATAGAAAATGATCTTGAGTAAAAACAATATGCAAAACCTTAACATTTAGTGGAGCCCACTGTTTATGCCGAACATCAGCCTGCGCATGCGCCATCAGCTAGTTAAACTAAGTGGATTTATACTGTAAGCCTTGTGGAAGAGAACAAGGATTAAATATAAGGACTAAGCTACTTATAAAGTCAAGTAACTATCTAGCTCCACTTCAGGGGAGCATATGCAAACGAAGTCTTTGTTTTTGCAGCACCAAGGAAAAATGTTTTTTCCTTGGTTCTCCATCAGGTCATGTGATCACACTGCAAAAACGGCCCTGGCCATTATATCAGCCAGGGTGGAAAATTCTTTGGCTCCACTTCCACCAGCCAGACAAAAAAAGGGCAGCCAATCAGAGTGGAGCAAAGAGGCCAAGCAGTACGGCACCCTCTAGAAGTTAGTGCCTGGGATGACTGCCCTGCTTGCCTACCCCTAAAACTGGCACTGGCACACTATCCCATGCATTTAAGAGACCTGAAAACCAGAGTGATGCATCAGAACCCACCTGCTTCCTCTCAAACTTTGGGTAAAATGGAACTGTCCACCCAGGCTTTTGTTGTGTACAACTCACCATGGAAAACAGAACCATCTCCATTCAAGTCTAATGACTTCTATTAATTCTAATCTGAAATAAAGCCAATAGATTTAAACTGACGATATCAGTTTACAATTCCCTTAAAGATCTGCTACGCAAAGCTTTAAGAAAAAGAACATGCTTCTAATTCAGCGACACTGTGTCACTGAGCAGCAGCATGATCCAGTGGATGGGGCAGACACAAAACAGATTAAGTCTCACCACTACATATCAGATATAGAGGGAGAGTGGGATAAGTAGGATAAAGCATCAGACTGGGAATGTGGTGGTCTATTATGATCCTGATTTTGCCAGTTACCTGCTATGTAATCATGAGCACATCACTTCACTTCTAAATCCATTTCCCTCATCTGTCAAGGGTGGATAATGATACTTCCCTACCTATGTAAGTACTTCGAGATCAACTGATTAAAAAACCTAGGAAAGAGCTATGTATTAACCATCGTGCTTTACAATCTCTGTGGGCTTTACCCTTAAGTCCTCTCATAAGCAGAATACCTATTTAAAATCGATGGGAGTTTTGCCCACCTCACAACTGCAGCACTTGAGGGAAAGTTTCCAGCTCTAGGTCAGCAGAACCATATGTTATTCTTTTGGGCCAAATTCACTTCAGGAACAAGCAATCAAACAGCTTTTGAATTCACTGGAGTTGAACCTATTTATGCCAATGGTGAATTTCGTCCTTGGCTATTATTTCAGCTCCTACACTGAACAGCAGCATTACTTCATAATTTATACTTAGTAATCATAAGTTTTAAGAAACTGTGCTCTTTATTTAATAGTTCAGCCATGGGCTATTAGCCTGGGCATGTTAAAGAGAAAACCAGTTTGGCTGTTTAAGGATGAGAAAAAACAGCAGTGTTCAGAGTGTAACTTGTGGAGATGCTGACAAAGTTTTTCCTATTCAAACGCATTATACCACCTTGGTGTCCACAGATGCTGCCATCAGACAGAGGTTACTGAACATGTGCTTACCACTAAGAATGAAGCACCATCAACACTTTGCTTCATGTATTAAAGTAATTCACTCTGAAAGTCAAGCCCCTTCACAAACTGCACTTGACCTACAATTGGAAAAACTCCTTGAGTTGCCTTATATCTGAATGCAACAGACCAGAGGGATCTTATCTCAGAAGGGCACTAGCAGCCCCCTTGGAATAGGGAAGAGAAGACAATGCAGAATAAGGTGGTCAGGTGAAGAATCTCCTATAAAAAAGAATCAGTTAGCAATGGGCTGAATTCACAGGATTTTTCCTTTTAGTGAGAAAAGCAAAATCAGTAGCATAATCAGCCACTCCAAACTAGCCAGTTTAATGATTATGTTAGCAATGATATTCAGAATGGAACCATTACAGCCTAATGATTTACACCCTTATTCTCATTTTCTCTTCACAAAAGACTGTCAGTAACTCTGAAGAGGCTTTTACAGACAGGTGACACTGCTTCTGAAGTTGATATTTCACTACATGGCTTTTAAAAAAAACCATACATTCAAAAACATAGAAAGGAACCCTATATCAGTTAACCAGGATGCAGACAATCTAATATAAGTTAACTTCTTGTATATGGACACAATGTGCTTCATTACGTAAATAATTGACCAAAACTAGCACTAAATGTTAGAATAGAAACTAAGGAACTGGGAGACTGACAGCAAGATCTCTGACTAGTCTCTTGAATGATCTCTCACAGGAAACAGTGACATTTAAAACTAGACCGCCAAAACACTCCAATAAGGACCATTCCTGGAAAGACAGGACTAATGGGTCCTCTCCATTTCTAAGCTTCTGTGATGAAGACAACTCCCACCTGTTTATGCTCTCTGTATGTGTGTATATATATCTCAATATATGTTCCATTCTATATGCATCCAAAGAAGTGGGCTGTAGTCCACGAAAGCTTATGCTCTAATAAATTTGTTAGTCTCTAAGGTGCCACAAGTACTCCTGTTCTTTTTTGTGATGAAGAAATCCCTCTCCCCTCTCAAAATGGGCCAGAATCTCTGCAGGGATAAATCAGCGTAGCTCCACACATAGTGGTGCTAAGGTGATTTACACCGGCAGAGAATCTGACCCAAACAGGTTGAGTAACTCCTTACGAGACAAGGTGCTCAACCCTTTAACTCTTATATGAATTGTCCCACTGACCTTCCCAACTGAAGTGTATTTAGTAATCTTCAATAGGATGCAAGATTGCCCCCAAAGTCAATGGAAAACAGTTATTTGAATGATCAAACAGCAGGCAGATTACAAATTGTGGTGAGATAATGACACTGCTGCTTCATTAATGTTAATATTTGATTAATTTGAAATACTTGTCTCTGGAGAGTCGGAGAGACAGTCAGTGGCCAACAAGATGAGAAGTCACAATCAAGATTTGTTGAAACTGGTTCAGGGTTTTTACAGTCTCTTCAGTCAAATAGGTTTTTTTTTTTTTTTTTGGGGGGGGGGGGGGGAGGTGGAAAGAGAAGAGGGGGTCAAGGGGGAGGAGAGGAGAGAGAATTCTCACATCCAGAAATGACCATAGTACTTTTCTAAAGGTTAGGTATTGCAACACAGAGATCACACATGGATAGGGAGGCTGTAAAGGTTTGTCAGATCTTCACAAAGCCTCAATATGCAGAAAATAGGCCTATTTAAAGACAGATGGCAGCCACTAACTTGGCACTTTCTTGTTTTTGTCAACTCTTGTCACAAACAGAGCCAGGTGAAGCAGTCCAGCCAATGTAACCATCTGGAATTGTGACCCAATTCTAGAACCTGAAACCTTGGTTACAGGCCACTACTTCCTTACCTGCCCTTTCTACTTCATGCCCCACCTGAACCCCCCTTCTCCACAAAGCTTCCACCTAATGGAAGACTTCAAAAGACTGAACGCAGTTTTATCCTTAAAAAGCCCACTGAAGTAAAACTGAAGCTATATGACTTCAAACTCCCCCCCCCCCCCCCCCCAACCCTCCCCATCAGGGATCAATAAATCTGGCAGCCTCTTCACTGGGTCCAAGGCTGCCCCTTACTTCAGTTTTTCCAATGCTCTGGGTCCTCCATTTAAGTGGGCTTCAGAGCACACAAGGTTTCTGAATCTCCAGAAGGCATGAGACAGATGTATTTAGTCTAGGACTTCAAAGCACATCACACCCTTGAGAAGCAACAAAGAGGGACGTATAGACAGAGCGTATACCTAAATATACTGGTGCCCTGCAGAGAGCACTACCACCCAGCTCCTCTGTGGTCCTCTTCATCCTGAGAGAATTAGGTCAGGGGAGAGGCAAAAGTGGGAGATGCTGAATCCTTTGCTCTGCTAGGACAGCAGAACGGTGGGACGGTGAGAGCAGCACCATTCCCCCTCCCCTTGACCCACAGAGAGGAGAATAAGCCAAGTAGATTGGCAGGCAGCAATGAGAAACAATGCACTCAGCAGGCTGGTTTCATTGCCTGTAACTAGCACAAAGTGCATACCCTAGAGCAGTTTCTCTACCTCTTCCTGCCCCCCAACCCATTGCGATCAGCAGCAAAGAACACATCTGATCTTTTTACATTGGCTTTACCACAGTATCTCAGGGAGGCAGGGGATGGATGTGAATCAATCCTTCCTCAGCTCCAGGTTGGCAGCATTACTCCCTGGCTGCTGCTCCAGCCTGCTTGAAGTATGGTAGCAGCTGCTCTCCTGTGTGGGCAGAGAGTGGGAAGGTTGGCCAATGGATTCAGTCACTGGCTCACTGCCTCTAGTCCCAGAGAGAGGAATACATTTAAGTACTGCTCTCAGACTCTCATGAGGGTGGAATCCCCCTGCACAAAAACTCCCCATGAAGTGAAACAGCAGTGGCTCAGTTCTGTACACAGGGTGACATATGGTGACATATGACTATGGGAGAGGCAGAGGGGATTGGTCTATACGTAGAAAGAAAATATTTTCTATTATTCTGCTTTAAAATATATTTGGATTACTTTAAGTCCAAACACAACAAATGCTAACAAGGTGTGATAGTTTGATATTGTTAATTACTTTATATTGTTCATACCTTCCTATGAGCCAATACGAAGCCCTCACACCTAATAAGTTATACCACAAATAACTATTTAGATAGGACTTGATTCAGAGAGACATTGTAACACCAGAAGGGTGTTTAACACCCTGCATTGCACAGGCCATAGAATTTCACCCACTAATTCTTGCACCAAGTCCATAACTTTGTTGAGCTATAGTGCATCATTTAGGAAGACAACAATCTTTATTCAAAGACTTCAACGGATAGTGAATATACTTCATGCCTTGGTAAGTTGTTTCAATTGTTCACTACCCTCACTGCTCAAATGCTGCACCTTATTTGTAACCTGAGTTTATGTAGCTTCATCCTCCAGCCATTTGAAGTAATTTAGTTTCACTTAAGTTAAACAGGCTTTTAAGAAGGGGGTGTGGGGTGGAGAACAACACACTTTAACCACCTGTTTAGGCCTTCCCTTTATATTGTTCGCCAAGCTCCGTGTTACCTACTTGTTTAGTTAGCCTAGCAGAATTGCATGAAAATATAATGACCTAAACAAAGTCTACTTGCCTGCCTTTTGCAAAGATGATACTGCTAATGAAGAAACCCTGATTTTTTTTTTTTTTAAACTCACCCTGGGCAAGCAGAAGCTTGCAAGGCTATGCAGCTTAGGAAGCCCTACACCAAAAGTGACTCACCAACATAGCTCTCTCCACGGGGGACAGTTGTGCAGGGGGATGCCACCCTCATGAAAGCAGTGTCTGAAAGCAGCTCTCTGAGCCCAGGCCAGGAGGCAGCAAGCCAGTGGCCAATTTTCCCACCCTCTGACCACAGAGGAGTCACATGCAGTCTAGCAGCGGCTAGGGAGTATTTATTCATCTCTATCTCTGCCTCCCAAAGATTCCTTGGGTTAGGTCTCCATTCCCACCTTCTTCCCCACCCTCCCAAAACACCCAGCAACTCTGCTCATGCAGCTTGCCAAACATTTTTCCATCCATTCTACAGATGAATCATAATACCTTGGTCAATTAGAGAGTAATAAATTGGGGATAACCAACATTTGGTGATTTTACTATTTAGTAACATAATTCATATAATGTGCAAAGAAAGACTGCATTGTGGATACAGTAAATTCTAGTAGCTTGACTTCTCAGTTGAGGAATCCATGCCAGAATTAGTTCAAGATTAGTTAAGCTAGGTTTTTTAAAATGGTTTCCTTTTCAATAATGCCAGCAGATGAAAATGGGTGTCAAGTAATGAATGGATTAGGGTTTAAGATCTAGGTTAATACAGGAACCTATCATTCAAAAGGGAAAACACAAACCTTGCCATATTAATTTACAATTTAAGAACTTTTAATTTATATGTATTATTTACACACTATTTTTAACAATATAACATTTAAACCACTTCACTATGCAACTAAGCTTTTTATTAAAGTTCAAACTCAGATATACCTGGAGAGTATCTGGACTTCACAAATAGCAAATGAACTTGTTCTAATTATAGAATTGTTTGAGGTAAATGTGGTTTCAACATAGATTTCTGTATTAAAAGGCAGTTAAGCCATCTATCCACTAAAAATCATTAGTAATGTGTGATTTAACACATTTCTATAGGAAGGCAACAAGAAGCTAATAAAAATGTGAGTACAGATTTGTTCTATCCCAACACCTTTAACCCAAATTATGTTCTGTTTGTGACAAATTGTCCCACTGAATGGGAAACTCGCATTTAATTTCTCCCAACCACACTTATCAGGGACTTTTTTCTTTTTTTTATTTTGCAACAATTTTGCACGACGGCCACAAATTTAATCCCACTTTTGAAGATGCTTGGAAATTATTTGGCTTCTTCAACAAAAATAGTTAACTCAATTTTACCTTAATCTTATCTCAGGTGTTGTGTTGCAGCAGTGGTTCTTAAACTGTGGTCTGTCCCCCACTGGTGACCTATGGACATTTGTTGGTGGTAACATTGTGCTACCTTCTCCTCCTCATTTCAAAGCTGATTGATGTCAATGGTAAAACTCACTGACTTCAATGGGCTTTGGATCAGACTCCAAAAGATGCCAGTACTACATTAGATAGTTTCTTAACATTCTTCCATGAGAGCAATTGATGCAGCTGCCACAGTGATGTTTGGGATCCCAGCCAGATTGGAGGTCATCTGCATAATCAAGGCAGCAGGTGCACATAAAGTCCACTTCCTATCATAAAGGCTCATTATGCAGAGGTTTATAACCTAGCAGTAAGAAATGCATTCTTGGCTTAAACTTCAATTACAAAAAAGTCTTAATGGAGAAAGGTGGGAGGTTTTTTTGAACTTTGAATCCTATCATGTAAACTTACAAAAAGCTTCGTCGGCAACCATGGTCTGCCAGGGGAACAACCAGTAGCTGTAAAATACTTACAGAATGACAGTGAAGTCCTGACCCACTGAAGTCACTGGCAAAACTTACTTCAATTGGTCAGGATTCCCCCCCACCCCAAGTCCTTCCATCTGTTGAATGAACACAAAAAAGTAGCAAGGGATTATATGAGGGATGAGAAGATTCTGTATAGCAGACTGTGACCTATAGTTACATTAGTCACGTTTAGGTCTGTGTGCACATTTACTTGGGACTTCATTAGGCTGTAATTAAAGTGACACAGGGGTGTAAGAAGATTTGCAACTAAAAACTTTATGTAAGTGGTGTTAAGGTTGCAACAAGGAAATTCAAATGTTTTGTCAGAAACTTGGATACTGCTTAGAAAGTGTTCAATTCCCATTCCAGTTAGAGGAAACGGAATCTGAATTCCCTCAAAGGTCAGATCTAGGGTTTGGGGGGTCACAGACACAGGGACAGCCACACATTCAAATCCAGACTCGTTTCAGATCTTCAGCTTCAGGATTTGGTTCAGACTAATCCCTAGAAGAGTTTTTGCTATATCATATATACACATTAAAGGCCCGATTCTGCAGTCCTTATGCAGGCAAAACTCCCAGGAACTCCAGGATGCCACGATCAGGAAAAGGAGGTTTCTCAAACATTCACTCATTTCTGCTGATTTCCCAATCTAAAGTAATTCTGTGTTTGACATCTCTTGAGCTGCGGTGCAAGACAATGTCACAAGCAGAAGATCACAGGTGGAGAAACAGCAGGAGCTGAGGAACTTAAGATAGGTGGTTTTTGTCCTTCAGCGTCGATGAGCAAGGAAATAGGATCGATAAATAGAAATATTCCCACCAATGTTTTTGGTATTTTTAGAGAGTCATCACCTCCTCTGCTAGGCCCTATTCAAGTTCATTTGCTCCTAAAGGCAAAACTCCTGTTGAAAGCTATGGCAGTGGGCCTGCTTCACCACTGCTGAAAAAGATCCTTCATTTCGGCCACTAAAATCTGCTGACCTTGGATATGCAAATCTCCAGCTAACTTTAATACGGGTTTGGCCATATATTGTGTTGAGGACCGCAGGATCAGGTTCTATGCGTGGCCAAGGACTTGCTATTCAGACAAACTGAAGTAGTCAAATGGATTTTGTTGTCCTAGCTGCCAAATGTATTGTAGCCATAAGTATTACAGGAGGCAAGAATACGGGGGGACGGGAGGGGAAATCTAATCAGATCTAGAATTTGATGGATGACAGGATCACCTGGTCAAAATTATGGCAGCAAAGTAACCATGGCAATTGTTGGGCTTCCTTATTTACCTTTGGAGGCTGCTCAGCTCTCAGTACTAGAGATCAAGATGCACAATCCGTGCAAAGCACCGTTGGTATATCCATGCTAAAACTGGGAGCAAGCCAGTTCATGATAGCATACTACAAATAGTGTGGATGTTGCAGTGCTGGTGGAGACTCAGGCTAGCCACTCAAGCTCAGACCTAGGAGCAGGAGAGCCCGAGCCACAATGGTCACACTGCTACTTTTAGCATGCCAGTGCAAGTCTGTCTACCTGGGCTGCACTGTAGACTTAGGCCTCAAGGAATTCCCACTTCCAGAAACAATATTCAGTTGCTGAAGTCTGGATTTATTCTCGTTTGGGAAGGAAAACCAAGCAGTTTATTTAAATAAATATGAAAGCACACTGATTAGTTAAGGACCTCCCTGTCTTTAAAGGCAAAAAGTATGGATATTATTTTTGAGAGCATTACTTTTTGCTCATGCTTACAGGGTCACACTCACCCCCTGCCCCCCCCCCCCCCCCTTTGGAGGATGTGCCATATACAACCAGGGCATTTGTGAATCTAGACTGAACTGCAGAGCACAGAATGAAAGCCGACAAGCCGGCATTCGTTATCTGCTGGGGAGCTAGCATTAAGTCAGTATACAGCAATGCTTTCTTTCTTGGGTTTTTGATTCTCTCTTTTGACTAACTGAGTCATTTTCTGTACATTTCTCATTAACCTTTATGTGCACACCTGATGTATATAAAGGGGTCTCCAAGCTGCTTGTAACCCGAGCTCTATCTTGTTCTTCCACCTCATCGTTATGATAGGCATGTTTGGGGAAAGTGGCAGGCTTGTGGGACTTCGGGAGGCGAATATTGGTAGACTGGAAAGGTAGGGCCTGTTGTCCTCTACGGCTGCACTCTTCAGCAAGAGCTTCCTCATCTGCCACACCTGAAAAGCAGACAAGTCAAGAGAAATGAGCTGGAAGCACATCAAGGCTTTAGCTTAACCTGAAACAACTGAAAATCAGGTTGGAAGTCAGGAACACTAAGTTACACCCTGGTACTGATAGACTCAGGCTGTAGCCTTGAGCAAGCCATTTAAACTCTTCATGCCTCAGTTTCTCCATGGTAAAGACAAGGATAACATTACTCTCTACCACCAGCCCATGTTACTGTCCTCTGAGCTACTGCACAAAGTCTGGGAATGTCCCCCTTTCCCCCCAGAATCTTACCACAGTGGATCCACCCTGCCAGAAGTTATCCTGCCAGATTCTGTTGGAAAATCAAGCTACTCGTGCCCAAGCAGCAAAGCACACAAGCTGAGCCCCACCGTACTGATCAAGGGCTTTTTCCTTGTTTCCCCTGCTGCAGCTGAAAAAGCCATCCCACTACAGCTCTAACTGAGGCCTCCACAGAAGGGGTAAGCACTGCAGCAGAGAGAAGCACGGTCTACTGCCAAGAGGGAAAGAGTCCAGTTAGGCTGACTCCAGGAATGAGGGGAGAGGGTTAATTTGGCTCTCGGGAGGGAAGGAAGAGAATTGAGATTCTGAAATTGAAGAAAGAAAAGTAGGAGGGAGGAAATAGGGTTGAAGAGAAAGAAAGGGGGAGAGAACGAGCGCACATGCGCACACACGAGAAGAAAAGAAACATGATGGAAATAAGATTAAGAGTTCCGTAAAATATAAGAAAAAGTCGTACCACTGGGGGAGTTCAAGTGAATTTGCCTTGCTGCACTAGCTGTGACAACATCAATACAATAAACCAGAGAATTCAGCCCCTTCTGATGGAGCTACCATATCAAAACCACATTAGGAGTAAAGACACTGAAAGGAACACAGTACTGAGGGAGGAAAAAACCTCAAACAGGGACAGGAGGAAAAAGGCACAGAGAAGCTAAAATCTATAATGGGAAAGAAAGCTGAAGACCTGAACAACAGTTAGTTATACATTAGGAAAAATACTGAAGGAAAAGAGGGAAGTGAATAGGAGACAAAGGAGTTTTTTGTTTTTTTATTAATCCAATTATTTTATCACTTAGTATTTGAGGAAATGTGGCATCATTTTATATGCCTCAAAACTGGCATGTCACATTCTATAAGTTTTTTCCACACTATTTCATGCATCAGCTGCATAGGGATGGGTGTGTTGCATTAGTTAATGTCTGGGAAATGCTTTGAAGATGGTAAAACACTATGTATGCATTAAGCAATAACAGTAATCCAGGGTCAGTTGTTATCCAGTTACCTAAGCAACTCTTGTGTGCTTTAAAACAGTGCTGAGATACTTACACATGGAGGGATTGTTTTCTTTTTAAAGTCATTGCTGTATATGGAGTATTATATTTTAAGGATCAGGAAAAGGAGATGGGGTATAATTTTTTACTTGTTTCACAGGACAATTCAGCTCTCAGCCACATGGAGCAATTAAAATCCTACACAAGTGGCAGATGTGTTTATCATACTTGTATTTGAATGAATTTAGCTTAACAGCAGTTTTGAACATACTCCTGACTATAACCTGGTGCATTATAGAGGTGGCAGAACTGACTGTCTATGCTGTACGATGTTTTGGTTAGGCCTTGGCCTCCTTCATAGATTTAACAGTCAAACCTCCCCCTATTTGAAAGGCACTAGCAAGACAGAAGAGAAGTTCTGTAAAAAAAGCCAGATATTTCCACATGGAGGAGCAACCTGGCTGTGTTTGTTATATTGACTTTAAGAGAACACAATTGGCAAGCTGTTCCCTAAAGTTTTACTGTGCTGTTAATAGGAGGTCCCTGGCAGTATGGCTTCACCTGACAAATGCAATGGCCTCGATCCCATGTGGAGCAGAGCACCTTCAGCTGTCATTGCTATGGAAAGCAGCTGAGCGCGCTCTGCACTGTGCACGATCAAAGCCAATGAACAAACATTAATTCAAATCTTTAGCTTCCTGCAGGAGAAACCAGAGTCCTTGTGAAGGGTTTCACGTCCACGCTATCGTTTGAGATGCTGTCTATGCAGCACTTGGCACAGGTACTTCTTACACATGTATCAATCTCATTACACCAGGTCTGTTAAGAGGAATCCTTTTAAAAAATGGTAAGAATAGAAATCAGACTCAGTGGAAAAGTCCGATGTACCAATTAAGCTATCATGGCAGATCAAGGGAGTTGATTTCCTAACAAATTACTTTGCAAGCTCGGTAAGAGATTGCTCCCCTCCTGCAGGAACACAGGCCGCACAGCTCTCCCTTTGATGTACATCAAAGTTCTCTGGTGCACATTTATAGTTTATATCTGAAAGCAGATACACAGTAGAAATGTGCATTAGCCATTAGTTGTAGGAGTTTTATATTTGTACCCCTTTCAGGAAAGGCTGCTTTATACCAGCTGAAATGAAAATGGGCACTATTGTAAATACTGGGGTAGGTGCTAAATTACCTACCTATATGCTACACAAACATGGACACACTGAACTGTTCCAGCTAGATCCGTCACTCCCAGAATTCCATAGGTTTGACTAAAAAAACGAGGAGGCCTTGTGGCACTGTAGAGACAAACGCATTTATTTGGGCATAAGCTTTTGTGGGCTAGATCCTACTTCATCGGGTGCCCACGAAAGCTTATGCCCAAATAAACGTGTTAGTCTCTAAGGTGCCACAAGGACTCCTCGTTGTTTTTGCTGATACAGACTAACACGGCTGAAACAGTTTTGACTTTTATTCAGCTAATATGAAGGAAGAGTTTGAAAGACCCAGAATTCAGAGTACTGTAATCTCACTACTCCAGCAACACACTCCTCAGCATGATTTTGTGCTCAGCCTCTTACACCCTAATCCCCTATCCGGCAGTTACCCTCCCTTCTTTCTGTGACTGGGTGTGTCATGCAGATACTGCAGCTCACTCCATTAACTAGCAACAGAACTAAAAAAAGCCTAGCAAAGCAGCAGAAAAGTCCAACAAGTCCTCTTGGTTCCAGGCTTCTAAAATGACATTTTACACATTAAAACTTTATTTTAAGTGGACTAAAGTACTCTGAAAGATGCCAAATGCCATCAACTCCCATTGAATTCAACTACATTCTCGGTAAGAGATAGGCTCCAACTGTCTGGCTTCTATTGAATTTCATGGCAGATGCTCTTCCTATTAGACCTCAGTTGTATTAAGTGCTGAAGGATGGTCTTTAGTTAAAACTGTAGACAGGGATACAAAAATCTGGGTTTAAACCCTGGCTGTGCCAGACTGTGACCTTGGGCAAGACACTTACTTTGTGCCACCATTCCCTATCTATAACATTCTCTTTATCCTTCTCATTTAGGAGTAAGCAATTTGGGAAGGACCATCTTCAAAGAGTACACTGCCTAGCCCTTCAAGGTCTTTGGTTAGTACTTCTGGTGCTATGCTGTGATACAAAACATTAGGAGATTTCTCTGGTACTTATTTGGGCTAGGGAAACTATATAGCCATGTCAAGGGCACATGAGTATGCTACTGCAAACTGCTACAGGCCCACTGAAGCCAGCTGACTTGTCAGCCATGCTAGTTGCTGTGTACCAAAAGTTGCACACAGAAAGTTTCTTAACACCTGGTCTGCCAAAATCAAGTCACCAACACAAGACAGGTTTCACCCTGTCTGGGGCTTATCTGAGCGATGCAGCGGCACCTGAAGCACAAAAAGGCTTAGCGTGCTGTGGAAAAACAATATGAAATATTTAGGCATTGTCAGCAAAGAGCAAAGCCAGCAAGGGATGTTTCCAAACTAGCTCAAGCCTATCTCTTGCCTAGAAGGGGATGGCAATCCACACTAAAACAGAGTACAGCTCTGTGATATGGAACGCAGCAATACAGCACCTGTTATGGAAATAAATACTTTTAACTTATTTATAAGTCCTGCGTATTATCCTGGAATTAAAGGTTTGCTCAAGGAATTTTGATTAGTCTCTCATGTATTCTCTCCAACGAAGGAACTACACCCCTCTAGAAATTGTAATCTTAAACCTAGTTTAGTAAGCGCTTTATTGCAAGAAATTGCATTTCTTTATATACTGCCTCATGTAACGCCGCCTAGGGACACAACATTAACTGTACACCACAGACATCACATATATATAGTGTTAAAACTGCTAAAGAACAACAAATACTATTGGGCTGTAGTCCACGAAAGCTTATGCTCTAATAAATTTGTTAGTCTCTAAGGTGCCACAAGTACTCCTGTTCTTCTTTTTGCAAATACTATTGATGTGAATATTTACCCTAATTAAAAAAGTAAAATATACAGTTAGCTGTCTCTCATTAAGCTATAAACACAACCCCTCTCCCATTCCCCCCCACCATACAAACGATCTCCATTAACTTGTGTCCCCTATTTCCAGTATACAAGGATTTAGCTCATCTTCCTCTGAATCAAATGCACAGCAAGTTTCACTTCACTATACATTGAGGAAAAAAACATTTTCCCCTTCCTAGATTTATGACATCGGGAAGCATTTGAATGTTCCTCACAATTAGCTATATGCAATAATACCAAGTGTACAGTGCACCAGATATTGTATTGATGACCGTGTCTGTACTCCAGTTGACTACTTAAGTTTTCATACTTGTTTTCTATATTATACTAAAACAGATTAAAACTTACTTTGCATGTGAATGCTGTATTCTTTACCTACTTCGATTTCGCAGTTGTGCATCTTTATTTTGTTTGTAAAAATTCAGACAATTGGTGAATACAATACAAGTAATAAAACTACTATAAAAAACAGCCATTGCAGGACATTAAAAAAAAAATCTATATATTTGTATATATACACACACAAGTGTGTTTACACAAACATTTAGAAGTTATTTGTCAGCTGCAATGTTTGTACTGAATGAGAGGCACAGTATCTGTGTTTTTGTAGGGAAGGGTAATCTTCTGAAAACTGAAAGCATCTGAAGATTATATCTTAGTTCCTTAGTCTACTCAATACTACACAAGATTAAACATATGTTTATTTTTGCCTGTGAAAACAGATTTTGGGGGGGGGGTATGTTTACCATTAAATGTGAAATATTTAGACCCTTAGAATCAATTATTCATTATTTGCTACCCCTAGTGAAAATACGTTCATAGCGTAAGGCTATACAGGCTGGGATTTATATTTAGAAGCACAGAACTTCTACAACTAGAACAAGGCTCCTGGTGCTCTGCATATCTGAAAAATCAGAACCACTATAGAATGTATTTACAATTAATCTAATTAGGGCCAAATTCTGCCTTCTGTTACAGCCAGTTAAAGCAGCTCGTTGGGCCGAATATGGTCTTATAATTTGTTAGATCAAGGTCTTTTGATCTAAAGGGAAAAGTCTTAAATTCATTTAAGCCATCATTAACCAGCAGAGGGCAATATTGCATATCAAAAGAAAAACACATCGGTCAAAATAAAAGATAGCTGTCAAGCCTTTCATTTAATAAAAAGTATTTGCATCCTGTAGGTATTACACACCTAAAACAAAACAGATTATTTCCCTAAACAAGCACTTTCAATGGGGATGCCATCCAGGTACAAGCTTCATTTGCTCCTGGAAAAAACCCTCTTCCCTTGTAACTTTCTTTAAGTGAAAGAAAAAAAGTACTTGGTAACCGGCAGTTGTATATGGTAGGTAATATTTTATATAGGTGGGGCACAGTTCATTAGCAATTCCATCCCTTCACATAGTTTATTTAAAAAACCAGATTCATAAGAGCTAGAAAAATGGTTTTTGGACAGCAAGAATAAAAGTTTTCTTGAGTACTTCACTAAAAAGTGAGTGATTATTGCAATTTAGTCTCTTCTGCATTAAGAGGTTTGCAAACAATTATTTTAAAACATACCTTCATTTAGAAGCCAAGGTAGAATAATTTTGGTTAAGGCACAGGACTGGGAGGCAGGAAACCTGGTCTTGGCTCTGCTACAGATTTCCCCACATCATTCTGGACAAAGTGCTTAATCTGTGCCTCAGTTTCCCATTTGTAAAAGGGGGTAGTGATAATTTCATAATATGCACATGAGGTAAGCAAGTAAGTTAATCTTCACAATGCACATTGAAGTCCTTGGACAGAAGGGGATATGGAAGTGGCAATTATTTAAATTCTCTTTGCCCTGTGGATTGCAGTTTAGAAGTAGCCCTCATTTAGTAGTCATATCTAAACAGAGAACAACTATATATTACGACCACACATAAATTATATGGGATTATATTATTCTCATTTCCTAACAGAGATCTCTCCAGCTCCAATGAGCATCTGAATGTTCATACAACATAAATTATAAACCTTTTAAAGGGAAGGTTAAATTCTCCTCTACATAGCTACATTTTAAGAAGGCAATATTAGTATGGGCTAAGCATGACTGGACTTGAAATCCCTGTTATGAAGCAGCACAACTTTACTGGTACAGTGATGTAAATATGCAACACCTGCACTGGCAGGAAAACCTTGAAGACATTGCATCATTTATTTCCTTTTCAGTAGGAAATAATGACAGTAAAATTATCTAAGTTGAAAGAGGAGTTTGTTCCAGTAGGGCAGGGTTAGAACATGCTTTTTATTTTCTTACATTACCAGTAATATAATGTTCTGTCTTGAGCAACAATAGTACAAACTGGCCTATGCACAGCCCAATGGAAGAATTTTTTTAAGTATGTGAAAGTACATACCCTTATTGAGAACACTGTCAGGAATAGGTGCACATGATGACACGTGGAGACATAACGCATTAATTCACAACTAAAGCTATGCTGAGCCTCAGAAGTTACAAAATTTCATAAAAGCACTTTAAAATAAACTATTAATTTTCACCCTCCACCTTACCTAGGTTCCTCTAGGGGTGCCCAGAATATCTAAGCACCTTTAACATATATTAATGTTCCTCAAGAGCTGCTGATACAACATGACACATGGGGGGGGGGGGAACCACCTCAGTGTGGAAACAATTCTGCTTCTATTTGTTTGTAGAGATGGGGTCAAAACTGGAACTATATATTCAAGCATTGCCCCCTGGAGGCTTCACTTTTACCACTGGGGATGAATGACCAATAAGACTTTGTAAAAGAAGAGCACCCAGTTTTGCTCATCTAGTTATGTCCTTGTTTCTTAACAGCACTACAGAGGCACAGCTGCAGTGTAGACATACCCCACCCCTGCTCCTGATGAGGAGATCAAGAGGCCATGACAACACAGTGGCTGCTGTGAAGATTAGGGCTACAAATGAAAGAGCAGATAAGCTTTATTCCTTAAGGAGTTTATTTTGCAAACAAAATTTAAAACAATCTGAATATAAAGCTTTCCAAGGTGCTGTCTGCAGATCTTTATAGTCAGTTAACGGTGGGATTTTTTGCAGCAATTAACATCTTCATTAAATAGCTTAAAAACTTGCCTTGGTTAATATGAGATTCTGCCATTCTGTTGGCACTTAAGTCAACTGATCAAAAATAATTAGGAGTACACAAGATGTAATGTGGTGGAGCCCTGATTGACTCAAGTCACTAAGCACAAGATCATAGAATCATAGACTTTAAGGTCAGAAGGGACCATTATGATAGTCTAGTCTGACCTGGGGCACAATGCAGGCCACAGAATCTCACCCACCCACTCCCGCAACAAACCCCTAACCTATGTCTGAGCCACTGAAGTCCTCAAATCGTGGTTTAAAGACTTCAAGGTGCAGAGAATCCGTCAGCAAGTGACTCATGCCCGACCCTGCAGAGGAAGGCGAAAACCGCCCAGGGCCTCTGCCAATCTGCTCTGGAAGATAATTCCTTCCCGACCCCAAATATGGCATCAGCTAAACCCTGAGCATGTGGGCCAGACTCACCCAGGAAAGAATTCTCTGTAGTAACTCAGACCCCACCCCATCTAACACCCCATCACAGGCCATAGGGCATATTTACCGCTAATAGGCAAACATCAATTAATTGCCCAAATTAGGCTATCCCATCATACCATCCCCTCCATAAACTTATCAAGCTTAGTCTTGAAGCCAGATATGTCTTTTGCCCCCACTGGTCCCCTTGGAAGGCTGTTCCAGAACTTCACTCCTCTGATGGTTAGAAACCTTTGTCTAATTTCAAGTCTAAACTTCCTGATGGCCAGTTTATATCCATTTGTGTCCACATTGGTACTGAGCTTAAATAATTCTTCTCCCTCCCTGGTATTTATTCCTCAGATATGTTTATAGAGAGCAATCGTATCTCCCCTCAGCCTTCTTTTGGTTAGGCTAAACAAGCCAAGCTCTTTTGAGTCTCCTTTTCCATTCCTCGGATCATCCTAATAGCCCTTCACTATACTTGTTCCAGTTTGAATTCATCCTTCTTAAACATGGGAGACCAGAACCGCACTCAGTATTCCAAATGAGGTCTCACCAGTGCCTTGTATAACAGTACTAACACTTCCTTATCTCTACTGGAAATACCTCGCCTGATGCATCCCAAGACCGCATTAGCTTTTTTCACGCCATATCACACTAGCAGCTCAGTCATCCTGTGATCAACCAATACTCCAAGATCCTTCTCCTCCTCTGTTACTTCCAACTGATGTATCCCCAGCTTATAAACAAAAATTCTTGTTATTAATCCCTAAATGCATGACCTTGCACTTTTCACTATTAAATTTCATCCTATTACTCCAATTTACAAGGTCATCAAGATCTTCCTGTATGACATCCCAGTCCTTCTCTGTATTGGCAATACCTCCCAGCTTTGTCTCATCTGCTAACTTTATTAGCACATTCCCACTTTTTGTGCCAAGGTCAGTAATAAAAAGATTAAATAAGATTGTTCCTCAAACCGATCCCTGAGGAACTCCGCTAGTAACCTCCCTCAAGCCTGACAGTTCACCTTTCAGTACGACCCGTTGTCGTCTCCCCTTTAACCAGTTCCTTATCCACCTTTCAATTTTCATATTGATTCCCATCTTTTCCAATTTAGCTAATAATTCCTCATTTGGAACCATATCAAATGCCTTACTGAAATAGAGGTAAATTAGATCCACTGCATTTCCTTTGTCTAAAAAAAAAAATTGGTTACCTTCTCAAAGAAGGAGATCAGGTTGGTTTGGCACCATCTACCTTTTGTAAAACCATCCAAGATGCCACCCAAAGAGAGCTGTTCTAGGAATCAATAAGCTCAATGAAACATTATGGGGCTTAGTGTTGTTCTAGAAGTTTTAGTTTTCATTCACCTCTTCCTAAGGATAAAAACTGTATTTTCAGGAATGAGGAGGCACACAATGGACACAAGTGCAGCTTCTTCTCTTAGACAGGACAGAGCTTTAGCAGTATACCACCCTTGGATGTGCTAAGATTTATTTGCTCAAACTCTTCCCACTCAATCTGAAATCAGCACATGTAAAAACGTTAAACTATTTCAAATAAATCTGATTAGAACAGCCCATTAGAGCAGATAACTTGTTCAATTAAAAAGTTATCAGAGTAGTCCTAGATTATTATATACAGAAAAACCCAAGGTTTCAGAGTAGCAGCCGTGTTAGTCTGTATCCGCAAAAAGAAGAACAGGAGTACTTGTGGCACCTTAGAAATTTGTTAGTCTCTAAGGTGCCACAAGTACTCCTGTTCTTTGAGAAAAACCCAAGTGGATAAACTGGTTCTCGTTCTGCTGTTGAAAGCCACTTTTTATATGTATGTATGTACGTACGTACATACGTACACACACCCCCACACTTATGTTTATTTAGCACATGACGGCACAAACAGAAAGCAAACCATGTGAAGAGTAGAGATATCCTGAAACCTAAAGAGACACAAAACAGTACCAAGGCCAACTTTTAAAATTTCTGACTTTGGGTGCTGAATTTAGACCAAATTTTCGGAGTTGCTGCACACCCACAGATTCCATCAAACTTCAACTGGAGTTACAGATCCTCAAAATTTTGAAAAAAGAACAGACCCAAGCTTTTTCTAAAATTTGGAACTCACGAAGTGAAAACCCCCCAAAATTCAGAGGCCACTTTCTAAGTTTTGAGCATAACATTTCAAATAGCAAAACGGGAAAGTCTGTGCTCAGGGTATGCTACTGCAGACTATATTGTGTACATTCTTTTGATTACTAATTGCTATGTTTGTTTTTTAAATTCCAGGAAACGCTAATACTGCAGCAAAGCTCAACAAGATGAGAGTTATAAAATCCACTTCAGTACGTGCTCTGCAGATTTTTACAATGCTCGACAGAAGCTAAGTTTTCATTAAATCTTTTTAGAAAAATGTAGCTCTGTTAGGCGAGCAATGAACATGTCTTAAAAAAGATGCTTGATATTTGATATGTTCATATGAAATAAACAGCCATTTTAAAATCTACTGATAAAAATGCAGTTATAGCCTCTTAGCCAAAAGGGCCTGAAATCATTCAGAAGCTATCCATGGAATGTTAGAGCAGCTGCTAAGTGTGCACCATTAGTTCTCATGGCAGCATTTCCACAAACTATAAAGGGCGTAGCTTCAACATAGCAGTTTATCTGATAAACTACAACAAAAGTATTAACTTGGACTGGTCTCTGATAAACTGGTCACTTTGACCAATATTCACTAATATGGATTTTCCTTTGGGCATAGGTAACTCGACTTTAGTGCATGCATTCAAGAACACAGAGAACCCACAAATGGTTTGCCTCCAAGAGCAATGTAATAAGCCTTCCCATCTCCATGGAGCTAGCGTTCACCCCCTTTGCTCAGTGGAAAATCCTTCACACACAAATCTCTACAAGTGCACAATTTAATCCATTTCCAGGCATTTCTCTGATGCTCAACTGTTATTGGTCTGGGTAGAGATATCATAAGGCCTTACAGTTTCTTGATCAATGTTCTATCCAGAAGCTTGCCCTACCTTGTCTCAGTCCATCCCTTCCTCCAATAAAAGGTATTACGTCACCCACCCTGTCTCTCTCCATCCCTTTTGGAATTACCACCCTGCTTTCAACCCACACAACACTGCCATAGGAACCTATTCCTATCAAAGCCACTTTATGAAGTCCGAACTGGATTTAGAGTGGTTAAAGTTGCTCTCCCAAGGTTACCACCTTCTGAGGTTCTGACAGGGGGACCCCAGGCAAGGAGTCACACCACATTAAATCCTGACCTATGAGGTAGGAATGCTGCTCAGAAAAACTCCCACCTCCACCAATCTTGCTGCATGTGCAACTGATGGTGTAGGTTGGGGATTCCCCATTAGAGACATAATAATGGAACCTTAGGTAGCATGGGAATTCCAACAGCAATGTACCCACACTATAGATTGGGACAGGACTTTGACAACCACTTATGAGCCAAAGGCGGTGAGGGAAGTGGCTAGAGAAAAAAGTAGGAATGTTACTTATAACAGGACAGGAAATGGAGATATGGGTGGTTGTGTGAAGAAAACAGTAAGTAAAGAGGAGAACAGCAGCAATCTGGGACAACAAAAAGGAGGGGAGAGATGAAGCAAGCACTACTGTTCTATTTCTGTCATGGAAAGGCCATTGCTTCAGCATGCTTCAATCGCTGGGAAAGGGCAGGGCTCACTGTTTCTTGCTTACCAGAAACAAGGCAATCCTCTTCCCTTCTGGCTCTGAGAGCTGGCAATGGACTCAGTCCTTTTATCTCTGACTTCATATCCAGCTACTCCCATGCCAGCTCATGCTGTTCCTACAGTCTTGAGTTTCGTTAATGGGATGGAAATGCAGGGGAATTCCCCTTCTTTCCCCTTTGCTGCCCCTCTCCCCTAACTGAGCAACTTACTCTGGTTAACTTTGCCATAAACCTACCCCTTTCTTCACCTTATTTGACACCATAGACAGATCTAAGATAGATAATACCATAGATTCAAAAGCACTGAGATAGTGTGTTCACCTTAACACAGACAGCATTTTCCAGCCAGCCAAACAAATGCTCCTTAAAGACTAGAATGTGCACTGTAGTTTAACATAACATGTGTTAACATGCATGCCACTTTCAGAATGAGAAACTATTTAGAAAAAAAGAGAACAGATACTGAAGAACACATTAAAACAAAGTTCCTATTGCTTTATATTATGAAAGTTAAGCAGTATGCTGGATATGAGCTGTGCAAACAAAAAAATCAGCACTAACTTAGCATGGTACAGTACTATAAATACGGTAAAAGTCATTAAGACTCTGCTCCTGTAATGTTCTTACAGTGAGCAGGTATTAGCAGGATAAGATAGAGGCTGCCTATTTGGTTTCCCTCCAGTGTGCGTTATGCTACTGCTCATGGTTTTTCCATCTGACAGCATCTGATAACACTGAAATAGTGCAGCCTACGGCATAGAAATGCCAGCCAATGAGTGGCAAATAATTCTGAATTTACCCTTCCATTGCCAAAGTTTACTATCAGAGGCAGCATTTATGCTGAAGCTTTCACACAGGAAAAGTATTTGGGTCTGACGCCCTCAAGCGGCTCTTAAGTTTACTGTGAACACAAAAAGGAACTAAAACTTCCATTATGAAATGTAGTGACATGATTTTGCTAGGCCTTGGAGAACCACATGCAATTGTCACTCCTGTAGAAGCAGACATAATAGGCCCCAAAGAGGCGATTTCCGCTGTCCTTTACAGAAGGAAGGCCTCTGAGATGGAGCATTGAGAGGGAGACAGAATATCAATCCTCATGTCTCCAGTAAGCGAGAACAGAGACCATTCTATTGACAGGCCACTGCTTAAGTTTAAGTATATGAAACGGAAGCAAAATTTTTCATTAGACACTGTTCCTTTTGGAAAGAAGCTGACTGATTTCCCCCCCACACACACACACACACTTGGTTTTAAAAAAAAAGTGCGTTTAGATGCATATCCTGGACTTTCACTTTGCAGCAAATTTGGTGGTATCCGAGTGCCTGGCTGCAGATACCATTTCTTGGTGTGTCTGGGGTGATTTCTGTGGAGACAATTGTAGTGATCCATGGGTTTCTAAGGTGCCACAAGTACTCCTGCTCTTTTTCTGGATACAGACTAACACGGCTGCTACTCTGAAACCTTGGATATAGGTGTTTGCAAGGTTCCACTGCTGAGGATGATTGTGGTGTCCAGGAAGTTGATGCTGGTGTGGGAGCGATCAAGCAGGAATTTGATGGAGTTTAGGTTGACAGTGTAGAGAATGAAAATATTATCAATGTATCTCAGAGAAAGTCTGGAATACATGCCTATACACACTTAAAACTGCCTTTACTAAACAAGGCCACTCTACTGGAGAAGCAATTGCATTATGGAATGGGCCACCCAAATATCTTGAGAGCCCCTGCTTCAATACAGAAAAAATACACCATGGACCACACACCCGTAATTGTCATTCTTAACCTGTCCCACCTTGTATTTAGCTTGGACACCCTAATTACCTACTCCAGACTTGAAAAACAACTCTGAGAAGCCTGAAACCCTTCCACCAGCAGAAGTTGGTTCAAAGATCTCATCTACCTTGCGTCTCATATCCTGGGACCAATGCAGCTACAACACTGCAAGCTCTACAAAAAAGCATTTAGAATGGTTTAAAAAAATCCTTTAGGACATTTTTAGTAGAGAGTTTTTCTGCTCCTCTACGACTGTCTAACAGAGTGAACCAGCCTACCAGCAAACACCGAACACGGGAGGCCCTCCCTCCATTTTGCTTTATGATTTAATGGCAAGTGTATTTCAGGTCACAGTTCTGAGTCTCTATTTTCTGTCTCTTACAACTCAGTGGATAAGATCTACTGTTCGAGTAATTCATGTGGCTGTTGATCAGCTCCCTTGTGTCCAATTTGCAGCTAATACTGGTTTCTAGATCACTCAGCATTTCACTGATGTGTTGGACAAACAAACTTTGAGTTAACATGAGTAGAACAGAGGTCCTCTAACTCAGTACAGTGCCTCATCTTTGTTCCCACTTTCTTCATAGCAGGCTTTGATTCACCACTCCTATGCTAGTTAGGGGTCAGACTGGAAATGGTGGTACTTTCCCAGGCTCTGTCTACAAATCATGCTCCATCCACGTGACACTAAAATGCCACGCCACTCAGGAGAGGTGCAGATTTATATATTAATGAGCTGTTCTTGCAGGCTCTCCCCCCCAGCAGTGAAATAGCTGACACTAACTTTTAAATAGTTATTAGGCTTCAGAATCGACACCCTGTTGATATCCACAGAGGCAGCTCACACCTCTCAGCTATTTCAGGCAGCCTGCTGGCCTGCAGACTCAAGCATACACCTCTACAATCATGAAGTCTGAAGAATTTTCTAAAAGTGAAATCTTAGGTTTGGGAGCAGAAGGGCCCCCCCGCGGGAAAGTACCGTCTCACCAATTCCACCCCTGCTCTCAGTGGAGAAGAACTAATGGATCTATAAGAATTCAAAACCATTAAATCTTGCTAGATACTATCCTCTCTACACATCCTCCACAAACTTTTCAAAACTATACCTTCTCACACAATTCTCCATAATGCACACTACTCACACGTTGCTAGTTACAGCATACTTTGCATTGTAAGGGTCAACCAACATCCTGTTACTGACTCAATAGCTCCAAGACAAATGATAGTCTCCTAATTTCATGAGCCAACTACTGTACATTTCATTCTCATAGAGATTCACTCTTGGTCACGTTCCTTTTGTTTATTTGAACTTTCAAAAGAGTGCTTGCACAGATACATTGCAAGATTGGAATAAAGAATTTCAGGAGAGGCAGATAAAGAGGCTATACATAAACACAAAATATTCCTTAGCTGTCCTAGATGAGAGCTCCTTGCTTCACCCCTCCCTGCATCACCCCCCAAGAGAGGGCTAGATCAAGCGTTTTCAGATCTAGATTAAAGCCTGTTGACTTCAAATTAGTTATAAAATCCCTTTCACTCAGGAGATAAAACTGGTGTTCTACTTCTATCAGTGCATATATTTATACCAACCTGACCGTTTTTAAAGTTAAAATGTAGAGAAAGTGTCTTACTTAAAACTGTCTTGGAGACAGGAAAGTGACAATTGCACTAGGTAAAGCCATCAACATAAATCAAGTGACAGCCTGTGATCTACAGATTTACTTTTGAACTGATAGCAACAATGGAAATTTCAGTCTTACAAGAGATTATTTTAGAGCAGAATTATTTTCAGATTCTTAAGAGGTAGTGAAATAAACTTTGATTAAAAACAAAAAGCATTCAATGATAGCTTTAACTTATATAAGGGCTTTATGATTAGCTTCACAAAAGCGTGATGAATACTGGTTTTAGAGTCATCTCTTTTGTCAACCCTAGCACAATAAGTTGGCAAATGCCTTAATTTTTTATTTCAGTAAATTGGCTCTTAGATCAGCTGACACCATATGGAAAGCTTGGAGAAGCAAAGAATTATAGTTGCATGTTTTCAAATTCTGTACTGTATTGACCCTGCTTAGTTTACAATAACAGTCTTCCAAGTCCAATAACTATTGTCATTTCAGCTTTCCTCATCTGTATGTTGAATTTTAATCATGATGCTGCACTAACAATTTTACACATTTAAAACAAAATAAAGCCCAATTTTCACCCATGATTGATCAGATCTGATGTTATTTCCCTTCTAACCCAGAAGATGTGCTCCTGAAAGAGTCACCAAACCCACAAAAAAATACCATATACGACCATCCTTTCAGGCAAGTGATTTTATATTTAGGCAAGACTACTGCCACCAACACGGCACATGAACAAGATTATACCTGTATGATGTACAACTTTGATATACAAAAAGTCTTCCACCAGCCAACTGTAAAGAACTTCTGACCCGTAAGTACAGTATTCAAATTCTGGTGGATAGTTTCCTTGCTAGGACTCTTCCTCTAATCCAATCCTGTAACTCAAACATCTTGTAGGGCAGAACACATTATTTCCTTTCTTAAAGAAAACTAATTCCATAGCTTGTCATAGGCAACTACTAGGAAGAAACATTTTCATCTCACTTAAGAGAAAAATACTTTGAAGTCTTCAGGGGCCATTGCAGATCAAAGCTGCTAAGATCTGCAGAGTGAAGGGTGCTATAAGGTCAAAGCTAGACTTAAAAATCTAAACTTGACAGACTTGTTGCTAGATGGGAATAACCTGTGTAGCAAAACTTGAATCATCACACAAAACAAAAAGTGCACCTAGTAGCCAGGAAGAGAAGCATGTAGCAGGAATTCATTCTGAAGTCAATATAAAAATAAAGGTGAATAGAAATAAAATGCTCTGGGGCAGTTAAAGCAAGATTAACTTTAGAAGCCACGTGTCATAACCATGTCTCCATTGATTCTGCTTGTCCTCTGTCTTCAGTGATGGAGAGGTAAAGGATCAGAAAATCAAGAGGACATTGATCTGACATCTCAATGTTTGCATGTGTCATTCACTCATTTCAAACCACTGTAAAGTCAGACTGGTACTGCACATACACTGGGTGTTTTTGCCAGAGTAGGTATATTGGTATAAAAATTCTAAGTGCAGACAAGCCCGTAGGTAAAATAGTTGTAGATAAAAGTGCCTCAGGATCCTCTTTCAATTTTGGAGGTTTTCTGATTATATTTTCTTTAATTATGAATGTGTCTCTTCCCTGTTGCTCTGCAAGACTCCTCCCTTACCCTCACACACAAGGAGAAACTGACTAAACAAAGAAATGGTCTAGAAATGTTGTCTAACACAGAAAAACTGAAATTTCTTTAATGTATCCATTTATTTGCCACAGAAGAGGGTGACTAGCAAAAGGGGTTTACTGCAAAGCCAGCAATCCATGAAAATATTTGTCCTAAGATCTTTTCAGAACATTTTTCTTATACTTCCACTTCTGTAGCAGCATTTTAGTTGAATTCTTAAGTCTAACACTAATGTTAGTGAAGCACATCAAAGATTAGTGATTTTCTTTAAGCAGGTGTGTTTAGTGTACAGATTGTTTTTATGCATAATTGTGTCCATAATGTTATACTCCATTATGATGGTCATTTGTATATTTGCAAAGCGCTAAATAAAGCAAGCAGTTGCCCCTCAGGATTAATTACTTATGGAAACACTCATTTTAACAAGATTCTGGAGTATCGCCTATAGAGATTCACACCTGGGCATCTCTCTAATGGCAAAAACCTATGCAGGCAATTAACTCAGAACCAGTTCCAAGCAAGGTTTATTTGTTTTTTAATAAGGTTGTTTTTTGAAAGATATGATCCAAATTTGATGCACGTGAACTGAATTGGATGAAGCTAGATAGATATTCAGGCCTAACAGGCAGAGCCAAGCAATGCCTATGTATCCCCCCGATTTATGGAACTGCAAATTAAAGAAGGCCAAGATTCTCCATTAACTCCATCCAAGTTTCTTTCATGAGGATAGCCTCAAAAGCTTGATCTGATCATTGGGTGGAAAGGAACGAACAGATAGCTATCACTAGATTTGTCCAGCATTCATGGTGACACTTGATAGTCAAAGACACTTGAAATGCACCAAGTAAGTTCTAACCAAGTACTTTGGAGAATCTTTGGCAGTTTTTGGTTAAGACAGAGCAAAATGGAAAGTAGAGAATACATCTCCTAAAAAGGGAATTTGGAAATATCTTGGAAACAGCAAGTGTTTCATTTGTGGGAAATCTTTCAGCTCTACAATCCTGTGGTCATAGTTTTTATATGTTTATTGTGGCTTACAGTTAAAAATTGATACAAAAAACTTTGGCATGAGAACCAGTCTTACTGTCCAGCATCTCAGCTAAAGTGTCAAAAAGGGCACCTGCAATAAAGCTAAGCAATTCTTGAGCATTTTGTTTGAGAATACTGAGACACCAAGGAAAGAGCTGCTAGTGAACTTGCAGATGAACTTTCAGATTGCCACAGTGCCATTCCATAGGCCTAAGATATTTTAGCTCAGATTGAATGGGCTTTAGTCAGTCATAATTTACAGAAACTCCTCAAAGAAAGCCTTTGCAACTGAGCATTGCAAATCCTTTCTGCTTCTCTCATTTCTCAGCCATCTCCAACTTAAGCCGAAAAAAAGATTCTCATCCATTTTGGTTGCCCATGGCATTTATCACTATTTTTGCACCACTGAACTGTTCTGCGTGTGCCAATACGCTAGTCAAAAGTTCAATCTAGAGATACAAAGAAGGGCTATGATTTTTCACATTTGAGTGCTGTAAACAGATAAATTATCAGAATATACATACCAGGAAGGCAGTTTTCTTTGTGTGTATGCCTTGAGCATGAGTCATAACAGGAACAACTGGGGTTTAGGAACCAGAGCATTGTTAATTCCCTCAGTTTCCTTCTTTTGTGAAAAGATATTTAATTCTTTCAACTATTATGATAAATGCAAAACAGTTTTTACTCATCATTTTCTCTGGCGTGACTACAGCAGAACTGATACTTGCACTCTGGCAGCAAATGCCCGGTCAAGATGAGGCATATATTACCCAGACTCCTCCCAGGGTGATAACTGATAATGCTGCAATGTGTTAGGTTATACCGTCTATCCTAGATTACACACCTATCCAGGATATGCACAACTGGTGGAGAATGTGTTGCCAGGCCACAGAAAAGCAGGTAAGAACGAATGTATTTTTCTATGGAATGGCTGCACTAGTACAGATTCTGTGTTTGATTAGCATTCAAGGGACTGCACAATTCCTTTCCACCCACCCTTACTCCACCATCCACACTTGCATCATGTCTTATCAGATCGTAAACTGTGGGGTAAGGACTGCTGTAAGCCTGGAACTTAACTGATCCCCACACTAAACTAGCTTTGACTAGCCTTGTGTTGAAACTCAGGGATCTCACCACTAAAATTAAGAAAAATGCTCTGCTGCTCTTAGGGCACCCCCACCTCAGGAATGCCCTTAACAGGAGTTATAACACCAAGGGCTGTAAAGTAGACACCTATGTGCTGGGAAGTTTAAGGAGGATACAAAAAGAGCCAACAAACAATAAAATAGATAAAGCTCTGATTTGCGAATTTATGCTGACCATCTGCACAAACAAAGAAAGTCATAAATAAGTAATTTGGGCACGAGAGATAAAACAAAAAAGATTTGAGCAGGGAGGAGGAAACAGATGCCAGTACGTGATTGGTTAAATTTTGTTACCTAGGGGTATTGAATAATGTGTCAGGTTTAGTAAATTTGAAGGAGGGTAGTTAGTTTTATCTATATAATGTAAATGAAAAACAAAGTTCTTTGGGAACCATCTCCAGACTGCAGTTCAACATCAAGCTGCTGGAATTCTGTCCCCTCTGCACGTCACGGTCATGCAGAGACACTACAGCCCAGACGAGTGGCTCCTTACTGGCCATCAGGTGAAGTTTGTATATTGGGAGTAGTGAGCATAACAGATTTGCTTGGCATTTGTATTCTGTGCATGCTGCTAATGAACAGATGTTTAGAGCACAGCTGTGTAAGGCTCTTTCACTGGGAAAAGATCCCAGAGACCTGTAGAGCGTTGAGCCCCGTGGGAAAGGGTGGGTACTTGAACTGACCAGGTTTTTCCCTGAGCCCTGTGGATAAAGGTGCTTTACAACCCAAGCCGTTGGTAGGGAAAGGGTGGGGATACCTGATCATGATCAGAGGCTGGGGACTACTAAAATATAAATATTGCTAGTGTTTAGACTGAAATGAAGAAGAAGGGGTTGAGAAGGAAAGAGTGAACATTTTACCAAGGACTGTAGATTCGCCATCACTGGCAATTTTTTAAATCAAGTTGAGATTCCCCCTCCCCCCCCAAGATACCCTAGTTCAAACAGGAATCCAGGAAGTCTTATGGCCTTTGTTATGCAGGTCACACTAGATCACCACAGTGGTCCTTCTAGCTTTAAAAACTATGAACAGAGTGACAGAGAAACTGGGGGAATGGAGGGAGAAGAAAAGTCCCTAGACAGGACTAAAGAAGGAGCAAGAGGATTGTGCACATACTCAAACTTCTTTGGTGGGGAAGAGGATCTCTCAACGGAGGGGGGGGAGGGAGAAGAAATAGGTTATTTAGTTTATTAATTCCATGGATGGCTCCTGGAATAAGGTTCTCGTGCAGAGAGAAGAAAGCGAACGTGGGGTAACATCCTCCCCTTCAGGATTCTCTCTCTGCAGGTTTGTGGGAGCCCGGTCCTCCACTGGGAGCCCTGAAGCATGAAGCACATGCCTACTTTGATCCTGCTTCTGCAGTCAACTGGCTGCAGCAGCCTTATGTGGAAGTAGTCTGGGCCTGCTATAAAAGGATGGCAAGAGGTTGGCACTCTTGCCTTACATTTTCCTGAGGTTTCCCCTCTTGTGCCATACCATTCTTTGGTCTAGGCCAGACACCAAACAAAAAGGTGACTAAATCTAAGAGATGTGGCTGCTTTGTCAAGAGAAAACAAACTAGAGAGCTGGCAGGTTGGAGAAGCAGTAAGAAACTGGGAACAATTTCTTCATTTGAATTGGTCACCATATGCCTGAATGACAGGTGAAAGTGACAGTGGCATCCACGTGATGAAATTATATTAAAATAAACATGGAGCTAGAAGAGCATAAATTATGCAGACAGGATTTTCAAGAATGGATTTCTATTTTTAGGCATCTGAAGAAGTGGCCTGATTTTTAAAGGTGCTGAGCACCCGCAGCTCCTATTGAATTCCTGTGTCAATCTAGGCATTGAAATGTGCAAGTGTTACTTAACACACACACAGAGAACCACAACTGACCAATTTTGTTTAGGACACATCATACAACAGGTTGTGCGCCAATAAATTATAGTGGACTTCCTAAACCCTCTTATTCAAACAAATATCAGTCAGAATTAATATGCAATTGGAATCTGCGCTTGAAATAAGTTTTGCACAATTTCTCTTGATAGGTCCTATTTCTGGATGCAACTTCATTCACATACGAAAAAGGTCACATTGTCATTGTCTGGAAACTGGGCTCTGAGGATTAAAGTATTGATAGACCTCTAGAAAGATAATATATGAAGATATACCCATCTCAGAACTGGAAGGGACCCCGAAAGGTCTAGTCCAGCCTCCTGCCTTCACTAGCAGGACCAAGTACTGATTCTGCCCTGATCATTAAGTGGCCCCCTCAAGGATTGAACTCACAACACTGGGTTTAGCAGGCCAGTGCTCAAACCACTGAGCTATCCCTCCCTCCCCCCCCCAGGTGGTCCTGCTAGCGAAGGCAGGGGGCTGGACTCGAACTTTCGGGGTCCCTTCCAGTTCTATGAGATAGGTATATCTCCATATTATATCATAAAGATCTAAAAATGCTACTTTAGAATCCCTTTTAATTGCAGAAACATGCCAAGGGTTTAAGTATACTTACAAATGCAAAATGCATCTAATTTACATGATCCATAACTAAAAGTTGTCCTCTAGTGCATTTTAGCACAAGTTACAGAAAAACGTGTACTAGATTCATGTAGTCAATGTTCTGACCTTAAAGCAGATTCAAAACAATAAGAATAGAGAAAACTGACAATACTGGTGTCTTGCCTATGCCTGTTATTCTTTGCCACAGCCTAGATTCTGTGCTCCAAAAGAAGAAAACTAAACTGAGAACATTTAGTAGTTTTTCCCCTATTTAAGTTTACAGAGAATTAGGTCAGAATCTGGGTACTAACATCGGGTGACATTCCCAAAAGAAAGCCTTGATCAAAACAAACATTGTAAAGAATGTTTGGTTATATAATTGCTGCTAACCATAATCTAAATGTTTAAAACAATCTTGTGTTAACATATCACAACCAGAGCAGATGCAGATTCTTACAGCACATAAAGCTGTAATTTTATGTATACACCTACCCCAATTCTACCATACCAAAGTCATCATTAATGAATATCTCCCTGGGCTTATCTTCTATCCAGAAATATTAAATACTGTATAATCATTGCAGACCCAAAAAAATACATTGAATGAAATTCTCTATGCATACACACTTATGCACTGGGTAAATTCAAGACTACAGTCCTAGAACAAAGTAGTGTTAATAACTGAAACTTCTATCCCAATCTAAAAAATTTAAGAGTTTATTTTAGTCCCTTTGAAGTTAGGAGACTAGCCAGAAACATCAAGATAATTAATGTAAAACTGAAGAGGCTATGCCCCACATTGTGTGGTATTATATATCCTACATATAAATTGTATTTCAAATCCCTTATAATTGGCTGTTTGCCATTAACAGGCCCCTACTTGACACTTAAGACAGTAGCAATTTAGGGAATTTTCTTACCATGCCTAGAAAAACTAGCAATGAACTTAGATCTGGAGTCAGATGCTAATCACTTAACAGTTAAAGTCTGCTAT
This sequence comes from Malaclemys terrapin pileata, assembly GCF_027887155.1. Taxonomy (NCBI): domain Eukaryota; kingdom Metazoa; phylum Chordata; order Testudines; family Emydidae; genus Malaclemys; species Malaclemys terrapin. The sequence continues at coordinate 267,180,403 of NC_071506.1, forward strand.
TTACTTACATAGCTGGGAGACGCAAGGCAAAACAATTCTTCTAAAATGGCCTTTTATAGTAGGAAATTTTTGTCCAGAAGGGGGGAAAAAAAACACAATACACTGAACATTTGAGCACCCAGTCACAGTGATTTAGTGTAATAAAATATTACCACCATAGATGTAATCTTATGTGCTTTGTCCCTGGAAAGTCTATATATGTGGAGACAGAATAACTCTTCAAGTAGCAAGCAGAGTGCAATCAACTTTTTTTTTAAATGGGAAGGCTTAAACAAACATCCTCACATTTAAATATAATCACTTCCATCTGTTTTTTTTAATTTATTGTAAACATCTAAGATTACTGTAATCTAGAAAACATTAAATTTAATTAATGCACTTCACAACACTTTGCTTAGTCTCATTTTCTTTCACTGCTGTGTAAAAAGAGCCATACTTGCAAAAGGAAAGAAATTTAGACAAGAAAATGTGATGGTAAAGACCACAAATTATGTTAAGGTAATTCAGGGACAAACAGCACCTAAGAACTTTTAAGCCTTATTAAAAGGTTGACTGTACTTCATTTTATCCTTTTGATTAATACTTTCAAGATGGCTCAAAGTCAATAAGAAACTCAAAACGTGCTACTCTAAATATGCAGTGCTTTGGAAATGTGATCTTAAATAGTCATGTACAGCACTGAACACAGACAGCATTTAAGTAACATTTCAAAAACCACGGAGTGAGTCTAACACCTTACTAGAGGCTTAGCTATCTTTAGCTCTCCAGTTCTAAATCTAGTTCAAGCCCCACTACCTATCATTTTCTAGATGAAGTGTTGCTTCTTATGCAATCAAAGATTGACAGAATATAAATCTGCAAAAAGAACAGGAGTACTTGTACCACAAGTACTCCTGTTCTTTTTGCGGATACAGACTAACACGGCTGCTACTCTGAAACCAGAATATAAATCTGTCACTGTCCACTACAACTGTGCTGAGGATGAAAATTTTTGCCAAGAATTTGGGGATTTCAAGATTTGTTTTCATTCCAATTTGAAATGAAACCTGAACATTTCTAAGATCATCATGAAAAAAATAAAAAAAAAATCAGATTGTTGAAATGAAATATTTTGGTCAAAGTCTATATTCAACATATTATATAAAACATTTTTTAAAATATCAAAGAAAAGAGTTTCAAAATTAAGTCAAATTGTTTCATTCCAAAAATGCAAAAAAGGGACATTTCAACGTTCACAACTTGTTCCGTTTTTTCCCCACGACAAAATTTCTGTGAAAGAGGTAAGATTTCCCAAAGTGTTTCAATTTGGAAATAACGGCATTTTCTGACTTTTTTCTGTTGAGGTTGTACTGACCATCTCTAACATACATTTCAATAAACCTACATTAAATAAAAATGACCAACTGTCCTTAAAAAGCTGGATCAGCAGGTCTGAATCATTGGGCAGTGTATGCACATTTTGTACTGATAAAAATTATTGAAATGTCTAAAAACTGTTAACACAGTTAAGTAATGCAATTTGTATAGTGTATTCTCTTTCCTGCAAAGTAGACACACTTTTATACTGGCATAACTGCTTCCATACACAGGAGTTACACTATTTTAACTATAACAGTATAGTTAAGCAGTACAACTTGTGTTTAGACAAGGCCTTATGAACAAATTTAAAAGATCTGATTAAAGTAGTATGGATAATATACTACGTCTTAGGAAATTTATAGTAAACGCCAATGTAGAAAGGTTGCATTAGGGGTCTAGTGTTCCCATGGCTTTAAAGGTAGTATTTGTTCCAAAAAAGTTGAGGAACCTGCACAGAAATTATTTCTTCAGATTGTATTGCAAAATCCCTGTGGTTTCAAAGGTTTAAGGTTAATTTTTTTCTTCCAGAAAGTGTTTAAGTAAATATTTACATGACTCTGGTTGAGTGATAGTTCTAAGGCCTTGTCTACTCACAAGCTTGTACTGATTTAACTAAATCAATCGGTTTTTAAAAACAACCCTATAAAGTAGCACAAAACCCTGTGGTAAGACAGATAGGATCAGAGGCTAAAATAGGGAAAGAACAAGTTAAAAAAATTCTTAGACAAGTTGGATGTCTTCAAGTCACCAGGGCCTGATGAAATACATCCTAGAACACTCAAGGAGCTGACTGAGCCATTAGCAATCATTTTTGAAAAGTCATGGAAGATGGGAGAGATTTCAGAAGACTGGAAAAGAGCAAATATAGTGCCAGTCTATAAAAAAGGAACTCAGGACAACCCCAGGAATTACAGACCAGTCAGCTTAACTGCTGTATCCGGAAAGTTAATTGAGCAAATAATTAAGCAATCAATTTGAAAACATCTAGCTAAGTAACAGTCAGCATGGATCTGTCAAGAACAAAACTTGTCAAACCAACCTGATAGCTTTCTTTGACAAGGTAACAAGCTTTGCAGATAAGTGGGGGAAGCAGTAGATAGACCTATCTTGACTTTAGTAAACCTTGATACTGTCTCGCATGACCTTCTCATAAACAAACTAGGGAAATGCAACCTAGCTGGAGCTACTGTAATGTGGGTGCATAACTGGTTGGAAAACCATTCCCTGAGAGTAGTTATCAGTGGTTCAGAGTCATGCTGGAAGGGCATAATAAGTGGGGTCCCGCAGGGATAGTTCTTGGTTTGGTTCTGTTCAATATCTTCATCAATGATTTAGATAATGGCATAGAGAGTACACTTATAAAGTTTGTGGACAATACCAAGCTGGGAGGGGTTGCAAGTGCTTTGGAGGATAGGATTAAAATTCAAAATGATCTGGACAAACTGGAGAAATGGTCTGAAGTAAATAGGATGAAATTCAATAAGGACAAACGCAAAGTACTCCACTTTGGAGTAGGAAGGAACAATTGGTTGCTCACATACAAAATGGGAAATGACTGCCTAGGAAGGAGAACTGCGGAAAGAGATCTGGGGGTCATAGTGGTCCACAAGCTAAATATGTGTAACTGTTGCAAAAAAAAGTGATCATTCTGGGATGTATTAGCAGGAGTGTTATAAGCAGGACACTAGAAGTAATTCTTCCACTCTGATTAGGCCTCAACTGGAATATTGTGTCCAGTTCTGGGTGCCACATTTCAGGAAGGATGTGGACAAATTGGAAAAAGTCCAGAGAAGAGCAACAAAAATGATTAAAGGTCTAGAAAAGGACCTATGAGGGAAGATTGACAAAATTGGGTTTGTTTAGTCTGGAAAAGAGAAGACTAAACAAAAGGGGTCATTATAACAGTATTCAAGTACATAAAATGTTGTTACAAGCAGGAGGGAGAAAAATTGTTCTTAACCACTAAGGATAGGACAAGAAGCAATGGGCTTAAATTGCAGCAAGGGAGGTTTAGGTTGAACATCAGGAAAAATTTCCTGTCAGGATGGTTAAGCACTGGAATAAATTGCCTAGGGAGGTTGTTGAATCTCCATCATTGGAGACTTTTAAAAGCAGGTTAGCCAAAAACCTGTCAGGGATGGTCTAGGTAATACGTAATCTTGCCATGAGTGCAGGGGACAGGACAAGATGACCTCTCGAGGTCCCTTCCAGTCCTATGATTTTAAGATAAAAGCCAAAGTTAAGTGTCTATACAGATGAGTCTCATGTAGACAAATCCTGGGAGAGAGATACATCAGAAAAAGGAAGTTATATTTCTGTAATCTTAGACATGAAATCCTACCAAAGATAATTAAAACAATTTGGGACAGACTATTTGTTTAATTGTAACAGCACAAATTTTAAGCTAAGCTTTCATAGCTTTACTAGAGCAAGCTTTAAGATGTACACACACTAAGGCAGTATCCAAATTTAAAAAAAATATATAGTGCAACTTGCCGTCATGATCCTTTTTCTACCACAAAAGCGCCACTTGGCAAGAGATCTCTTCATCTCAGGAGTAGTAATGTGACCGCTTCACCCTCTGTAGCTTCAGGGTGCTCCATTGAAGGGCCGAGATACAATACAAGGGCATGGCAGGCACCAGGTTCTATGCAAACTCCTTGAAAAACTGCCTTCAAGGTCCTAGGTATACCTTTGGTCCCTTTTTATCACTTAAAGTTTTTTCCACTTCAGCAATACCAATAACCTCAATATTTTGTTTGTCCACTGACAAGAAATGGTTGCTTACCTTACAATAAGCGTGGTTCAAGATGTGTTGTCCACAGATTTCACTTGTGGTGCACATGTGCCTCATGCACGCAAGATCAGATCTTTCCGTTGAGGTTGAATTTGTATTCTAGAGGTTCCCTCGCCCCTCCCCCCACCGTTTAGGGCAGAGAGGGAGGACCAGTCCTAATCATCCCTCAGTTTCTTCTCACTTACACTTACTGCATAGTAGCAAAAAAGCAGGGGAGGCCATGGAATGCATGTGGACAACACAGCTGAAACAAAATCAGTTACTGTAAAAGTAAGTAGCAATTCTGTTCTTTGAGAAATTGTCCACATGGATTCCTCTTGGTGACTAACAAACAGTTACGTTTGCTTGGGTTCTAGGAATTATACTTAAAACAGTGACTTCAGGATGGCCCTGCCAGAACAGGCATCTGATCTGGAAGCCTCTACCAAAGAAGAGTGTCAAGTGTGTGGACCGAGCTCCATGGAACTGCCTTACAAATTTTAGAATTAGGGATTTTAGCCTCTGCTGCCTATCTGAAAATGGAATGACTAGCTAGGTGGATCTAACTTGGTTAACTCATAACATGTTTTTACACATTTAGAAACACATTCTGATAATTTGTAATATTGCTTGACCCTTTGCTGATAGGGCTAAGGCAATGAACAGGTTAGGTGAGTTCCTGATTTGGACCTGTTAAAAGATAGTAAGGGAACTGCCAAACAATTTTAAGTATTTGAAGTTTAAATTCCCCTGGGGTTGAATGAGGCATGGGGAAGAAAACTGGGAAATAAGTTGGTTCCTATGGAACACAAACAACTTCGGGAAGAAAATTTAGATGAGGCTGTAGTGTAATCTTCATCTAATAAAACACTGTATAAAGGGGACCTATCCCTGAGCGCCTCACTCTTCCTTACCCTTTAAGCTAATGTAATGACTAAAAAAAGGCATCCTTCACTGAGAGATAGTATAAGAAACAAGTTGCTAAGGGCTCAAAGGGAAGATCTATTGAAGTCCCAAGAAGGGGGTCCCAAGCTAGGGGAAAACAGATAAGGCACTCACAGAATCTAGCTAGTGGGTCAAAAAATACTGGGTACTTGATAGGAAAGTGATGTGCAGATATTGATGCTAAATGGACCCTTATGAATAGAAAGTGCCAATTGTTTCAAGTCTAGTAAATAGCCAGTATCACTGAATTGAATGCTGTAAAGGGAGAAAGCAGGTGCTGAGACGCCAAGCTGTAAAGCTAAATAAAAGTGTTTCTCTAGGTCAGCCTCAACTAGACTTTTTGCTTTGGAGAAAAATATTCTGAACTTCACCTGAACTGCTTCTCTCTATGGCTATCAGCAAACCAGCATCCAAATGTAACAAAGCTGCACCCGGGTGTAGGATCTGGCTATCATTCTCAGACACTGTCAGGCAAAGTAATCAGGACTGTGTTGAGCCACCAGATCCAAACACCTAAACTGCCTGGCCTATGCCAGGGCTACCATTATCATTGATCCAGCAGCTTGCCTCAGTTTCCTCAGGACCCTTAATGTCATGAGAACTGGGGGTAGGGAAGGCATACATTAGTCCCAGTATCCAGAGATGAGAAAAGCATGAGGGACAGCCCGGATTGGAACCCACTTTGCAGTAGAACATAACATTTCTTGTTCTGGTCTGCGGCCATCTCCACTTGCGAAAGATGCTCTACAACACTGGGTCCTCAGTCAGCACCGGGGGGTTGCCTGAGAACTGTGTGAAGTGATCTGCTAATGAGTTCTGAACACCTGTAAGAGGTGGGGCCAGCACTGTGATCCAGTGACAGATACAGCTAGTCCAGAGCCACATGGCCTCCTGACAGTAGAGATGATCTAGCTCCTCCTGGTCTACAGACATAATGCATAGCTGCGGTGTTGACTGTCAGCACCTGACCTAAGGGCACCTCTTCAAATGCTCCAAGATTCAGAGAATTAGCTTCTTGCTTCAACAGTATCTCATGCGGGGTCCCTGAAGAGAGACAGGAACTGTATGCAGTACCTGTTGCTGACAATCTCTTGGCCCCACTTGTCCACAGCGATTCTAGCCCAGGTTCTCCCCCGAAAAGGCCATAGCTAAATAGGGTAGAGATACTCCAAATGTTATGCCAGGCTCTGAATTGTGGCAAGAAGCCTATCAAGTCAGTCATACCTAAGAAAGGTGGGGGGTTATCTGCACTGGACCTTTGCTTCTCCCTCAGTGGCTCCAATTCCCTCAGAGTTGTAAAAGTATAAAAAAAGGGATGCTGACTGAAGGAGGTTTGTAGTCTGATGTGCTTTCTCCTTTGGACTGGTGCATATAAAGACCAGAAAATGAAAAGTGGCTCTCAAGACCTCTCATGAGTGGAGGGCCTCACCTGTATTTGAACTGATCACAAGTCGTCAAATGGAAGGTCCTTCATCGTGGTTTGTATTTCCCTTATATTCCCCATGACGAGCCAGGAGGATCTTCACATCTCCACTGATGTAGGCATGGTGCAGGAGGCTGTATCAAATGTATCCAAAGCATCCAGCAAGGAATCCCCAGCTATAAGATGCCCTTCCAGCAGGATGGATTTTAATTCTTCCATGCTCCTGCATGAGTCATTCCATAAATGAACAACGTGTCCCAGAGGAGATAGTCATTTTGCCAGAAGCACCTGAAAGCTGGCAATGTTCCTCCTGAGACTGGCAGAGTAGACTTTTCTCCCAAACATTTAAAGTAGTTTTATTTAACAATATTAAAATGTTGTTCTTGTATTTTAATCCCAGTTTCCACCCAAAATACACTTCAAACCCAAATCCTGATCTTAAAAAAAAAAAAAAAAAAATCTAGTAAATAAATATTCACTATTTTCACAATAAAAAACAAAAATTAAGAATCTCAAGACGTGTAAGCTATATAATTAAATGTATATTGATTGTACTGCCTGTGAACCAGAAGGATTACACTAAATTTAGCGTAAAGACAATAAATGGTGGCAAAACACCATGTTTTAATGGATTATATCAGCCCGTGAGAATTAACCTCTTTAGGAAAACAAAGTACTAATGCAAAACAAGACTAAAACCAGTTCTTTAAATTAAGGTTTCCTGCTAGGTGATTTAAATCAGTTTTAAATCAAGATCTAAATCACTTTCATTTAAAAAAATCAATCCACCCTGCTGCAAAGCCACTATTTTCATTTAAATCCCATATGAAACCCACTTTCCCCTTCATAACATCCGTAACTAAAGGGATGTCCACACTTAAAAGGCTGCAGCGATGCAGCTGCTGCAATTCAGGGCTGGTCTACACTGCATCATTAGGTCAACGCCCTACCTGCAGCTGTGTCACGACTTAGGCCTGGTCTACACTAAGGAAGTAAGTCAATCTAAGTTACGCTATTTAAATTACGGAAGTTACATAACTTAAGTCGAGGTTGTTTAGATAGACTTCCAGCAGTGTCTAGACCACACTATCTCGGCAGGAGACACTCGGCAATCGACTTATCACGTCTTCACCAGACCCGCTAACAATCGATGCTTGCTGCATTGATTGCAGCAGTGCTGATTTAGTCTGTAGTAAAGAAAAGCCCTCAGATTTGACTCCTGCCAACAAGTGCCCCGCTACACCGACTTAATAGCACAACCTTCCTGAGTGGCATGGAGTCAAAGCTGACGCAGTGAGGTCAACACACTGAGAGCGTAGACACTGCATTACTGACATCAATTGTTAGTGGCCTCCATGTGCTGTCCTAATGTCCCACACTGACTGCTCTGGTCACTGTTGTGCACTCTGCTGTCCAGGGGTCAGGTAGACAGGAATCTACCCTTCCCCCTTTAAAGCACCATGAATTTTTGAAATTTCTTTTCCAGGTTGGCAAGCACACACAGCAGCTCTCCATTGTTGAGTGTAACCGCCTAGCTGACCAGACTGGCTACATGCTGCAGATGTGCTCCAGCCTGGAGGACAGGGGAGATATTTGATCTCCTGGGCCTGAGGGGAGAAGAGGCTGTACAGACACAGTGCCAATCCAGCCATAGAAAAGTGGACATCTATGGCAGACTGTGCGGGGTACGCAGAAGGGCTACAAGAGGAATCAGCAGTAGTGTCACGTGAAAGCCATGGAACTACAGCAGGTGTACCAGAAGGCCAGTGAGGCCAACAATTGATCTGGTGGAGAGTTGCTAGGGGGAACCAGCTATGCAGTGAGTCAGGTTGTGTTTTTGACTCCATTGCAGTCCTGCCAGTCCCAACAGCAGATCACGACTGAGCCCGACGTAGGAGAAAGAGCCTCTGGTAAGTATGTAGTTTGCTTTGAAATTATAGGGATGGAACTCCCAAAGTGGCAGCTCATCTGTTGATTTACTCTTTTTCACTTGTGCTAGAAGCAGTAGTGGAACCACTAAGAGAGGTAGAGTTCCTATCTACATTTCATTCCCCTCTAGAGTTAGGCAGAGGGAGCCACATGGAGCACTTTACGTCCACCGGGATGTTCCATAGACATCTCAATGAAACTTTCACGGAGGTACTCTGCAATCCACTGCTGAAGGTTCCTGTGGAGAGTTGCCTTCCTCCTTCTGCCACGGCAGGACACTTTCCCACACCACTCTGACTACTTCAGCAGGCACTACTGCAGTACACAGGCTAGCAGCATATGGGCACAGGTGTCATTGGGATGCCAACAGCAGCCTGTGTTACCCTCAGGAGTGAGAGATCAGCTAAAATCATCACTGCCTGTGGAAAACTCTGCCAGTATTCAGCTTCCACGGTGAAATTGCCACTTGCTTCTCAACTGTCAGCACAGCTCATTTTGTTGTCCTTGAGCTGGAGCAAGTTCAGCACAGATCCAGAAATGTGGCCTTGTGCATCCGAAAGTTCTGCAGCCACTGCTAGTCATCCCAAACCTGCATGACAATGTGATCCCACCAGTCTGTGCTTGTTTCTCGTGCCCAGAAGCAGTGCTCTACCATCTCTAGCTGCTCCATGAATGCCACCAACAACCTTGAATTGTTTCTATGTACCATAGCAATCTAACCTGCAGTGAATCATGTTCCCCACGGCTCCTCTTGCAGCTCTGCAAATACTGCAAAATTGTGTGCCCTGTGCTTGCAATGCTCATGACAATAGTATGGAGCCTACACAGCTCTACGCTTCTGTCAGATATAGCAGACAGCAAGAAGGGACACGCAGGTTTGTACAGATTTTGTAAAGGTGAAATATACTGTGGGATACAGATAAAATTATAGGATGGAGAACACTGTCAACCCCATGCTCCCAGTCACCCCTACATGACTCATGTTGGCCACATCAGGCATTGCAAAATCTTCCCAAAACACCCTGCATTGGTCAGTAGTGATTTGCAGTCCGATACCTACCCACAGTGCACTGCACATCGATACCAGGACTCCTGGTGAGGACATGCACTACCAACAAGGAGCAAAGTGTGCACATGCACAAGCAATGACTGTATGCTGACATAACTTAGGTAGTCATAACTTTGTAGTCAAGACATTGCCTCAGTGAAGAGGCTAGCTACACTGACAGGAGGGCTTCTCACATTGACGTTGGTAATCCACCTCCCTGAGAGGTGGTAATAGGGCAAAGGGACAAGCCCTCTTGTCAGTGCTGTCTACACTGGAAGTTCGACGCAGTTATACTGACCTCTCAGGGGTGTGGATTTTCCACATCCCTGAGTGACAGTTATACTGACATAAGTTGCTGGTGTAGACCAAGCCTAAATCTTCTATTTACCTTCATCCATTTTGTCCATCCTTTGCATGAGCTGTCTCTCCCCACTCCCACCCACCAGACCTTGCCTTTTTAGACTGGTACTGCCTCAGGAAAGGAACAGTCTCTTCTTCTCAAGTGAGAAAACAGTAGCACATTTTGAGCACTACTGCACTCTAAGGGCTGGTCTACACTATGGGGGGATGGGGGCAGGGGGAAAATCAATCTAAGCTACGCAACTTCAGCTACGTGAACAACAAAAGCTGAAGTCGACGTACTTAAATCTACTTTCTGTGGTGTCTTCATAGCGGCGTTCTCCCGTCGATTCCCCCTGCGCTTCTCATTGAGGGAGTACTGGAGTCTATGCTAAAGCGATCAGTGGTTGATTTATTGAGTCTATACTATAGACGATAAATCGACTCCCGCTGGATTGATTGCTGCCCATCGATCCAGCTGGTAGTGTAGTGTAGACAAGCTCTAAATATAATAAAAATAGCACGGCAGAAAATACAGGAATATTCCCTTTGTATAGTGGAGACAGATAACGGAGCAAAGCATCACTGTAAAAAGGTGCCAAACTCAACAGAAGTGTTTTGAGGCAATTTGACCTGTCATTCCATTTTACTATTAAAAGGAGAGTTTTACTAAATCCAAGTTCAGAACAAATAGTAAATCCCACAGTAATTAGAAGCCTGAAGATATAAAATTTACCCTATGTGGACACCCTCACGTAATACATGCACATTGTACAGGCCTTAAGAGCCGAAAGTCTAAGATCTTTCTGGGTTTTAGCAGTAAAGCAATACAAATCCTTATTTGCAAGTAATCTTTAAAAGAAACCCATTTTTTAAGTCTTAATATCTATTTCAAAGAAACTGAATGAGGGGGTGAAAACTTTTTACTTGTAGTCACTTCAAATCCAGGGATAAAAAGGAAGCCATCTGTATCTAGTTGGTAGCATGGGAAGTGAGTTTTTGGTCACAATTCAGTTCCAAAGTAAACAAGTCTTGGACAGAATGGGCAGATTCAACAGTTTTTTCCCTTAAAAAAATAAAATAAAATAAACCTTAAAGTCAGGGTTGCAGCTTGCTGGCAGGATAATACCTATTGTGCATCCATATTGTGGAAAATCCTTTGTAGTTTTTTTATTATTAATTATTATTATTATTAATAAAGAAACAGTGCTAAGCATTGATGCTAGAAGTGGGTCTTCCCAAGTACTCAATTTGGATAATTATTCTTCCATTTAAGTGGAAGTTTTACCACTAAACTTCAATGGAAGCATAGCTAGGCCAGTGCTGAGTGCTTTTGAAAATCCCATCCTATATTTTCTTAAAGTAAACTTTAACTACAAGCGTAATATGATCCTGGTATAACCATTTTACTTTGATTACAGTCTTGAGAGTTGGCATTATGCCCATGTTAATGATGAAGAAACTGAGGCAGAAAAATGAGTCCACTCACTATGACAACAGGCAGATTTAGATACTCAAGTCTCCAAACCTCCTTGACCAAAGCTGCTTCCCACAGACCAGACCACACACAGAAGCACAACTATACACAAACACAACAATAAGAAGCATCACTTTCACATAAAACCCACTGTGCTTAGCCAAGCAAACTCAGACAACAGGAAAGTCGAATACGAGCATGAACACAGACAGGAAGGTGATAACTAATACTGACCTCCTTTTTGATGGAATTTTAAGAAGTTAAAAGTTTCATATCAGTAGCTTTGCAAACAATTTACTGTTGCTGCAGGACACTACAAACTGCAGCAGGGACAAGTTTTTCCTGAAACATCAATCCCATGGTTATAACTGTAGCCCACACACCAAGCTATACAACATATGTGCAGAGCTTTGTCATTTAATACCATATAGCTCAGTGTGGTTTAGCTTCCTTATGGATTACAAATTAAGACTGAATGCTGCAGTAAACATTTCAAACATGAACAAGATTAACAAATAGTATGTTGCCACCTAAATACATTCAGTCCAAACCATTAGTTTATACAGCATTTTGTGACTGTCCTACTGAAAGCATTGAAAACTGGATAATCCAACCCCCACATACTATATAGTACAACATGCAGTACTTAAATTGCTGCTCTGTAAAGAATTATCCAGGTTTTGCACAGAAGGGGCTGAGATGATTCACCAAGTGAAAGCATTAGTAGAATACTGCATGCTACCAATAGACTGAAAACTAAGTCCAGATCACAGAAAGGACAGTAGTTCTTAGAAACCACCTCTAATTTTTCTAAATCAGAAGGAAGTTTTATCTTGGCCAGGGCCAGCTCCAGCATTTTTGCTGCCTCAAGCAAAAAAAAAAAAAAAAAAAGCCGCAATTGGCAGCGGCAGGTCCTTCGCTCCTACAGGGAGTGAGGGACCTGCCGTCGCTCTCCCTTGGGTGCCCCAAGTATCTGCTTGTTAAGCTGGTGCCTGGAGCCGGCCCTGACCTTGGCATATGTCCCGCCCTGCTTTTTCAAATGCCCAATATTTAGCATTTTATTGGGCATCTGCACAAAATTTCTCTTACTTTTAGGCAAATAGCTTTAAGAGGACAAGTTTACATTTAGTCCCATTTTACTCTACATACCTGATAAAGCATTGTACAGATATTTGCTGGAAGTGAAAAAGTTTACCAGTTACTATATATTTTTCTAGTGGCCATGCAGAAGGGAAAGCTAATGAGGCTTTAAATTTGGTGCCCAAAGTAACTCTTTACTCCTAAGGAGCAGGCCTTGCATGCAAAGAATGTATTAGTAAGAAAAGTGATGCAAAGTTCTTAAATGCAACCTAATAAAAGTGAGTTTACAACAGAGCAAAAGTCATGCATTTCTGTATTACAATAGTGAGAATTCTAACACAGTAAGGCTACCAGAGACATGGAGTCATAGGGTCTCAGGCACAGAAGCCTAACTCACACCCTTGTGTTGCAAGTGCACAATGGATCTATATGGGGGAAGAAGGGTTGGAGGTCAGGATTTGATTTTTATATCCAGAATGAACAGCAAGTGACAATTGAGAGTGAGCAGCAAGTATGTATTTATTCTGAAATAACAGCACTCTGCATGTTGAAACTATGTGGAGCCTTAAAGTCTTTACACCACTGTATGTGAAAGTGGGACTGCCAGTCAAGTAATAGAGTTGGGACCAAATCAAAATAGTTATTTGATTCCAGGGTCAACTCCCTCAGATGCCAGTGTGTAGATTTTATTTTTTTTTTTAAATACTGTGCAGATCTTTTACTGGTTGAATAGAGTGAGTGGACCAACTGGCCAGCTTTTTTGGCCTGTTTTCTCTCTTTTTACTTGAAGAGTGCAATTTCATAACTGCATGGGGCCTACCACTGAAAATATCAACCATGCAAATCTGAAGGCAGAGAAAGCACCATCCAGACTGGATCTTCAGTGAAGTCACCATGTTAAGCTCTCATTATGCAATTTACAACTCAGCTTATGCCAAACAGCTAAATGAAGAGGTTGAAAAGCCACATGTATTTCATAGGCAGGAGTTGTAACAGACTGAAGACATGCCAGTAGAAGGGGGAGTGCATTGTGGCTAACATTTTCAGACCTAATGACAAATGTATTTCAAACCATTTTAAGTAACTTCTTGTTTCTCTGTTTAGTCATCTTCTGGGCAACAAGTGATGTGCACGAGAGAGAAAAACTGATGAGGAAAAATGTAGAGTTGCTAGATTAAGTTTTGAGCTATTACAAGGACCTTGGCACATACTTTAAAAATGTGCCTACCTTCTCATCTCCCAACCTTAAAGTATAATTTGTATTTTATTCCTTCTCCTACCATCTTTAAATTGTTTGACTATAAAGTTGAGTGGGAGAAAAATTTAAAATGTTATAACCTCACAGTGTTTAACCTCACTGCAGTCACCAACAATTAACACAATTTGTTAGGTTATTTGTTCTTGGTTTAAATTGAATCAGTTATCCTGAAGAATAGTTTGCCAATTTTTTCCATCCACCTCCTGAATTTTAATTCATAGACATTCATTAGTGCAACATCACAGACCGTATTCTCTAGAAAGGATTAACTGATCACTTCAAACCATACACTTTGAGGTCTTACATAAAGTTTGTGGATGTTAAACTAGCCTAAATAATTCACTGTAGGCCAGATGTTCAGAGCTAGCTGCATGCATAAAACTGCACATGCATCACTTATACATAAATACCCAGTGCACAAAATACCTGATGAATGAGCATAAGTATCTACTGTATAAAGCAGGCATATAAGGAGTCTTGCAAACAATTGCTTTTGCCTAGCTTTGAAAATCTGACCATGTTATATTATCTACAAATTAGTACTTTGCCTCACTCCCCATTCCATTGATGTAAGTAGGCACTTTTCTCCATTTTAATGTTGGTTAGTAAGTGTGTAAACCAATGGTACTCAAGTCTATGCAGCTGAAGACACCACATTAATAGAGTTTTACAGTTACTTTCTTAACTCAGGTTTGAAGATGCTGACATTTATGAATCACAATTACTCTTCCTTTTACATCTATGCCAGAACATTAGAAAATACTGCTAATTTAGATATTTTGGGTTTGCTTTTCATTTACTGACAGACATTGATAATTTTGTGGAAGTCTATCGACAGATGGGCATGTTGCCCCATATATGAAGGAAAGGACTTTTAATGCAGTGTTTTCAGAGATATTGTATACTCATGTTAAACATCTTAGTTACAAGACAATAATGCAGACTATTACAAGCTGAAATGTATACATTGTGGGGGGAAGTGAGTTATCCAGCCAGTCCTGGGGAAACACCCTATAAATAGATACTTCACATATAGGTTTGGAAAGGAAACTACAAGCCATGTTTTCAGTCACATTGAAGAAAACATCTGCAAAGAAAAGCCCCTCAGCCTGAAGCTTGAAGGAAGCAGGTGTTGAAAAGCAAAATATGGTTCCCCACTTGCCCAAATCACACACAGACACAAGAAGGCTACAAATGCCATCCATGAAAGAATGCACCACAAACATCAGCATTTATTCATTTTGAATTTTTTAGCAATTGACAAAAGACCCAGCTCACCAGCTTTACTTTTTGTTGTTTTCCTAAGCTTAAACATTACATATTTAAACATTATCAGAACTAACTAAGTTGTCGGCATTCATGCACAACTAGAAAACATCCTTAATTTATTTAAACCAGAAATGCATTACCAGTAACTTATTAACATCTTTCACTACTAAATATTAAAAAAAGTTGAAATTATTGAAAAGTTCATCCTTGAAATGTTAACTTCACAGCAGACAAACTACTAGTTGGCTCACATTTCAAACAAAGTGGGAAAAGCAAGATTCATGCTAGTGGTTAGTGTACATTTTGCCCTAGCACTACTGAAGGATCACGGCTCACCTTGGATGATGTTTAATAAAAAGCAAAGTGCATACAGAAATTTACAACAATTTTAGGACAAAAAATGGTCCTACTGATGTGGTCCCAACAATTAACTCAAAAGTCTATGACAAAATACCATGAGCTCCGATGAGCTGTTTATAAATACTTTAGATTAAGTACAGATACTGAAAGAGTTCGTTTGAAATCTTCAAAAAAAAAAAAATGTTCCTTTTACTCCTCAAATGGTGCTTGTTATAGCTTAAAATTTCTGTTAACAAGTGCGTTGAATTACTTGTTATCCAAGCGTAGCAGCTGCTCCTTACCATTTACTGTTAATGACTTTAACTGGCCATCTTCTTCAACTTCCACTCTCTCTTGTCCATTCTCAACAATTCTGTTGGACAAAAATCCATTTAATCATAGTTTTAAAGCATGTTCAATATGATTAAAGTACACTACACGCAGATATTTAGGTAATGAAATACAGTGCCAAGTCTAGATCCAAAGCTTGGCTGATGCAACTACAGTAAGTAAGTGATCACATTTAACAGTGGGGAAGCCACAACAATTAGCATCTTCTCCCAGCCCACTGAAAAGCCTCTCTGGAAGCGACTAACTCCCAGTCCTCCAGTGTATTGCACTGAAGTGTTGTAGACAGCATTGTAACAGTCACTGCAGCTGGCACTACATTCTCCATAATCACAGTTCTCCTCTTAGGTCAAAGTTTTTTCCATCTCTCCCCTTTTCTCCCCACCCTCCCATTCAAAAAGCATCATATGCAATTTAGTTTTGAGTTTCAGTTAAAAGTAGTAGTTAGGAACCATGACAGTTCAGGTTCTGACAGCTGTGTTCAGCATATTGTATTTTATGGTATATATTTTCCCCACAATATTACACTGATATGTTTAACTACCCTGTTTCCCCGAAAATAAGACAGTGTCTTATATTAATTTTTGCTCCCAAAGATGCGCTAGGTCTTATTTTCAGGGGATGTCTTATTTTTCAGAAATGAAAAATGCCTTATCGGTGGATGCCTTATTATCGGGGAGGTCTTATTATCGGGGGGATGCCTTATATTACAACGAGAGGCAAAACTGTAAGTAGGCCTTATTTTCGGAGGATGTCTTATTTTCGGGGAAACAGGGTAGGTAAGCAGGATGAAACAATACACAGAACATGTGCAATAGCACCAAAATAGTGTTACACATGGCCAAGTTAAGGTTCACAAGCAGGATTAACTTTTGCACCTCTTGATTGGTTTTCACCAGGCAATCTTGATGCTGCACGTAGGGTTTACCCCCCTTGTTAAATGTTTAATGTATAATTTTGGGTTTGCAAAGCAGTTCATTTTATTCTCTTGGTCACTGAATTATAATTGTATGTTCAAAGCACAAATGTAGGCCATATTTAGGGCTGGTTTGTATTAAATACTATCCATAAGTAACCTGTGTTTAGAGTACAGAAACATGTAGAAGCTTTTCACTTCATAAATCAATAGAATTCTATTTTGATGATCAGACAGAGACAGAATCTACTCAGTAAAGAATCCGAGACAACAATTGTGGTTAGGAGAAAGTTTGATGAACAGGCAAATGCTGTATGTTCTCTCCAAAGAAGACTGCCTGCTGTCTCAATGTGGACTTATCAAGGGTTGCTTGGCTTTTTTTTTTTTTTTTTTTTAATTATATAACTACACCCAAATTTTAGAGAGGAAGTAGTAGTAGCGGCCAGGAATTCTTCCTTGCTTGGTCACAGGTCACAAGATGGTAGTCTTCTTTCAAAAGGATAACATTATGGTCATCATGCAAACATCACCCCTTTTCTCAGAGTGCTAGTTATGTTGAGCACAGTACATCTGTGTTCCGTATGTTGCAATGGCTTCTTATCAGCTTTGGGGAGCAATTCATTGTTATTTTTAACTAGACTTAAAGATAAAGAGCTCCTGTCTATCTTACACCTTAACATTTGTAACAAGTTTGTGGCCTGGGTAGTTCTAAGCATGCTTTGTTACATATGGAGAGTACCACTTGGTTAACCACCATGTCAGCTAACAGCATTTTGCTCCTAGACTGAAACAACTGTCTTCCTATAAGCAGTTAACCACACTTGTTTGCTCTGTGGATGGAATCTCCTAATTATGTCTGCATAAAGTAATTAATTTGACCTGTTCTTCCCAAGTCTATGCAACAGGACATCACATGATGCACTGCCCTACTTTCTGTAGTCTGAATGTCTTCTGAGCTACTGATTCCCTCATGACATGCTACGAAACAGCTGTCCAGATTTTCCCAGAACCCACTGATACAATGGTGTGACCATATGAAGTAACTGTGATGACAGAAAACCTGCTGTGTGGACACAAACTGTACTGTGTTACTTTTAACTGGTTGAGATGACTGTGCCTCTTAACTGGTTACAAAAGATGGGTAAAGATGTAATGGATTACAGGCATGGAGACAGCCTCCCTGTCAACAGCAGAGACTTTCTACTTAATAATCCAGATATGTCAGTTCCTCCAGGCTGATAGAAGGTCCTCTATTCCAGGGGTTCTCAACCTTTTTCTTTCTGAGTCACCCCCCAGGCTATAAAAACTTCACAGTCCAGCTGTGCCACAACAATTGTCTGTCTGCATATAAAAGCCAGGGCCAGAGTTAGGAGTAGCAAGCAGGGCAATTGCCTGGGGGTCCCGCACCAGGGGGAACTGTGAAACTAAGTTGCTCAGGCTTTGGCTTCAGCCCTGGGTAGTGGGGCTGGGTGCTCTGGGCTGCAGTCCCATGCAGCAGGACTTTGGCTTTCTGCCCTAGGCCCTAGCGAGTTTAACACTGGCCATGCTTGGCGGACACCCCCTGAAACCTGGTCATTGCCCGCCAAGGGCCCAGGACCCCTGGTTGAGAACCACTGCTCTATTTAAATTCTTCAACATTGGGTTTGCCAGGGCTTGATTTTGCTAACTTGCAAGGCATGATGCAAGGCCTATCCAGTTACCCAGGCCTTGTCTAAGCATCGTTTTGAATGCCAACTGCAGTTTCTGTGTCATGGTATTTGTCCAGTTGACACTGGATAAATACCAAAACATTGGGGTTTTTTGGCACTGTCACTAATTCACTTTAATTACAAACATGTGTCAAGAGGTTTGTTCTAAGGGACACCTCTCCAGTTCACTTACACAGTAGAACCTTGTATTTTTTGCTAGTTTACAGATGGTATAAATCAAACAAACCGAGAGGTCTCGCTCCACTTCTTAAAGATTTAGTACGTGGTATGGAGGTCTCAGTACTTATTAGTAGAGCTCATGGGGCTAAGAACACTTCACTTTGACAACTGTCAATTACATTTGTAATGCATCTCTTTAATTTATTGCATGTTATTTTGTCACTAAACAATATTTGCAGAGGATTTCCCAAAGACTGGTGTAAAATAGTGAGGAGAGGTTCTGATGGGTATAGTGCTTGAACGCTCACTCACCAGTAGTGAGCAATAAGTTTTTCCTGGTAGAGAACCTTAACTCTTGCTATTAGCTTACCTGACAAGACTATTTGCACTTCAAATCCATACGGTCAGTAGGGACACTGAACAGATCACTTTTGCTAATGTTGCTTGGGAAAGCCTACTGGGTGGAGGGTCAACTCTCAAAATAGAGGCTGAGGAAAGTTGGAGCATAGTGTAGACCACCTGCTATGCTTCTCATGCTACTTACAACCAGAAGGCTGGGGTTGGAGCAGAACAGTGGCCTCAATCCCCAATCAATAGCTCCATGCGTGAAGGGAAAGCAAGAGCATACTCCTTTTCTCTTCCAGCGGCCTAGTGAGAAGGGCTTCAGTTTTCAGACACTTACTAGCTAGAAGCCAGTACTAAAAGATGCATCATCCCTGAGCAAGTTCCAATGATAGCAGCATTTTGGTAATCCCAGTATCCACTCCCTGCCCAACAGCTGACAGGTGGCTGAGCTTCTCAGAAGGTGTACCCAAGAATAAAAAGATTAAATCCTGAATATATATATATATATATATATATATATATATATATATATATATATATATATATATATTTTTTTTTTTTTTTTGAAGGGGAAATAAAAGAATTAACGTTATAACATGGCTTACAGCCATCAGGCCTGTAAGATATTTAGCTTAGCCAAACAAGGCCTCAGGACTAAAGACAGACTTGACATAAAGCAACTAACCAGTAGGTGAACTAGATCAAAATTTGTCCCAAGATAGCAATGACCCTACATGACAAGGTATCATAAGATAGCAGTTTAGCAGCAATGGAACATTCTACTTAGGAAATATATATTGAAATGTATTGGTGAAAGCTGGTTATAATCTTTTTTGGATTTTGCAGCCAGCCACAAGTTATGGTGACTGAGTAATGTAAATATTAATGGAATAATATGGAAAATTAACAAGTTCATTTTTTTTTATAGGCTATTCCAAAAGGTAGTGGGAGGTGGAAGTTCAAATAAGGAAAAGGGGTGAAAACCTTCATAAATCTGCATGAACCCGTGGGCATCAGCATAACACATTATAGAAGCTGTATCCCAATCTAAGTCCTTGGGAGATGCCAGGATAACACTCGCTGGTGATGGTGACAATGAAGATGAGTATATTGACCGACACTGTGGGGATCCCCTGCAGAAGATGTTAGTGATGCCAGTCACAGAGCTAAACACATTACACTATCTACTGTTGTATTTCAGTGTTTGTGGGATTATCTGTTTAATAGATTTGCTAATAAAAGGGACTTGTGATAAACTTCAATTGTTTGTCCTGTACTCCTTGGGTCTCTAATACTAACATCGGTAGTCTTCCTGATGCTGTAGCTGTTCAAGAAACTGAACCCTTATCAACTACTGTGAAAGAAAAGTTATTCAATGCACCAATCCGTCAATTAGGCTACACAGGGTACTGTTGTTAAGGGTTTTCCCCACTTTTAAATAAACTCTTGGCTACAGGGCATTAGGTACTTTTTGCCCAACCCCTGCATGCTTACACATACTGCAGCAGAGAACCATCCTGTAATGGTAGGGAAAGAAAAGAGAATCGAATAGGTCTATCATTACAATTCACACAGAATTGGATATCTAAGTTACGGGAAAACAAAACTGTAAGCATAAAGAAAGTTATTAGAAAAATACTGATTAATTCTATTACAACAACTTGCATGGTACCAAGTATCAGAGGGGTAGCCCTGTTAGTC
This sequence comes from Malaclemys terrapin pileata, assembly GCF_027887155.1. Taxonomy (NCBI): domain Eukaryota; kingdom Metazoa; phylum Chordata; order Testudines; family Emydidae; genus Malaclemys; species Malaclemys terrapin. The sequence continues at coordinate 267,200,823 of NC_071506.1, forward strand.
TGTATCCACAAAAATGAGGAATGAAGTAGTGTTTTTTTACCCCCAACAGCTTATGACCAAATAAGTCTGTTAGTCTTTAAGGTGCCACCGGACTCCTCGTTTTTATTACAACAAAATTTATCTTTTTTACATCACTTACCTCTTCGTAGTAATTTTTCTGCCATTAACTATTTTAGTAGAAGTTGATACCGATTTGAAGCTACCCATCCCACTGCCACCGAATGACGTAGAGGAGAATGAAGTAAGGCCCCCGTGCCCCAATGAACCAAACGAAGTAAAACCTGGGGGGGAAGACGTGGTAAGTATTTGATTAAAGCACAGTAAACAATTTCGTCAGAAACCCTTTAACAACTCTTACTTTAGGAAGGTCTGCTCAACCAAAGTTTGGTCTATTAATTCTAGCTCCCCAATTTCAAATACCAAGTTGCTCAATTTCAGAGTTGTTGGGTAACTGTTACTCCCACTGACTTCAAGTGAAGTGGCGAAAACTAGGCCTTTAGCATTCAACTAGGCTCCAATAATTGAGAGCACTTGGAGTCCATAATCTCGCTTAAAGGCACACACTATTGTAGCCCCCTTTTTGGAGACCTCAAAAACATTGAACACACCCCCTGGTAAGGCAAGCAACATTTTGATATAGAAACTGACATACTGAGAAGTTAAGACTTGTCCAGTCTAATGGTGTCAGTAAAAGATCAAGAAGCAGAATAGATCCAATTTCCTTCTAACAGGGCTTACTCCCTTTTCATGAGATTTTAGCTATAACAAATACTCTACAACACCGTGGCTCTATTTAAAACTAGGGGACTCTACAGGGAGATGTAACAGGCCTCATGTTATATATAATTTTTTTTAACCGTGTTGTACCAATTTACTGTTCCAGAGAAACTCCTTCTCTAGCAATATTAAATTTGGCTTGAAGTTTGCTTTAAAATATTTACCTGTATCAAATGAAGAAAAACCACTCCCAAACGCAGGAAATCCACTAAATGCAGAGAAAAATGGCCCACCACCTCTGTTTCTGTTCCCTCGTTGACCTCGTCGGTTTCCAAATAAGTCATCAAAAGGATCTTCTACAAAACAAAAAAAAACAGATTTTAATGCAGGAGGCTGTGATCAGTTTTATTCAGTAGTTGCTATATTTAATAAGTATGAGGACTTCTAGTAGAGAAGGAAGTTTCTTGCACGTTCCTCTGAAGCATCTGGTACTGGCCACTGTCAGACAGAATATCTGAGCACAGATCTGATTCAGTATAGCAATTCTGTGTTCCTTTGAGACCTGTAAGAGACCAATATTATCTCTCACACACACCCAACTCTTCTTGGTCTCCAGAACTTTAGATACTATTATTAAAGTAATGGCATGCCGCAAACAAAGTCCTGCTTCCTTAGTGCTGTGCCAGTTTGCAAGTGACTAGTAAACATCAGGGGGAACATGCAGAAATTCAGTTTTCAGCAGAAAACTGTGTTCCATGTGAATTAGGCTACATAAGCAAACCTTATCACTTATACAATAAGTATGTATATTCATATAGTCACACACACACAAATCTATGTTTTATATCAAATTCATGTAGGTTAGATAGTTCAGGTCAGTTAACATCTGGGTAATTAGGAATTTGTCTCCTCCTCACATGGCCATTAACTATAAAAAACCACTTTTCTTGATAGCACAATTAAAGAATTGATGACTTTTTTTGTTCCGAGAGGCAACAATCTGCTTTCTGTTCTACATGAGAATGTCAAATATCTGAAGTTACTGCAGGAGAAGCCCTTCTCTCTGTAGAATACCTTGTCTGTCAAGCTGAGTTTTGGGGGCTTAAACTTAATATTGCTGATGTGATGAAATTTGATTCAATCCCTAAATATCCAACACTACTTGTATAACTTCACACAAGATTTATCTGAGGACCACCACCACCAGGACTCTGCTTAAGACAGGCTCAACTATATTAGTGTTCCATTAAGACTGAAATGTAAAGGGTATTGGAGACAGGGAATTAAAATAGTCATAATACAACTTTAAGTGATCTGCAAATGTTTTAGTTTAGTTAAAATTAACTAGTTGGAGGGTTAGATGCTTAAGAGGAAATTCAGACGATAAGAGCTTTATGGGAAGAAAAAAAATAAGGGCTGAAGGCAGTGCTTAATTTGTAATGAAAGAGGTGCTAGGGCTCAAGCAATTTTTTTTTTTTTTTTTTTTAAAACCCCACACACTTTTAACAACTGGTGTAACAAGTATAAGAAAACTGAAGTTTGAGTTTTACACCATACTAGCATAACATCAGCATTTTGTAGGACCACAATTTACACAACACAGTGTACCATTAAGTTGTAGATCTTTAGTTCTGAACATAAGCTATTTTGGATTTCAGTTCCCACTGCAGCGGAACTTTACAAGACCCTATATTACACAGCACAGGACACTGGTAACATTTACAAAATATTTTACAAATATGGGTTATCTACAGAACAACCGTTTTAGGCATGTTAGCCTGACCAGTGATGAAGTGTTGTTGAAAAATGTAACATTGCAAAAAAATAGTTTAAAAGTGAAATGTAAGAAGTTATTTTCCAACATATGAGGTCTGTAATAGCATTTATATTTTCTTCAACTATAAAACTTTCCAATTCTAAACCAAATCTCAGTGTGATGTTTCAGAGAATGGAAGATATTCCTATGCAGGATAAGAGTTAAGCATATACTTAAGTCCCATTGAAGGCAATATCTAAAGTAAAGCATGTCCTTGCTGAATCTGGGCCAATTCATAATAACCACTGTACCAATTAGAATTCCAAGTTGATTTTAAGTGAAGATCAGAGACCAAAAGCAGGTTCCCTCCCTCTTCCCTCCCACCCCCCCCAATTAAAATCCAGTTCCAACCTAGGCTGGAAGACAGATTACTGAGAGTTAGTGAAATGATTACATTACAAGCAAAAAAAGATGAACTGAAAGGGAAATGGGATTTTTAGTCACAGTTTAAACCTCTGCTTAGTTTGCTTACACCTACTCAACATGAATGACAAATTAACAAAGTCTGAATAAAGGAAGCCTTTGTTGGAGAGCTCCAATACTCTTAGCCCCATCAAATATGATGTTAAGAACTTGCAAACAGCTCTTATACCTCTCACTGGTCCTCCAGCAAAACCAGGGAATACAGACCAAACTTTAAATTTGTGAGGTAAGATACAGGCATTGCTTTTCTCCCCCAAAATGCCCCTCTTCCATCAAAAACCCCAAAGGTTTCTAACAAGCTCAATTTTTTTTTTTAAATCCTTTGTAGGTACCTTTAATACTATATGTGCATTGGCAAATCTGAGTACAAACTCTTGGCACAAAAATATTATTGGAATTTAATATTTCCAAGTCATTATATACCTGGAGTAGCAATTTCAAAGACTAGCATATAAGAGTCTCTCACTCCAGCGTATTAGCCAGCAAATAAAGCCATTGCAGTTAACAGTGCTATAGTCCAATTTATTCATGCTAGTTAGAGAATGACTCACTAGTGAGTTATGAAGGTCATTCACTCATGCATACAAGTGATCTATATTATATTACTGTCCACTATTATGCTTTCTATTTATAGTCCAGTTTATCTTCAGTTACCTGGCATTAAAATAAAAACAAAAACCACTCATGTCAAAGCTATACTATATATTTTTATAATTCACTGCATCACTGGCCACTTACAGGTGACCTGTGCCAGACCCACATCCCCCTTACCCCTATCACAATAGCAACACAAGCTAGGGGGAGCGTGAAGGGGATGGACTATAGAAGTCTCCAGGCTGTTGCCATCACCACTCATGATACATGGGCTTACCCTACACTTAAATTATATCAGCAAAGCTCTGTGTGTGGGGTGGGGGTGGGGGGGGAGAGACACTCAGCTGACAGAGCTACACCAATAAACCCCAAGTGTAGACACAGCTATGTTGACAGAACAATGCTTCAACAGATGTAACTAACACTGTCCAGAAAGATGGTGTTCCACTACCAAAAGAAGAAAGATCTTCTGCCAGTATAGGCTGCACTTATACTAGGGGGCTATGCCAACATAAATCTACAGCTATCCTATGGAGTCTAGACTCCAGATGCCTCCCCCCCATGCCCACTTCTATTGCTGCAACCCTGAAGCTGCCCAGACCTCATTCCCCATCTTTAATGCTTAGTCCTCCACTTTCTACCCCATAGATTACACCATGTACACTTCAGTGCCCTACTCTCACTTAAAATTAAGTGCCCCCCAAAAGACATTACATTCTAAAACACAGAACAAGCATATTTATAAAAATGGAACTTGACATGCCTATGATCATGTTGCACATAGTATTGCTTTCTCCTCCTCAATCTTAATTGTTTTCTTAGAATTGCAAGCTTAGAGACTGGTTTCCTTTTGTACAGAGCCTATGAAGATCTCGTGTGTAGGCATTTTTACTTCGTTATTTTACTATATCTGATACTGAAATGAAACTGTCTCAGCATGTAGGGATGCTTCAGTTTGTCATAGGATTCCTTGCACTCAGTTATGTTTAAGTACTTGAGAAATAACCACACCACTCATCAGTACTCCACTAGGAAGTAACCACCTTTGTTCCTGGATCATTTTTAAATGTTGCCAGTACTAACGCCGTAACCCTCAGCTTCATTCCCACTAGGAAGCAGAACACACTTCCTGCCCAAAGGGGGTGAGGTGGGGGAAATCTAAAGAGCAATTAAAAGAAGATGGAGCTAGCTTCTGAATAGGAAACAAAATCTTCTGACTCCTTTCCTCCTACTTTCTCCCTCTCCCTCATAAGCCCTTTTTTCTTCCTGCAGGTCAATGGGGCTCATCTCCAAAAGAACCGAAATTTGTTTTTTCATTAACAATACGGGGAGAATCCAAGCCTCTCCTCCTCCTTAAAAACGAAGGCAAAAGAAATACAAGACCATAAAAAAAAAAACCCACTTCCGGCCTCTTTAAAGCATTATAAAATAAGCTCCCCCCTTTTCCTAAGATTTCTTCATCTTCCCCTTTTTGTTTTGCATGTTTTGGTAGACTCGGCAAAATCTCTGGGAAATAAACTGGCCTCTTCTGCCAACCTAGCTTGATCTTTCATATGCTTACATAGTGTTGGCATATATGTAAATAGAAGGGCAAGGGGAGAGGAAGGAAAAATGCATTCTGATTAAGATTATGAAAAGATGTTGGTGCGTATGTGTTACTTTATGGGAAGCTACACTGCTCTCAAAACAAATTCATGGTACAAATCTCTCCCACTGCACACTCAACCTTAACTGTACATGTGTACAGAGAACATTTAGTAGACAAGCTTCCTCTGATCCACTAATGCATTTTTTCCAAATTCCTATAATAAAAGAATGATTTTTGTTCCTTTCCCATTCTGGAGTTAATCATAAAAGTCATCTACAGTTTGCATTAGTGGTGCATTAATTCCTCTTCAGCTCTATGGAATAGCCAGGAGGCCTCTCTTGTTTCTCATGTCTTGTCTGTAAACAGGCAGAGAATTCTTCTTGCAATCTTCCAGATGTTACTCCTTCTGGTTCCTCTAGGCAGTTCCAGGAGTGAAAGGCTGAACACAGGAGGTGTTCTACTTTTATGGATCAAAAGAGGAAAGCAGCTGCACTGGCAGAGATTGAATAAGATCCCTAATACTTTTGCTGAGATCTTTTGTATGGCCGTGGGTGCCTTCACAAGCAAACAATTCATTGGCATGATGCTGGCAAGCATAAAGTATTTTTTAAACTGCTTTGTTGACAACCTAATTCTTTATTATTTTCCTTAACTCCATGGTAGCTAGAAGCTTCAGAAGCTGGTTTCACTGCACCTATTGCTTTTGCTTTTTTTTTGGTGGGGGAGAGGGTAGTTTTTTCTGACTATCATGTGGCACCAGACTCGGGAAAAAAGTGTTTGTATGCCATACAGACCGAGCAATCCACATTTACTAAAGCAAAATTCTTCTGTGTGATTTATTAGTTTCTTCTTTTAGAAAGACCATAGCAAACTTGATATATTATTTTTAAACAAATCAGACCTTGAGAGAGCAAAAACTGATCGCAAAACCCTACGTACAACAGCAAAAAGCAAGGAGGGAGATAGGAGAGAAGAAAGAAAAAGACATTTTAAAACGTCTAAGAGATCAGTAATAGGACTATTTCCAGTGAAAGTCAAATTATACACATCTGTTATGTAGATATGAATTTTAGCCACTACTTTGATGCTCCACCACCACTCCCCAAAAGCCGCTGACTTACCAAAGAAGTCAAATGAAAAGGGGTCCCTTCCACCAAAAAACTCCCTAAAGACATCATCTGGGTTACGGAATGTAAATCCATATTCAAATGGGCTGTCAAAATGACTTCCACCTGCAGAAAAAGTAATCACATTTTACAACTCTTCACACTACAAAAGCATAAAATATTTGAGTTGTACATATAAGCTGTATGTGTTTCTATATTTTCTAAAATACAGAATTCTAGTTTTTCCACAATAGTTCATTCCTGGCTCATTGGATGGATTTTCTTAATATATTCTTCAAAATACATTTAATACAATTAAGCGAGACTTCCTCACATTCTGCTAAAAAGCTCTACTGTATCTGTAATTACTGTAATCAGTTTTTCAACAGCAGAAAATGACTGTCCAATTAGTAAAATATGGAAACAAAGCAGTTATCTGTAGTTTATTACTAAAGTTTCAATTTCTCTGCCCATCCCCTTTCCAGATATCCCTAAAGTTAAAGTTATTTTTTATCATTTATGTTCTTCTGCAGGTTTCTAGATATCAATATTTCTCATTATACTTAAAGGTACACATTTGACTAAAAATTAAGTTTTTTTTTTTTTTAAACTCAGAGCTCTTTGTTGGTGTTGAAGTCTGGTACATATTTACTGCCTGAATCAGTATAATCTTGTGATGGTTTATTTGATAGTATCACTTGCCAGCTTTTGATCTAGATCAGTGGTTTTCAACCTTTTTTCATGTGCAAACTGTTCAAAAAAATTTTGAATGGAGATGCAGAGCCCTTTGGAAATCTTAGTCTGTAGACCCCCAGGAGTCTGGGAACCACAGGTCAAAAAAAAAAAAAAAAAAAAAAAAAAAATCACTAATTTATATTACATGAAGAATCTGACTTGCACTTGGCAAATACAAGCTAAAATTAGACACTTCAGTTGTTAATACTATGCTTATGATTGTAGACTCTCCTAGCAGAATTTGGGAAGAGTTTCTCCTCTGATTTATTATTGGACTACCTGATAGTCTCTTTCAAAAACAAAACTAAATTTTTTTTTTTTTTAAACGAACATGACTGAGTAAAAATGAAACTTTCAGATTCTGCTTTGCAGGTTAATGTCAATTTGTTTAAAAAGCACCTGATAACTGGAACACATTTTAGAAAAAAAAAATGTAGTCTCTTCTTTTGGTCTTATGCATTGTAAAAAAATTTCAAAATGTAAATGTTGGGCCAAGTTAGAGTCTAACTTGATTTTCCTCTCTTACTTTGACTATACAGACTAATTCCTGTTATATGTTTAAAATATTGTTTTGGACTAGATAGGACTAGTTCCAGCTAGTAAATTTGCCTATCAGAGTCATGTCAAGTTGCTACTCTATGGTATGTGATAACACAACATCACCAGTGGCTCTGTTTCTACATAATTTAATTGCATTTAAAAAGAGTTCAGCTCTTATGGCTACAAATGCTTTTCAGAGCATGAAATAATATGTAACTAAAGTGAGTCTGCAGAGTGGAACAGTTTGTTAAAATCATTCAGATGATATGGAAGAAAAAACATGCCAAGTCTACATACCTCCACCTCCTCCATTTAAGCCTTCTTTTCCATATTTGTCATAGATGTCACGTTTTTTAGCTACAAAAAAGTTAATTACATCAGTAGAAATGCAGTATGTATCATTAATGTACTCAGTTGAAATTTTATCACAGCAAGTTTATTTAAGCCAGGTTTGTTACAGCAAATGCAGAGTACAAATGTTTTGCTAAGGATCATCAAAGCACTGTGGGTGAAGACAAAACTGTTCGTGTCAATTTAGTTCTAGTAGCTACGAATAAGGCGTCAAGTTCCCCATACTGTATTACTATTTCCACTGAGAGATGATTTAGTATGCTGAAAGGTAGCTCTTCCTTGGAAGGAAGAAACATGGTCTTCATGTTTGTATATTCAGCAAGATAACTAAAGGCACGGTGGCAAAACTGGTAAGAGACTTTGCCACGGAGTCCAATATCCTGTCCTTAACAATCAGAGGCAAATGTTTCACAGGAAGGTGCAAGAAACCTAGAGGATGACAGTTCTGGAATAAGTTGCCCACAGAGGAAGTTTCTGCCTAGCCTTATAAATTAGGCACCAGAAACCAAAACATGAGGCAGGGTGAACAAGTCTGTAGCCTGCCAAACCAGGCTATTTTGAGAGGCAGACTAGACAAAGGATGGTGCTGCTCTAGCAGAACTTTTCCCATAGTCACTTGTTGCAAGTGAAGTTCACAAGGACATTTCTGGGGAGGAAGTGGTGTTACTCTTCTATTAACCTGAACATTGGAGAAGGAGGATAGGTCCACCAATGGCTATTAGCCAGGATGAGCAGGGATGGTGTCCCTAGCCTCTGTTTGCCAGAAGCTGGGAATGGGCAACAGGGGATGGATCACTTGATTACCTCTTCTGTTCATTCCCCCTGAAGCACCTGGCATTTGCCACTGTTGGAAGACAGGATACTGGGCTAGATGGACCTTTGATCTGACCCAGTATGAACATTCTTATGTAAATTAGACAAGCATATAGAAAAATGGGAGAAGTTTCTTTATTGTAGGTCTTAAATAGTCACGTTAAGGCTACCAGCAGGAATTAACTTCCTATGACCAGCCCATGAGCAATGAATGTTTCTGGCAGGATTAATGCATATGGAATAGGTGAAGAGGAAAAATGCCCGATTGTACCAGTTTACTTTTTCGGGAAGCAGAGAAGGGAGAAGAGTGAAAAAACGTCAAAGGATGAACTAGATTAGTGGGGAAATGTTCGGTGCTTTTAAACACAGACAAAAAATAAAAAGATGGCTGATAAAGATCTTCCTTGGTATAACATCCAGAAATACATGTTATTTCTGGTGTTTGGTATAAACAACATGTATTTCTGGATGTTATACCAAGGAAGATCTTTATTAGTATTTTTTAAACACTAAAAAAAAGGTTAACAGCTCCAGTAAGTTATCTGAGGATATAGAATATAAAAGATGCACAAACCCTTTGATTTATGGTTCAGATTAGCTGCTGACAATGCTCTGACAAAAGAGATGCTTCCTTATGAGTCAAGGAGTTACACTGAAGGGAAACCAAAGTGATCTCTTGCTTATAGTAGCACATTCTATACAATTTTGATTCTGACCAATTCTAAGTAAATGTTTCCTACAAGAGGTTAATCCTTATAAAATATTACAACTGATTAGAATTTAAGGCTCCCAACCCACATAACAAGTAGTTTCAGGCAATTCTAAACATTCTGTAAGCCTTGTCAGCGCTCTTATTATGGAGCCCAAAACAAAGCAAGACAACTTCTACACTAAATTTATAAAGTTAACTTTATAAACACCCATACATTCTTTCACGTTTCTTATTGCGACACAAACCACTTGCCAGTGAGCCACTCCATGGATTCTTCCACATACATTACCCACCATGCTACGTGGGAAGGCTGCATAATCTGTTTAGGAGATTCCCTCATGACATATCACCTCTCCCACAGAATTTTGAAAGCCACAAAATTCTTAAAAAGGTACTGCCCTTCTGACAGTGTATTAGAAATTAAATGTTATATTCAGTGTTACCCTATTGCTTGTTTTGGCTACTGAAAGGAGAGGAAGGGAGGCTTTTGGTATTCAGATCTATATACACACACACATCTAACATGATCAGTTCCTGCATACAGCTGGTTAGTTGATAAAAAAAAGGAAAAAAAAATTGGACTTGTTATCCCAATTAATAGGACATGAATTAGAAAAAAAAAAAAAAAAAATGGAGAACCAAGTGATGAGAAGCGACTTTTAGGGGTTTAGGAGGAAGTATGACCACCGTGGCTTCAGCTAATGGATTCCAAGGTTATATTACTCAAAATTCCATGCTTTCAAATCTTTATGAACTTCTGTAGAGTTTCATTCTAAGATTCATTCTTAATCACAGGTCTCTGTAGACTCAGGATTTAACATGTAGGATTAAACTGTTATATTAACTCATTCAAAAATATTTCTTGTGTCTCAGAATTTCTCACTTCCCACCCTCTCGGCACCAGACTGTACAACTACTTCCCACTTCTTTCCAAGAGCACCAAACTAATTGCTCACCACCAAAAAAAAAGTGCCATTTGTGCATCAATTTAAGAAAACCCCTTTAAAGCACTATGTTCTTCAGCATTTCTACTACAGCAATCCATAACCAAAGATGACCAGTTACCAAGATCCCTTTTAAGATACTTACCATCAGACAAAACCTCATATGCTTCAGCTACTTGTTTGAATCGCCTCTCAGCTTCTTCTTTATTATCTGGATTTTTATCGGGGTGCCACTTCAGCGCTAGTTTGCGGTACCTGAAATGAAAAGGGAAGATAAATCATGCTCTATTTCAGTAAACTGCACTCAGACAGATATACATAAGAAATACAGGTGTCAAAATAGGAAATCATGAATTAGGAATAGGGTGACCAGATGTCCTGATTTTATAGGGACAGTCCCGATATTTGGGGCTTTGTCTTATATAGAAGCCTATTACCCCCCCAACCCGTCCCGATTTTTCACACTTGCTGTCTGGTCACCCTAATTAGGACATTTAGTCGCTCAAATCTTATTTGTAGACCTATTCCAAGAAATTTTGCTGATACACAGATAAGTAACTTAAGCTGTCAGGCTACCCTCCAGTTTTGCTAAAGAAATATTTTACTGGGAATCAATTACTCCTGGGTGCTGCTGACTGATGGAGGCCCTGTTTGCAGCTAAATTCCTTTAGCTGCTTCCGTGATTCCCTCTGTTCTCTCAATAACCTTGCTACATCTGAGAAGGTTGGCTGTTGACAATCTGGTTTTCAGAGGCAATTCTTGCAAGAAAAGTTAGCCCTACCTCCTCCTCTGCCAACGACTGAATGAAGAACTGGGTTGGCATGTAGGAAGGTGGAGGTAGAGGGTACAAAGAAACCTCTTTGCCCAAGCCTGTAGATCTGGACACCACAGACACTTTCTGCTGCGTGCTCTCCACAGAGTTCTAACAAACATCCAAGTAGGATTTAATGCTATACCGTAGTAGCAACTCGTTCAGTGTTTGTAATCAGATAGTGTGTTTTTGGTGGACAGACAACAGCTGGAGGAACTACGCTGAAAGATTTGGAGACTACACCGTATGCACAATCCCTAGCCTGAGGAGAGTACCCCCAAGAATAATAATTTAGTGTAAAACAATTTTACAGTCTTGTCCCTCTCAGTATTTAAGTGTACAGATTATATTTGGGATAGTTTTATGATCAAACAGGAGCATAGGCTTGAATGTTTGAGTTAAATAGTTATCCATAAAGGTATGCCTACGAAATTAAAGCTCTCATTCGCTACCAGGGTTTGATCAGCATAAGCCTTCTATACTAGGCTGTGGCAGGAAACTGATACAGCATGTACAGGTTACTGGAAACTAGAAATGTTGCATAATATTTGACAGCCCATGAAAGGAAGATGTTCCACAAGGAAAGCTTCCACCAAGTTGTTTCTGAAAAAAGTGATTGGAAACTAAGATGTGTCACTCATTCACTTTAGCGTTGCTGACAGACAGCTATTTTATAGTTGCAAGTAATGCACAAAAATCTAAATTAAAAGCTGTATCTGATTTCTCTAAAAACTTTCCTAATTTAAATGTGTTCACCTTTTTATAGCAGATGTTCAATCCATTAAGTCAAAGCATGGAAAACAGATCTCATCTGATAAAGCTGGAGAGCTAATTTCCAAAGAAGTTGCTTCATATACCTTTTTTTTTTTTTTTTTTTAAATGGAGGAGACTTCATCTTGGTTTGGGGCATTCTGAACATTTGGAAATGGGAAGGAAATGGAGTCAGACTGATAACTTTAGCTGATCCACACAGCAGATGTTGCCACTACCACTGCTGCCTCAAAATCTGAGGCAAGCTTGCAGGGCAGTGTCAGTATTGATTAGGAGGGAGCACTTCTAGGTACCATACGGTTAGGCTGAAGCTGTAAAGTACTCTAACAGCTCAATGTTATTCTTGCCCCATTCAGTGCTCTGTGGAAATCTTTAATAGTATTTGAAATCATTACTCCACATTTTGAAGAGGTATCTACAAACTGATCTACAATGATAATCTGAAGCCAGTTAAAAACCTAGTATAAAGGAAGTTGCATATAGCACGGTAAGCCAGTTCTCAAATGGTGGACCAGGGTATACTTCCAGGAAGTGCTCAGTCTGGAAACAATGACTATTCCTGAGAATTCTGAAAAGTCTAGAACCTTAAGGGTTTCTAGAAGCTTTTTGCCCAATCTACAAAACAAGCTCCTCTCCACACGCATGAATGGCTGCTTCAGGTCTTTTATTGTGTTTGTTCTTAATCTGATCAAGTTTGCAAAGTGGCACCAGATAGTGGATGGATAGTGCATACACAGGAGTGCAGCATCAGAATGCAAAAGGACTTGAGGCAGTGGGTGTTTCCAGGAAGCAAGAGGAGATTTAGTACTGGTAAACATGCAGTCTACACCAAGGGAGAGAAAAGAAAACTGATGAGAGGCTGAAGCCAAGGAAGCATGAGGGAGCTAAGAAAGGTTCTAACCGGAAATGATCTACAATAAGAGAATTACTTAACTCTGTAGTTTCTAATCTAGTCTAAATGAGACACAAAATTGGCATAAGTACACTAGAATGAACATCTGATTATGATCTAATCCAGTGCATTTCATAAAACCTCTATTTGAAAGTGACTGACAAAAAGTATAGATAGTTTCTCTTTTTTTAAAAAGAGCTTGGGATCAATTTTTAGAATGGTTAATGTGCTCTATTAGGATACAAAAGTACCTTAGAAACATTTCTCCTGATGTGTGTACATAAAATGAAAGACAGATTTTCTGGCGCACTCACTAATAGTTTTCTGAATTACTAGTATCAATTACCAATACTTTTGATATGAAATTTGATATCTAGATATCAAGTTTATTTATGAGAAGGTGTGCAAGATCTTACTTGAAGAAAATGGTACTTACGCCTTTTTAATGTCTTCTGGTGAGGCATGCCTATGCACTCCTAGAACCTCATAATAATCCACCATGTTTTAACAGTTGTCTTAACAGCAAGTCCTGCAATTACAAGAACCTTTTACTAAAGGGGTACAGTACTAGAACTGAGTAACATGATTTAATAGAATTGATTTTTTTTTTTTAAATCCAAACACTTCCTACAAACGTTAGTACAAGGAGTACTAGTCCAAGCCTATGTTGATAGAAAATAAAAGTTATACTGATGCAATTTGGTTTTATGTTCTCCAATTCTGTTATTAAGGCAGATATCTACATTGGACTAGACAGGAATTCAAGTCATTTCTCATTAGTGGATATGAAGTACTGACACTATGTACGTGGACACTAATATTTTCTTGCATACTAAAATTTGTCAAGATCTATTGCTATTGTGGTCACTTTTTACGCCGTACATCTATAGTCACAGGCCATTATGAAGTCCGGCTACCCTATATTTCCATAGCACCTTCTTCACACCAGAGTACTGCTGCTATTGTAAGGCCTTGTCTACACTACTAGGGTAAGTCAAACTAAATTATGCCACTCCAGCTATGTGAATAACTTAGCTGGAGTAGACGTAGCTTAGGTTGACTTAATGCAGAGTCTACACTGTGCTGCATCAACGGGAGATGCTCTCCCATTGACTTGCATTACTCCTCTCTTTCTGGTGGAGTACCGGAGAGCGCTCAATTAAAGGAACTAGACAGGTTTAATTTCTCGTAGCTATTCATAAGATCCCAAGGAAGCTTCAGAATGGTATTCTTTAAAATAAAGTATATATATTATAAATAAACCAGTCATAAGTCACTTGAGAACCAATTCAGAAAGTTAATTTTCTTAAGAATGTATATATCCAAACCCAGCCATAAAGTTACTACAGACGTTATTTGTCTATAAAGCATTATTAAATTCAAGTTTGCTAGTCATTCATCTCTTTTATTATGAAAATTATAGCCAAGTGAAAAGGCCCCACTAGTCTGATTTCATCTTCTAGATTTGAATCAGTCACCTTGAAAACAAGATTAAGGTTATTTATTAAGAGTAAAATACCCAAATGGAGTTTATTTTAAGATTAATATTAGATGTTTAACAGCCAAATAGTTAGGCATCTTATGGTATGTAATTTTAGTGAACAAATTTTGACTTATTTGGCTTAGAGCAACAGTCTTGTCCAGTTTAAAAAAAGGCCATTAAGAGACAGAAATATAGTATTAGAGGCAGCTCATCTAAAGTCCCCACTTAGACTCATGTACTCCAGAGACTATTCAGCTTTTCTGGAATTCTACCAGAGACCTCAGCTAGCTTTCACCTCCTTGCTTTATTCTGTAAATAATTTCCCCTCCTTTCAGCATTAAACTATCCCTGCTTATTCTCATAGACTCTAAGGTCAGTAGGGACCATTATGATCATCTAGTCTGACCTCCCGCATGATGCGGGCCACAAAAGCTGACCCACCCACTCCTGAAAGAATTCTCTCCCTTAACTCAGCTGTTGAAGTCCCCAAATCATGATTTAAACACTTCAAATCGCTCAGAATCCTCCAGCAAGCGACCCCTGCCCCATGCTGCGGAGGAAGGCGAAAAACCTCCAGGGCCTCTGCCAATCTACCCTAGAGGAAAATTCCTTCCCGACCCCAAATATGGTGATCAGCTGAACCCCGAGCATGCGGGCAAGATTCTCTAGCCAGACCCTCTGGAAAAAGTTCTCTGTAGTAACTTTTAACATCCCATCATTGACCATTGTTGCTAATTACCAGCAATGGCACGTTATTGACCTATTGACTAAAATCACTTTATCACATCAAACCATCTCCTCCATAAACTTATCAAGATTAATCTTAAAGCCAGAGAGGTCTTTCGCCCCCACTGTTTCCCTCAGAAGGCTGTTCCAAAACTTCACCCCCTGATGGTTAGAAACCTTCGTCTAATTTCAAGCCTAAACTTCCCGACGGCCAGTTTATATCCGTTCGTTCTCATGTCCACATTAGTACTGAGCTGAAATAATTCCTCTCCCTCCCTGGTATTTATCCCTCTGATATTTAAAGAGAGCAATCATATCCCCCTCAGCCTTTTTTTGGTTCAGGTAAACAAACTGAGCTCCTCGAGTCTCCTTTCACACAACAGATTTTCCATTCCTCGGATCATCCTAGTGGCCCTTCTCTGTACCCGTTCGTTTGATTTCATCCTTTTTAAACATGGGAGACCAGAACTGCACACAGTACTCCAAATGAGGTCTCACCAGTGCCTTGTATAACGGAACCAGCACCTCATTATCCCTACTAGAAATACCTCGCCTAATGCATCCCAAGACCGCATTAGCTTTTTTCACGGCCACATCACATTGCCGACTCAGTCATCCTGTGATCAACCAGGACTCCGAGGTCCTTCTCCTCTTCTGTTACTTCCAACCGATGCATCCCCATCTTATAACTAAAATTCTTGTTAGTTATCCCTAAATGCATAACCTTACACTTCTCACTATTAAATTTCATCCTATTACTATTACTCCAGTTTACAAGGTCATCCAAATCTCCCTGCAGATCCTTCTCCAAATTGGCAATACCTCCCAACTTTGTGTCATCCGCAAACTTTATCAGCCCACTCCTACATTTAGTTCCGAGGTCAGTAATGACTAGATTAAATAAAATCGGACCCAAAACTGAACCTTGAGGAACTCCACTGGTAACCGCCCTCCAACCTGACAGTTCACCTTTTAGTATGACCCGCTGCAGTCTCCCCTTTAACCAGTTCTTTATCCACCTCTGGATTTTCATATCGATCCCCATATTCCTCCACTTTAAGATTTCCAGTCATCTCTGAACCTAATTGTTCTAGTTCTGGTATTTTTTATTTATTTTTTTTTTTTTAAGTTTTAAATCCTGAGTGACAAATTCAATGGAACATCAAGCCAACATTTAAGAAATCATGAAATACAAAGTCACTCAAGTTAAATGGCAAACTTCATTAACGCAGCGTAAAGGTTGCTCAGTGGTATCTCATGCCCCTCCAGAATGCAGAGTTCAGCAAAACTAAAATTTCTAAAAACCAGAGTTAAGGTAAACATCCATAAAACCGTAACTCTGCCCTCTGGGACTGGCAATAGCCACTGGGTATTATCTGCATGCATTCCATCTACATGCACTGTGTTATATGCAACTGTACTGAATGGTGGTGGAGTGAGCTGAAGTAGTTTGGGGGCAACTCTGACAGCGACATGAGATCCGGTTTTGAGTTGCCCCGCAACCAACCTGTGTGTGTTACCAAAGGAAAAGAGTGGGTATGTACCTTGAGGTTCCAGTCTACATCATTTCAATACAGAATTGTGCAGGTTGTGTCAGCAGCAGGGCACTTTGGTCTTCATGCCATGGGTATTGTCAGTAGTGAGGTGGGATACAACAGCAGTCTGTGGATTTAATGATGGGTGGAGAAAGTATAACTAAGTGTTACCCTGTGCTGAAGTATGAATGGGTTGTAAGAGGATATGAAGTGGTTGTTAAAATGTGCAGAATTCTGTCATGAGAGCAGGCTCAATGTTTGTATAGGGCAAGTGCAGGCACTGCCTGTCTATTATAGTAAAGGGGAGAAAGTATGTGTGTGTTGAGCATATTGGGGCATTGCTCAAAGAGGACAAAGTGAAGGCTGTATGGGTGCTTACCTTACCTCTATTTCCTGGTTTTCAGATGTTTTAGTTTCGCTCAACTTTAGGTTCTGAAAGGTCATGAGGTATCATCAGGCAACATTAACTGTGTTAATGAAGTTTTTTTTGCCATTTAATTTCCTAATTTTTTAAAAAACAGGAAGAAAAATATTTGGTGGTAGGAGTTAGTGGTCATTCAGCTAGTTGTAGTTCTCATTTAGATTTGCAGCTGATATACTTTTGTGGTAATAATAAAGAGACCTAGCTTTTATATAGTACTTTTCATCAGAAGATCTCAGAACTTTACATCATGCCTCACATTTTCACTTCTATACCCATTTTACAGATGTGAAACTCAGGCAAGGTCACCCAGCAGCCCAGAGGCAGAGCTAGGACTAGTCTCAGTCCAGTGGTCTTTCCACTAAGCCACACAGTGCTAGGCAATTCCTCAAGTTACGTCTACACTACATACCTTGTAATGGTTCAGCTGTGTCACCACATCTGTGCCACGGTAAATTCTCCTATGTAGCTCCTCTTAGCCAGCAGGAGAGAGCTCTCCTCCCAGCTTAATTCAACCACCCCCAACAACTGGTGTCAGATATGTTATCAGAACTGATAGATGATCCTGGTACACAAACAGGGAGTGGATCTCACATACCGCAAGAAAGGCAAGATACCCAACCCCCAAATCTGACTCGCATGAGGGGGAATGGAGGCAGTCAGACGGCCATAAATGGGTAGGGGTCACCAAAATCCTGGCAAAGGGGAAAGGGCTCAAGACATCCCTAGGGAAGCAAGATCCCCCTTGCCCTCTACTCTGAGCTGGGACCTGGAAGAGGACTCAGACCATAGAGGGGTTTAGACCTAGAACTTGAGGTTGGTGGCACAATCCATTTTTCCCATTGCTGCCTATACAGAGCAAGATGTTTGACACACATGTAAGTGTGTAAATTTACCCACATGATTAGTCACACTGAAGTACTGACTTTGAATTACTCGTGCTTACCATTAAATATGTGCTTATGTATTTCTAGCACTAGCAGATACAAATTTTATTTATGAAAATTTTAGTGGCACAGAATGTGCCACTCCACAATAAAGTCCCTTCAGTGTTAAGGGGTTAGGTTAGACTTTGACTACATTAAGTTTTATGAATTTTCATACACATGCCAATAACTTTAGACACAGAAGCCTAAGGTTTGAATCCTAAATTCATTTAGTACAGCAAAGCTAAACACCCAACCAATATTTTGGTAACCAAAACTGATCTTTTTCAGTTTCTTGCCAAATACAAAAGACCTGGGGAGGGAGGGAGGGAGGGATGGCTGAGTGGGGGCACAGAGACAGATGGGGAAGGGGGTGCAGGGCCACATAGGGACAGGGGCTGACTGAGTAGCGGCACAGAGACACATGGGGAGAGGGGTAGGAGGTGCAGGCCCACATGGAGATGGGGGAGTGGGTGTCTGAGTGGGGTTGGAGGGACATGTGGATGGGGTAGAAGGACACATGGGAATGGGGTCAGCCAACATCTGCATGGGGGAAGCTCCTTAACAATCCCTCCCCGCACCTGCAAAAAAACTTCTTGTTGGGTATGGATGGGAAAAGTATGGAACAAGTTCACACCCAAGCTCCTTCCCAGCAATTACTTCCCGCTCCCTCAGCTCCTCTGTTATCCCTGACTCCCCCAAGCTTTGCACTGCTTCTGAGGGGCACAGGAAATACAGATATGTATTGTAGTTTAAATGAATTATTATTCAGGAGTTCTGTATTAATATGCTTAGTAAGGAATCTATTAGTCAAAAAACATTTCCTAAATCTTTTTTGTTGTCTGTATTGTTAGATATACTTGCTGACAGGTATTCTGAAATAACCAAAAATAATTGAAACTGGTGTGATTATATTATGTTATTTTGAAAAATAAAACATGCAGAGTTTTAAAATATTGTGCAGAATTTTAATTTTTTTGTTGCAGAATTCCCCCAGGACTTTCAGCCTCCTTTATTATGAACAGTAGCCAAAGGTTACTTGCTTGTAATAGGAGTCAAGATATGACTATGTCTAACAAGATGTGAAATTATTGGGACGTCCTTGTTGCTCATAAAATCACCAGTATGTTACACAATTTGATTCAAATAGAACTAACATAGAAAAAGTGTCCCGGCATAATTCTCTAGTACAAGGTTTCTCAACCTTTTTGATACCAGGAAACAGCTTCATGCCTTCCTAAACTGTATCAGTGAGATCTGTGGGACCAGTGCTGATCCATGGACCAGTTGCTGAAAAATACTGCTCTAGTACACAGCACTAAAAGCATACTGTTCCACGACCATGACAATGCCAGGAGTATATACATCAAGAATTGAAAAATACAGCAATATTCAAGGCAGGAAACTTTTCTGTGAGCACAAGTGATTTTCACTGTAACAAAAGTTAAATGAGGTGAAAGCTAACCCATCAATAATGAGACAGCCTGCATAAGGAAGATCTGTTGTGAAATCCACCCTTGGAGCTAAAAGGCATGTGTTACTGAAATAGCCAGTTTTTAACAAGAAAAAAAAATAATCCACCAGTTGAGAAAAATTTGACATCTCCACATCCCTTTTGATGTAGGCTTGCAAAATGGTCATGAAAACTTACCAGCCAAGGCAAAAAGTCAACCTTTGCATTCTAGCATGATGTAGACCTACTGATATTTTATTTTTTCTTTCAAACAAAAAGGTTACTTGCCCATGATAAAGTAGAATTTGCAAGGATGCTTAAGTAATTGTTCTGAATGCCTGGCATCATTTAATGTTTGAACTTTCAAATTAATTAAAAAAAGTTGTCACAGATCAAGTTACCTTTTGTTTGAGATGGCACTGTACAGAATTTGTCCTTGGCTAGGTTTGCAGTTTAATCATGGGCCACAATCAGTTTAGCTGCACCCAGTCATGGGTTCATTTTCCCAAGGTAAATACTAATATTCAAAATAGACCTGTTGCTAAGTCACTATTTCCTCCAAACAAGTAGTTTGTGGATTAGGGATGTTCTGCACCCCCATTATGTTGAGCACATTATAAACTGCAGGATTAAGCACTCAGTCAAAATATGTATTGCTAGAGGTAGGTCTACACTTACCCAGTAGTTTGGCGGCGAGCGATCAAACTTCTGGGTTCGACTTATCGCGTCTTGTCTGGACGCGATAAGTCGAACCGGAAGTGCTCGCCGTCGACTGCGGTACTCCAGCTAGACGAGAAGAGTGCCGCGGAGTCGACGGGGGAGCCTGCCTGCCGCGTGTGGACCGAGGTAAGTTCGAACTAAGGTACTTCGAACTTCAGCTACGTTATTCACGTAGCTGAAGTTGTGTACCTTAGTTCGAATTAGGGGGTTAGTGTAGACCTGGCCTAGGTTTTGACATTTATTTGTTACAATAGCACCCAGATGCTCTGATCAAGATCATGGCATCTTTTTATTAGGTGCTGTACTGAGTACAAAAGACAGTCCCTGCCCTGAAGAGCTTTCAGTCTTTACTTGCATTATGACATTCTATTTCTCCAAGAAGCTATATGCCTAAAAGTTGTGAGTTTATTACTGTGACTTGGACTACACTTAAATCAGATCAACCTAGCTATGTTCCTCGGGGCTGTGAAAAATGTCTCATCCTGAAAAACAGCTAGGTCAACCTAACTCCCAGTGTAAACATAGCTAAGTCAACCCAAGGATTCATCTGTCAACCTAGCTACCACCTCTGAGGGCTTGTCTACACTTAAAATGCTAAAGCAGTACAGCTGCACCACCATAACGCTTCAGGGGCCAGTCAGTGTAGACAATCCACCTCCCCACAGGCAGTAGTTGGTCAATAGAAGAATTCTTCTAGTGACCCAGTGCTGTCTACACAGGGATATAGCTCAGCTTAATAATGCCGCTCAGGGGTGTGGATTTTTCCCCACACCCCTGACCAGTGCAATTAAACCAACCTAATTTTCTAGTGTAGACCAGGCTTCAGAGGTGGATTAACTACCTTCCGTCAATTCAAACATCTACACTACAGTGGCATAGCTGCTGCAGCATTTGTAGTGTAGACATACTTATGTCTGACATAGCCCATAACAGTCAGATACATACAGCCTTCTAGTGAAAGTCTGCCAGCATATATGGGCCACCTACAGTTAATTTCACTGTTAATTGAATCGTCACTTGAACTGCACCCAAGTACTGACTGAAGAAAAGAAAATGTCTAGTATTCATTTACTCTCCATTAAATACACACCTTAGAGAACCAAGTATAAATTAAACTGATTCTTTGTGAAATTAGTAAAGAGAACACAGTTACGAGATATGTATATCTAGGGCTATAGAAAATACACGTGATTACAGTGTAGTTGCACTGCAAATATGAAAAGATGGGATATATATATATCTTCCTACTGTATTTTCCACTCCATGCATCTGATGAAGTGCGTTTTAGCCCATGAAAGCTTATGCCCAAATACATATGTTAGTCTCTAGGGTGCCACAAGTACTCCTCGTTTTTGCTGATACAGACTAACACAGATACAACTCTGAAACTTCTCTTTAGCGTGTTTAGCTGTACAACTAACATTATCTTTGTGTTTTTGTATGGCATATGTAATTAACTTCTAGGAAAGCCAAACTGATTAGGTTTTAAAAGGATTTGCTAGTTTGTACAGCACCGTATAAAGTTAAAATGTCCAAGTTACAATATTGTTCAAATTTGATTAGAGCAATGCTATTTAAAATAGCCAAGTTATGAAATCGTATAGGGGAGCATGTGACAAAACGAATTAAAGAAACTGAACTACATTCTGTTCAGTAGTTAGTCCTTATTTATAGTCTGAAAAAAGTTATCAGAATCGCAGAAAATTTATGAAAGATTTGAAGTGCTAGTGAAATTGCATTTTCAGAATGAAGTCCCCTATTGTTCACATGTTTAGCAAGTACGGAACAGATTTTACTTCAACTTCTCAGTCGTCACAACTGTCAAAAGAAAAAACAGCAAACTTTCAGCCTAAGTACAAAGTTCCAAGCTGATGTGACCCAAAAAAAGCCTTATGTTCGTGGGGACAGGTGAATGAAATAGCATTATATTAAAAATGACATTGAACACTATGGAGCATCATTAATGTAAAAATGGGCAGGGTGAAGCGATTTTAAACCACCACTTTTAATCTTGTTTTACAATTTACTCATTTTCCTAGAGAAAAGTTGATTCTCGTTGGCTGGCATAATCTGGTATTTTTTTCTAACCAGAAGGATGCACTCTATACACATTTATTTAAGCAATTAAATAGCTTTTTATACACACTTTCAGATTAATTTTTTACATTTTTATTACACTAGAAAATGGCCCAAATTGTAAAATGGTGTCTTTAACTAATATTTAATGTTACCTTAATTGTGCTGGCCACAAAAAGTTTAACATGGTTTGCATTTAAAACTGATTAAAAAGTATTATCTGTATTTAATCAAGCTGATTGTTCCCAGTCATCATATCCTTTGAGATTTTAGAACTAGAAGATCTAATCCTTTTACATCTAAATGTTATTGACAAATTGAAAGGGAAAGCAAGCTTTCCTGCTTTTTCAACTCCCTATCAGTTTCTCAACTTTGAATGAGCGATTAGTCACTGAACTGAACTAGCTGAATAAAATAAAAAGAAAGTTCTCTTTACACCTGCAGAAAAGACGATGCTGCAAAAAGCTGGTTTAGCATTTCAGACTAGTTCCAGGTGACTGGCCAGTGACTTCCACTAGTTCAGTGGTGAAATTTAGCCCTAATACAGGTAGCCATAATTCCCAATATTTAGAACATGTTTAAGATTTATATCAAAATCCAATTTTAAAGAGTTTTTTTTAGATTTTTATCCACCCTGACAATGGGTTATGTTATCTAACATTTAGAAACTAAAATTGAAAGTACATTTGAGTATTTCTCATAAATGGTTCACATGCTTTACTAGATATACCAGTACATCTAGAGTTCTAAAGTCCTTGTAAACATCTTCTTACAGAAAGGAGATATAAGTAACAAAAACAATCCTAATGACTGACTGCTGTGTCCTACAGTAGTCATAACCCCATTCTAAGGCTATACAACCTGGAAATAAGCAGCTATAGGGAAAACAAGAAAATCAGGTTGATTGTGTGACAAGTTAGGTCAAATGCTTCTATGACTAACTTATCGTACCTGTGGGAATCGTACCTTTCAGAGAACAGCTGACCTTTTCTAAAAATAGGAACTAGTCCTCATTTTTAAAAACCCAGATTTAACTTAAGTTTGATTTGTCATTGGGTGGTAACGACTATTGAATGTGCCCTCAAGGAGCAACTATGGTTCATCAGTAAATTGAACAAGTTCTAGAAGTCAGCTAGAGCAGAGAAAAATTTCTCCACCTTCATTTGTTTTGTACTGTCTTCAGTCATGTTAGCTCAATTGACTGACGTAACATGACTGAAAAAAATCCTGTTTAAGATGCCAGCTAACAAATTTGAAGTTGAGTTACCTGGCTCCACTCGAGGCTAAAATGCGGCCAGTCAGGTTAAGGTAACTCAAGTGAGCTAACAACTGAAATCCACCATCTTTCTGCTGGTCAAGAAAGGTCCTATGACAGAGGGTTACTGAAAGGCCATGAACAGCCTGAAATTGGGGGGAACAACAGTATCAATACCATGCTTAGTACTGCTCCAGATGTTTAGCTGCATTTTAGGTTTAGGTTCTTTGTTTGGGGCTATGTTTGTTTCAAATGAATCTTTAGGAGATTTAGTATCTCAGGGACAGTAGGGGGTGTTTTTATTTTAACATATTTAGTGTTGGGTGGGGAAAAGCCTACAAAACTTCATATAATTGGTATTTTCCTTGTGGTACATTTCCATCAAGACAGAGACCCTGTGTTAAGCACAGCTGGGTCTACAATCTCCCTGAGAACTGGGAAGCCTGTCCTTTTATTATAACATTTAATGTATGTCTACACTTATGGCAGCATGTAAAGTACAGAAACTGCACACCCAGCTAGCACAGGTATAAATAGCAGTGGAGACAGAATTATGGATTAGGCAAGTAGAGTGCCCTACAGTGCCTGAACCCCCCTAGAGTGTACATCCTATACAGTGCCTCAGACATGGACACTACTATTTTTGGCTATTTTGGTATCCCACTGCCTTCCCTTGCTGCATGTAGCTACACACCAGCAACAAATATGGACACTACCTGCCTTTCACTGCAGTGTATAGCTACATGAGTAATGCTGTACTCTGTACATTGCTGTAAATCCTAGGTGGCAAGAAAAGACCTGTGAGGCTTAGTCTTTAACTTAACCTGCTTGTTTTGTAACACATACAAATTGTCTTGATGCTGAAGGGGAGCAGATGTCCGGGGTCTGGTTTATAAGAGTGAAAGTTTATAAAAAATATTTTGTCAGTTGGAAGTGTAGGCTAAGCTCCCAAGGCTTCTGGCATTTAACACAGTAAAGCAGCTTTAATTAGAATGCTTGTAAATACAGAGTACCGGGGAGGGATTATTTTCGTTTTTTTTGTTTGTTTTTAAATGTGGACATGGCTTAAGGGGGAAATTCTTAGGCAGTAGCTCTGCATCTTTGGAACCAAGACCTACTCATAGAAGTGTGCATAAGGTCCTATATCCACTATTTTAACTTCATACATCTGTTTTGTAAAGACTGCAATTTAAGCTTTTTATTACCCCCCAATTCAGCAAATTTACTCAGCCCAGTACTGAAAGGAGCAGGGAATAAAGCCTCCAAGTTAGCTATTTAAAGACTGTTAGTTCTCTTTTTGTGGGCTGCACAGTTCTTAATATGCGGCCCTGTGAGTCTGAGTCAACTGGAATGGAGAGAGTGAGAGACCAGAGTCCAATCAATGCATCAAGGGGCAAGCGGACTGCTGGTCCATTGACCCTTTCCAATTAACCTTCCATATACAGCTGTTAGGTTTGTTTACTAGCCATGGCATCCAAATCTTGTTGCTTCACTAAAAAAAAAAATGTCTGAATGAGTTGACTGCCCTTTACAGAAGGAGCCTGGGTGTGAAAAATGCCCTCCATGCTAGGTCAAGAAAAAGCAGAGGAACTGCTGTATAGTTCAATTTTCAGGTGCAGAAGAGACCCACAACTCAGACAAAATCCATTTGAATGCATTTTCGGCTAGCATGAATTCAGATGTTTTTATTGCAGTAGTATCTGCAATATAGTAGGTGTTGTTCACATAATTAGGAAGAGAAAACACCTTGAAATCAATACATAATTCCTCCTAATAGCTTTTCAACAGCACTTGTGGGTAAAGTGTAACTGAACCAACAGACCTCCCACCCTAGAAATAAATGTTGAGGATTCACCTTTGGATACCTAGATATCTAGGTGGACTCCTAACCTTCCAAACATATAGTACAAGTGAAAGTTTACAGCAGTGGTTCTCAAACTTTTGTATTGGTGAACCCTTTCACATAGCAAGCCTCTGAGTGCCCCCCTTATAAATTAAAAAGGCTTAATACATTTAACACCATTATAAATGCTGGCTGCAAAGCAGGGTTTGGGATGGAGGCTGACAGCTCACGATCCCCCCATGTAATAACCTTACGACCCTGAGGGGTCCCAACCCCCAGTTTGAGAACCGCTGGTTTACAATACATTTGCCAAATAAACTAATGAAAGCTGCTCCTGCACTGATGCCAAGGCACAGGAATACAGCAGAAAAAAGATTTATTCAACTAGTGACATGTTGCTTAAATGTTGCTATCATCTTCAGAAATAAATTGTGTTTTTAACTCTTTGTGACCATTGATCACATACGCAGATTAAAACAGACTTGGGTATTTCAAAATACAAATAGTTTCAATGCTATCTGACCACTGAGCTTGGAGATACTACCCCTAACACAGGCTAACACATATACATCTGTGAAACTCAGCAGCAGATTCACATGGGAAAAAAGTCATCAACTTTAAAGTGAGGATATTAAACATGAATGTCAAAGACAACTGAATGCCTAGACACAAACTAAACCAAGCCATGTCTACATGACTTGTGTCATTCAGAGGTGTGAATATTCCACCTGCGAGTGACATAAGTTACACAGACATAAGTGCTTGTGTGCACAGTGCTATGTCAGCAGGAGAGCATCTCCCATCAGCACAGAGCAGCATCCCCAAACTTTTTATGTCATGCTCCCCTTCACCACCTGTAATGGAATTTGTCCGCACGCCCCAGGGGCAGGGCTACAGCCAGCAATGGAGCTGTGCCAAGGTCAGAGCTGGGGCTGCAGGCAAGACCAGAGGTTTACACTGGGAAAAATAATTGCATCCGTGTCCAGCAAACATAAAACAAATCTTGCCAAACTTTGGCTACATCTGTTCAAAACTGAGGAACAGGCTCTGTCAATCCATTAACAGGGGGACTCAGACTTCACTGCACTGGAATTTAACAAGATTCCAAAAAGGACTGGATATCTAGAGAGATATCAATATCCAGAATGAACATAGTATCTCTTCCAGAATTTTTTTTAGCGCTAAACCTTATATTTTGACTATCAGGATAAGCCCCAATGTGGAAGGCCAATTATCCCATATTTACCTACTGTATGGTTTTTGCATCTTCCTCTGATGCATGTGGTATTGGGGACAGGATACTGGACTTCATATGGATCTCGGACCTGATTCAGCATAGATACTCTAGTGTCCCTAACAAGCTGAACAGAAGGTTTTTTTTAAATGTTAAATTGAACTAAACAGACATCAAAAATGTGGAAACGGGGTTTACATTTTGAAGTCAGCATGGGATATAAGCCTGATGCATTTAAAACAAGCAATCTGAGATAAGATTGTCTCAGCCATAGTTAGATAATTGTTTCTAGTCCCATAGCTCACTTACATCGTCTGTTGACAAACTTTCTTAAAAAGTTGCTTTATCTCAGAACTTAATGTAATTTTCAAGACAGAAAGCAGCTTTATAAGAATTAAAAAAGTACCTGAAACAAGCCGCACAGAGAGAGTAGAGGTAAGTGCATAGACATCTGAGTCAGGCTTAGAAAGAAACCAAAACTATGTTTCTGACTGTATCATGATCTGCTACTTTAGACATTTGTGAAATTAGTGCTGACAATGTAAAGCCGTTTCTTATCACGAGCTATCAGTCAGCAAGAAGTCCCTAAACAAAGTTAATGATCAAATGGAAGAAAAACTAGAAGCCAGAATCATCTCACTAAAGGTAGGTCTACTTACGGCAGCATGTAGAGTACGGACACTGCACACACTAAGAGTGCAAAAGGCAGTGTAGCCAGTGAGGCACTGCTTAAATGAAAAGAGCACAGGCACACCAGAATCTTAGGCTATATACATGGCTCTGCACATCCACGGAGTGCCTCCCATGTCTACACTGCTGAGTAGTATCCCGGTGCCTTCATGCCAGAGCCTCACACTGCAGTGTGTAGCTACACATACCCTTCAAACCACCGCAAACATAAACAAAGCCTGAGCGTTGAGTCACAAATGTAGGGATTACTAGTTAAGAGGGATTAATCCAGAATCAATTAAGGCAGCAAAGGCTATGGTTTGTAGCAACCTAAAACCAACTGAGGAAAGTTTAAGACTGAGGCCTTGTCTATACAAGGGTAAATTGACCTAAGTAACGTAGCTGGAGTTGACGTAGCTTAGGTCGACTTACTGTGGTGTCTATATCCCGCTGTGTTGATCGGAGATGCTCTCCTGCTGACTTACTCCCTTGGAACGAGAGGAGTAAGGTAAGAGTCTATCAGATTTAGTAGGTCTTTACTAGATAAGCTAAATCGACCCCTACTGCATCAACCAGAGCAGCATCGATCCCGGGTAAGTGTAGACATGGCCCAAGTTTTTCTAAACAGTGACTTAATTGCAGTAGAACAACAACTTTTATTTGGTTAAAACTATGAAGCTAACTGTGACGTTGCACTTCATATGTTTTATGGAAATATGTTTATGTGCGATTATGATGTAACTGGAATATGCTTTATGCAAAAGGTCTCTCGTAAAGTATTACAAAAGTTATAACCTACTGAATATAGTCATCCTATTTGTATGAATGTATCTGAAACTAGGAATATAAAGTATAACTCTGAGGTCCTATTGTAATTATGCAAAGTGTGGGCCATTAATGCTGGTTTAGAATCTTGATGGTTCCCATTGACTATGACAATTGGCTGTAAATAGTTTATTTACCTGCAAGCCTTCCTGTATATGTGTACGCCAGCCCGTGGGTAATGAAAAATGAGGTCTTATAGTGACATGTGACCATGTCACCTGATACTGGAATCAGTCTTAAACCTGGGGCTTTTCCATTTAGAAGGAGGGGTTGGGATCCAGAGAGATGAAGGATTCCCGCCTTGTGCCAAAACTATAAAAAGGAGGTGGAGCAGGACAAGGGTGGTCCCAGCCATGAGAAAGCCCCTGCTTTTCACCTAAGATGCCTATTAGAACGAACAAGGACTATACCGGGGAAAGGATTGGGCCCACACTAGGAAGGAGTCTGGGCTGTTAAAGAAGCTTATTGGAACATCTCTGAGGTTGAAGTTTACTTGTAATCGGTTTCTGAATGTATTAGGCTTAGACATGCGTGTTTTGTTTTATTTTGTTTGGTAACTTACTTCGTTCTGTCTATAATTACTTGAAACCACATAAAAAGTAGGATTTAAATTTAATAAACTCACTTTTGTTTATTGATAAACCCAGAGTAAGGGAGAGCAAATAGCTGTGCGTGTTTCTATCCGTGTTATAGAGGATGGACAATTTATGAGTTTACTCTGTATAAGCTTTATACAGAGTATAATGGATTTATTTGGGGTTTGGATCCCATTGGGAACTGGATATCTCGGTGCTGGAGATAAGTGACCTGCTCAGCAGTTTTTGATTAAAGTCTGCAGCTTTGGGGGCATGACCAGACCTGGGTCTGTGTTGCAGAAGGCTAGCATGTCTGGCTCAACAAGATGGGGTTCTGGAGTCCCAAGCTGGCAGGGAAAATGGGCTCAGAGGTAATCTCAGCACATCTGGTGACAAGTCCCAAGGGTGTGTGCGACTGAACCAGTCACACTAACATACCCTTGTAAGTAAATGGTTTAAATGATTCAAGTTCCACATTCCTGAAATTAGCTTTCTCAAAGTTGTTTTAATAAAAAATTGCACACAGTTTAAGTACATAACAAATTTAGAGCATGCAGCCTCTATGGCCAGCTTTATAAAGTTCAGGTTTAGTTTATATGAAGCGGACACCATAAACTTAAATACTAGGGTTGTCGATTAATCACATTTAACTCATGCGATTAACTCAAAAAATTTAATCCCGATTAATCACAGTTTTAATCCCACTGTTAAATTCCAATTGGTATCCTATTGTTTATTAAATATTTTTGGATTTTTTCTACGTTTCCAAATATATTGATTTTGATTACAGAAATACAGAATACAAAGTGTACAGTGCTCACTTTTTATTACAAATATTTGCACAGTAAACATTATAAACAAAAGGAATAGTATTTTTCAATTCACCTAATACAAGTACTTCAGTGCAATCTCTACCATGAAAGTGCAATTTACAAATGTAGATTGTTACAAGTCCACTCAGTCCTATTTTTTGTTTTGCCAATGGCTCAGACAAACAAGTTTGGTTACATTTGCAGGAGATAATGCTGCCTGCTTCTTGTTCACAATGTCACCTGAAAGTGAGAACAGCTGTTCGCATGGCACCGTTGTCGCCACCGTCACAAGATATTTACATGCCAGAGGCTCTAAATGTCCCTTCATGCTTCAGCCACCATTCCAGAGGATCCAAAGCGGTGTGCACTGATGCACGTTCATTTTCATCCTCTGAGTCAGATGCCATCATCAGAAAGTTGATTTTCTTTTTTGGTGGGTCCGCATCTGTAGTTCCTGCATCAGAGCGTTGCTCTTTTAAGACTTCCAAAAGCATGCTTCACACTCTTCATCCTTCAAATTTTGGAAGGCACTTCATATTCTTAAACTTTGGGTTGAGTGCCGAAGCTATCTTTAGAAATGTCACATTGGTACCTTCTTTGCATTTTGTCAAATCTGCTGTGAAAATGTTCTTAAAACAAATGTGCTGAGTCACCATCCGAGAATTCTATAACGAACTATATGGCAGAATGTGGGTAAAACTGAGCCGGAGAAATACAATTCTTTCCCCCCTCCCCCCAGGAGTTCAGTCACAAATTTAATTAGCTTCACCCTCCCCCCCTTAAGAGAGCGTGTCATCGGCATGGAAGTATGGCCTCTGGATTGGTGGCCGAAGCATGAAGGTGCATCCGAATGTTTAGCATATATGTAAATACCTTGCAATGCCAGCTACAGAAGTCCAATGTGAACACCTGTTCTCACTTTCAGGTAACATTGTGAACAAGAAGCGGGCAGCATTATCTCCTGCAAACGTAACCAAACTTGTTTGTATGAGATTGGCTAAACAAAAAATAGGACTGAGTGGACTTGTAGGCGCTAAAGTTTTACATTGTTTTGTTTTTGAATGCAGGATTTTTTGTACATAATTCTACATTTGTAAGTTCAACTTTCATAATAAAGAGATTGCACTGCAGTACTTGAAAGATACTATCTCTTTTGTTCTTTACAGTGCAAATATTTGTAATCAGAAATATAGAGTGAGCACTGTATACTTTATATTCTGTACTGTAACTGAAATCTATTTGAAAATGTTGAAAACATCCAGAAACATTTAAATAAATGGTATTCTATTCTTGTTTAAAAGTGCGATTTTTTTTCCAGGGATAGACAATAGATAAAATATTGCATTGGTTAAAAAAGAAGCTGCATAACGTTAATAATAAGTTAAGTTTTGTTTGGGGGGGGGGGGGGGAATTCTCTAGTTCACATCAATATAGTTCCCTCCCCCCCCAACATTTGTGTACTTAGTAGGGCTGTCACATGACCAAAAAAAAACCACACACAGGTAAGCCAAACATCCAGGCCAACCACAACCCATATGATCCAGGGAGCAGTTTCTCTGGCAAATTGTAAGACGACCAGTAGGCAGAAGGAGCTCCTGTACTGGGACAGCTACTGCTGCTTGTCAAACACCCTGGACTTAAGCTCCTTCGGGTAGGGGGACCATCTTTTTGCTGGGTTTGTACAATGCCTTGCACAATTGGGTGGTGGTCCCTAACTAGTGCTCATAAGCACCATGGAAATACCAAGTTAATGTTATTACAATCCTCACTTCCCTTCTCCCTGCATTGCCCCACTACTGTTAGGAACTGGGACTTCTTGGAATTGGGGTGCAGTGTCACACTTCCATCCCATATTCTTCACAATGATATGATTATGACATAGTTAGGATGTATTTTATCACATGACTTGCATAGGTCATTGGGAATTTTATGATTTGCTGAATGATTATCCTATTTGTATGAATGGATCATTTTTGTATCTGAAATTATGAACGCCCACTAGGCAAAGGCTCTCAGTCTAGAATGGGTCCTTCCCAGCCAGCCATCAAGTTAATGAGCCATTAGAGAGAACAATAGATCTTCGGGGAAACTTATCTCCCACCTGGGTAGCCTTCCTGAGGATGCTACAGATAGCATCCAAGTAATAGTTGCTGTGACACTACAGGGACATGTGACCAGGTCACCAGGTGCTGGACTTCAGTCAGTGGGGAAAATAGACCTCCCAAGATGGTGTGGGAACAAGCTTTGAAACAGTGTTCCCACCATGTGCAAAAGCTATATAAGGCAGTGGAGTGACATCATCTGGGTCCTTCAATGACTCCGCACCCAAGAAGGCTCCTGGAAACACCTGAGGAACAAAGACTAAACTAGGGGAAGTGCTAGACCCAGGCTAAAGGGATTTTTAGCTTGTGAATGGAACACCTGGGGATTCCAAGCTGTAAGCAAGTGCAGCTTGCCCCTGAAGAATCTGCAGTCCGCTTGTATCATCATTTAGGGTGAGAATTTGCTATTCATATCTGATCTGTGATATTAAGCTTAGTTTGCAGTTTGTTTATTTACTAGGTAATCTGCTTTGATATGTTTGATATCCCTTATAATCACTTAAAATCTCTTTTGTTTCTGCTTTATCTAAAACCAGTTTGTGGGAGTCATAACTTGGGGCAGAAAGCTGTTGTATATTCCTCTCCACACTGAGGGAGGGGGCAAATTTCATGAGCTTATACTGAACAGTTCCCTATGCAGCGCAAGACGGTATAGGTTTGGGTTTATACTCCACAGGGTGTGCGTGCCTTAGGAACTGGCAGGTACCCTAGCTGAAGCTTTACCATGCAGGGGCTGGTTAAAAAGCCTGCCTGCATGTACTGCAGCAATGTGTGTCCGTACCTGTGTGTGCTGGTATATGTGCAGGATGGAGCCTGGAGAGAGCTTGGCAGCTTGTCATGGCAGTACAGTGTAAAAGGGAGCCCAGGCTGGTGGGTCAGGGGAACTCAGTGGTACCCCAGTTCCAGGTGGCACCCCGGAGGAACCCATCACAGGGAGATTTGAACTTGATGTCTCCTCTCCGTGCATGTTCCATCCACATCCCTGCTGCTGCTAGAGCATGGTGGGTGGAGAAAGTGAGAAAGGTACAGTTACAGCCAAAGTTAACTGTATGTTCTGCTGCTTAGTTTCTACATCTGGTGAACTGTAATGTCATGCTTAGAACTCGCAGAACTGTGAGCCACTGTTTTATCACTCTGACTTAGCAAGAGTGAGAGCTTTGCTGCTGCTAAACTCCGTGTCAGCTCTCTGACACAACAGCCTATCTGCCTTGCCAGCAAACTCTTCAAGACTCTGTCAGTCTAAACTTTGCCTAACAGGTAACAAACACATCAGTGAATCCCAGTTCCCAAGTTCACCTAAGACATCTCCCTGCAGCATCCAGTCCGTCTCACTGGATACTCAGAAATTAGGTTCTCTGCCTCTAAAAAGGCAGAGCACACATCTGTTAGGTTAGCTGAAGACTCACCCTTCAGAGATTGTTTTGTAATAATCAAGAATAAATGTATTAACAAAAAACAGATTTAAAAGTGATTCTAAGCAAGAGGAAAAGACATATGGTTACAAACAAGACAAGTTCTCTAGCTAAAATTTAAGTTTTAATTGCAAGTTACAATCTTAGCCAGGTCTGCATGGCGGAAGCTCCCTAACAATCCCTCCCTCCTCCCCCAAAAAACACCTGTTACATACTTTTCCCACCCATACCCAACAACCCTCCAAGTTCAGACCCAGGTTCCTTCCCAGCAATTTACTTCCCTCTCCTTCAGCTCTGCTCCACTGCACCCCTGGACTCCCCCAAGCATTTGCCCTGCTTCTGAGGGGTGCGGGAAATACAGTTCTGTATTGAATTACTTAGAGTTCTGTATTAATATACCTAGTAAGGAATTTGTAAAAAACATTTCCTGAATCTTTTGTTGTCGTCTGTATTGTTATAGATGTACTTGCTGATAGGCATTTTGAAATAAATTACCAAAATAATTGTAACTGGTGGGATTGTACTTTTATTTTGACCAATAAAATATGCAGAATTTTAAAATATTGTGCACAGAATTTTTTTTTTTTGGTGCAGAATTCCACCAGGAGTATTACTTACATCAGGTTACCAGCCCACCAGATATGGGGATCCCATACTCACAGAATCAGAGAGTGCTTTATTCCCCAACCAATAGTTAACTAAAATGTCTCTTTACTCCCTTTATATTTTCCTAATTCTATTGTCTTTGCCTCAAGAGTAAGGAAGACCTTCTGGGGATGTAAACTTTAGTGTGTCCGCGGGTATACTAGATATACAAGAAAAAGTTTAGCATGTTTTGCATTTAAAATTAACTGATTTATTAAACAATGGTAGTATTATCTGTAGCTAGTGAACTGAGCTGATTGTATATTTGGGCCACGGTGATTGGAAACAAAGGTATTTAGGCTCTTGACTTCCACTGAATTCAGCAAAAGTTAATAGACTAAATACTTTTGTGGACACCATGTCCATCAAAAATTTAAAAACTAGTAGAGCTCATCCTCTTACACCTAGTTTTTATTATTCCTAAATTAGAAAAGGAAAACAAGCTTTCCTGCTTTTCCCAACTGGTTTCTTAACTTTGCACCAGCATTGAACTGAACTAGTTGAATAAACTGAAAAGAAAATATTCTCTATGCACTAGTAAAAAAAGCAACTGCTGTAAAAAGCTGGTTTTAGGCCTTCAACAGACTCTGGTTCCAAGTGCTTAAACAATGACTTCCACAATTTGTGGTTTGACCTTCATTTTTTTTTTTTTTTTTTTTTTTAATTTAGTTTAAATGATTTCAATATGTTCAGTTTGCGGACTTAACATAGACTGACAATTTCCAATTTAATTTGAAAGATTTTTTAAAAACCCTGTATTAAAATTTAAAAAATCCTGAAGTGTTATCCATAACGGAAGACAGCATTGGAAAATGATTAACTTGTTGAAACCGAAAGTAACTGAGGCAGAAAAACAGATTATGCTGAATAAAAGCAATTACTTTTGTGTAAAGCTGGCTGAAATTGATTTTTGATGAAAATATCTGAAATTGCTTGTTTGAAGAAAATGGTTTTGAATTTTAGGATTTTCCTTCTCTCCTCTGCACTTCATATTTTACTTCCCTTCCTTCTTCCCCCACTGCAAGGGGGAATTTCCCCACTATGAGAAAATAAAACATTTCAAAAAGTTAAGATTTTTTCCAAAGATTTAGAAAAATTTTCCTCAAATGATTTCATCCAACAATCACAAAAAAAAAAAATTTTTGGGAGGTGAAAAAAGTTTGAGAAAGTTGACAGGTTTATTTTTAAACTTCTTATAGTGCTCTGAAATTATGCTAATTTATATCTGAAGTTTTGATTTTGCTGTGACTAGTTGTTCAGCTACAGGAAGTCAAAAAATCCTGCTGTTCTCACTTCTAAATTTCAAAGGAAAGTTATTTTCATGTTTTCACTGGACATTAGTGATAATTTTCTTGTGACAAAAAATAAACAATTCCATGGTCCACTAACAAACTGAATTCAGTCTAAGAAACTGGAAAGAGGATTTAAACAAATTATGTAAACATCTGATAAGAACGGCTCTGTGGTCATAGCCAGAGCTAACACAAGGACTATCTATAGGGCTCAAATGAATGAGCTTATAAAACCAACCTTTACGTAATTTGTTCATTCCCTGTTCTTCACAATTAAAAAAAAAATCATAAGTGTCCTGGCAAGCAGATTTGCCCATTGGCTTACACAGACTTCAGCTGACTATTTAGTCAGCCCAGTAAGGTAACATAACTACCGTTTAACTTAACTGTCAAGTTCTTACACCTCCCCATCTGGAGACAAACATCTTTTCTAACTGGAGTTAAACAATACCTCATACCCCAAAAACTGAATAATCATATGGGTCTGGATTCTTCACCCTTCAGAAGTACTGCAATAGGACCATATAATCAGAGCATGGAACTAACAGAGCCCAAGGCCATTCCCACCACTCAAACTAGGCCAAAACCATGTTTTTTTTCTGATATTCTACAAATCAAATCAACCCTGGTTTTGTGCAAGTCAAATTGCTTTAAATCATGATTTAAGTCACTAGTCAGGAAGACTTGATTTAATCACGGATTTCTATGTAAAACTGCATTCTTTTTGGTTGTTATAAGCTTAATACATATTCTTCACAACTCAGAGAGATGTAGGTTTCATTTTTAGAAGGTACACACTATACATTTTAAAAGTCATTTATTTTGAAAACTTTTCAGATTAGTTTTACAGCTATATGAGAAAATGAATGATTGTTTGGTTATTTCATTTACCAAAGATAACTGAAGCAGGTATTTATGAAGTTATTGGGAGGTGAACTACCTACAATTCAGTAGGTTAATCATTACTATTTGGAGAACTTTCTTGCCATGCTGTATTAGGAGGAGATCACCAGACAGACATTTAAATTGATTTATTTAACTAAACAACAAGTATTCTGGATTTTTTTCTTCAACAGCAAACATAATATTTTAACAAAACATATGAATTTTTTAATTTAGTTCAACATTCAATTTTTTTTTTAAAAATCAGATTTGTTTTTGTTAAAATTGTTTAAAATAGTTAAAGGAACTTTAAAAAAAGTTAAATCAAGTATGTCAGCCAGGTCAACATGAGAAACTTAAAATACTGGCTTCTGCAGTTAACTCAGTCGTCTTCACCTTCATTTTCCTGTTTGTTCATAATCTGGAAAAGAAAACCAAGCTCTTCTGCTTTTTCAGGTCCCAAATGATTTCTCAATTTGGAATGAATTAGTCCAAAGGAAGAAAATATTATTTCGACACCAGCAGAAGAAGCTACTGCTGTTAAAAGTGAGATTATCACTTCAACAGTCTCTGAACCCAAGTGCTTAAGTGATTTCTGCCAGTTCACTGGTGTGACTTTCTTTAAAACGTCAGCAGCAAACATATTTCTTGAATGGCTCTTATTCCCAAACTGGGTCTCTTTTACAGCCTGCTGGCATTATAGGTTTTCCCCTTCTAGTGAGAGAATGGTAGAATCACAAGTCAATGAAGGCTCAAATCACACTCAAAAAGACCTCAAGACATCTTGGGTATGGTGCTCAAACAGTTTCACTTTTGTTTCTACTCTGTCTGTCCCTCCCTTCCCATTTACAAAACTTTTCTTAAACATTACACGAATATATAGTCTCATACTACAGAATTAGAATGTATAATCCTTATTCCATGATGAGGTATCTTTGAGCTATAATGTATCTTAAAACAACCTTTAGAGAGGTTTTTTCCTCAGAAAGCATTTAATCACAAAAAAAAATCCAATTTAAATAAATCCAATTATCTTTGTTTTTTGTTTTTAAGTCATTAATTTTTATCCACCCCGCACAATACTGACAACTAAATTGCTATGCCATGTCAAAAGTTTGACCATGTACATTTAAAACCTTGTTATAAAAAAATCAGCTTCTATAATGCCACCTTGGCCCAGTTAGAACAATGCTCTAGGCTAAACACACCAATTTCTATCTATTGTTATAAAGTTACTAGTTAAAACAATGAAAAAGGGCTTCAATGATCTTAATGTCTTGAATAATTTGTTCCATTTTTTTTTGCCTCAAAGAGGAAGCCAGTTTTGCAGACAAGTCAACTTCAAACCATATTAGTTGTGACCACACTGAAACGAGGTTAAAGTTTTATTACCAGCAGGAAGACCAGAGACTCCACTGCCCACTCACTGCCATCCCAGAAATCCTGCAAGTAGTGATGACATGAACCATCTGCCTCACCTTCACAGGGACACTGGGCGTGGGAAACTTAGCAACATCAAACACAAAACATCCAACCGCCCCTCGCCTTTACGAACACCGCACTGGGCTGCTACCATTGCCCTTACCGACTGACGCAGGAAACTCCCAGGTGCATGAAAGTTTTACTGTAAACAAGTAATGTACAAGAACTCCAGTGGTAGCATGTGGTTCAGTGGCTGCTTTCCTCGCTAGCTTTTTAAGAAAAAACCAAACACACGGAGCCACCCCCGAAAACTTGAGGCGGAATCCCAGTGAAGAGGCGGCTACACAGCGGCTCTTGTGAGTCACCCCTTCGTTACCTGCGAGCGCCCTGGGGTGCTCTAAGCTCTCTCGCCACCCCGCCCGCGCGCAGCGTTAGATGCCTCGGCGGCCTGAGTTTGCCTCGCTGCGTGGAATCAACACGGGCCTTTGCCTTGCTCAGCCGCGGCGTCTCTCCAGGGCACCCAGCGGCCGGTCAGAGTAACCGAGCGGCCGGGGCCCTCCCCGCGCCCTCTCCCTTCCCACGGCGACCGACGCCTGGGTCGCGCTCCGCGCCCGTCCCGCCTCACCCCAGAGCCCGGGTCAAGGCTCACCGTAGGCCCGGCCGGAACCGGGGCCCAGCGCCCGGTCGCCCCCAGCGAGCTAAGCGCCATTCCAGGCGGCCCGGCGCCCCCACAGCGGTAGCCCCCGCTCACCCCCCCCCCCCGCGCTGCGCGCTGCGGCCAGCGGAAGGGGGGGGGCTCCATCACCAACAACACTGTTGCTGAGGGCGAGAGCCCGCCTCGCATCCCACCCGACGGAGCCCCGGCCATCGCGGTACAACCCTCCCCCGCGAGCCCCTGGCTCAC
This sequence comes from Malaclemys terrapin pileata, assembly GCF_027887155.1. Lineage (NCBI taxonomy): Eukaryota > Metazoa > Chordata > Testudines > Emydidae > Malaclemys > Malaclemys terrapin. The sequence goes on from NC_071506.1 coordinate 267,238,848, forward strand.
CCTGCCCAGGCCTGCACGGCGGACGCGCTCCCGTCTCTCCGAGCAGCAGCGATTGCAGCAGCTGGGGCCGGGCACGCACCAACAGAAATTGCGTCGCGCTCCGGAACGTCACTTCCGCTAACGCCCCCTATGTCCGGAAGTTTCTGGAACGACCTCGCCCTCTTCCCTCGAGGCGGAAGTAGAGGGGGGGGACAGGGAGAGCGAGCTGCGGCGCCACCTGCTGGCCGTAGGCGGCGCGCTGAGCGGCTGTGGTACGGCGGGCGACGGGGGAGGCATGTGCAGGGACGTCACGGCACGTCGCAGCGCGCCAGGCCCCCGCCCCCGAGTCGCCAGCCTCTCATGGCCCCGCCCCGAGGCCATGAGCCATGGACCGAAATGACCTTGGGGGAGGGAAGGAGGCCGTGGACCGAGATGACCCTCGCGGCAGGGGGGAAAGGGAGTCACACGCCCCCTCGGGGCACCCAGCCACAGGGCGGCCCCCCAAGAGATGGCACTAGCCCAGTGCCAGGGTGGCCCGGTCATGGGGTGGAGACCTGGAAGGCATCTGAGCTGCACTAGGTCTGGGTGCCCTGTGTTGAGTCCCATGGGGCAGCCCCCAGGGCTGCAGGGCCAAGATGCATTGCACCTTGCTCACCTCAGCAGCCACAGGCCACAGTTAGATCCCCAGGGTGCCCTAGGGTGACCAGATAGCAAATGTGAAAAATTGGGAGGGGGTAGGGGGCAATAGGAGCCTATGTAAAACAAAGCCCTAGATATTGGGACTGTCCCTATAAAATCGGAACATCTGGTCACTCTAGGCTGCCCAGATCTCAACGACTAATAAAAACCTGGGTGTTGTAGTATATAATCAGCTGGACGTGACCTCCCAGTGCGAGGCTGTGGCCAATAGAACAAATGCCATCCTGGGATGCATAATCATGGATAGGAAAAGAGCCCCAAGAATGATTAAAGGATTAGAAAATGTGCCTTAGAGTGATAGACCCCAATCTATTTAGCTTTTCAAAGAGAAGGTTAAGACCAGACTTGATCACAGTCTGTAAGTACCTGCATGGGGAACAAATATTTGCTAATTGGCTCTTCAGTCAAGTAGAGAAAGGTATAACATGATCCAATAGCTGGAAGTTGAAGCTGGACAACTTCAGACTGGAAATAAGATGTACATTTTTAACAGGGAGGGTAATTAACCATTGGAACAATTTGCTAAGAGTTGTGGTGGATTCTCCAACTCGTACAATATTTAGGTTGCGATTGAATGTTTTTCTAAAAGATATGCTCCAGGAATTATTTTGGAGGAGTTCTAGTATCTGTGTAATACAGAAGAGCAGACTAGATGATCACAGTGGTTGCTTCTGGCCTTGGGATCTATGAAATCTCTGATTTAAACTGTAAGAGCCTGGTATCTATCTATCTAACTCATGGTTGATATGTCACATAATTTTATTGCAAGTTTCACACTTGTTGGTGTTTTTCTTTTTCTTTCTTCTGATGTGATCCCCGATCACATCAGAATCTCAGCTTTTGTTTAAAAATAAAAGTAAGGTTCTAGCTCTGATAGTTGTGAGGAAAAGCTTAAAAAGGTAAACCTGAAGTCTCAGAAACTGGAAGTCAAATGAAAAGAACCCCAATTTTTTTTTAAATCTCTTAATTTTTAAACCAGTCAATTTTTTGGAGGCATGACTTATGGTTTTTGAACTACTGTCTATCCCAATTCTTATATGGTCCTTATCACCATCATATCTGAGTGTGTAACGTGCGTTATCAAAGCAGTGACAGTTTCATGCTGAGCATAGTTTCTTGTTCACAACAGGCTAATTCTTCCTAGCTATTGTGCTTGCTGGTTTCAGAGGATTCTGCTCATTGTAAATTCTCTAGGCAAATCCCAGCCCAGCATGGTCTGATCTGAGAACAAGATCAGTTATTACCCTCTCCAGAAGTTTTTATGGAGTCAGGTGGGGGTTTCAAAAGGGCCAAACAGAGTTAGGTGCCCAGTGCGCAATGAATTTCTCTGGAGACTGGGCACTTAACTCCCTTAATCTTTTAGAAAATCCCAACCTCAGTAGAGAAAGTACATTAATTTATTTTAATTGTTATGCCAGATTTTATAGGAGTCCAATGCTTTGACAGCTCTGGAACATAAAGTCCCCTGTTTATTCACCAAATAAGAACAGCACAGGCAGCAGAAAAAAATTCACCTCGGTACTATCCAAGAGGGAACTAGTGCAGTCAACAGCACAGCTCTTTCTAGGTCCATTCGGTCCTTGGTGTTTCTATTGAAGCTGCCAACGATACCAACTGTGATAGAGAGACAAGGTGGGTGAGATAATATCTTTTATTGGATCAGCTTCTGTTGGTGAGAGAGATGAGCTTTTGAGTTTACACAGAGCTCTTCTTCAGCTCTGGGAAACTTCCTGAAAGCAGCTCTACACTTACAGTGCTGCATCTGTGCCACTGTAGCCCTTAAGTGAAGACCCTCCTATTCAAATAGGAGAGCTTCTTCTATCAGCGTAGTTAATCCAGCTACCCGAGCGGTTAATATAACTATATTGCTCAGGCATGTGGATTTTTCACACCCCTGAGCAATGTAATTATGGTGATATAGGTCTGTACTGTAGACCTGACCTCAGAATGTCATTGGTGGAACAGATTATTTAGCATAAGTAGTTACTCCTAGGGGAATTCTGCACCAAAAACGTAAAAACTCTGCACCAAAAAATTAAAAATTCTGTGCACAATATTTTAAAATTCTGCATATTTTATTTGTCAAAATAACACAATATAATCATGCCAGTTTCAATTATTTTCGTAATTTATTTCAAAATATCTGTCAGCAGATATAGCTGTAACAATACAGACAAAAAAAAGATTGTTTTTTTACAAATAGATTCCTTACTAGGCATATTATTACAGAACGTTGAGTAATTCACTTACATTAAAATACAGAACTGTATTTCCTGCACCTGTCAGAAGCAGTGCAAAGGTTTGGGAGTGTCAGGGGTAACAGAGGAAGTGAGAGAGAGGGAAGGAGCCTGGAGTCAACCTGGAGGGTTGTTGGGTGTGGGTGGGAGAGGAGCAGTATGGAACAGGTTTTTTTGGTGGGGGGACGGGCTGGATTATTAGGGAGACCCTGCTGATCCCAAGCCTCTCCCATTCAGTCAGGCACACCTACCCCTGTCCCCCCCGATCCTGATGGGTCCCTGCAGCCTCCTCCCTATGTGACCATGCACCCCCATTCCCATTCAGCCCCTGGCTCAATGCTGTCACCCCACTAGTTCCTGAGCCCATGTCCCAGTCAGTCCCCCCACTAACCATTCTGAACCCCAGTCTGTGACCCCCCAGCAGCCCTGTGTGCCCCTCTCTGTCCTAATCTGGCTCTGCAGGCAGGGTGCTGTGTGGGGGGATTCTGTGTTACTGTGCGCACACAGAAATTTTTTCCCCACAGCAAATACATTCTGACCCATGAATGCAGCAGAGGCCGCCATGGCACCAGAACAGCCTGCGGCATTCATGTTGGCTGTTCTGGCACCACAGTGGCCTCTGGTGGGCAAATGGTGGAACTGCAGCACTTCTGGTACAAAATGTATTTTCTGCAGGGAAAAAATTCTGCGGGCATCATGAATTCTGCGCATGTACAGTGGTGCAGAATTCCCCCAGGAGTAAGTAGTTAACCCATATTTCAAGGGACCATTCAAAGTGAAGTGTCCCATTAACACCCCTCTAGGGTGGGGAGAAAGGGAAATGCAGCTGTTCCACCTTTTATTTAGGTGATACTCTTGAGTACCATTTCCCGGCCCTGAAGAAGAGCTCTTTGTAAGATCAAAAGCTTGTCTCACAAACAGAAGTTGCACCAATAAAAGATATTACCTCACCCACCTTGGCTCTCTAATATCTTTGGACTGACATGGATACAACACTACTGCATACAAGTGTGATAATGATTCTTACATTTGTCCACAGGAATTCCAGTGTTTTTGTAATAATTTAATATTCCCTAGCTCCTATATAGCACTTTTCATCTGTAGATTACTAAGCACGTTACAAAATTACTAAATATCATTATTTCCCATTTACATGTGGGGAAACTGAGGCAAAGAGAGGTTATAGTGGCTTTCCCAAGGTCACCCAGCAGGCTAGTGGCAGAGCCAGTGACAGAATCCAGCTTTCCTAAATCCCAGTGTACTGCTTTTTCCCCTAGGCCACAAATAGAAAATTCAAACAAATGGGCAAAAGTATAGAAACAAACTAATTAAATAGTAAATTTCTAAAGTGTAGTTTATCCAGTTAAGGTTTGTCATATCATGCTAACATAGTAATTTTCTTAAGATTCTTGATTAAAAGGTCACCATCAATTTAAAATCTCACTTCTCTCTGAAGTGATTTTTTTACCTATTACTGTTACACATGGTACCTGAGATTACAATGATTGAAAGATATTAGAGAAAATAAATTATTTTTCTCTATTTTTTCCAGTTTATTTACTTTGTGCATTTGACAGCAGTTTGTATACAGTATCCCTGTCAGTTTCACTGTTTGTGCATCTTTTTCATGCAGTAACAAGAGTGAGAGAAACATAAGGGGGGAAAAGGGAAAATGTGATTGCCTCATTAACCTCCTCCTTGCCAATGTAGGGCCTGCCCATCCCATCACAGCCATAGGTAGTGGATTAGGGGTAGCTCATGCTTTTAGAAAGAAGTTGTGATAAATGAAGCAGTGTGGGGGCTTCCTTTTATGGTCACCCAGCCAGCCAGTTAGCTATAAAGTCCCTCTTGGAGCTATTCTCTACTTTCTTTACCTGTAAAGGGTTAAAAAGTTCCCCAGGTAAAGGGGAAAAAAGTGGGCACCTGACCAAAAGAGCCAATGGGAAGGCTAGATAGAACTTTTTAAAATGGGGAAAGAAACTTTCCCTTTGTCTGTTGCTCTCAGTGAAAGAGAGGAACAGAGGGCAGCAGGAATGCTGTGTAAAGCTTAAGCCAGGTCTGATCATAAATCATCAGATCATGCCTAGAACTACTTATCTGAACTTCAAATGTGTAAGTAGATCAGAATGTTCAACTAGATGCAATCAGGTTTATTTCTTATTTTGGCTTGTGGATCTCCTCTGTGCTAACCGCAGATGCTTTTTTTGCTTGTAACCTTTAAGTTGAACTCCCAAGAAAGCTGTTTTGGGTGCTTAATTTTTGTAATTGTTTCTTTTAAGATCTAGCAAAAAGCCTAAGTTCCAGATGTATTTTTTCCTTTTTGTTTTTAATAAAATTTACCTTTTTTAAGAACAGGATTGGATTTTTGGTGTTCTAAGAGGTTTGTGCATGTTGGTTGATTAGCTGATAGCCACAGCTAATTTCCTTTGTTTTCTTTCTCAGCTCTTCCCTGAAGAAGGGATGGGGGTGAAAGGGCTTGAGGGTACCCATAAGAACATAAGAATGGCCATACTGGATCAGACCAAAGGTCCATCCAGCCCAGTATCCTGTCTACTGACAGTGGCCAATGCCAGGTGCCCCAGAGGGAGTGAACCTAACCGGTAATGATCAAGTGATCTCTCTCCTGCCATCCATCTCCACCCTCTGACAAACAGAGGCTAGGGACACCATTCCTTACTGATCCTCGGCAATAGCCATTAATAGACTTAACCTCCATGAATTTATCTAGTTCTCTTTTAAACCCTGTTATAGTCCTAGCCTTCACAACCTCCTGAGGCAAGGAGTTCCACAGGTTGACTATGCACTGTGTGAAGAACAACTTTTTATTTGTTTTAAACCTGCTGCCCATTAATTTCATATGGTGGCCCCTAGTTCTTATATTATGGAACAAGTAAATAACTTTTCCTTATTCCCTTTCTCCACACCACTCATGATTTTATATACCTCTATCATATCCCCCTTAGTCTCCTCTTTTCCAAGCTGAAAAGTCCTAGCCTCTTTAATCTCTCCTCATATGGGACCCGTTCCAAACCCCTAATCATTTTAGTTGCCCGTCTCTAATGCCTTTTCTAATGCCAGTATATCTTTTTTGAGATGAGGAGACCACATCTGTACGCAGTATTCAAGATGTGAGTGTACCATGGATTTATATAAGGGCAATAAGATATTCTCCGTTTTATCCCCACAGGGAGAATTTCCAAGTGTTCCTTCCTGGGTTCAAAGGGTGGGGTTTTTTTGCATTTGGGTGGTGGCAGCGTTTACCAAGCCAAGGTCAGAGAGAAGCTGTAACCTTGGGAGTTTAATACAAGCCTGAAGGGGCAAGTATTAATTTTTAAAATCCTTGCAGGGCCCTACTTCCTGCACTCACAGTGACAGAGTGGGGATTCAACCTTGACAGAAGTCGATACAGAAACACCATATTTTTTATGAAAAGCAGGAAAAAGGTGATGCTGTGTGCTGGTAAGTGCCATGTCAAAGCACGTCCAGCCTGAGGAAGTGAGCTCTCCGTTCTTACAAAGGCCTTCAAAAGGCACAAGGCTGAAGAATTGAAATCCTCAGTTCCATTCTGTAGCAGCTAGCACATACCTGGGCTACAGTGTTTACTCCAGTGTGTGAGATAGGAGTAAGACACCTGACCCACAGTCCCCAACTTGTGGTGTTTGGGGATAGTAGGGCTATGTAAATACCCCACGCCAGCTCACCCACAATCCCACCTTCATGGAATTGGTCCCATGGTCACTATTGCCTGCTGTCCATTTCTTAGTCAATGGACTCATGGCGTTTCTAACCTATTTGTCTCCTTAGGCAAGATTTGCCCAATGAAAGTAAAATGAAATATAGATTCTTCTGAGTTATGTACTTTTTGCTTCAATATTGAAACTGTTGAAATATACATTGGCTCTATGTGTAGTATTACCACACAACAGGGTACATGGTTATGAGATCATCACACATCAGGCATACAGCAAGTAAGGAAAATGACTCCCGCATGACCCATGCTGGGCCACAGCCAATACATACCCTGATGGGTGTTTTTTCTCCTTTATAAAATGGGGACATGATATTTAAAGCTTTAGCAGGAAGTATGCCTGACATTTTGGAGGCCGCCAGATTTTTCACTCCAAGCAAGAAGTGCTGAGCACTATGAGTGAGGTTAGTCAACAGTCTCATTATGTGCTGGTATATTTGGAAGATGGGTTGCATGACAGTGTAAATATGGCTCCTTCAGCATAAGCTTTTCTATGTGGGTGGCCTGAACTGCCACCAGGACTGTCAAGGCAACCAGTAATTTCATGCAATCAGTGTTCCTGTGGTAACTTCATTATTTGTGTAGAGACAACCAGAAAGAGGCCCCCACAAGAATTAATTCTCTCTCCAGTCCTTTTCAACATCACAAGCAACCACTAGGTGAACTGGTCAGATGACATGGACTCAAGAGCCAGCAATACGCAGATGGTACACAGCTGTAACGATCCTTCACTACATACAACCACACCATTACCACCAAGCTGGCCAGTGCTTGGATGAGATCAGCTCATGGATGCAGAACAGCGCGCTGAAGCTTAACCCGAGCAAAAGGAGATGAAACTGATGGGCAGAGGAGAATATTTTGAGGTGTTTGCAGCTATGATACAGTCTCCTTTGATTGATGGTTCACATCCACAATTGATCAGTTCAATCCATAGTCTAGGAGTACTCTTGGATTCCTTGCTGATGCTGAGCTCTCACATTACAGTGGCTGCACATAATGCTTTTTACCATCCCTGTCTAGGAAATGCTCTCCCATCCTGGCAGATGAAGACATGGCTTTCGTTATTCATGCCATCATCAACTGGACTACAGCAGTGTAATATACCAGGGCATGAAATCTTAAGCACTTCGGAAACCCAACTAGTACAGTGCCTCTTCTCAGCAACACAGGCTACCATGAGCACATCACTCTTGTCCTCCATTCTCTCCAATGGCTTTTTATAGAATTTTAGATCAAGCTCAGGGTCTCAGTCCTTATCTTCAAAGGGCTCCATGGCCTGGGTCTAGGATACCTGATGCTCCAGAACAAAGAACATGGTTGACAAGTTTGTTCCTCTGGCACAATCGAACTCTCAACAATAAGAGTAAAGCATGTCTGTGCAGGAGACAGAACTTTCTCTGGGGTTGGTCTGAGACTTGGCATGAGCTCCCCCAAGAACTAAGGGCCATCACAAACCTCACCACTTTCTGCTTCAAGCACAAAGTGCATTTCTTTGATTTGCCTTCTCTAACATGTAGCAACAGCACAGGGGAGCATCAGGTTATGTACTGGTTGGAGTTTCCCTAAATACTTAAGGTTTCATGCCCTGGGTATATTACATTGCTCTAGTCTGGCTCTGTGCAGAGACCCAGCAGTCAGCACCTCCCCTCCTGGTCATGCCTGAGACAGCAACACAGGGCAGCCCTGTGGCCAGATTCCACTGCCTGCACAGGAGATAACAGGCTGGGGCACTCACATCCCTGCCCAGTGGGGACCCTCTGCCACACTCCCAGTGCTGTAGGCTGGGAGGGGAGTCCCCAGCTCCCTGAGCTCCCTGCCCTGGGGTGAGTAGCAGCAGGTATGGGGCTACAGCCCAGATACCAGGGCTTTCCATGAAGAGTGGGGGTGCTTGAGGGCCCATGGGGCTACACGATACCTTCCCTTGTGCTTTCCACACTACAACCTGCCCTGGCATGGGGGACTCAGGCTCAGCATATCCCAGCACTTCCTTCTGTGCCTGCAGACCTGCCTGTGGCTGGCTCTGCCCTCTGCAAATCGTACAGCAAGCCAAGCTGTGCTCCACCATCTTCACTCTGGGACAGGCGCCCTACTGAAAATGGGTCCTCTCACTAGGCTCCCTCTTTAGGAAAATTCTGATTGTCACCGTGAACAGGTATATTTATTTAATAACAATAAAAATCAAACTGTACTATAATAAAACCACTGCACACACTTCTCCTTTTGGGGAGAGGATGAGCGAACAAATGCCATGTGACCAATGTTAGTCATGTTGCTTATGGTGAGAAGCGTTGTATAAAAACCTATAGAAAAGAGAATTTTCCTCTGTTTTTTCTCCAGCTTTAAGTAATTTAGCATTTACAGTGTGGCATATGCAGAATCAGCAATCTCTCAATTTGCTGAGACAGAGTTTTCCAACGCAGAGTCTTTTTCCTAGTTTGAATCAATTTTTTTCTTAGGAATGACACTCCTTGATGTTGAAAATTGGAGAAAAGCCCCCTGTAAATTAAGGGTGTCTGAACTGAGTTATGAACCCTAAGATCTCTCCTTGTCCCCCTTTCTTTATAATTAAATATTAATGTTTATTTATATTTGTAATCCTCCCGACAGTGATGCAAGAGTGTGAATGTCAACCTCAGGGCAGACTGTTAAAAATCAGGGCACAAACTCTAATTGGTTGTGAACTCTAAACTTAGATTTCACTAACCAACTGCACCAAGTGCAAACTCCTCAGGCACTTTAGCAGCCTTAACCCGGTGACACAGACAGTTTCCTTGGGTACTCTGATCTTTCTTGCCGCCCATGAGTTATGCTTATAAGAAGCACACAGGATCTTTTTCAGGGGAAAAAGCAATAAGCCTCGTTTATTGAAGATACAACAATTAGCGCGCGTGCACAAACACACACACACACACTCTCTCTCTCTCTTATAGTTAGCAGTCTAGAGTCCAGATCAATCTAGTGGCCAGCTAGGTTGATCCTGGGTAGGTAGGAGCCGGGTTCTGTGGGTCGCGACACGATGCTCCAGGGAAGTCTTGGCAGGACGAACCCAAAGTTTCATGGCAAGGCACCCTGTTTATACAGTGATTTTTCCTTCATTGGGACCAATGAGTTTTTCACCATCATGCTGTAATCAATTGTTGCTTGAAGAGTGCTCGTTTTCTTAAATTGTCCTTCTCATCCTTTATCTTGTTCTTTCATCAAGTCACTCAGGGAATTATCCCATGCTGGTTTTGATCACAGCTATCTTGTCCCCATTGATAGCTTCCTGTCTCATCTTTTGAGTTGTCAATCTGCCCTTCTCTGACATTTCAATAGGGGCGTGTTGCAGCCTCCTGGCGCCCTTGCGTCTGTCTTCGGTTCCTCCCTAGAACATCTGGTTCGGTGATGGCCTTCACACTTATCTCTTAACACACACATTCCTCATTCACACACAGAACAGAACTAATTTACACAGAACATTTTGAACAGGAACATCAAGTTGCAATGCAAAAGAAAAGCAATCGTTGCATTCTTTTACTTATTTTAAAATGCAAAACCTACAACAAAGTGGTGACCTTGAAAGGTCTGTTACTGTCTTGAAATCAGCTCAGACACAGATTCTGGCTGTTGTATTTCTACCAATGGCACATTAGACCATTCCTTTCTGCTATTCCAAAAGGGTGGCTGGCAGGATATGGTCAAATCATACATCAATACATTTAATACATGCTACAATCTTTATCCTTCAATCTAAATTATATAAAATATAAACATAAAATCCTACTACTACACACGTAAGTGTATCTCTGTAATCAATGGCCCCTTACACCAAGAATCTCAGCAATATTCAGGTAACTCCTGATCCCAAAGGATCAGTCACTTACCCCATGTCAATTGTACTTTTTAAAGACTCACACTAAAGACAATGCTCGTAGCCAATCCTGTAATAAATTATATGAAGCTTTATTAAAGAGAGAGTTATTTACAAGATTAAAGCAAGCAAGTAGACACATGAATGAGTTACAGTCTTAGGTTTCAAAAGGTAATATAGACTTCTATAGTCAGCAAGCGCTATTTGACCTTTAGGGCAAACCCAGACTATGCAGCTGGGGATCTCTTGCTTATGCCTAGAATCACTTCCCCTGCCCCTCCCACCCTGAGTCCAAGCAGTATAGAAATGCCTAGTTCCTTTTGTTTGGGGTTTTTAATCCCCCTCCTGCCATGTGCTCTGAGCTGCAAACTCAGCTGATGGGTGGAGTCCACTTGCATGAGTCATCTTCATGAGGATGAAAGCAGAACTACAATAAGAGTCTTTAGTCTTTTTGTTGATGGTGTCTCAATCCAGATGTAAGGAGTTTCCAGTTGTAAGATCCAAACCTAGCTCATCAGGTATCAATGGGTCTCCTCTTTTAGAAGAGGCATAACAATTTCTGTAGAAAAGCAACTCTTCACACTAATTAACATCCTGCTCCTGTATGGTGATTCATGCGGTCACAGAGGCTCACAATACATCCACTCAAATCCTGCATTACTATACGGAACACAGATATTACAAGCAAGATTAATGCAGCAAATCACAATCATTCAATAGAGTCCAAACACTTTCTTATACTTCTATTACCTATTTTATCAATATTAACCCACCAGGGACCAAAATAGATTCCAGCTATGGATCTGTCAGTGTCCAGCTGAGACATGGGGACCATGACTTGAGTGGCCCCTGGTCTGCCAGCATCACAGTGTAACAATAGCACCTAGAGACCCTGAGAGGAGATTGGGGCTAGGCACTGTACACACACATAATAGCAAGACAATCCCTGCCCCCAAACCCTCAATTCTCTAGGTATGATGCAATGCCAAGTGGATAAAACAACTAAACAGGGAAGGAGTTGGGGGAGGGAAACTGTGAAACAATCCTGGTTAACTTAATAAGAAGCAGTAGCAGCACACCCTTCTGCCTAACCATTGCAAGCATCACAGCAGAGAAGCATCTGAAAGAGTACAAAGTATGGCTTCACAGATTTGTACAAGTAGCTGCCCCCAAGCACAGAGGGCAGCATGGGCAAAAAAAGCACAAAAACACTGCAGGGAAAATTGCCCTAACGGGAAGACTGGCATACTTGGCAGAGAAGAGGCTGGCATCAACAGTTTAACACCATATAAGAGGTGATATGTGAGGCAGGACTAAGCTATGGAAAGATTTATAGGCAAAAATCATGAAGTTTGTGTTTGATGCAGTGGCGAAGAGGGAGCCATTGGTATTCAGAAACTAGAGAGGCTCTTGAAACTGGAGCACACAGTTTCTCCTTGCCTAGCACTTTCCCCTTCAAATGGATGCCCAACCCACTGTAGGCATTCTAGGCTTCTGTTTGTCACTAGTGTCTGTGCGTTTTGGAGTCTTCCAAGTCACCACAGCCAGTTGCATTGAAGTGCTCCATGGGTCCAGCTGTTGGTCCAGATGTCTGAGATGGGGAGACTCTCTCAGGCTTGTTGGCAGATGGGAGAACCGTAGACTTTTGGGATGGCTCACTTTGGGGATTAGTAAACCTGGTAGGATAGAACAGGAAAGTACTTGATGCATCAAGCTCACCAGGCAAAGCCCCACCGCCAACGGTGCTGGGGACAGGAAGAGGGATTGTTGGGGCTGGGGGGGGGGCTCATCTGTGTGTGGACATGCATAAATGATACTGTCATTGGCTTCTTCAAATCTGAGATGGGTGAGAGTTAGCTGGTCGGAATAGGGCACCTGATCCAGCCCCCTGGGACAGGAGCCACTGCTTCAGGAGTGGGGGCAGGGCTTAGCACCCCCAAAGAATATTATCAGCCAAATATGCCTCTGTCTTCTCGGCTAACTATTTGCCTCCATTTTGGACCGAAATTCCAAAGGCTGGTGGCAAAAGAATAACAAAAGATGGTTGTTGACAAAGTGCTGTCCCATTAGGGTGACTAGATGTCCTGAGTTTATCGGGACAGTCCCGATTTTTGGGTCTTTTTCTTATATAGGCTCCTATTATCCCCCACCCCCTGTCCCAATTTTTCACATTTGCTGTCTGGTCACCATATGTCCCACTAAAAGGGAATAGCTCTAAACAGTAAACTGACTCCCAACCAGGAGAACTTTCAGGGGCACGAAATCAGCTGGCAGGGGTCTCTAATCTGCTGACAGAAGATACTGAAAGTTATAAAAGAGCAGGAGCTGCTCTTTTTAGGGGCCGTTTTTCTTCAGCTCAAGAGACGGGAGAAGCAAGCCAGCAGGTAGGTGCCACTGGCAGTTGAGACGGTGGGAGGCCGGGGAGCACTGCTTCCTTCCCTGAACACAGATGGTCCCCAAGGACTCCAAAGGGAAGGGTGAGTTCCAACTCTGAGGAGGGGGTGCCAGACAGAGGATCTGCATCCTGGCTGTGCGCCTAAGGACCCCAAGACTGAGGCAGTCGCTGGACTCCATTAAAGCTGTGGACTCTTAAAACACTTGGGGACCCAGTGGCTGGGTTCTTTAACAACAGTCTAGTGAGGGCTGGGGTGGGGGTACTCAGCTGGTACCTATGACAGTCACAACAAAGGAGCATCCTTTTGAGAGAAGTTACTCCTTCATGCATCAGGTGAAAATAGCCTTTAGTCATAAGAAATAAATCCCTATTACTGTAGGATAAAACATTTTGGTACTCGGGTCTTTAACTTTTTCACCTGATGTCAGCACTTAAAATGACGGGTGTTGCTATATCATGAAAATAATGTGGCATCATTCCATGAGGTATAAGCCACTCACATAGTCCCCAGCTTTCTGGATTAATTTTTATGATATATGAAGGTCAGATATGGATAAACCCAACAGAATTGAAGAAATGTTGGGAAAAGGCTACATTAGAGACATATTAATATAGTACTCCTGACATAGTAATGATTATGGCCTTTCTTGCATGCTGCTTAATGTAGCTAGTTTTTCTATTTACAGATAGCAGTTATTTTTGGAATTAGCAAAAGGCTAGGAGATGCATCAAAGACTGTTCTTAAAGTTAAATATAGTACAACCAGCAAAGCAGTTCTGGAAAGTATCATTTAATTAAACACTACCATTAACTTCTTGTTGATAGCTTATCAGAAACAATTAGGTCTGAAATATTGGTGGTACACTGAACATTTCAGAATCCAAACAGACTCGTAACAGAAATATTTAAAGCACAAAAAGGAAAAGACATAACCAGCTTTCATGCTAGTCTCCTGAGCATCTCTACAATTTTTCATCAGAATTCTATTAATACGTGCTGCCCAGCCAAGTCTCTTGAATCCAGCTGCATTTACGTACATCCAGACTCCTCTTTGTAATTCAGGCCCAGATCCTCAAAGGTATTTGGGCTCCTAATTTCCATTGCTACAACAATGCATAGTGAAATCAATGGAAGTTAGGAATTTAAATACCTTGGAGGGTCTGGGCCTAAGAGCCTAGATTGAATGGATGTTTGTTGATGCAACTCAAGCAAGAACAGCCAACTCCGTGTGCCCTGGGAGTTTTCCATGGAGTACCAGCAGGGACTTCACTGATCATACCTCATCTGTGGACCAGTTTGAGAATAGCTGCTGTGGATTAATCCACAGATCTGGCAGCGGTTCTCTATTAGTTGCATGCAGAGCTTCATCAGCAATTATGCTGAACATTCCACTTTCATTAACTTGATCTATGATTTGCTTTCTTATCCATAGGCCCACACCAGATATTAATTAATTCTGTATAGTTTTTGATCAATTGGTAGTATTACATGAAGTATTTACAAACTGTCTCTGCAGCACTTTGCCTCCTTCATCAATCCTGAGCCCTAGCAAGGCTTGAAAATGACCAGGATTCTCCTCTGGTAAGAGATTAGTCAAATCACCATGGTTATCCCTTAGTCTCACATTTGTTCTCACTCAGAGGGTCAGATCCTCAGCTTGTGTAAATGGACAGAGCTCCACCAATGATGTCCAGTTAGAGCAACTGAGGAACTAGCCCTGTATTTTTAGAACATTTTTGGTTTCAGTAAAGAACAAAATTGTCAGACACATAGATGGACATAATTTGTTGGGGAAGAGTCAACACGGTTTTTGTAAAGGGAAATCATGCCTCACCAATCTACTAGAATTCTTTGAGGGGGGTCAACAAGTATGTGGACAAGAGGGATCCAGTGGATATAGTGTATTTAGATTTTCAGAAAGCCTTTGACAAGATCCCTCACCAAAGACTCTTAAGCAAAGTAAGCTGGTATGGGATAAGGGGGAAGGTCCTCTCATGGATTAATTGGTTAAAAAATAGGAAACAAATGGTAGGAATAATGTCAGTTTTCAGAATGGAGAGCGGTAAATAGTGGTGTCCCCCAGGGGTCTGTTCTGGGACAGTCCTGTTCAACATATTCATAAATGATCTGGAAAAAGGGGTAAACAGTGAGGTGGTGAAATTTGCAGATGATACAAAACTACTCAAGATAGTTAAATCCCAAGCAGACTGCAAAGAGGTACAAAAGGATCTCATAAAACTGGGTGACTGGGCAACAAAATGGCAGATGAACTTCAATGTTGATGAATGCAAAGTAATGCACATTAGAAAACATAATCCCAACTATACATATAAAATGATGGGGTCTAAATTAGCTGTTACCACTCAAGAAAGATCTTGGAGTCATTGTGGATAGTTCTCTGAAAACATCCACTCAATGTGCAGTGGCAGTCAAAAAAGCAAACAGAATGTTGGGAATCATTAAGAAAGGGAGAGATAAGAAGACATAAAATATCATATTGCCTCTATATAAATCCATGGTACACCCACATCTTGAATACTGTGTGCAGATG
This sequence comes from Malaclemys terrapin pileata, assembly GCF_027887155.1. NCBI lineage: Eukaryota > Metazoa > Chordata > Testudines > Emydidae > Malaclemys > Malaclemys terrapin. The sequence goes on from NC_071506.1 coordinate 267,254,310, forward strand.
TGGTCACCCCCATCTCAAAAAAGGTATATTGGAATTGGAAAAGGTTCAAAAAAGGGCAATAAAAAATTATTAGGGGTTTGGAATGGCTTCCATATGAAGAGTGATTAATAAGACTGGGACTTTTCAGATTGGAAAAGAGACGACTGGGGGGTGGGGGGGATATGATAGAGGTCTATAAAATCATGACTGGTGTGGAGAAAGTAAATAAGGAAGTGTTATTTACTCCTCATAACACAAGAACTAGGAGTCACCAAATTAAATTAGTAAGCAGCAGGTTTAAAACAAACAAATGGAAGCATTTTTTCACACAACACACAGTCAACCTGTGGAACTCCTTGCCAGAGGATGTTGTGAAGGCCAAGACTATAACACGATTCAAAAAGGAACTAGATAATTTCATGGAGGATAGGTCCATCAATGGCTATTAGCGAGGATGAGCAGGGACGGTGTCCCTAGCCTCCGTTTGCCAGAAGCTGGGAATGGGCAACAGGGGATGGATCACTAGATGATTACCTGTTCTGTTCACTCCCTCTGGGGCACCTGGCATTGGCCACTGTTGGAAGACAGGATACTGGGCTAGATGGACCTTTGGTCTGACCCAGGGTTGTGAATTCAATCCTTGAGGGGGCCACTTAGGGATTTGGGGCAAAATCAGTACTTGGTCCTGCTAGTGAAGGCAGGGGTCTGGACTCGATGACCTTTCAAGGTCCCTTCCAGTTCTAGGAGACAGGATCTCTCCATTAATTTAGGGAAAAAAAATTAGACCCAGTATGGCTGTTCTTATGTTCAGTTATTTGTTATGGAAGTGGTGGTTAGGTTACCTGACCTGTGACAGGTCGGAAAGAATAGTAGTCTCTATTGGAAGGAGCTGGTCTAGTTAAGAGTGGAGTTTCAGTAGCACAGCGGTGCTCTCAATTCATGACTGGGCTCCCATTGGTTCCTGTCCTGCTCTTCCCTTTTCCTTTAAATGGGCAGGATATTCGTGTTTCACTGCAGTTTAACTGAAAGTACTAAAAGTACTGGATCTCTGCCCTGTATGGATATTACAAAAAAATCCCATCCTAGAAACCCACACAATTCTCCTCCAGTCATTTGTCCATATACTATCCTAGGAAACAACAACAAAATGGCACGTCTCTGTGAAATACCAGCACCATTCACAATCACACAGGAGATACTAAAAGAGATGCAGGTAATTCTAAAAAGTTTTTAGAAAATTTCGGAGAGATTTCTTTTTTTTTTTTTTTAAGTATACAGTTTTGCATGAACAAGAAAAGGTGATCACTGTAGTTATCCTTAAAGGTACAAGGATTAAGAGACCCAAAATAAACAGGTTTCCTGTTCCACAGATGTCTGCCATAATAAAATGTAGGGAAAAGGATTTACACTGGAATGCATTACCTAGGGAGGTGGTGGCATCTCCTTCCTTGGAGGTTTTTAAGGCCCGGCTTGACAAAGTCCTGGCTGGGATGATTTAGGTGGGAATTGGTCCTGCTTTGAGCAGGGGGTTGGACTAGATGACCTCCTGAGGCCCCTTCCAACCCTGATATTCTATGATTCTATGATTTGAGGCTAGAGCCTCGCCAGTAGCTGAAACTGTGCTGTGTAGGGTATTTACACCATTTTGTTTTCCATCACAGCCCCATAATTCATGAGGATGGTTTGTTTTTATTATAGTCCTAAAAATCCCCAATCAAATATTGGGGCCCTACTATGCTAGGAATACTGCTTTTTCAAGTTTCCATGTATAATCTGCATAGGAGCCAAGATCAAATATGATACACATTCAGTTTAGTTAAAGCATTTGTGCAAAACATCTGTGAAGGCCCAAATAGTTTAAGTTTCAGTGAATTCTTTATGTCCTGCTAAATAAATAACCAACAGAAGGCCTCATTCAGATGGGTGGAATGGATGCCAGCCAGTGAAATGCCTCCTCGTATTCTTATGCAAATTATCTACTTTTTCCCTCTATGCCGTAGAGACAGCAGATTTATTGTTTGAAGAGATTTCCACAAGTAATGTGTGACTCTGACAGGGAAGTTACTAGTGTTGCAGGTGACATTTCACTGAGATAATGTAAGATAATTTTGTCTTAAGCAATTGGGGGAATGGCACCAAGGGATACCGATTAGATCTGATAAAAATGGAAACAGCTATTGAATCATGGCAAAAATAAGGAAAAAATCATAAACACATTTTATAGCAACCGAACATAGGGTCAGGGCTGCTGAGAGCGGGTTCGGGCCCTGGTGAAAAAAAATTTTTGGGCCCCCCAGCAAGGGGGGGACTGGCTAAACAGGGCCAATGAGACGGGGGGGGGGGAAGCTGGGCCCAGAATTTTTTCGGGCCCCCCAGCAAGGGCGGACCGGCTAAACAGGGCTGATGGCAGGGGAGGGGAGAGCCAGGGAAGCCGGGCCCCGGGCCCCCTTCTGGATCGCTGGGCCCTGATAATTTGTACCGGTTCCCCCACCCCCCCACCCTCGTTGGCCCTGCATAGGGCAGGAAGTTTTGAAACTGAAAAAATAATTGCTTTACATTTTTTTTAGCTAATCCTCTGAATGTCTTCAACTGCCCTTACTACTTCCACAATGTGGCCAGTGATCAAGTTCCCATATGACCCTGTAATGTTGCTACAATTTGTTCAATGGCTCACCTAAATATTTCCTCTAAAACAGCTCTCTTTTTTTTACCCCCAGATGTTATAACGGGCAGTCCTGACACCAGCTACAAGGGACAGTTGAGTCACAGAATTCACACCAGGATTGAATTTGACTTAATAGGAAATCTAAACTTCCAACATCACATGATAGTTTAAATACAACACTCCCCATCTCTGCCCCAGTGGTTCATACAATAATCCAGGAAGCAGTGATTGAAGAGCCACAGGGAAGCCCTGGCTTAAAATTCAAGCGTAACAAATTTATTAGAGCATAAGCTTTCGTGGGCTACAGCCCACTTCTTCGGATGCATAGAATGGAACATATATTGAGGAGATATATATACACATACAGAGAGCATGAAATGGTGGGAGTTGTCTCACCAATTCTGAGAGGCCAATTAAGTAAGAACACCACTAGCTGTCACCTTCAGCCCCCAACTAAAACCTCTCCAGTGCATCATCAAAGATCTACAACCTATCCTGAAAGATGATCCCCTCACTCTCACAGATCTTGGGAGACAGACCTGTCCTCGCTTACAGACATCCCCCCAACCTGAAGCAAATACTTACCAGCAACCACACATCACTGAACAAAAACACTGACCCAGGAACCTACCCTTGCAACAAAGCCCGATGCCAACTCTGCCCACATATCTATTCAAGTGACATCATCATAGGACTTAATCACATCAGCCATGCCATCAGGGGCTCGTTCACCTGTACATCTACCAATGTGATATATGCCATCATGTGCCAGCAATGCCCCTCTGCCATGTACATTGGCCAAACTAGACAGTCTCTACGCAAAAGAATTAATGGACACAAATCTGACATCAGGAATCAGAACATTCAAAAACCAGTAGAACACTTCAACCTATCTGCTCATTCAATGACAGACCTGCGGGTGGCAATTTTGCAACAAAAAAGCTTCAAAAACAGACTCCAATGAGAAACTGCTGAGCTTGAATTGATATGCAAAATAGATACAATCAATTTAGTTTTAAATAGAGACTGGAAATGGCTGAGCCATTACAAACATTGAATCTATCTCCCTTTGTAAGTATTCTCACACTTCTTATCAAACTGTCTGTACTGGGCTATCTTGATTATCACTTCAAAAGTTTTTTTTCCTCTTACTTAATTGGCCTCTCAGAGTTGGTAAGACAACTCCCACCTGTTCATGCTCTCTGTATGTGTGTATATATATCTCCTCAATATATGTTCTACTCTATATGCATCCGAAGAAGTGGGCTGTAGCCCACGAAAGCTTATGCTCTAATAAATTTGTTAGTCTCTAAGGTGCCACAAGTACTCCTGTTCTTTTTGTGGATACAGACTAACACGGCTGCTACTCCGAAACCTTAAAATTCAAGCTTATGCTGGCTCTGTCATGAGATTACAGATACTGCGAATACACACATACTTATCACTACGCATGGGAGTAGTCTCACTGGCTTTAATGGGGCTACTCAGCTAGCGGAGTGTTAAGCATGCATATAAGAGTTTGTGGGTTCATGGCTCTATGTCCCTGACACACACTAATTTCAGCTAAGTTCTGAAACGGCTCAAGATCAAGTCTTGAAAACTCTTGCAGCTAGCTACATTTTTGCTGGCAGGCGATGGCCTCTGCAGGATAAAAAAACCAAAACAAATTTGACGAGCTCTTGAAAACCATTCTCTAACTAGCATACCACATGGAACCTATTAATATTGTGAAGCAGTGGGTTCTAAGTTAAGAGAAGAGCATGAAGGAAAAGAAACAGGCAGGAAAACGTACACTCCAAAGGCATATCTTCTTAAGAGCTAAAATGGAACTTCTTGAAGTTCTGTGAGAATTCATTCCTGTGCTTGCTTCTTCAAAGGGTAACATTCTCTACAATGAGCGTTCTCTCTCTCTCATGCTTCCATTCACTGAAGGAGGGTTTTGTTCTTCCCAATGGTGTAGGATAAGCTGTTTGAAAAGGGGATCATTGATGTTTAGGCTGTTTTTTTCAAAGATAAGCACACAAAACGAAGCCTACAAGGCACAGTTTGGCTGATGGTGTACTTGGGAAGTTTTGAACTTGAGAATAAGGTTACAGGCTTTATGCTAGATGTGTGCAATTTTGTCACAGGCTCAGAGAATCATGTAGCAGCCTCTACCTCATTATAGGGTACAACTAACTTCCACATTATGAAGCTCTGTTTTAGTCTCATATAACCTTAGCTTGAAAAATTTCATGTGTTCTGAAAGTGACCAGATTTACTCCAAAAACAAAAGAGAATGTTGCTGAAAACTTTCAAGAAAAGTCAAAATTACTTTATTCTCAAAATCTACGGTAAATCAAAATATAGATATCCTGCTCTGTCTACACATCATATTAATTTCTTCCTCTCCTTCAATTAGAGGCAAATTGTCATAGAAAACAGAAAAATATTAACACAAGCTTTTACATCAGGGCTATTATTCACACAGATTTAGGTATACACCTACATTTATTTTGTATAATTATAAATAAATACAGAACAAACATTATTTCACTTCTCCCAAAAATGACCCAAGAAAAACAATGTTCCTGTTTTGTCTGAGTGTTGTGTCATTTTTCACCCTGTAGGAAAAGATCACAGCTGCCCACTAACATTTTACAAATAGTTTTTGGTTTAAACAGATGGAAGTTCAGCATTAGCTCATTGTACTTCCCCAAATGCTCACTGTGAATTCCAAACCCTTTTGTGGTTCAGATTAGGAAGTTATTAGATTTGCTTTAAGAGATGCTGAAAAATTGTCCAGACCACTGCCAACAGCACCAGTAAACTAATTTTATTTTAATGATGGGTGTAAGCAGGGTCTGAATGAGCTCTCCCCTGACATCTAATGATGAGCTGAGGAAGGAGCTGACCTTGTTTGCATGGGCACGCCCACCCTGCCGAGGTGCTCAGCGTGATGGGGCTGTTTTGCCCAAATGATCACTTTTGGCTGGTGTTGGGTCAAAGGTACTAACGGGTTGGTATCTTTGTTGTGTGAATCAAGGGCATCTGAACTGTGCTTGGCATACCCTGATTGAGGGACTCGCCCTCAACTAAATTGCACTTGGTAGGCAGGGGACATGGATGCCAAAGCCCAGGGGAGTTGAGAGAGGGTGGGGACAAGTACTTGTACCTGGTGGCGTTTGCCTTATTTGACTCTTCCTCTCTCCCTTGTGTAATAACAGAGCTGATTAAGACTCAGTTGAGAGTCTTGTTGCACACCAATAGAGCTGAAATCATGGATAACCCAGTCTAAGCATTAGGCCTCCTTTGGGACAGTGTCTGTGATGCAAGAGACTGCCCAGTCTGCACTAGCAGTGAGGCTTCCCCACTAACAGCTGAAATCACAGTGCTACAATTACTCTGAGAGCTGTTAAGTGGTGGGATCTTACGACATCCCTGAGAATGTGGAGCGTGGAGGTGAGTGGCCAGCAGGGCAGCTGATGCCAGAGCAAGTGCCCAGACAGCGGGGCAACCAAGATGTCCCCTCCTGAGAGCTCATGCAGATGCACCTCTGAACTCTGGGTCTTCACTGACCAAGGACAACTGTGAGTGGGATGCGGTGGAGGGAGGGGCATGAAAAAGGAGCCTTTGGTTGCTGGACTTAAGAACCTGAGGCAAAAGGACACTGCTCAACATATTCTGCGGTGGGTTGTTTGCTTATGGTTTTATGTTTATGAATCCTGCTTGTGACATCTTCCCAAATTAATGCCAGGTTACTTCCCTCCTTTTATTCAAAGTTTCTTTTCTACCCTTGGACTCTGCTTGCGAGTGGGGTAGTATTGCATCTCAGAGGCATCTAGGGGGTGATGTGTAATTTCCCCAGGTTACTGGGTAGGGGTTTGAGCTGGTTCTGTGTTGTATTGTTGAAAAGGAACCCCTAGATATTGAACCTGGCCCTTGTCGCTGCCGACTCCAACTGACAGAAGAGTTACATGGGATACCCCTAACAGGAATGTGGATGTATTCTCCCTTTTTACATACAGACGCTGGTCAAATTTTGATCCAACTGAAATCAATGGTGAAATTCCCATTGAGATAAATGGGAGCAAGGACCAAATTTTGCTCCCATTTAAGCAAATTTTAACCCTAAGGAAAGTTTGGAGCAGGTTCAGGATTTCCCCCTTCATGCATAGAAAAGTATAAAAAACAAAATGATTGAGGATTAAATACCAAATCTACAGAAGAAACTGATTATGTGGAATATTTTTAATGGTCTACAAAGCTTGTAATCACATTCTCCTGCAACAATATTTTTATATTTATATTCATATAGTCACGTCTATAAAGTATACTGTTCCTCTTCCTGTAATCTCATGCCTACCCCTGTCTCTGTTCCACCAGTACTTGTGTCTATGTCTAGGAATGGGTGTGTGTTAGGTCTCTTTATAAAGTAACAAAATGTACATATTACCAACCATTGTTATGTGGCATGACTCCAACACAATCTTGGAAATGTGAATATTTAATAGAAAAAAAATTAATTTGCATTTTACAACATACAAACATGACACTATCAAATTGTAGCAAATGAATTCAATTGAAAAATATTTTCAAAATATTTTAAGTAATGTGTTGGAAAATAAATAATGTTATCTAAAGGAAATGCTCAGGTTTTGCTTTTAAGAGGGGCAGTAATACTATCACTGACCTCTTTTCAGTCTTCTGTTCCATAATTTATGTAGAAAAATATACAAGAAACCAATTTTTAGGTAAAGAATATGTTGGGTTTGTAACATTTAACAAATAAAACAGCCTAAAGCAAAACCAAAAAGAAAACAATTATTTTATTTCTGTACATCAAGACTACAAATAGTATTTTAACACTTCATTTATTACCCAAATTAGGAAATTATACATTTTATACTGATACTAGTAAACACCTTAAAACCACTCAGTTTCTCCACATTTAAAAGTATATTGCTGGTTACTGCTTATTAAATACGAAACCCAACAGAGCTTCCAGTGACAGCGAAATAGTAATAGCATAATGTCTGTAAATTCTGATTTGTTATTAGTTATTAAAAACCAGAAAGGATGCACGTTTACGCATCTTATAGTTTGACTTGTAATTATTTTTTTTAATTGAATGCAAATTAAATGTGAACACAAATCTTGACTCAGTGATGTACCTATTATTAGAGAACTGATTCCTTTCATATGAATCCAATTTTTCCCTTGGCAATCAAATTATGTTAAGCAACATGTTCCCACCTACTTGTCTGAGCAGAACTGCTAAGAGCCAGATGGATGCAAAAGCTGCTTTGTCACAAAAATAATGAATTAAGATAAGTTTCTACAGCACATACATGGTATTTAAGATGAAGAGAACTGATAGGGAGAAGGAATGTGAACACTGCAGGCTTCAGATATAAAAGATAAAGCCTGATGCTTTGGTTGAAATACTTTTAATAGTTGTTACAAGTATATTTTTTCCAAAGTCATGACTACTGTATGTACTGTGTATGCCATAGGAGTTTGATACATTAAAAAAAAATCTTTACAGGCACAAAGGAGAGACAGAAACAGAACAGAGAAAAGCATGGATAGTCATATCTGTTTACGACAATGTCCAGCTGATCATGACACGGCCAAACGTAGAACTTAAAAATAATCATGCAAATCCAATTTCTTGAAGATATTTCAGAAAGCACAAATAAAATATCAATGTTATATCTCAGTGCCTGCCATCTCAAGAGATGGTAGTTTAAAACAAATCCATTCTGTTTTAATTGCAACAACTAAGTTTTGTAAACAATTCTACCACATGAGAAAAGATGTGGGGTTATCAGTAACAAGCGTTTTCAATCTCTCAGTTCTGGGATATCTGCAAACATCTACTTCCCTCTGAAGATTTAGAACAGGATGTTAAGACCTCTCTTATCCCAACATGCTGCACTACACACAACTTTATTGCCAGCTTGTAGAATTATTTATATTTGAACAGCACAAAGCCAAAGCTTCATCTTTGGTTAATTTCACTGAGATGTCACTGTTCGTTAAATGTGCTCTTGCTTGGCATAAACACAAACCCCAACCACACTGCACACAGCATTCATTATTTTGAGTCAGAATAAAGCAGTGCCAATGTAAGTTTAATGACACTTAACTAACAAATCATGTATTTAAAAATGAAACCTATTTGAGGGTATCTGATAAGAAATGAGAGCTGCAGAAACCTAGACTGAGTTCCCTTCATCTGCTTGTGTATGGGTGCTGCTTATGGAATAGGCACTGGTTAGTTCCTCTGCAGAGCTTCTGTTTAAACCTCAGTTCAGCTCAGCTCAGCTCAAATCCAGCAGCACATTCAATGGCGTAAAGAAGTTTGCTCCGCATAAGGTTTTCATCATAAAACTCAGGAAGCTTCAGCAAGTTCATGCAGGTACTGGCAGTGGGTAGCCTGTCTAGGTCAGATCCTCCATTGTGAATGCAAAATGCAGGATACAACTCCTGAAAATACAAAAATAGGAAAAAATTAAGATAGATACACACAGGCTAAAAAATAATTCCATTACAATCCACATAAACGTCTAGGCAAGGAGCAATTAGAATTTAAGTCTGTTTCAATGGCATTTGCAAAGGTTTAAAAAGGTCAGAGGATTTTTTAAACAAAGGGCTGGGGGAAAGCCAACAGATACGGAGGAGCACAAGGTTTAGGCAGTGACATCCATTAGGGATGAATTTATTAAAGGGGGAACTCTATATCCTAATAAAGAGGGTTGGAATGAAGTTGATAAAGTACAGGTAGGAGCTGTGAGGTCAGTCAAATGTAAAAAAAGTCCTATTTAAATATAACATGAAGGCAAGCAACTAAATATTGACAACATGTATAAGTTCTTATATATAAATATTAGAAGTCTAAATACGAAGGTGGGTGAACTAGAGTGTTTGGCATTAAATAAAGATATTGATATACTAGGGATCACAAAAACTTGGTGGAATGAGAATAGTCAATGAGATATGGTAAGGGTATAAAATATATAGGGATGACAGAATAGGTTGCATTTGTGGGGAGAGAAGCCCTGTAGGTGAAAAAGTAGAGTCAAATAAAGTAAAAATCTTTAATAAATAAAACTGTACCATGGAATCTGTATGGATAGAAATTCCATATTTGAACAATAAGAGTATAGCAGTAAGAATATTCTATCAACCACCTGAGCAGGCTAGTACTGGTGACTGTGAAATGCTCAGGGAGATTAGAGAGGCTATAAAGGCAGAAAACGCAATAATAATGGGGGATTTCAATTATCCTCATATTGACGGGGTACAATGTCACGTCAGGAAAGGATGTAGAAATAAAATTTTCAGACTCATTAAATGACTACTTCTTGGAGCAGCTAGTCCTGGAACCCACAAGGGGGGAGGCAATTCTTGATTTAGTCCTAAGTGGTGCACAGGATCTGGTCCAAGAGATGAATATCACTGAACCGCTCATAATAATGACCATAATGTAATTAAATTTAACACACGTGTAGGGGGGAAAATGCCAAAGAAACCCACCATAGTAGCATTTAACTTCTAAAAGGGGAACTACACAAAAATGAGGAAGTTAGTTAAATGGAAATTAAAAGGAACAGTCACAAGAGTGAAATACCTGTAAGCTACACGGAAACTTGTTTAAAACACCATAACAGATGTTTACATTAAATGTAACCCCCAAATAATACTTAAAAATGCCATCATGGCTAAACAACAGAGTTAAAGAGGAGGTTAGGGGCAAAAACGCATCCTTTAAAAACTGGAAGTCAAATCCTAGTGAGGAAAACAGAAATAAACTCTCGCAAGAGTAAAAGTATAATTAGACAGGCCAAAAAAGAATTTGAAAAGCAAATGCTAAGGACACAAAAACTAACAGCAACTTTTTTTTATTTTTTTTTAAATTACATCAGAAGCAGGAAGCCTGCCAAACAGTCAGTGGGGCCACTAGATGATCGAGGTGCTAAAGGAACACTCAAGGAAGACAAGGCTCTTGCGAAGAAGCTAACTGAATTCTTTGAACTGGTCTTCACTCTAGAGCAAGAGTGGCCAACCTGTGGCTCCGGAGCCACATGCGGCTCTTCTGAAGTTAATCTGCGGCTCCTTGTATAGGCACCAACTTCGGGACTGGAGCTACAGGTGCCAACTTTCCAATGGGTCAGGGGGTGCTCACTGCTCAGCCCCTGGCTCTGCCACAGGCCCTGCTCCCACTCCACCCCTTCCCGCCCCCTCCCCTGAGCCTGCAGTGCCCTCACTCCTTCCCCTCCCTGCCAGAGCCTCCTGCACGCCACGAAACAGCTGATCAGGAGGTGCGGGGAGGGAAGGGGAGGTGCTGATCGGAGGGGCTGCCGGTGGGTGGGAGGCGCTGGGGGGCTGATGGGGGACTGCTGACATATTACTGTGGCTCTTCGGCAATGTACATTGGTAAAATCTGGCTCCTTCTCAGGCTCAGGTTGGCCACCCCTGCTCTAGAGGATATGGAGGAGATTCTCACACCAGAACCATATTTTGTAGGTGACAAATCTGAGGAACTGGCCTACATTGAGGTACAGTAACTCCTCGCTTAACCTTGTAGTTATGTTCCTGAAAAATTATACTTTAAGTGTAATGATGTTAAGCGAATCCAATTTCCCCATAAGAATTAATGTAAATAGGGGGGAGTTAGGTTCTAGGGAATTTTTTTTTTGCCAGACAAAAGACATTGATTGATATATATATATATATATATATATATATATATATATATATATATATATATATATATACACACACACACACACACATACATACACAGAGTATAAGTTTTATACTGTATATATATATATACACACACACACACAGTATAAGTTTTAAGCAAACAATTTAATACTGTACACAGCAATGATGATTGTGAAGCTTGGCTGAGGTGGTGAAGTTAGAGGGTGGAAGACGGTGGGATATTTCTCAGGGAATGCCTTGTTGTTAAATGATGAACTAGCACTCGGCTGAGACCTCAAGGGTAATACATTGTTGTTAATGTAGCCCGGGGTTCTCAAACTGGGGGTTGGGACCCCTCAGGGGGTCACGAGGTTCTTACGAGGGGTGGGTGGGTCACGAGCTGTCAACCTCCACCCCAAACCCCGCTTTGCTCCAGCATTTATAATGGTGTTAAATATATTAAAAAGTGTTTTTAATTTATAAGGGGGGATGGGTCGCACTCAGAGGCTTGCTATGTGACAGGGGTCACCAGTAAAGAAGTTTGAGAGCCACTGATGTAGCCTCACGCTCTACAAGACAGCACAAATGGAGTGAGGAGACACAATAGACACATGACAGTGGCTGCAAACACTCCCTGCGGAAATTGAACAGTGATGATGTGTGTGTGTGTGTGTGTGTGTGTGTGTGTGTGTGTGTGTGTGTGTGTGTGTGTGTGAGAGAGAGAGAGAGAGAGAGAGCGCGCGCGAGCGCCACACACACCGTTTGTGTGAGACAGAGAGACACACACACATTGGCCCTTTAAGTACGCTGACCCCACTCTAATTACACTGCTTTTTAAAGTAGATAAGCAAGTTGAGACAGCAGCTGCTGCCAGCAAGCTCCCTCCGTCCTGAGCCCTGTCATGTCCCCCTCTTCTCTGTGGAGATGGGGTACAGGAGTGGGGGGAGGGGGACACCCTGACATCAGCACTCCTCTTCCTCCCCCAACCCCTGCACAGCAAGCAGGAGGCTCCCGGGAGCAGCTCCAATGCAGAGGGCAGGAGCAGCACACGGCAGTGAGGGGAAGGACATCTGAACTGCCCGGCAATTGTTAGCCTGCTGGGCAGCTGTCGCACAGGAAACTAAGTGAGCTGATGGGGGACTGCTGGCCCACCCTGGTTCCAAGCCCCCACCACCGAGCTCCAACGGTCTGCTCTTCCTGCAAGCAGAGGACAAAGCAGGTGGCTGCCAAACAAAGTTATAAGGGAGCATTGCACAACTTTAAACGAGCATGTTCTCTAATAGATCAGCGACGTAACAACGAAACGACGTTAACTGGGATGACGTTAAATGAGGAGTTACTGTATCACTAGCAGAGGTTTTGGAATAAACTGATAAATTAAACAGTAATAAGTCACCAGGACCAGATGGTACTCACCCAAGAGTTCTGAAGGAACTCCAATATGAAATTGCAGAACTACTAACTGTGGTATGTAACTTATCACTTAAATCAGCCTCTGTACCAGATGACTGGCAGATAGTTAATGCAAGGTCTATTGTTCAAAAAGACTCCAGAGGTGATCCTGGCAATTACAGGCAGGTAAACCTAACTTTAGTACCAGGTAAACTGGTTGAAACTATAGTAAAAAACAAAATTATCAGATACATAGATAAACATGATATGTTGGGAAGAGTCAACATGGCTTTTGTATAGTGAAATCATGCCTCACCAATCTATTATAATTCTCTGAAGGAGTCAAGAAGTATGTGGACAAGGGTGATCCAGTTGATATAGCATGCTTGGACTTTCAGAAACCCTTTGAGAAGGTCTCTCACCAAGGGCTCTTAAGCAAACTAAGCAGTCATGGGATAAAAAGAAAGGTCTTCTCATGGACAAGTGGTTAAAAGATAGGAAAGAAAGGGTAGGAACAAATGGTCAGTTTTCACAATGAAGAGAGGTAAAAAGCAGGGTTCCCCCAGGATCTGTACTGGGATCTGTGCTGTTCAACCTATTCATAAATGATCCAGAAAAGGGGATGAACAGTGAGGTGACAATTTGCAGATGGTACAAATTTACTCAGGACGGTTAAGTCCAAAGCTGACTGATCTCACTAACCTGGGCGACTACATGGCAGATGAAATTCAATATTGATTAAAGCAAAGTAATGCACACTGGAAAAATAATCCCAACTATACATACAAAATGATGGGGTCTAAATTAACTGTTAATTTAACCACTCAAGGAAGAAATCTTGGAGACACTGTGGACAATTCTCTAAAAACATCTGCTAAATGTGCAGTGGCACTCAGAAAAGATAACAGAATGTCAGGAATGTTAAGAAAGGGATCGGTAATCAGATAGTAACTATCATAATGCCACTTTATAAATCCATGGTACACCCACACCTGGAATACTGCGTGGAGTTCTGGTCACCTCGTCTCAAAAAAGATATATGAGAACAGGAAAAGATGCAGAGAAGGGGTATAGAACAGCTTCAATATGAGGAGAGATTAAAAAGACGGGAATATTCAGCTTAAAAAAAGAGACGACTGGAGGTGAGGGATATGACAGAGGTCTGTAAAACATGAATGATATGGAGAAAGCGAATAAGGAAGTGTTATTTATCCCTTCACATAACACAAGAATCAGGGGTCACCCAATGAAATTAATAGGCAGATTTAAAACAAACAAAAGGAAGTACTTCTTCATACAACACATAGTCAACCTGTGAAAATTGTTGCCATGGAATGTTGTGAAGGCCAAAAGTAGAACTGGGTTCAAAAAAGAATTAGATACGTTCATGGAGGAAAGGTCCATTAATGGCTACGAGCCAAGACAGTCAGAGACGCAACCCCATGCTCCAGCTGTCTCTCAAACTCCAGCTGCCAGAAGCTGAGACGGGACGACAGAGGATAGATCCCTTGAAATTGCCCAGTTCTGTTCATTCCCTCAGATGCATATGACACTGGCCACTATCAGAGACAGGCTACTGGGACCACTGATATGACCCAGTATGGCTGTTTTTATGTTCCCTTGGTTGCCCTAAAAGCATGCCCAAATAGGTATGGCAAAAAAAAATTCATGGCCATATTGTAGAAAACATAAGGTCTTAAGGTGAACAGCTAGCTAGGTTATCGTTCACGTGCTGTATTCTGCAAATATCTGGTTCCACAGAAACAGTGAAACAGGAAAATTTAAAATATAGTAGCATGCAGAAAGAGGTCTTTGATTTATTTGCAACTAAGAAATTATTTGCAGAAATCTTAGGTACAATTAAGTATAGGCTCGCCTTACAAAGTCTTCCAAGCATGCACAATTCCGGTCATTTCCCCATCACTAGAATTCGTAGACTTGGAGCTGGGCACTGGAATTTCATGACACTCGTATACCTACTGAAAATGCACCAGTGTTAAGCATTGGGAGCAGAGCTGAGCGATTTTTTAAAATATTTTTTTTTTACTAATAGTTTTCCATAGATAAAAGCATTTCTTGGGTCCTAAAATCTATTCAAATAGATTTCGGCAAAGGGTTTCAGATGACCTCAACAACAACAACAACAAAAAGTTTTTGAAAGAATTGAAAAGTTTCATTTAGACTATTTTGAAATGTTTTGTTTAAACTTTTCAATTTGAAATGGTATTTTAAATGGATCTTTGGCCACTTAAAAAACAAAACAAAAAAAACACACACACCAATAAAAGATGAAAAACATCTGAAACCACCAATTCGAAAAGAAAACTCAAAAGAAATCCAATCCCTGTTTCAAATCATTTCAAAATGAAACTGTTTTAAGTTTTTGTTTCAACAAAAACTTTTTGGGGAAAAGGATTTGGTCCAAACTGAACAGGAATCTTTTTGTATTTTCAGTTTGCCTGCCTCTCTCCTTGCCCACTTCCTGAACCAAAAAATCCATTATTTACTCAGCTCTGATTGGAAGCTAAAGACCACCAGCAGTAGTGGGGGCAAGTATAATGGGCTGGGTCCTTGGGCCTGTTCAGCCCACTTTGCATTGCATGAAGTACAAGATTTCTTCTTTGAATTACACTTTTCTGTTATTTTCCTTATTGCTTCATGTTTTTCCTTGATACCCTTATATAGATGAAGATCTCTAACAAAAATAAAAGTCCCTTCTTCCCTTGCTACCAGTCAAATGGATTTTCTATAGAGTTTAGTTAATCAAGTCTTACAAGTTAGAATTTGTATATACATCTAAAATAAACTTTTTCTTTCAAATTCAATTCTCTCTACATTCACATTAATATGTTACCCACATCGTATCAAGCCAAGGCTGGATTAAGGAGTAGCCATGCCACAAATAAAGATTGGTTAAATGATATATTATCATGTGACCATCTGTCTCGGACTACAACCTGAATTTCATACAAAAAACAATGGTCAACCGCCTCCTCCTTGGTCCTCAGGTTATTTTTTAGTACAGTTAGAATAGGTAAAATAAATATGGCCAGAAAGCACATACCAAGCACATTACCAAACAACTTAATATTCCTACTGCACATTACAAGTCAGGGCATGTAAATATTATTTTCTTTGCTAAATTCTGACAGTGTGTCTAATGCTCTCCAAGACACACATTAAAGGTAGTCCTGGACCCAAAGACTTTGCAGTCTAAGGTCCTGATCTTTTTGCATGTACTTAACTGAATGCACATAAACATGAGTTGTCCTAATAAGGTCAATGGCAGTATGTGCATATGTAAAATTAAGCACATATGTACATTTCTGCAGGACTGGGACCTAAAATTGTCTATTAATGAGACATTATATTTTCCAGACAAGACGCATAATATTTTATTTTAAAGACTATACACTTCTGTGCTTTTTAAGATGCAGAGTACCAATAATATACCACAGAATCATGTAGTTCTAATGTACCTACAAATAAAGCCAATAAGGAGTCTAATAAGGTAGAAACTAGCCAAATTTGGGTTGGTCTTCTGATATACTGAGCAAGTATCTGAGGTTTTATTTCATGTATAGTTTTCTAATTTCTTTAAGAAATCAAGTTTATCTCACCAAGACAAATGGGGATGCAGAGGACATTTATTTGTTACACCTAATGCTCTGCTTTCATTGGCAAGGGAATATTAATTTCAACAAATGCTTGGCTGAGCTAAAATAGATCATCTGGTTTTAGAAACTGTAAAAAAGCCACCCTAAAGCAGGAGGTCAATGAGATTTTAAGTTAAATTATTGTTTAAATGGAGGCCTTAAAATGTGTTTCACAGCTAAAATGCTGCAATTTTAGGGTTCTTTTCAAAATGCTAATTGAATTTTCCTACTTTAAGCTTTAAAAATGTAAAAAATGAAGTTCTATATTGAAATGTCACGCCAAGGGCACCATTTGTTGCATAATTAAATACTCTACAACGGGAAGCTGCAACAGTTTGGAAGTAAGAAGTATCATCAATTTATTATGTGACCTGATTGGAACTTAACAATTTTCAACCGCACTTTAATGATTTTTTTGTCTGTAACAATCACATTTATTAAACTTATTAAACTTTAATTAGCTTTAGCAAATGTTACTCTGAGTCCGATAATCTGGCACTAAGAGTTCTAATAATTTTTAAATGCTGTAAACCCAGACTGTGCTATTTATAAGCTATGAACTCTGAAACGATCCCTTCTCTTAAATAAATATGAACTATAGCAAAGGTGAAGGTTCCACAAAGCAGTACGTACAAGATTTTAGAGTCTGAGCGCTAATGATTGTGTTCTTAATAGCAAAATTTAATATCTATTTTAATACAACTATAGAACAATTAATTACTGAGGACATTTTGCATTAATTTCAACCCTCAACATATTGCAAGCTTTTTTTTTATAACAAACTCTCATACTCATTTGACTTATTTGACTGCTAATAACACTTAGCACTTACAGTACATAGTGCTTTTCATCTTGAGAGCACTGTAAAAACATTAATCATAGGCTACCACTATATGAACACTCATGCCAATAGACATTGCCTATTCCCTTTTCCGGTATTCATTTACAACTTGAGGGCACCTATAAGGGCCTTAGCAGCTAGCACTAGATTGCTGGGGCACAGTTATGAGCAGCCCAACTTCTCTTGGGTGGCTGGTGAGCCCCATGATGCCAATGGCATACCCTACTTGGTAGGGGGCTACTGCTAGCCAATCCATGCACCCCTCAAGTGCTGGAACTGGCTGGTGCTCAGTGCTGGCCACATAAAAAAAGCAATATTTTTTGCTGTACTTCCTACTGCCAGAGTAGCTGAGTGGGGCGTGGCTTGTAGTTCAGTTCTATAATTAACTCCAACTCCTTGCTGATGTGTTTGATCATGATGCCCTTGACATAGCTATTCTAGCCTGCCCATTCTCCTCTGGCACAGCACAGCCCCCGAGCTGCTCTCCTGCCTTTCACACGTGACCCAGTTACACATGGGTTCTAAAGCCTCTCCTTGAGCACTGACCTCTTTGGATTCACATCTTTTCTTACATCTCATAGGCTGCTTCAGTGCTTGGCCATTCTGTACCTCCTGCTTTTGCTGACTGGTCTCCCTCCCTCCCCTTTGTTAGAAAGGCAAGTGGCAATTTGGTGCATTTCTCTCTCTCTCTTATTATGTTTCTTCCTTTGGTGTATGGCCAGTTTTAATTGTGTCCTGTCCTCTACACCATAGGTCTCATCTCCTGTGAGTCTAATCTCTGCTTTCACTGGCACCATCTGGAGTGGTCTTGAGACTAGAATAATGTAGCAACTAATTTCCCATCCATAGGTGCATACAATTGGGGATATTGACAGCAGTGTTTGAGGGCTTTTCAAATAACTGACCATATATGAGGAGTCTCACTGGATAACTTGCTATCATCCTGGTGTGCTTGAGCCCAGATCTGAATACAACAGATGAGGGGGACAGCCCAAGACCACGCATGATATGAGTTTCAAATGATCACACATTGTCATTATCACATACTGTGTAGTATATGCCACATGTATGGGTAAAAATAAAGTAAAATAAACATTTTGTAAGTGCAGCTAGTAATGCTGCTTCTCCTTACAGTTTCCCAACACTTCCCACTATACGACCCTGCTTCAGTTACTTATAATTTAGCATAAATGGTTAGTTTGGCAGAAATTTTACATGCTGTGTATAACATAAGAACGGCCATACTGGGTCAGAACAAAGGTCCATCTAGCCCAGTATCCTGTGTTCCGACAATGGCCAATGCCAGGTGCCCCAGAGGGAATGAACAGAGCAGGCAATCATCAAGTGATCCATCCCCTGTTGCCCATTCCCAGCTTCTGGCAAACAGACTAGGGACAGCATCCCTGCCCATCCTGGCTAATAGCCATTGTTGGACCTATCTTCCATGAATGTATCTAGTTCTTTTTTGAACCCTGTTATAGTCTTGGCCTTCACAACATCTTCTGGCAACGAGTTCCACAGGCAGACTGTATCTATCTCAGGCTGAACGTTTTGGAGCGTTTCAGCCACAATGGTTCAGCCATTGCTGAGAACGAGGCCAGGGAAAATTATGTTGTTAAAAAATTCTTACAACCATTTTGTTAAGGTGTTCTAGTATCACCATGCCTTAGAGAAAGCCCTTAACATTTAGCAGAGTAGTTGCCCTGGTATCAGTGATGTGCTTTTTGCTTTCTCCATGAAAATATGCCAGAATCTGGGCAGTTACAAGCCTCTGAAAAATCAGTTTTCACATGTTCAGTAGAGACTTAAGTTTGGCAGATCAATTCTTTCAAGATACCGTCTGCACTGAGCATGCTACAGCCCAGGACTGAGCAAAACTTTTCCTGCAATTGCTCCTTCTAGCCCAGAGGTGGGCAAACTACGGCCCCCGGGCCGGACCGTCCTGCCTGGTCCTTGAGCTCCCGGCCGGGGAGGCTAGCCCCTGGCCCCTCCCCTGCTGTCCCTCCTCCCCCGCAGCCTCAGCTCGCCATGTTGCCAGCGCTCTGGGTGGCGGGGCTGCGAGCTCCTACCGGGCAATGTGGCTACGAGAACCGCCGGCTTGCTCCGGTGCTCTAGACTGCGTAGTGGCGTGGCTGGCTCCGGCCGGGTGGCGCAGCTGCCAGTACTGGTGCTCTGAGCAGCATGGTAAGGGGGCAGGGAGTCCTGGGGGGCAGTCAGGGGACAGTTGAATAGGCATGGGAGTCCCGGGGGCCTGTCAGGGGGCAGGGATGTGGATAGGGGTTGGGGCAGTCAGGGGACAGGGAGTAGGGGGGGTTGGATAGGGGTTAGGGTCCCGGGGGGGGGGCAGTTAGGGACTGGGGGTCCCGGGAGGGAGTGGTCGGGACAAGGAGCCAGGGGGGGAGGGGGGGGGTTGGATGGGTTAGGGTTCGGGGGGGCAGTCAGCGGGTGGGAAGTGGGAGGGGGCGGGGGCCAGGCTGTTTGGGGAGGCACAGCTTTCCCTACCTGGCCCTCCATACAGTTTCGGAACCCCAATGTGGACCTCAAGCCAAACAGTTTGCCCACCCTTGTTCTAGCCACATCTGGCTCTGGAATTGGGAACAGGGAGACTCTCCTGCACTCTCAATGCTCCCCTGCTACTGGCACTCAGGCAAGTGAGGAGGAGAACGCAGTCACAAACCCATGCAGAGAGGTCAGGGGAAGCAGAGCCAGTAGATGTTGGATAAGGAAAGAGGTGGAGGAGCTGAAGTGGGGATGGGTTGATAGAAGCAGTGAAGGACAGATGAAGGGCACAGCGGAAGAAGGGTCTATATAGCCATTTGAGAACACTTCCCTGCAGAATATGGAACCGAAAACAGCGGTCCTCAGTTTTCACATTATTCTGCTGTCAGCAAAAAGCTGTGAAACCCATTGGCAAAGTGTCTCCCACCTCCGCCTCTAGTGACTGGATCCACATAGCAGATGACAACTTACTACTGTTATCAGTTAACTTGATTACTTCAAGTGTAAGAGGTATATGCTGTGGATCGAAGCATCTGAACACTGCTGATGACCCAAGTTAGGAGTCAATATGACTCTACATATGGAATGTGTTTTTTCCAGATGTTTTAAAATTAGGAAATAACATAAAAAAAAAAACCCATGTTAGGTTGCAAAGCCAAACACACAAAAGTTAGGAAATCCCAGAATTAAGGCTGCTTGTTCAACCTTAATTTAACCCTTTGTGCATCATGATACGGTCTTTAATTACAGGTTTCAGAGTGGTAGCTGTGTTTGTCTGTATCAGCAAAAACAACGAGGACTCCTCGTTGTTTTTCTTTAATTACATGATCACATAAGTTTTCCACAGGATCCTGGCCTCATTCAGTGCGCAGGGTTGTATAGTGAATGAGGCAACCGATTACAGGATTAAGGAAATCCTCATGATTTCATGATTAAAGAAATTGAATGCTACCCTAGAGAAGTAGATTCCTTACCTGGACAAGTCCCTTAAAACAAACTTTTCACAGTTGGTCACTAATTGTGAGTTCCTCAGGTTTCCAATGTGAAACACCTGGTGCCAGATCTGCAGAAGTGCTGAGTACTTACAGCTGCAACTAAAAATTGACTGGAGCTGTGCTTTGAACACACAAAGTGCTATAAAAATGTGAAGTCGTTTGAAAAAACCAAGTGCTAGGTGTCCCAAGTTGAGCACTGTAACAAGGGCTTCTCCCCAGCTTAAGGACTCACTGCCATGACCACAGTCCCTTTTATGCAGTTTTACTGTCCAAACAATGTCAAATCAACTAACATACAGTTCCTCAACTTACCCCAGGCTACAGCTCTCAGAGGTTTTCACCCTTTTAGTTCTCAGGTTCCTTCTGCTTCCCCTTCAGGGAACTCTGGCAATCCTGCTGCTCCAGGTTCCCTAGTCCCAGAGAGCAGGCAGTGAGGGCCCCTTTTCCACTCTCTCTGCCCCTTTCCTGACTGGCTCACAGCTTGACTCACCCAGGCCCGCCCTCTCTATACCTAGGTGCCCTCTTTTACAGCTCAGCTGGGGTCAGGTGGCCAGTCACAGGTGCACTGGCCCTGCTCCCTCTTAAAGGGCTAGTATCACTCTGTGACAAAACTCTCAAAATTAATGGAAAATTTTGGCCTCTCTCTCTTAGTGTCTCAGTTCCCCAGCTGCAAAATGGGGAAACCAACAGCACCATCAAATCTCATAGAAGTGTTTGGAGAATAAATGTATTAATATTTGTGAAGCACTCAGATACTACAGTGAGAGCATCACAGAAAAAATGTCCACGAGGAAATGAATAATTCTATATTCATTAGAATTATTCACTTCCTTGTGGACATTTCTAAGATGGGGCTTGTATGGAGTGCCTGGAGCCACACACTGAATGGTGATCAAAAGAAATATTAAATAATTACTCATTCACTGAGTGGGGCAGAAGTCCTGGGGAAAAAATAGTATGTGATCATGTAATAAAAGCCCGTATCATAATGCATACACACAAGAGGACTGAATTAAAGTTGCACAGGCAACCTCAATTCTGGCACTTCCTAACTTCTTAGTGCTTGACTTTGAAACCATACAGTTCTTTTACCATAGGTTTTTTAGATCTAATTTTAATATATCATGTATGGTGAAAGTGTGCAGAACTCCAAATATATTTTCCTCATCTCCATGCTGTTGCACTCATCTGAACTGCATAATATTCTTATTTAAAATAATGTTAAAAACTGCTCTAGAAATATTTATTTAGCGAGAAAATTATCTCACTCACAACCCTAAATAGAAATAAGTACAGATGTTTTGTAATCTAATAGTGATAAGAACTGCAATACTTGACACAGAACTTGCATTCATCTGCCGTTAGTACATATGCCTATATTTATCCAGTAAACATGAAAAATGACTTACCACTCCATTGCTAGTTAAATATAACCTCAAATTGCCTTATAATGTGAAATGTTATTAATTGTATAGCCTAAGAGTAAGTTAATTCAGCAATACATCTAAGATAAGAGCGAAAGAGAGCAATATATCAAAGTGTTATTTGAAAGTGATTGTCTGCACTGATGACTGTCTATACATTCCAGATAGGCACAGATTTGTATAATTTGTTAGACAGAACAGTACTATAGTGCTTGACAACATATTTACTATTACTGTACTACTGCGTTGACATTCAACCGTCTATTCTTTACAATATATTCACTAAAGACAAGCACTGAACATTCCCAAACTTCTAGAGGAATTGGAATCCAAAGCCAGATTTAGGTCAGAATTGCTTCTATTACAACAGAGCAAACCAAAACCACTGGTCTGAACATCCCTGAAGACATTTTAAGATTGAGATCTGCACAGACCCATCACTAATATTTACAAGTGGCAGATAAAAATTTTCTCCACATTCAGACTCTATTGCAAATAGCAGTCTAAGAAAAGCTACTTGTTAGCACAATATTTGGATGATGGGTAATCAAGTATAAGCAGATAAATGATATTCAAAAGGAAACATGAGAAATATGTTCCTGGATTCAAATGCTGATGGGTTTTAGTGAATATTGATATATCCTAAATCCTCTTCTGTCTATTTCTGAACACATTCAAGCTAAAATCAATCTGTTCCCTGAAACTGATGGCAATGCTGCTTTATGTACACTATTAATCGAGATGAGATGCAGTAAAAGTAGTGCAGCAAACATCCTTCACAGCAAAGTACAAACATTTTTAATGATGTTAAAGTCCCACTACCCACCTAAAGGAACTCTCCAGTCAGAATGCATGAATCTGAAATAATGTTTCACAAAAATATTTGTAAGCTATATGATTAACTATACTCATTTTGCACATTTGCAAATGTTTAAGTAGCAATTGTGGTTATAAACAGACTTTTTTCTTGCGTTTTCTTAATTCCCAAAGATATAAATGTCCATATTTTAAACCAGCCAGTTTGTTTCTGTGATAATTGGATACTACTAGTAGTCTGGACAAGCACTCTAATCAAAACCATGTAATTAATTTTAATCAAAATTCAGCAAGGTGTGTACCTTAAAACCCAACAGAGGAGGTCGAGAACAGCTTGTTACAAACTTGAGTAGTTTGCGTTTCTCTTCATCAGTGAAGCTTTCCACAACTCTCCAAAATATTTTAATTACAGGATGGTCTGCAGTGTATCCACCTATAATACAATTGTAAAACATTTTAAAAGAAAAATCAGTTTTATACAATACGCAAGTAGACAAACTATTTTTAATTTATCATTTTAGAGACTATCCTATCAGTTCTAGTCAGGTTGAAAGAAATTAAAAGCATCATGCCAATTCATCTGATTTGCTGTTCACTATCACCTGCAGGACTCTTTGGACATTAGTTTCACAAACTTCTCCCTCCCTTAGTATCTGTGTTTTGCATCATTTTCTTCCAGTCCTATTAATTGCACTTTTCCAGGATGAATCTCATTTTAAAAAAAATTCTGGCTCCCTTTGCAGTAACACTACTAGTAACAATTCTTTTAAAGGAAAGTAAAAATAATTGAAAAAAATGAAAAATGATAATATTGAAAGCCTACTGACAGCAATAGCTAGGATATTCAAAGGTAGCCATTTATACAATCATAATATGCTTTTATATGGCTATAATTGAATATTCATTGGTAGAAAGAAAAAAGATTGATTGTACTTTGGTACTAATGAATTGACAATGCACAGAATTGCCATGCAATGTGTGATTTAATTTGTCTTTTTATAATGGAAGAACATTTCACTGCACAAAATACATTCCTGGACTTGGGTAAAATCATAATATGCAAGAAAACTTCGCTGTGCAGAATACTGAGGAAAGCATTTCTTTATGATTAAAATGGAGATTCAAAGAATTACTCAGAAATAAAATACTTTTAGCGGACTTAAAATATTAATTCAAGACATCTTTTCTGAGATGGGTATGAGACAAATGAGCATGATAAATGGGTTTGAACCAAATTTGTTGAGTCATTTTCACAACTGATTACGCAATAATTATTATAAAGAGGTAGGACAGAAAGAGTAATGGGAGTGGGTGAGTATGACTGTATATTTCCTATAAATCAATATACCCAGGAAAGGGTGAATATAATACAGACAAAATCAGTTTTTAAAATGTGCATTGACATTTATGTATTGTCCAATTCTGCAACCCTGAGCAAAGCCTTTCACTGAGGACTAGTGTTTTCAATGGGTAGCTCGCAGATTAAGGGCGGAAGAATTATCCCTTCTTGACTCCTTCAACGGTAAGTATCTGAACGCGTTGGTTGAAACAGAAATCTAAAGTCACTTGGGTCCTTATTGTCAGAGCTGTTGAGCCTCCCAACTCCTATTGAAGTCAATGAAAACTGCAGTGCTCACTTATTTATACCTAGGTACCTAAACATGGGTTTATCTGTGTAACTCTAGTTACCCACATTTGCTAAATCTGATCTTATTTTTTCCAACCCTCTTAAATTCAAGGAATCCAAAGGCCTCTCATTTTGAGAGCCTTGCCACTGACATCAAAAGGGCAAGATTGGGCTCTAGCTCCTCTTCTAAGATGATGCTTTAGGATGAAAACGTAGAGAATTTTTTTTTTAATTCTTTATTTGTGAATCAGCCATGATAGCTCATTTGTGTAGTTGTGATATACTTGCCTGAATAGTTTGTGAAGGATTTAAGGTCATCCAGACTAATGGGAACCTGGGCACCAGAAATCAAAACCTGCATGTGGTGAAAATTAGATGATTAGATTTGAAGTAGAAATTGAACAATTTTTTCAGTTTTGAAATCATTATTAAGCAAACACTTCTCCAACATAGCTAAATAGAAGTACCTGTATTTCTTGCTGATCAAACATCCTAAGACATTCGAGGTTAACAACATTGGCAAGACCCTGTCGAAATGCAAGGCAATGTTGTCTAATCTGTTTGTTTAGTCTGTAGTCTGCTACAAGATGGATGTAGGCTATTCTGTTTGCACTGGTGACAGGAATATCCTTTCCACCTGGCTTCAGTTCAACCACCTGTAAACATAAAAATATGTATTTGTTCATAATCCTGGTAAACACTAATTCTATATATTGCACGTAAATGGAAAACTTATGCTTCCAAAAATGAGCCACAGAAAACTCAAGGACATGACTTACATACTTGAAAATAACAAACATATTATAAAATCATTGAAATTGGAGAAAAGAATATCATGAGGCTGTATTACTACATATATATATATATATATATAGGAGTACAAATTGTGGTATAAGATATGAGGTATCACAGGACCTGATTTTTCAGCCCCTGACCTCCAGTTGTACTTGTGTAAAACTGGGTATACATACATATATACACACCTGTGCCTAATTACCATAAAGTAATTGGGGCTGGGAGGTGTCAGAAACTCCACTTCTAAGAAGAATGTAGGTGTAAAATACTAAATAGAGTATTATGAATCAGCTAGAGCAGTGGTTCTCAAACTTCATTGCACCGCGACACCCCTCTGACAATAAAAATTACTACATGACCCTCAAGACCAAAGCCTGAGCCTGCCCGAGCCCCACTACCCCAAGGGGGGGGGGGGGAAGGGAAGGAGGCAAAGCTGAAGCCCAAGTGCTTCAACCCCAGGCGGGAGGCCTGTAACCTGAGTCCCAATACACAGGGCTCAAACCCTCAGGCTTTGGCCTCAGGTGGTGGGGCTCGGGCTTCAGCTTCGTCCCTGGGCCCCAGCAAATCTAAGCCACTCCTGGTGATCCCATTAAAATGGGGTCGTGACCCACTTTGGGGTCCCGACCCACGGTTTGAGAACCATTGAGCTAGAGACTGGTGGCAAAATCCTGAGCCTGTTAAAGTTCATGGGAGCTTTGCCATTGACTTCAGTGGGGCGAGGCTTTCACCATGGATATTTATCCCTAGGAACAGGAGTAGCTTGCACAAGTGTATGAATCTCAGAGTTCCCCTCAGGAAGCAGTTAAAAAGGCTCAGTTTGGCTGGACTGTGCTGTTCTAGCTTAACTGTTTGGTAAAGAGAACACTGGTACTAGTGCATTCTGCAACATCACATTACAATAAGGAAATCCCAATTCCTGCTGGCCAAAAGTAACGATTTTGATATAGGCCTGATTTAGAGAGATGTTGAGCACCCACAACTCTAACCTAAGTGAATGGGAGTTGTGGGTGCTCAACATTTCTCTACATCAGGCTTATATCAAAATTGTGAAGTGATGAAAAATTATGGGCCTGATTTTTCAGAGATGCTGAGCATCCACAATTCCAACCTAAGTGAATGGGAGTTGTGGATGCTCCGCATCTCTAAAAAAACAGGCCCATAATTTTTCATCATATTGAAAAGAGAAGGTTACTCACCTTGTGCGATTAATGAGGTTCTTCGAGAGGTTTCCCCTTGTGGTGTGAAGTGCGTCCTGGCGCCGTTGATTGGAGATTTTCGGTAGCAGTGTCTGGTTGGGGGTGCGCAGTAGCAGTCTTGTGGCACTACTGGTGCCTCATCTAGCACGCGCACGCCCCAACCCCTTCAGTTCCTTCTCTACCATGGAGTGTTTAGCTTGTACTCTGAAGTAGAGGGGAGAAGGGTGAGTAGTGGAGCACCCACAAGGGGACACATCTCGAAGAACCTCAGTTACTGCACAAGGTGAGTAATCTCTTCTTCTTTGAGTGCTGTTCCTGTGGGTGCTCCACTTCAGGTGAATGTAGAACAGTGCTTTCATGAGGACAGAAGGGACTTTGTAGTTGAGTTCGTTGCTGAGGCTAGTACAGTGAGGCCTAGTCTTGTGTCTGAGCTTGAACCGAGAGTAATTGCGTAGTGGTTCGTGAATGTGTGTTCGGAGGCGCAGGTGGCTGCCCTGCAGATGTCTAGAATGGGCACATTGTGGAGGAATGCTATGGAGGTAGATAAAGCTCTTGTCGAGTGGGCTCTGATGCCCGGAAGGACTTCCGTGTTGTGTAGTGAATAGCACATATAGATATAGTTGGATATTCATTTAGATAAACTTTGCATAGATATGGCAGAGCCCTTTGATCGTTCTGATGTCAACACAAAAAGTCTAGGAGATTTTCGGGAGGGCTTTGTTCTGTCCAGATAAAAGGCCAAGGCACAGCAAACATCTAATGTGTACAGGACTGTCTCTTGAGCGTTAGTATGTGGTTTTGGATGAAATGTAGCTAAGTGAATTGATTGGTTGAGGTGGAACGAAGACGATACTTTGGGCATAAACTTAGGATGTGTTCTAAGTGTTACTTTATCCTTGAAGAATATTGTGTATGGGAGGTGAGCCATGAGAGCCCCTATCTTTTTGACTCTTCGTGCTGATGTACTGGCAACCGGGAATGCCACTTTCATAGATAAGTGAAGTAATGAGCATGTGGCTAATAGTTCGACTTTTGAGAACGAGATTTAAGTCCCATGCTGGCGTAGGTTCTCGGATGTCTGGGTACATG
The DNA here is from genome assembly GCF_027887155.1 of Malaclemys terrapin pileata. Lineage (NCBI taxonomy): Eukaryota > Metazoa > Chordata > Testudines > Emydidae > Malaclemys > Malaclemys terrapin. The sequence continues at coordinate 267,281,978 of NC_071506.1, forward strand.
TTCTGCATGCCCATTAGAAATGGCTTAGTAATCGGGTGAGTGAACATTGAGGTGCCGTCTACCTGTTGATGGAAGGCCGTGATGGCAGTGAGATGAACTCTAAGCGAGCTCATAACAAGCCCTGAGTTCTTTAAGGATAATAAATATTCCAGGATTAGTGGAAGTGGTGCCTGGCTTGCAGATATTTGTATGTTCTGGTACCATAGGAAGACACTTTTCCATTTTTGGAGGGAAGCAGCACGCATGTTGTGTTTCCTGCTGTTTAACAACACTTGTTTTATTTGTTCTGAACAGGTTAGTTCATCGTGGTGGAGCCATAAAGGAGCCACGCCTTCAGGTGAAGTTTTGCCGGGTCCAGATAGAGGACTTGACTGTCCTCCTCCGAGAGAAGATTCCATAGGCAAGGGAGAGTGAATGATGTACAGCTCGCCATGCGTGTCAGGTAAGGAAACCAAGTCTATCTGGGCCATGTCAGTACTATGAGTATTATTTTGGCCCTGTCGGTTCATATTTTGTGTATTACTCTGGAGATTAGCGGTATCGGTGGGAATGCGTATAGGAAAGAAGCGTTCCATTTGAAGCATCCCCTAGGGATCGTGCTCACGAGCAAAACTTCGGGCATTTCTTGTTTGCTGGCGTCACGAATAGGTCTATATATGGGGATCCCCACCTGTGAAAAATATGATGTGTTATTTCGTCGTTCTGTTCCCATTCGTGTTCTTAGAAAAACTGTCTGCTTAATGTGTCCCCATTATGTTCAGCCAACCCGGGAGGTATGCTGCTGTAATAGTGATGTGTTTTATGCACCAGTTCCATAGTTTTAAGGTCTCTGTGCATAAGGAGTGGGAATGTGCTTCACCCAGGTGGTTTATATAGAACGTATACGCAATGTTGTCCGTCAGGAACCTTATCGTTTTGTCTTGTATAAGAGGGAGGAAATGTAGGCATGCGTTGCAGACCGCATGTAATTTGAGCAGATTTATCTGTAAATGTGTTTCCGTGGGGGACCACGTGCCTTGGATGGTATACTTGTTTAGGTGAGCTCTCCATCTGATCAGTGAGGTATCTGTTGTGAATTGTATGGATGGCGGATCCTGCTGAAACGGGATGCCTAAGCAAACATTTATTGGGTTTGTCCACCATCGTAGTGAATGTAGAACCTCGGGGGTCGGTGTGAGTCTTTTGTTTAGGCTGTGCTTTTGTGGGATATACACTGAGCTCAGCCATCCTTCAAGGCAGCACATGTGTAGCCTGGCGTATTTTACAACGCAAGTGGTGACTGCCTTATGTCCTAAAAGTTGTAGGCAGGTGCATGCAGACACCCATGGGCTGCCTGAGACCACCGATATGAGGGAGGTCATTGCTATGAATCGGGGCATCGGCATTGATGCTTTGGCCTCCACTGAGTCCAGGTGCGCTCCTATGAAGTCTAATTGTTGTACAGGAGTTAAGGGAGATTTCTTTTCGTTGATTTGTAGCCCCAGGGAGTGAAAGAGAGAGATGGTTTGTCGAGTACCGTATATACTCGTTCATAAACCGAATATTTTTGATAAAAACGTGACGCATCAAAGAGCAGGGGTCGGCTTATAATGAGTTTAAACTTTATGAAATCATTGAATTGAATTCTAATACATTGTTGTTTTGTTTACCTGGAGGGGCTCCATGCCTGCAGACACACCAAGTAAACAAAACGTTCCGACCTGCCAGCAGCTTACCCTGATGGGCCAGGAGCCAAAGTTTTCCAACCCCTGAAATATAGGGTCGGCTTATGAAAGGGTCATACAGTTTTTGCTATTTTTACCTATCCATTTGGGGGTGGGGGGTCAGCTTATAAACGAACGGGCTAATGAACGAGTATATACGGTAATTCGTAATGCCTCTGTCAGTATGGTGCCTTTTAGCAGGCAATCGTCTAAGTATGGGAATATCAATATTCTCTGTCTCACAAATGAGCATCTACCACCGCTAGGATTTTGGTAAACACTTGTGGAGCCTTTGACAGTCTGAATGGCAGAGGTTTTGTCCCACTGTGAATCGTAGGAATCATCTGTGAGGGGGATGGATGGTAATGTGGAAATACGCATCTTGTAGGTCAAGGGCTGAGAACCAGTCCCCTTCTTCCAGCACAGGAATGATCAAGTTCAGTGTGATCATTTTGAATCTGTGGGTACAGACAAATTTGTTGAGTTTTCTGAGATCTAGTATGGGTCTCCACCCCCATTTTTCTTTTGGGTCAGGAAGTAATGGGAATAAAATCTCTTCCTTCTGTGCTGTGGTGGAACTTGTTCCATGGCCCCTAATTGTAGATGATGTACTTCTTGTCTCAATAGATGCTAGTGAAAAGGGTCCCTGAAGAGGGACAGGGAAGGGAGGTGGGTAGGTGGGACGGAGGTAAAGGGGATGGTATAACTTGTTCGAATGATCTCTAAAACCCAATGGTCCATGGTGATAGAGGCTTACGTTTGGTAAAATGGTCAAAGCCGATGACGCTGGTGGTCGGGGAAAGTCAGTCAGACCCTTGACCAACGTTTCAAAATCGCATCTTGTTTGGTGGCGCTTGGGATGTCGCAGCCTGAGATTGGTTAGGGTGATGTTTCTGTGGTCTGTGCCTTTGTCTCTGATTGTCATATGGTCTCTATTGGCACTGCGATGTGTTGTCCCTGTTACGGTTGTAAAGCCTGTTAGGGAGCGTGTAGATCCCAAGGGTCCACAGTGTCGCTCTACAGTCTTTCATGGAATGGAGGACCTCATCCGTCTTAGCAGAGAAGAGCTTTTCCCTATTGAAGGGAAGGTCTTCTACCTTGTTCTAAAGTTCCCTTGGGATACCCAATGAGTGCAACCATGATGCCCTGCATGCAACTATGGCTGTCACCGTCGTGAATGCTGTTGTGTCTGCCACGTCAAGGGATGCCTGCAGCTCTGTTCTAGCAATAAGTTGGCCCTTGGTGATGATAGCCTTGGAAGTGTTCTTTTTTTCCCTCTGGAATATCCTGGACGAAATCATTCAATTTGGTATAATTGTCGTGGTCATAGCTGGCAAGTAACTCTGTGTAATTGGCCGTGTGAAATGGAAGAGTTGATGAAGATTAAACCTCTTTGCGCTCCAAGAGGTTTAATCTCATCCAGTCCTTCTCTAGGGGCGTGGATTTGAATTGAGATTGTTTGCCCCATTGGTTAACTGCCTCCACTACTAAGGTGTTAGGTTGTATGTGTGCGAAGAGGAAATCCATATCTCTATTTGCCACTTGGTATTTCCTGTCCGTATGCTTATTGTTTGGGGGGGAGGGGAGGGGGAAGTGTGGCACGTGTTTGTCACACTGTTTCTGCAGGTTCCATCAAAGCGTCATTTATGGGCAATGCTATCTTCGTCATGGAAGAAATGTGTAAGATCTTGAGGAGTTGGTGTTGTGTCCCTGGTATCTCCTCAAGAGGAATGTTCTGACTCTGTGCCACCTGTCGGAATAGCTCTGAAAGTGCTTTAAGTCATCTGTAGTAGTGGGAGGCGGGGGCATAACTGCTTCATCAGGGGAAGAAGAGGAATTGTGAGCTGGGGATGTCTCTCGTTCTGTGGTCTTCTTCCCTCTCCTCTGTTACCTCAGAAGGTTTGGGTACTGATGTCGTTGCAGAGCGTATGGGTTTCCTCTGAGAAGTAGATGGTCTGTGGAATTGAGACCTGTAGGCTGCCCATGGGTCCCATTGCAGCAATTGAATGGGAAATGGCATGGGAAGGCACATCCATGGGTTACGAGCCATGGGAGCAGATCCCTGGTATTCTGTTCCCATGGTCTATAATGAGGTTCAGTGCCTGCTGGGGAGGAGTGTCCAGAAGAGAAAACTGCCTCCTGTGTATCATCCTCCTCGAAAAAAAAGTTGAACAATAGGAAATTCAGGTGCCATCAGTACCAGAGAGCAGACAATGCCAAGCAGTGGAGATCCGGGTGCAGAGGACACTTGCATGTTTGGTGAGTGCATAAGGGGAATCGGTGCCGACGTATACAATGCTGTATCCTTCTGTGCCACCTCTTTACGTGGAAGCGAAACTGATGCAGACTTTGTGTGTGTAGCCTTAGGTGCTGCGGATGCAGGTCTCGGAGGTTTTGCAGTTGGTGCCAATGAGCTCAGTGCCAGAGGGGACGCCATCACAGGTGGTTAAGGTTGTGGTACTGTGCCCTTTGCAGGGGTAGTTGGTGCTATGGAGGAGGATGCTGCTTTGTGCCTGCTACTCAACTCTTTTATCCTGCAAGCAGAGGTCCTGGAGCAGCCCAGTGCATCAAAAGTGCTTACTCTGGAGGAGGTCGGCACCGCGGGCAGAGATCTCACCAGAGACCGTTTCTTTTATAACTGTTCTCGGCTCGGTGGAGACATGGCCCTTTTCCTCGATTTTATAGAGGTGTTGGCATTTAGTCTGTCCATGGAGGATGTGTCCGGGGAGTCCCTTGTCGCAGTTTGTCCGGGGTCTGATGTTGGAGTGAAGGCTTTCTCCATTAGAATAAGTTTAAGGCAAAGATCCCTATCTCTCCTTGCTCTAGCTTTAAGATTGTTACAGTGAGCACACTTCTGTGGTATGTGTGACTCACCTAAGTATCGGACACAAAGGGAGTGACAATTGGAGATTGGCATCGTGTCCTTACATGAAGTGCATTTTTTAAAGCCTGGGGAGCCAGGCATATTTGAGACGCCCCCGGTGAAAATTGGGGGACGGGAAATGAAAGTTTGTTTTTTAATCCCTATCTAACTAGATTTAATTAACTCTAACTATACTAAGTAACTAACAGATTGTTAATAAACAAGGGTAAAAACTAAGCTAACTTAATCTAATCTTATTGGAAGGTTTACAGTGACACCGCTAATGGACTCCGTCTCAAGCCGAGGACAGTTGAGAAGGAACTGAAGGGGTCGGGGGCATTCACGTGCTCGATGAGGTAACAGCGGTGCTGTGAGACTGCTACTGCGTATGCACACGCCCGACCAGATACTGCTACCGAAAATCTCCAATCAACAGTGCTAGGATGCACCGACACCTGAAGTGGAGAACCCACAGGGACAGTACTTGAAGGTTTTGTTACTGTACTAAAAAATCCTACAAATAAATAAGCTTATCAAACTACTTTGGCATGCAAAACTATTGATTTGCAAATGGATATACTATATTATCAGTAAGATATAAAATGGGTTCCAGTATGGATGCTGAAATATTCCAAATACAGCAGGATTGAAGTAAGGCCATTAATCTTTTAATATTATCCTTCACGAAAGGAGAATAATTTTGCTGAACGAGCAACCAAACAGTGGTGATTGTTAGGGTTGGGGATGCTTTTAGAAACTATCTGACTCTAAGGTTATTCCTACATTGGGGCTGATGTAATTTCCAGCTTGGATACACATACACACACTAGCTCTGATTGACTGCGCTAAAAATAGCAATGTAGCTGTGGTGGCACAGGCAGCAGGACAGGCTAGCCACCTCGTTTATAATCTCATATGAGACCCTAAGCATGTATTCGGGTGGCTAGTCTGTCCTGCTGCCTGTGCAGACGCAACCACACTGTTATTTTTAGCATGCTAAGTCAATCAGAGCTAGTCTGGATATGCAGGGGCTGGACTAGATGACCTCTCGAGGTCCCTTCCAGTCCTACGATTCTATGACTACCTGAGCATGAAGTTATACCTGCAGTTCCAGTGTAGACATACCTACCCTAAGACTAGATCTACACTTGGAGCTGGAAGGTGCAATTCCCAACTCACACAGACATACCTGCGCTAGCTCTGCTCAAGTTAGCATGCTAAAAATAGCAGTGTAGCTGCAGTAACATGGGCAGTGGCTCAGGCTAGCTGCCGAGTACATACCTGGGGGTCCATGTAGGAACGTACTTAGGGTAGCTAGCCCAAGCTGCTGCCCATGCTACCATAGCTACCCTGCTATTTTTAGAACTCTAGCTCAAGCAGAGCTAGTGTGGATACATACATGTGAGCTGGGAACCTCCCTCCCCCCCATCTACGCTTCTAAGAGAAGATGTAGCCTAAGGTTATGTCTATGCTACAAATAAAGGTGTGATTGCAGCAGTGGTAGACACACCTATGCTTTAATTTAGTTAACACAGGTAACAACAGTGAAGGCTTAGTGGCATGGGTTTCAGCACAGGCTAGCAACAAGAGTACATATCCAGTGTCCCCACACGAGACTTGTACCATGGTCTTTAGCCTGTACTACCCCATGATGTACAGTATTATTGTTACCTGTGCTAGCTAGATTAAAGCTAATATAAGTATGCCTACCTGTGCTATAATTGAACCTTCACTTGCAGTGTAAACATTCCCTAACCATTTTAAAAGTGTTTGATTTGATAGGTAAATTCCCTTCTGGTACACAAATATTTTCCAGACACTACCCTCCACTGCATTTTGAACTGGTGCTAGTGGTCACAGCTTTGGACACATAGGTCCAAAGAGTTAATAAAAATGGCTTCTTTATGTAATATACTATCTCATGCTATAAGATGTTCTAGTACTACACACAATGAAGAGTGCTAATATGATAATCTGTATAGCTTTAGCAGCATTATTTTTATTGATTCATAGATTTTTAAGGCCAGAAGGGATCATTATGGTCTGATAGTCTGACCTCCCGAACAACATATGCCACAGAATTCAACCCAGTTATTCCAGCATCTAGCCCAATACATTTATAGTTGAATTAGAACATAGTTTTTAGAAAGAGACAATCTTGATTTAAAGACTTCACATATTGATGAAGTATTTACCACATACTTTGGTAATCTGTGCCAAGGTTAATTACCCTCACCGTTAACAATGGGTGTCTTATTTCCAATTTTAATTTTGTTGAATTCAGCTACAAGCCATTTGATTATATCTTCAGCTGCTAATCTAAAGAGGGCCCTCGTTAGATACTGTCTCTCTATGTGGGAACCTACAGACTGTTATCAAGTCACGTCTCAACCTTCTGTCTAATAAACTAAGTAGATTGAGCTCTTTTAGGGTATATCTACCCTGCAAGAAAACAACTCTCAGAGCCTGGGTCAACTGACTCAGGCTCGTGCTATGGAACTAAAAATAGCAGTGTAACCATTCCTGCTTGGGTTGGGGCCTGAGCTCTGAGACCCACTCCCCTCGCTAGGTTTCAGAGTCCTTCTCAGAGTCACTGCTTTATAGAATACAATTCCTAATCTTGAAAGTATAGCTTACATTGCATTTGGCCATATTAAATGTGTGTTTGTTTGCACCCATCTTGCAAAGGTGCTTTGTTCGTTTTAATAAAGACCAATAGATGTCTCATGACTTTTTCAAATTCTGTACGTAAACAAATCTTTAGCTACTATTCCATTTGTGTATCACTTTTTCTATTAGCTCTCCTCTTCCCTAATCTTTACTACAAGATAGTTGAGATCAATCAAAACACTTGTGCTAGAGCTCCCTGAATAGCAATTGGCAGGGCATCCTTTGTGAGGATTCCTTGAATTTGGAACTCACTCCTGCACTTGGTGCACCAGAGCCTGGATTTGTTAACCATCCCGGCATGCTGAAAAGCCCAACTTTTCCCCTTCTCTGTTCAGGGCCGTGTAGTTTGAAGTGGATATAGTTATGGACAGCCCTTTATCTAGATTTACACTGTAATTTTCAGTCTATGAGCTAGGTGCCGAGCATGCTGCATGGGCACCTAGAGATGTATTTTAAAAATCTAAATAAATAAATGTAAAAAAACCAGAATCCTGGTTTCCTAATAAGTTCCCTGGCTCCTATTTCTTCTTTAACTGCAATAAATAATCTTGCTTCTGACACAGTAACATTTCCATGGCAAACAACTGTGATACCACAGACAAAAGTAAAGACATTTGCTTGAAAAGAAGATCCTTGGAGATTTTGCTAACTACATGTTCCTAGTATTCCAACCAACAAGGGATCAATTTTATCTGTACTCAAACAGTGGGGTCTTACTCTGTGACTGGTAGGACTGATTTGACAGACATACAAGGCACACGATGCCAGGAAGACCCAAAGATATTTTGCACAAGGGGCAAAGTTTGGGCTGACAAAAAGGTTTTCGTGGATATAGGTGTAGTTTAGTTTTAACCCATCCTTTATTTAGTTAGAATTTCAAATGGGACTACTGTAGACCTGCCACTCAACTTTGAAAGCTATACTACTCGCCTGGGTGTATATCAGACACCCTCCATTAGCAATAACATGATAGCCTGTCTTAAAGATCTATCAGCCTATGTTGTTGCCTTTTCTGTCTGTTCAACTTTTGCCACTAGATGGTGCAAGATAACAGTGTGGGTACTTATGTATGAAGTCTCAGTGGAAAGCATCTCAAAAAGGGCACACTTACAGAAACGGCTTTAATTTTCATTTTGAATATGTCAAAGTTAAAAAACTTCCAAAAATCTTCCTAAGTACTTTAAGAGGTTCTTTACCAAAACAATACATTTAAACTTCAAAAGAAATTGGTCTGAAGAAAATCATTACTCTGTGGATAATAGGCATAATATACAATGTGGGTTCAGTAGGTTAAAAGAACTCTATTTCATGTATTGAAACTGTGTGCTTCTTTAAAACGATAACAAAAAATCCAAGTGGAATAAAAAAAGAACAAAGCCACCAGTTTAAAACTATCAACTGATAATTGATCTCAGACATTTATCTCGATAAAAGTTCAATACCCCTATGTAATGTGTTTTTTAGAGAGAAAACATGTTCAGGGGAAAAAAACAACAGTTTGCTTAATTCACATTAATATTCCTACAGGTAAAGCAAAAACAAAATTCGAAACTTTCATTTGTTTTATGAAGCTAGACACTTTGAAGGTGTGAATAATTATTTTAGATTTGCCCCCCAAACTTTTTTTAAGTCCATCGGTGTAGACCTCTGAATTATTTCCTCATGTCTGGAACTGGCAATAGAATTGCTCAAGTGAGCATAATTCAATTCAATAACAATATGGTATGCCCACTGCAAAGAGATTTCCAGACATGTTAAGGAATGGCACTGAAATAATTGAGAGATTTTACTTTAAAATACAATTATGAAGGCTCAGTGAACATCATACAAATAGTCCAATGGCAGGACTAAAAACAGGATGCTACGGTTATTAAACTGAAGTTTCCTCATGTGGTTCTATATTCCAGATCAGGCCTTTGGGATGTCAACTACAGTTTCAATTAAAACTGAGATACCATCCTGCCTGAAACAACCCCTTCCCCTCCGTGTTTCTTAAAGTGCTCAAATGAGAACGTCTGGCTTTTTATGTGCTTTTCACATAAGTATAGAAGCTTCTGAACACTTACCTGCTGGGAGGCCATAGGTCAAACAATGAATTTTATTTATTTGGATGAGACTTTGTTCCTTGTTTGATAGGTTTCTTTCTGAGATCCTGTATTTCATATTGTTCTGCGTACTGTAAGTTAGTAAGCCTTTCTTCCAAGTGCCAGAAAGGAAAAAAAGCTCTGACTTCTGGTGCATAAATCCAAGAGCAAGACTCTCCGAGTTCTCTGAGGACAATTTGTGGTGCAAAAAGGCCTTAAAGCAACTGGAGGCAGCTGGTGGAGAAGTCCCCCTGCACAGAGGAACTTTCTGCTGGTGTAAATCTGGCCCCTCCACCAGAGATGGTGGAAGAAAGGGTGTTTGGGGCATTCTGGGGGCAGAGAGGGGATATACATATTTTAAGAAAGGTAAATGTCCCCTCTACACGTCGTCGTGAAGGGAGGAAGTGGTCATCTTAAGTTAGCATTGTTGGATTTGCAGGGGGTCAGGTAACCTAAGGTGGATCTTTCTACCTCAGTTCCAATCTTACCAGAGAGCTATGAAAGAGCACTCTCTGAGGGTATGTCTATCCTGCAGCTGGGAGTGTGCTTCTCAGTGGTGGGTAGCTCTGGTCAAGCTAGCATGCTAAAATACTTGGGCTAAAGGGGACATGGTCTGAGTTCAGTCTAGAGGGTCAAAGCCGGAAGCACCAGTCTGTACTAGTGTGATGCTATAGAGTCAGGCTGAAGTCGAAGATGATGAGCTGCATCAGTTCAGTGTCAAGGGAGTCAACCATAGTAGGTTTAATAGACCAGAGTCAGGGAGAGGTGTCAGGACTGGAGCAGGGAACCATGAAACAGAAGTAAGGCTATGTATCAGGAGCAGGGCTGGGGCCAGAAATCAGGAGCAAGGCAAGATATCAGGAGTGCGCAGCAAGGTCTGTGTGCAGCAGCAAGCCACCTAGTTGCACAGACAGACTACAGGTGTTTCCCCTAGGCCTTGAATAGTGTGCCTGGGCCAATCAAGGAACAGAGTAGGTTCTGCCAGTCAGGACCTCCATGGACAGAACATCCAATGGCGCTTGATCCCATAAGGCTCACAGTCTTATAAAAACAGTGCTCTGTCAGAGCCATTGGGTGGTGGTGTGGATGCAGCACTCAGTGACCAGCTCATCCAGGTTCTAGCCCCACAGAGCCTCATACCACTGCCCGCCCTCAAATGTTGCCTGATCAGGCTTATCAGGATGGGTCCTGTGAAAGGCCTCCAACAGTTATGGGGCATGAATGTGACTGGCAAACACTCTTCAGGGCTGTATTCCTCCCAGTCCACCAAGTACCACAACTTGCCTTGTCTGAGTTTGGAGCCCGGAATGGCATTGACAACATACTCTTCATGACCCAGGACCTTAAGAGGCAGAGGTGGTGGCTATACATGACCAGATAACAGGTTCTCTGTGTGCAGGTTCAGGAGCGAGATGTGAAAAACAGGATGTATTTTAAGGGACTTAGGTAGCTGAAGTTTAAAGGCTACATGGTTAATCCACTAGCAGATCTGATATGGCCCATGATATTGGTGATCCACCTTGTGAGACAGCCTGCCCATATGGAGTGGTTGGAGGATAGAACACCTTTTGTCCAGTTGTGCTTTTCTTTTTCTGACAGTCCACATGCTTCTTATAGACTTCCTTCGTTTTGTTGAGTTGACCCTTCAGCTGCTTCTGAATGTGGTGAAGTCATTGGACCATATCAGTAGCTGCAGGGTTTTGGGAGGCTGTCATCAGTGCAGGATGGAACTAGGTATGAAACTTGTAGTTGGCAAAAATGGAATGGTGGCAGAGTCACCTGTCTTTATGCTCCGAACCCTGGACCTAACCCCCCGACCAGGCTAACAAGGTAATCAGCCTGCTGACAGGAGAAGTCTTGGACTGGTTCTCTCCCCTGCTGGAGCCAGATGATGTGATGTTGACAGTGTTGGGGATCCTTCCTCCAGGCCTTCTCCACCATCTTCAGTGATCTCCATCCTACGCACATGGCCAAAGCCATCCTTGGAAGCTCTGACAGGGTCAGGGCTTGACTATGATCCTATGCAGCACATTTCCACTGGCAGACATGGAATCGAGTGAGGCAGTCCTACTATACCAGTTCTGAATTGAGCTGAGTGAGGAAGCCAAGGACAAAATTAGCCCACATGGAGCCTCCCATGGGCTTGGAAATGTACACTGACATATGTATCTGGATTGATAACCAGCTGCATGAGTGTTGAAGGAGAAAGGAGGGGCTGCACTGCCACCATGCCCATGCCCCACACTGCCAGCCCAAAACCAGACTCCTGAACCAGAGGCAGCTGACCATCGACGAGAAGAGGCGATTCTGATGCACTAATTTGTTCCTTTTCTGTGGCGACAGAAGCTTTCATAGCAACTTCTGAGGCCTCAAAATTCTTCCTCAGAGAATCTTCTGTCACAGCTCAGAGCACCTGATTCCCCCTTGATGGTCCAGCAGGCTCCTCAGCCATCACCTCTCTTGGGTGAATACATGTCTGTCTCTCCCTTGGGACTGGGATATTTCCAGGTTGAAGACTTCCATTCCTACACTGTATTATTCCCCAAAAGTTGAGTGCCTAAGCAGGCTTGCTTCGCTTCTCTCCTCAGTGATGGTAATCAGTGTAATTCCCAGCACATACAAGTTACCACATAGTTCTTTCTAAGCAAGCACTTTTGTTCTTAAGGTAAAAGCATTACAAAGAAAACATTCGAACAACAAAAGAACCTACACACATTAACAAAGCTTCCAGAGATCACCTCCAACTAGGGCTCTGGTTGGTGATTAGTCCTTCAAACCCCACACACGGGGTATTCCTGTGATCACCAGTTCATAACAGTTTTTATTCAAAACTAGCCACCAAATCTTGTATGATCTCAGTGGGCCAAAGACCCTCCAACTCTTCCCTAAGGACTGGGACCCCCCCTTGGACCAGCAGTGCTGTTTGTCTGCTGGATCAGAAAAAAAGACGTGAGTCAGTTTTAACTCAGGCTATTTAATCAAACATTCTCCCTTTGTCTGTTGGTTCCTGAAGAATCCAGTCTGAACAAGTAGATGCAAGCCTCTCTCCAGACGCTGCCAGCTCTCTGGAGGTGCTGCCTAACCACCCCATACTGAGCTTAGTTCCTGGAAGGCTGTGGTCTCCCCTCCTGTGGAAATACATACACCATCCACAGTACATAAACATTTGCATTTCTAGTACAATGAACTCCTACAAAACTTAATTCAATAAGTTTTATCCAAGATATTGTCATATCTATCATACCTTCTACCCTGTGTGTGGTCTAAAAGGGGAAAAAGTCTCCTTTAGCTGGAAGACTCAAACTCTTAGCAAAACAAATGACGGAGTTCACTTTCCTTATTGGACAAAGAGGACTCTGAGGAAGAGGAAAGAGTTTTCCTATTTTTTTTTTTTTAAAGACTGTTTGAACTTAGTCTCATCCTTATGTTCTGAGCATTTTACAAGAGTTTTTAGTTTATTAGCTGCCAAACCAGGAGTTAAAGTACAGAAAGAATTAGAGTCAATATACATAGCTATTTGGGAGGAGCCTTTTCCCGTGAGACTTTTATTACTGGCTGCCATTTTGTGCACTTGAGCCCCCAGTGAAAAACCAGGCCAGTGTCACTGCAGGAGCTAGCTCTTTATCAGGAGCTACTGCTATTTCAAATGGCCTGGTACAGTGTTCCTTCTCCTAACTAGAAATCCTAATGAGTGCAACCTCAAGTTGACTGAAAGTCCATGAGAACTGAGAGCATTTAACACCTTGTTGGACTGGACCTAATGTGTTGGTAATAGAATTCCAACCTCTCTTGCTGATAGAATCCTTACTGAAAGTGACTTTCACTGTAGATAATGTCTGTGCCACAGCTGCTGGGTGGGCACTGTTATGAAGACAGCTATTTACAATGGTAGATTTATGGTGCATTTATTAGGCACTAATTCATTAGGAACTAAAGTGGTTGTTTAGCTGAAAACTAGAGATAATGTACACTCGACATATAGTATAAATTAAATACTCAGCTCTTTTCCAGACAAAGTGAATTAGCCTTACCTTAATACAGTTAATTAGTACTCAATGCTTAAGCAAGCTCTGGTGATCAAACACAGGACAGAATGTATTTGTCTATATGAGGTTTATTAGCATACTAAAGTAAAACTAGAAAAAACCTCAATACTCAAATGCAGAAGATAATTAAAAAATCAATTAGTCCTGCAGCAATTACACTAAAATCCAGGGGGTCTCATTCTTCAAGGCTAAAATGTTCTTTATCCAAGTATAAACAAGAACACTCAATTTTAAACAACCTGACAGAATTTCAGTTAGTTACTCAGAAGTGCATTTTATGTTCAACCTTTCTTTTAAAGATATTCTACAATTAACAATCAAAACCCTTGTTACTATTAACTGCACCCCCTTGGTAGAGAATCTGAATTCAAACTGCTTGACAAGAATGCACTTGGGTATAATTTTTTTGTATTAATAGTTAGAGCTGGCAGCATCTCCATCAAGAAGAATCTTCCTCAATGCTCCTTCTGGCAGCTTTTTGTTTTTAATCTCTCCAGCTGCTTGTTGCTCTACGTTCTCCACTGGATGTTTGGCTGACTTTCTGAGTACAGATGGACCAGATGTGTTATAATAGATCAGAGACTGGAATCCTTCCATGAAATAACAACTTTTTGAATTGGGTGTTGAATTGGTTTTTGTCGTATTATTAAAACCTCAATTTTTAAATGCTCTGAAAGGAGTAATTCATGCTATTGGACTAATACTTAAAACAAAACAAATAGCAGCTTATTATCACAAACACTCATGTTTATAAGTAGAGGCAACCACTTTGCATATCTGGTGACCTTAGCAACCAAGTATCAATAAGTGATAAAACTAAGTCCACTAACTGGACAGTTCTAAGGCAACTGCAAAACACTTGACATGAACATTTGTAGATGGATACAATTGAGAAAATGATTTCCCATACAACAGTATATTGGATCACTGCTTTCAATTTTGGATGTTGTTATACAGACATGCATAACTCACAAATCTCAGCATATTGATGTGTAATCCAGAAATAAATGTTAATGGATTACATTTTACATGAACTATTATTTATGTTAGAAAATTGGCCACCTTTCAATGTGATTTATGATCCCCAAATTTGAAGATATTACTTTAAGAATGTAACAGGGTGTCAGGTTCTAAGATCCTGCAAAAGGAAGAGAAATGGATGATGGAACAGTAGAAACAACAGCAGCAAGATTAAGCAGTACGCCAAAAGTACCAGAACCCAGACTTGCTGCAAGAAGGAGCACTGGAACCAAGAGTTACAAATTCCCGGAGTGGCTGCTGCAGAGGCTCATTAACCGTTTCATTAGCCAGGCTGCCACTAAACTCAGGCTTTCCCTGTCTGAGCTGAGAAATGAAGAGGACCCAGCGATCTACCTGGTCACTATTTAGTGAAAAACTATGAGGCTTGCTACATCTAAGTGTGAAGAAGGGTCCCAAGTTATCTGTTTGGCCTCCTTTCTTATAGAAGAGGTACAAGCTAACATCAGACCCTGAAAGAGGATGCTGCTATATATTACAAAACTGTGAAGACTGCTATTTTGGAGCGATTATAAGTAATGCGGGAGATGTAAAAATACCATCTATCTTATATAGCGCTTTTCATGGGTAGATCTCAAAGCACTTAACAAAGAAGAGCAATCACTCCTTTGCTTAAGCTTGAGAACTAAAGGATATCCTGATATTGGAGTGTTAATTGAAAAATCTGCATGAGAAGCATGCAGATAGACTGCTCTTGTGATTCTGCTGCTGTTCATAGCTTTGCTGTTCAGAACCTTGTGGGCAGCAGTGAAATTGACAAAAATCAGGTCCGTTTCCAACACTTACTACTTGGGGAAGATCAGAACAGCAGAAGACGCAGCATTGGAGATACTCAGTGAGGAAAAATATACACAGCATATTAGGAAGTATTCCTACTATTATAAAATACTTTGTTCAAGAAATTGACTAGGATATTTGGGGCAATTTACTACTAGAACTATCAGACTTTTTATCAACAAATAAGCAATGCTGACACAAATGAGAGTCTTTTTTGTGTTTTTGATAAGTATAGGATCGGTTATTATTTACTCCAAATATTGAAATAGTCAGAATCACTGTGCCTCTTTACTTAAAGTTGCACAAACAGCACTTGTTACACATGTGCCTTATCACTTTTACATCCAAATACGAATGTAGTAGGGAAATTAATGATTAACTTGTCAAGCTGGGAAGGGGAAAAAATGCCACACTTACCTGTGCCTCCCCCAGGTCATTATTCACCACAGTAAAGTTTAGCCCAAGTTCTTCTACATCCCCTTCGTAGCTCTTGAGAAAAAGCAAATTTTTGTACATTTCTGGATCTAATGAAGCCAGATGATGAATGTCCACATCAGCACTTGTCCCCAGCAACTTTGAGAGGAAAAAACTAGCAAATGGCAGCTCTACCAGCATATTTTCATACAGTGCCTAAGAATAAAAACAATTAAGAAAACTACATTAGCGTTCATTATGGGTACTACGAAAGTTA
Organism: Malaclemys terrapin pileata; assembly: GCF_027887155.1. NCBI lineage: Eukaryota > Metazoa > Chordata > Testudines > Emydidae > Malaclemys > Malaclemys terrapin. The sequence continues at coordinate 267,297,850 of NC_071506.1, forward strand.
TTTTTAATATCTATCATCTGTTTCTTACATTTCTGTAACTTTCCCTTAATGTAATGTCTGAGTAGAACCTCTTGGTGTAAAAATATCCATGTACTGTATCCATTTACATGTGCAACTGTAATCTGAAATTTTAACAATCCTGCTATTGAAATATCATGCTTTAAAACTTTACAAATAAGTTATCTGCCCGTTGCAAAAGCCATGGCATTTTCACACTCTTTCTAACATATATCGACACTATGACTATAACAGTTGCTGGGAACCTGTTAGACACCATCATTCATTTACAAGAAAAACAAGGGTTATCAGTGCCAATACCACCTCCTCCAGAATGTCTTCAAATCAGATGAAAGATGTCTATTCTATGCCATTAGTCAACCCATACAGCTACTGTGAAGCAGATTCCAGAGTTTCCATTCTTACCTCTAATTTGCCCGCCATTTCAAAGGTAAAAGGTGAGTGCGATTCTACTCTGAAAAATAACTATGTAAAAATTGCCTCTTCTTACTAATAAATAGCAGATCTTCATTCTTTCTGTACTCAGAGTCAATGTTGCACACTTTGGTGAACAAAATAAGTTACTACTTTTTACTCCTGTTTAACTGGAAGAAATAACAAAGCTAAGAAAGAGAAATGGCTGGATTCTATTCCTTATTGTGTATTGTCAACATGATTTGCAAATTTCCAATTACAATGCCTATCAGCTATACCTGTGCAATATACCAAACTGAAGTCACTGGTGGGGCATAGGGGCAATCAAAGGCATAAGTTAGCCTGGCTAAACATTTATTATTGTTGATGTGAGAGTATGAAAGAATCCACCTTGATTTTCAGTTCCCAACATCATTGATGGATTTTTATTTTTATAACCTGTAAACTGAAAGTATTTGATCTAGAAATTGTGAAGCCTACATGGAACCCCACTAATCCATTTTTTACTGAGTCAAACTTTGAAATGTGATTATACACTGCTACCTTGATATAATGCGACCCGATATAACACAAATTCGGATATAACGCGGTAAAGCAGTCTCGGGGGGAGGGGGGCTGAGCACTCTGGTGGATCAAAGCAAGTTCAATATAACGCAGTTTCACCTATAATGCGGTAAGATTTTTTGGCTCCCGAGGACTGCATTATATCGAGGTAGAGGTGTACTCTATGTAAAGTCCATGCATATTCCTCCCATATACCAACCTGTCGGTCAGAGAAAATATCCAATGATAGCCATCCTCAAAAAGAGGGAGAAGAGGAAATGTGTGGAGGAAGAGAGAGAAGATTAAAATTTTATAGAGGTGTTGGGGGGGAGGTGGAGAGAGGGGAAAGCATCCAAATGTTATACACTTTTAACATAAAAATAGATAAAAATGTGCAGCTTACATTCAGACCTCCTTCTACTGTTCATTAGCCACATTAGCATTTTTCTCTAGACCACAATTCAACAATCATGACCTCAGTATTTCACACCACACCAATGGAGAGAGAACAGGAAAGGGGCATAAGGAGGCTATTACTGACAGTTTCCCTTTCTGCTGTTTGAAAGTTTAGTTTTTATGTGTTACTCAATTCCCCTGAGATTGCAGTAGTATTTAGAAAAGGAAATAATATGTAAGCAAGGAAAACAATGAAGAGCACTAATCACCCAGTGATAGCCTAACAAAGGTGTTAAAGAAAAAACTCACAATTGCTTAACCTTTTGGAGGAACATTTTTTGGTTGTCTTGTTAGACTTACCATTAAGAATGCATGAATAATGAGTTCAAAGCCAAAGGATGTATTATACATATAACTATATGATTTATTCAAGGTGTGGAAGTCGAACCCCGCATTTGTGTAGCTGACTTTAAAAGTAAACTAAAAGTGTAAATCATTAATTTGCAATGTATAAGGTCACTGTTTGCCATTCCAGCATTAGTAACAATAAAACCATTGTAATTCCTTAAATATATCAAAGCTACCTGAATTTAAAATGGAATCCCATCTATGACTCATAAAATGTAAATGCAGAGGTATAATTTTTTCTTTTCTTTTTTTTTTTTTTTTACACAAGGCAGGTTTAAACCTTTAAAGCATTTTATATACAAGGACTAATAAATGATAGCACTAAAAACCATGATCACATCAGCTAAATGGATTATAAATTAAATTTCCATAATATATGCAACTGAAATACAAATGTAGGCATAAATCAAGGTATTTTCTAAACACAGGTTAATTACACAAATTCAGAAACTGTCTATTTTTTATGCAAAATAATCCACTTAGCATTTTTCATATTGGTCTTAATTCTTAGCCACTTGCAACACTTGCTCCTAGAAGCCTATCAATAACTCTATGTCAAGAAAAAATAGCAATAGGTATATGGAAGAAACTTGTATGTTATTTTTCAAGTGTCTGTCTTTTATGAGTGTTTATTGCCAGAAATTGTGCCCAAATGATCTGAAATAAAAAGGATTAATTATAGTAGAAGCCTTTTAATATAAGTGAGTGCACTAGCGATGCAATTAATGCAAATCGTGATGCTATCAGGAGAATAAATGTGAACAACATCACAGGCCATTTCTGTTTGCTGCCAAATAACTTTAGTAATTTACTACATTAAGAATCAATAAAAAAAATAATGCTTTTCAAATGCATCACTATCAATCTTCAGGTAGTTCCAAACTGAACATTTATAACAATCTAAAAACTATATAAAACATTTTTAAGCCACCTTGATTGTGCAGGTAGGTGATAACTTTAATTGCTGCTTATGTTAGCCAAGTGATTCTAAATATAAAAAGTAAAGTACATTTGTAAACAAGGTAAAATAAACAGTTAATATTCTAATTAGTGTAAAAGCTAAGTTTTGATATTGAATGTCCTAATAAAGTTTTCTCTTTGATAACTTAAGTCACGATCAGCTTCAGTCCTTTCAAAGAGGTGAAGTATAGTATAACAAAGCCAACATTGCACTGAAGTGGACATATGCCCTACTCTGCAGGAATCTGCCTAGATTGTGAACCTTTATCTTTCAACCACAGATTAAGAGCAGCAAACGCCTGAAGGAAAAAATTAGCTTACACTTGAGATGGGATCTGTTCTAACTCCTTCTCTTTGACCACAATTCTGATGTCTCCTGTCCATACCCTGGTGCCTGAGACCAAGGAGCCATAATGGCTGATCCAATTACAAACAAACTCCCTCCCTACTATTACAAGAACTCTAGTCCTTCATTCAGCCAAGCTTCCTTTAGCCCTTAATGGTTGGCTCTTTTAGAATCCATTGCAGGATGACACTAGTGCTTGGGAGGTCATGTGCCCTACTTTCCTATGTTAATTTGCCTTTTAATTTACTCACTTGCATTGGCTAATCTGTCATTATCTTGTAGACCTAGGAGTTGCACATAATTACAGAAAGGAAATAACCCAAACATGTAAGAAGCAAATCTAGCCTAAAACCTGAGAATGAATAGCTTATGGGCCTGGTTTTACTAGATGGCAAACATCTTCAAAGACAATGAAAGCTAAATAGTGCCTCCCAGGATCAGGCCCAGTCTTGCCCCCACTGATTTCAAAAAGAGCAGAAGTGGAAGCAGGTCCTTTCTTGGATTGGGAAGACTGCCAGTAAAACTCAGCTCAGGCCACTCATTTATCATTCCTCAAATTTTGAATCCTAGTGCTCAATCCTGCAACCAGATCCCTGCAGGCAGACCCTTGCACTCATCCAAAGCCCCACTGAATCCACCTGCATGGAGACATTGCAGGATAAGGGCCCAAGTCAACACTTTCCTGGTTGTCAAAAAACAACACACCATAGAAAGAAATGGTCATTCTACATATACACATACAAAGTGTTTTTTTAATGTAGAAGAGGATAAGGTATTTTTTTCAAACACAGAAGGTATCAAGCAACAGAGAGTCCTGTGGTACCTTTAAGACTAATACTTCTGTTAGTCTTAAAGGTGACACAGGACCCTCTGTTGCTTTTTACAGATTCAGACTAACACGGCTACCCCTCTGATAGAAGGTATCAAATATCTTAAATGTGTAACAAATACATTCAAGCATATGTTATATAAAACAATAAATACCATAGCTCTGAGATATATACCAATATCATCTCATGAAAAACCAGAACAGATTTTGTACCTGTCCTGTAATTTTAATGACTTTTTGTTAGAATATCACTTTTTCTGAATTTTCTGGTTGTAGGGAAAAGCTTTTGTTTGTTGTACCTAGTGTCTTGGATAAATTTCATTAGGCTGATTACATTCTTTCTCATTTACTGCTTTAAATGGATACAGTATTCTCCCTCATCTTGTGTACCTCTATTTTTGGATACTCTTGCTGGGGTCATTATAATGGTTGCCATACTGCATCACAGAGATCAAATACCACAGCATTATACAATATTGCATATTGTAGCAATTCTATAGGAACTGTGTAGTTATGTTCATTTTAGGATGTAACACACTTCTATTGAAATACCATAAAAGCAGTAATAAAAATTTACATTTCTATTATGCTTTTCATTTAAGGATGTAGTTTTACAAATATTAGTGAATTTATCCTCTCAACACCCACCTGAAGAAGGCATTATCTGTTATCTATTTTCCATAGCAATGGAAAAATGAGGCACAGAGAATTTAAGCAACTTGCCACAAGTCACAAAAGTCTGTGGTGGAGTGAAATAGTCCTGGGCCTTAACCTCAAGACCATCTTTTCTCCCTTTATAATATTAAATAGTTACATTTACAAATATAAATAAAAAGTTACCTGAATATATTCAGAACAAATATATAGCCAGACTGAAGTGCAACTGGTTACAATATGAGATAAGCAGAGGGGACAATCTGTTTGACTTCTAGACTTTTATAGCATACCAACATAGGTAGACACTTGTTTGCCTAAGCCACATGATATATCATAATACTCAGGTTGTAAAAAAAGGTTTTAAACATATTATTGCTTATGATACTGAAGACAGAAATGAGCAGAGTAAGATAGGGACACACAAAACTTTTAGAATATTTTTATACCCATTTTTTTCTGATGTTTAAAAAGTTTTAAGAGGCTAAAATGAACAAACGACATTTTCCAGGGTTATCAAAGCTGAAAGTGTCTCTTGGCAGTTGTAGCACAATGTCCTGATGTTGCATCTTCCTACTGTAATGTGCTGAGACATTGCTGTGGTCAGTCCAGGGCATTTTAGAAACTCAGGTGATGAATTTATTACTTTATGAGTGACACCCAAAGTGGAAAAGTTGAGAGTTGAAATTCTGAGGGACATTTGTGGATGGGCAGGAGATAACAATGTCATGGAGACAGCAGAAGAAAAACTAATGTGTTGAGAATGCTGTTTTTATCATGTATCATCAGAACAATTCTCAGGGCAGGGACTGCACCTTTTCTATATTCAGCACAATACTGAGCACATTCCACAGATCCTAAGACTATGTATATTGTCCATTATCCTACTACTTATGCACTACACAGGCACATTAGATTTGTGTATTATGGTCAGAGGCAGAAAGACAGATATGATGGAAAAGCTCCTCCAAAAAGGAAATTCTTGTATTGTGTTCTAATATTGGTCACGCTTTGAGTTGGTCTAGTCATTTCAGTGTGCAACAAGTTAATTCAGAATGTATAAAGGATTTGGTAGCTTGGAATAACAGAGCTTACATGAATGTTAGAGCATGCTGATTAAGGATCCAACCCTGCAAAGCAGATACATGCATGTACCCATGCATCCACACTGAGTGTGATGGGACTTCAGGAAAGGGTCTCCTCCAATGAATTTTTTTTTGCAGGATTGGGGCCCAAATAAGTTCTCACTTATGATTCCCAATACCTTCTGTATGAGGAAAAATGATTTATGATTACTCTCCATTAACCCTTTATTATAACCTAACACCACTTTTAAAAAAGCACTGAAATGATAAAGTAAAAAACCTAGAAAGTGAGTGTGGTCTTGAAGGGTCACAAAGGAAAAGACTGGTCTTTTAAAACTAAGTTATTTCCTTCATCAGCCTTCAAGACCCCAGGCATCCAGAGAGTAACCTTCTCTAGTTTAGTCATTTGTAAACAGTTATTAAATAATACTTAGCACTTTTATAGTGAAATTCATTTTCAAAGCTGTATAGGACCACTAATAAAAATTAAAGAAAAATAGAGAATCATTAGTACTTTCTCCTACCTTATATTATTTATATTCTAGTTATATTTCATCCTGTTCACAAATTCCTCTTTAAAATAGCCTAATTCTTTGTGGCCTGGTTAAACAAAAGTTAAATGTGAAGACTGACTGCATAGAAAATAATTCAAGAAGTGTTTTTTCTTTATCGTGACTTACTGCCCTCTCCTTACTCATTTTACCTTTTTTTCAAAACTAGTATTTTCTCATTTTGAAGCACGAAATCATTTCTTGTAGACATGAGCATAATAAAATTTTTGAAAGTGAGAAAAAGTAGATTAACATATTGCTTTCAACACAATTATGGAAAAATAAATTATAAAACAAGAATATCAGCCGTGTGTTACTATTTGGTTGCTGTAACCCATTGCCCCTCAGTCTGTATTTCAATGAATGCAATGCATTATATTATTGCAGTATAGAAAGACCCACTCAAGTCATTCTACAAATGGAAAATCTGCTATATAAAATATTTTTCTTTTAAATATTGCTGTACTTTTATTTGGCCACTACTGCATAGCTCTTCTGCTTCATAAAACATAAGGCTAAGACTTTATAGTACTGGTGCCTAAAGTTAGGTCTTAAATTCATGTTTAGGCACCTAAACAAGTGGTCCAATTTTCAAAAGTGCTGAGTATGCAAAAGGTTCATTTTGCTTCAATATGCTAATATTTTACTTCTGGAATTCTAAGTTGAAATATGATTTTCAAAGGATATAAAATAAGGTGAGATTGGTGGTCTCTAACTAACTCTTGCTAGTTATTTATTAACATCACAAAACCACCACAACATACCACAGCACTACTAAAATCCTCAGCTCTTCAGAGGAGTAAAGTTTTCAGATAAAGCAAAGTCATTTGTAAATTGGTATTATCTTTGATTTCTTGCCTGCTGGAAATGTTGAAGGTCAGCAAGTACAAGTTCATAAAAGCTCCCGCCATTTTGGGTAACTGAGTGTTTCGGTTGTGGAAAGCTTGCTTGTCAAATTTGCTGCAGTCAATGTAAAAATCTGAAATTGATTAGAAGTTTGTGATAAGCAGAGAATGTACTAGTGACTGACTGATTAATATCTTAAAAATCTAGGGATGTGGTTCTTAATTGTATATCATAGAATACATTTCTAATTAAACTATTTGAGAATTTCTGCTATAATGATCTTGAATCATTTTGATTCATAAATGACGATTCACACCAAAGAATATTTGTATTACAAGAACAGTGGAGAGCCATTTTTAATCACCAAAACAATACACAGCACTTCACATCTACTCACTATCAGGGGTGTTATAATGAGGACAGGCAAACATCATTCTAAATTACACTACAATTGATAGCTAAAAGTAGGCTAGGAATACAAGTCAATCAAAAGTTGACTCCACCACTTACCTCTAAGGCCCCCTCCACCTGTCACCATAAGTCCCTCTCTCTGGGTAATTACTTCCAGGGTTGAGATTAACATATGACTAAAAACAAGAGGTATTATGTGACCCCTCTAAGAACTCCTCCTACCACCCTCTATCAATTGGAGTGGATTTCAGCTTTGTACGACCTCCCAGAGAGTGGGTTTGACCAATCAGGGCAAGTTCAGGGACAGGGAAATCCATTCAAAAGAGGGGCCTGTGACACCTCTAAGAACACCTCCAACCACCTTCTTCCAATAGGCATAGGTTTTACTCCTTTATGCCCTCCTGGAAGGGAAACATGTATAAATCGGAATAGGCATAGAACGAGGATCTAGGCAGAACCCTCAATCTCCGGAGCTCAACAGTTGGCTGGTTGGCAGTACCACCCCTGAATCCCCATCGCTGTGTGGAATAAGCCATTTTGTTTCAAGAGCATATTTTTCAGACATCGTGGAAACACTGAGGGGAAAACATGGCCTCTTTCATTACCCCCATGAGAATTACAGAATTCATTTTAGCTCTGAGCACACTCAGTTGTCTGTGGAGAAAGCACTACATCAGCAACAGTTCTGAGGAGCAGGGAGCTGTCAAGGGGAATCCTTTGGCCCAGTCATTGACAGATACCTCAGAACCTGACCCCGAGACTCAAGCACTCGTGAGGCAGACTGACTAGCATGATGGGCACCGAGCCATGGAGGAAGGCAACCATGGCTGATTGAAGAAGATGAACGGTGAAGATGTTGCTCAAGTAAATAGACTATAGAAAGTAGCAGTCAAGGATGGGGTGTAGTGGGGTAGGAACTGACCTAGGGTTGCATAAATACAAAAAATAGCGGACTTACAGCTGTTTCTTTTCTGAAAGTCTCGACAGCTCAATGACAACCTTTCTAAAAGACCTGGAGATCCTGCATCAGAGAGCAAAGGTGAATCAGATCCCACTTGGTTTTGCTGAAGATGACACAAAGTGTGAGGAAGAGGATGGATTTAAGGAAAGCCCTTGCCATGGCACTAACAGCCAGTGTCATGCTGAGAGTGTAAACAAGCCAAGCAGTCTACTGTAAGCATTTCTGTTTATGCTGTCCTTGATCACTGTCTTAGGGAGAAGCTTTTTGAAGACTGTGAGGGCTGTGTTATAGCTGCACCAGACCAGCGGCATCATAACTGTATGAATTGGACTTCAGAGAATAGAAACAGCATGCTCCACACCCTGTGTGCTGACCTGTGTTTGTAAAGCTTATTAAACACCATAGGTTATGCAATGCCTGTGCTTAACCCAAGAAAATTTAGCACCAGGGATGACCTTGGTAAATGCTGTGCACAGCGCTTGAGATTCTAACAGTATTTTAAACAAAATTACTAAACCGGATACCCACTTAGTGCATTATATTGACTGCTTGATCCACACAAAAAGTTACAGAGCATTGATTAGGAAAAAGACTAACTGTAAACAATCTAAAAGGATTAAGTTAGAAAATAGTGAGGGGACGATATAAAATATTATAAAACTTGGTATCTGTAAATAAAAATATCTATTGAAAAGGGCTTTGTGAGTATCTGTGTTTCTGTTACAAGGACTGCATGACCCTTAAATAAGATGAAAGTTTTGATGGGACATCTCAGTTTGTTTTCAAGGGTTGTGTGTCTTTTAAATATAAATAGTTTGTGAAAACCCAGCTATTGTGTCTTTAATAGAAGAAACCTATTTATAGCAAAAAGCTGAAATGCGTGTAGTAGAATCGGGGGGGTGGGGGTGAGGGAGGGAAACAAGTTTAAAGCAAAAAATATCCTATATTCTGTATAAAACAGATATTTGAGACATGTATTTGAGTACAACAGAGTTGACTCAATACCATCGAACTACAATGGTTTAACTATGACCTATTGAAAAAATGGGGTTGTGTGGAACTACTGACTTCAGACGTAATCACACACCCATGTTTCCTTAACGTTCCATGTTATGCATATTAGGCCCTGCTGAGGTTGGAAAAATTATCAATAATTAGGTTTGATGGGTATTCACCCACAGTAAGTGGGGGAGGTAAGCGCTGTTAATATTAAATTAAATAAAAGCTCAGGAGTTTGTAGATTATGATGGGTCAGTCCTTCTAGTATCTCAAAGTCATTTCAAGTTTAAAAATACTGTATTTTCAAAAATAAACAATGGTTTAACCCAAAAAATAATATTCTGCCAGGATTCACAAACCTGCATTATATTTATAGAACAAGAATATGCTGTAAGAACAATCAAACATTTCAAAGCTATGAGTATTTGTAGGATGTTTACTGTGGTTGTGCTACATCCATTTTTATTTAAAACCAACCAGAACTTCAAGCACAAAAGAAACGTGTTTAAAATGAAAAAAATTAAGACATGCATTGAGATCTACAAGGCCCCCAGTCAGGAGAGGGTACAGTAACACTAAGGATTGTTGTGTATGGTGATCTACTGTTTAATTCTGTACGATATACCTATAGTGTTTGGTTTTTGATTGAAACAGAAAAATATATTGTAACTAAAATTTAGACAAAACCATTAAGAGAATTTAATAAGACAATTAAAATTTTCACCCATAGATCAAAAAAGGGAATGTTTAGAGAGGGGTGCATAAACTCCTCATGTATCTATTTATTAAGATCTGTAGTGATCAAAGCATGTCCTAATTACAGACACTGAAGTTTGTTTGAAACAAAGAGTTAGGTTGGTATAAAATCCTGAGCTTTTTTGGAGACTGTCTTTTATAACAGAAACCAGAATGGCTGCTGCTGGACGGCAAGACGTTGCTTGTTTTAACTCTGAAAATATTTATTATATAATCTTACTCTTTGTACATGCTGTCCTTCCTATGTACATGTCTTTATTGCAGTGTGATCTGTTTAGTATGGAAAGAGCAACTTCAAGCTGTATTTCACCAGAGCAAAGTACAATCCCATTTTAACTATGGTTGTGCTTAATACTGTTTTTAAGTGGTATTCAACAGGTTGTACATGAGTTTGGTGCTTTTGGGGAATAATACTAACTAAAATTTTGCTTGTTTTTTAACCCACAGATCCAAATACACTTTGGGGGGGAAATAACCATGCGCTAGCTAGCATCGCTTTTCCCTGTGGCGGGAAGTAAATTTCTGTAACTGGCTTTTAAATATGTTTTTAAAATGGGTCTTTCAAAAGTATGGTTTTAATGATTAAATTGTTGTTTGTGATTTAGGGCATATGCAGGAGATAGGGGTGGGTTTTTTAAAAAGGGATTTTGTTGCAAACTTTGTTTTTGGGTGCCTGGGGAAAACATGCTTGTATTAAAAATGTCTATGTACTGGAGAACCACTAGTGATAGAAAGAAACCAAAACCTGTGTGTGGGTGTTTGTTTTACAGCCTGAAATGGATTTTGTAAAGCAGACTTGGAGGTTGACTCTCACATAGTGTCTGATGTAGAAGACACACCTGATGGTTCTGTTGAGAAACCTCCAAACACTCTGAAAATGTAGGTGCAGACCCCCAAACAGATGTGTATGTGGAGTAAGAAGCTGGCAATGGGTACTATGTAGATTTAGGAATGAGATGTATTCTGAGGAATTTCATTTTGTCAATCTTGAATGTAAAAATTCAAGCCAGCAGGTTGTTGAAATCATACACAGGGGAATACAGTTAGTTCTTGAAAACATTAATGGTAGGCTAGCCCCAGATGATTTTGTTCAATTATGTTTAGACAGCTGTAATGTAAACAATTCTTTGTTTTCAGTAAGAAGAACTAGGAATGACCTGGGTGCTGAAGATTTCTTAAATCAGGCTGCTAAACTGCTAAAGAGTAATAGGGTGATACTTGTTCATGGGACCATATGCATCATTGTGACAATTGTAAAAAACACAACATCACACATGGATGGGGGTGGCCGTATTTAAATTCTATCCTCAATAATCTAATCATCCATAAAAAGAAACTGCATTTAGTAGACTTGACTTACACCAGTACTAATCTGTTTGTTGCACATAGCCTCTTCCCTGTCATGTCCAACAGTAAACCTACAGATGCAAAACTGTTACATGGGTCAAGAAAGCTCCATGAGAAACTGGGGTGATCAGATCAAAAGATTATGCTCAGCGATCTAGCACTGTTTGAACAGCATTTACAAGTCAACATACCAGTGTGCTTTATGTGGAGGAAGGGGGGTGGGGTTTTGTTTTTAAAAGTGGGACACAGTGTATCCCGAGACTTTTTTTAGCCTGCTGTACAATAAGCATTATTATGGAGTTCTGGAGGTAAAAAAGTCGTTTGACGTGAGAAATTATTGAGAGTTCTGCCACAGGCAGTACAGTCACCAACATTTGCAGGTATCTGTGCTGTCTCTGTTTAAGCACAATGTGTGCAGACAGTATGGGCATTCAACTAGGATGCCCTAGCTGTAGACTATATTGCAGGTACAAAGAGCGTTCAGAAAGACGCAGACTCTGCATGAAAAAAAACAAGTTGTATGTCTGTCTAAAACTTTATGTGATAAGGGTCAGTCTTATGTTGCATTGGGGCACAAATGCAAAGTGAGGTGCTGTAATCAGAATCAAGGTATCACCTCCAGGGTTGTAAACAGTCACCTGTATTTTATGGATAAACTTAGAAAGCCTGTAAAAAGCAACAGAGGGTCTTGTGGCACCTTTGAGACTAACAGAAGTATTGGGAGCATAAGCATCTTGCATCTGAAGAAGTGAGGTTCTTACCCACGAAAGCTTATGCTCCCAATACTTCTGTTAGTCTCAAAGGTGCCACAGGACCCTCTGTTGCTTTTTACAGATTCAGACTAACACGGCTACCCCTCTGATATTAGAAAGCCTGAATTATCAAAAAAGTATAATTTTTTTACAATTTTGAATGCATGCAAGGGACAGGGTTGCATGTGCCCAGGTATATTTTTGCTACGTCCCTGAAGCCAGAAAAATCCTGGGAGTTTAGGGGCAGCAAGTGTCTTTCTGCCTTTTTTAAGACTTTTTTCAGAAAAAGCTCCAGGACTACTCATTCATAGGGCACAATTCCAAAGGTTATGGCGAGTACTTCATTGTCAGACAGTTACTGAAGGAAAAGATATTGACAGAACTGATAATATAATGTAGTAAACTGGTGTGAATGTGACATGGTCACAATGACAAATTTAAACAAATTTTATTCATCGGCTGATTTAACACACCATTTTACAGCAGACTGAAAAATGGACACTAAGACACCTGCCTATACAGGGGTCTGAGCTGCTTCATTCTTCCGTTTTGTTCTTATCCAAGGTCTGCTCTTGAGATCTGTCTCATGCATGAGCAAAAACAGCTGATGCATGACAGATTTACCCACACAGGGCTACCGATATGTGGGTACTCAAAGGCCTTGTCGAGCTGTCAAGAGATTTTCAGAAAAGAAACAGCTGCAAGTCTGCTGTTTTTTAGATTTATGCAACCCCAGATCGGTTCCTACTCATTAAACCCCATCCTTTTTATAGTTATGTACCTGAGCAACGTCTTCAACAGTCACCTTGTTTGACTCTGATGAGCCACGGTTGCCTTCCTCCATGGGGGTAAATGCTCGGTGGCCATCATGCTCGTCAGTCTGCCTCACAAGCGCTTGGGTCTCGGGGTCAGGTTCCAACATATCCATCAACAGCTGGACTAGTGCTTTCTCTGCAGGTGACTGAGCAGCCTTGGAACTAAAACAAATTCCATAATTCTCATGGGGGTAATGAAGGAGGCCATGTTTCCCCTCAGCGTTTCCATGATTTCTGAAAAACACGCTCTTGAAACAAGATGGCTTCTTCCACACAGTGATGGGGCTTCAGGGGGTGGTGCTGCCGACTGGGCAAATGCTGAGCTCCACAGTTTGAACATTCTGGCCTAGACTCTCGTGCTATACTTATTTCTGACTGGTACGTTTCCCTTCCAGGAGAGCTTAAGGGGGTGAAACACTCATGTCAATTGGCAGAGGGCTGTGGGACGTGTTCTTAGAGGGGTCATACATCCCTCTTCTGGACAGGTCTCTATGCCCCTGAACTTGCCCTTATTGGTTATACCCACTCTTGGGGAGATCCTACGGGGCTGAAACCTATTCTGATTGGTAAAGCGTGGTGGGAAGAGTTCTTAGAGGGATCACACACAATCCTTGTTTCTGATCATGTGTCAATCTCGACTCTGGAAGGAATATCCCAGGGTGCAGTGTCAGGTGGGTGGGGCCTTAGGAGTTGAGGTCAATATTTGATTGATGTTTTACTCCTAGACTGCTATATCATTTGCTTTTCTTGTTATGCATACAAATTCTGCACATTTGGAAAAACCCTGGATGAACTGATAGTTACTAAACTACTACACTGTTAGTGTTCCTAACTGAAATTCCAGTGATCTGTTTTACAGAATTTTCTTGCTTCAAGTTTAAACATAATTTGATGGAAAGTAAAATGAGAATGTGGAAGTAAATTAGAAACAAAGTTTTACTTTTATCATCTGAATTACAATCTTTTAAAAATAGTCCAGTTATCTATTATTTCCCTAACCTCTAGACACACTTTATCAAGATAAATCAACATTTATTAATATCAGTAAACCAGTCATTTTTAATAAGAATTCAAATACAATGAATTCATTTCAGTAAATATTCTGAACTTAACTTAAATGGACCTAGGTGTTTCCAACTGTGAAAAAAGATCAGGGTGCCATTACCACATACTTTAACTGTTTATTTATTTCTTGTCCAGGAGCTTGATTTAGAGGCAATAAAATGCAATCAGTACACAAACCAGAAACAGAATCATCAGCTAATGGAACTTTTAATTGATAAGTGACCACTGACATGAGGTAATTCTTTCCATGTAGAGCTGCTTGCAGAGACCTTTGTGCACTTTATCGGTAAACAATCACTAACATAAGCATTAAAGAAAATTTAAATACATTATGACCCAATAAATATCACAATCAATCAATATACTCTTTTCTCGCCTAAAGATTTAGTGTTAAAATACCACATCTTAGTAGCCTTTTAGTGCTGGACATATATTTACAATGTTGGTACTAAGTTGAGTACTTTGTAATCAAAAGATAATTGGTTAAGTAAACCAGCACACAAAGGAATTGTCAGGTTGAATAACCGTGTTAGAAAATAAATTCATACCGATGTATGTAAATATTCAAAAATTGGCTGAGCAGCTCCTTTAAAATATCTCAGAGTTGCATATTATTATGTCATAATTAATGGAACATGCAACTTTCAGTGGTAAACTCTTATTTTGGGGATTTACTATTTTGACCCTTTTAAACAGATCAGGAAACTTAGGGAAAAAATGCTAAATCTGCTAAAAAGAGAGATTTTTCTTTTTTGAACAATCTTTTAAACTGCTTACTTCTCCTTTTAAAGTCATTGTAAGGAAGATTCATGTCATTTTTGACCAAACACAAAAGTACCGTGAGTTTAAGCAATATTTGACTCCTTGATTCCATTTTGTTGTTTGGAAATAGAACTTTTGAAATGATTTAAATAATGACTTTGTACAAACAATCTACTTGTTTGTTAGCATACTAATTCCACACCCACCTTTTTGGGAATTAATGCTTGTCAATGGAGCTTGCACTACAAATGAATAATACAGTTGACTGATTTAAGCCAAACCAGAGTAGATCTTTCCTATATGGACAAAACTAAAGGGAAAAAAGTATAGCCTACAAATTAGGAAAAAATTCTTGACAGTTAGAGAAACTAGGCAGAAGGAGACTACCACGATAACGTCTAACACTATGGGTGCTCCAGCAGCACAGCTAGTGTGCCATAACTTAGACACTTTCTACAGCAAAGGAAGGGGTTTTTCCATCGCTATAGGAACTCCACTTCCCCAAGTGATGGTAGCTAGGTCAATGGAAGTATTCTTCCATCAACTTAGTTATGTCTACACCAGGGGTTAAATCAGCATAACTACACCACTCAGGGGAGTGAATTTTTCACGGCCTCTGAGCTCCATAGCTATGTCAACCTAACTTTTATGTGTGGACTAGGCCCAAGTGTGGTGGTTGAGGCACCATGATTTTAGTTATTAAAATGAATAAGTTTAACTGCTATCTCTATAGTCTTTTCCTACTCTTTCTTTGTTTTGCCTATTCATCTTTTTAGTGCAGGGATGTATGCATGTGTGTGTTGTTTAAAACTCATATACTCAAAGCTTTCACATGTATTCTGTTCATGATTTAGGAGTTTAGCCAATATGCACCATAGCCAATGGAAAGGTTCTGCTTGATTTCAATGGGTTTTATATCAGTCTCTAAGACAATTAAAAAGGATTTCAGTTCATCTTTAAAGGAATAGTGTAAAGGCCAATAAGATTAAAATTGGACCTATGGATATCTTGCACAATAACAAAATGAACTAGTCTACAATATTTCAAGTTTTGGATTAGCTGTACATACAGGAATTCTGCACATTGTATATGAAGCCTTGTGCACTATTTATCCCGTTAGATTTGTCAATTAAAATCACAACACAAACTCTTCATATTTCAGAAATGTAACCCATTAAATTTCATTAGAATCAATAATTAATTGTTCCCTATTTCAATTTGATTTAGTCATAATAAGCCATTTAGAATTTGATCCAATACCTTTTCATTCAGTAGTTATCTAATCTTACTGAAAGATACAGCTTTAAAACCTAATTTGTCAAATACCTAAAAACTTAATATAACACTCTTAGATCTCACTGCACATAATCCACCATAATCAGATCACCACAAATATTAAAATATTGCACAACATATATATATATATATATGCAATCTAGGCAATTTAGAAAATACTTTCTTTAATATGCATCAGTATAATGCGCACAAGGCCATAAATCAATTATTTCAGTCCTATGTTAATATTAATTGCTGTGATTGATCTTTAGCACAGATTATTAACAATGTCCCTGCATACTATCATCAAAATACTACTACCAATTTTTAAAAAGTTAAACATCTTTGCCTCTCTACCTAACATGTCTCCAAAATGCTACTTGACCAGTAAATTGGTTCCCAAGTGGACGGGCTTTCATAATTCAAAGCAAGCAAAGAACAAACCCTTCATTCTGTGTCCTGCCACCTTTCTAAGAAACAGGAAACACCATGACAAAGCAAACTCCAATTTCTTTTTCACAAATCTTCAGTGTCTTTAGAGGACTTTTGATTGACTTCTGCAAAAGAAGCTTCACATTGATAGATCATGCAAATGAATCAGGAACACCGATCCATGGCTCACTACTCCTCATCAATGGTCTAGAGTCAAAGAGCACAAATAGAGGAGATAGCTCATTCGGTCTTGGGAACCAGTTGAGTCTAAGTGTAATGGAATACTAGTGTCTGAAGCAATCAAAAATCCTGTCAAAGACATTAGAAGTCATGACACGACAAAACAGTCATATTTTCAGAACTATCAGGCCTGCTCCAAAACGGAGGTAGTAAGAAACCATAAAAGTTCTAGTTCCAAACATGAGAGGACTAACAAGTTCATTTCTGTTCAACAATCTTTCAGACACATCTCTAAACTAGCCCCTGATTCTTCATAAGAATATAACTAAAACTGTCAAAAAACCCACCTTTTATAATCTAATGTATAATGTCAAGGTTCCAAATTATATATTTTGACTATTTATCCCTGACGATTCTGATTTCTAATCCTTCTTTGGGCACTGACTGTGAACCACTTCACTTTTCTGCCTCAGATTCCACTTCTGTAAAATGGGGGCAGTTACAGTTATAAGGATGTTGTAAGATTGATTTATGTTTTCACAGCACTACACAAGTGCTAAGTATTTTTATATGGGGTGTATATTTAGGTCGCCTAACACTTTCCATTATAAAAAAAATTGTAACCTTTTTTGAGAAGCTTTAACACTTCCATGTTTGCAACAGATCTTTGAAATTCATCAGATAGAAAGTTCTTCGACCACAGAAGTGCCTTTTCACTGTCCCATGAAATTCTATTCACATTTAGCTGATTAGAAACTGTTAGAAATCACAATTTTCCTTCTCTTACTTGTGTTCCTCAGGAAAATGTTGGCAGCCTAACAAAACAACTGAACTCTAACATTCTAAAGAGCCACACTGCTGCCAAAGTAGCAGAAACTGGGAAATCTAGGAGCTGGCAGAACAGCTGTTGTGGAAGGGGAGGGAAAGGAAGCTAAACCAAGCCATATACTTCCCCTCCCCCTTCCCTCCTATCCCCAGAGCACATGATAACAGCATCCCATTCACAGCTCTGGAGGCACCACAAGAAACAGGAGCTTCTCACCTCCCAGAGAGGAAGACCGAGAGAGAACTGGGCTGAGCAGGTTCCCCCTTACCCTTGAATAGTCCATATCACCAGCAGTCCATCCCCCTGAGAGATAATAGCCTTCTCCTACTGCCAGCTAATGTAGTTAGTCCTGTAGCTCAAGTGGTGGAAATCTGTGCTGCAGTGCTAAAAGGTCAAGATTCAAACCCTGCTAATAATGCACAGTTTTTGCAGTTGTACACAGAAGAATTATTTTTTAAAAAACTAGGCAATTACTTATGATTGACAACTATTATTTTCCACAGGACCGCTGCCCTGACTCATTCAGTGTACAGATTAAATGCACAAAGGGTCAGAAATAAATTTGCATGGGCAACTGTAAATCTTACATTTCCAAACTTTCAACTATTTGACTTTGCAACCTAAATAATTAACAGCTTTTTGGTAGCAATTTTGTAATTATCATCTAGATTTAAAGAGCCTGAAAATATAAGATTTAGAAGACATTTTATTAATCCTTAGCTAATTTTATTAATGAATCAAATAGCATTATGGATACCTATTAAGTTATTAAAAAACCTCTGGACAGGAAACAGAAAAAAGTAAATCTGGTTATGAATCTACACATTATTGAAAGTCAAACGCATTTGGCTGATAGCACTGAATGGTTACTGCGATACATAGAATTTATGTAAATTATTAAATTTTAATGTATTTGTTTTCTGATAACACTGAAACTTTTTAAGTGAGCGTTTTCAGTGGCAACACTCTGTCTTTTGGTTTATGCAAATAAGAAATTGCTGTGGATGCCTGACTGCTTCCTTTGCAGTATTCCTATTTTATTTACAAAAAAGCTTTTAATAATGTACTACTGCTTTTAAATAATTCTGTGCAAATGCATAAAATGAAGCATTTCTGGAAATGGATGAATGACTATTCAATAATGTCTAACTTAGACCACAATACTGGCAGTTACTGAATAGTAAGGCCGTGCCTTATCTTTCTGTTTAATGAATCAGCTCTCTAAACATGCCAGTAAAAAGGTGTCTCTGCACCTGGATAGAGCTAATTATTAAATAACACTGTCACTTCATACCTTATACAAACATACTGCAAATACAACAATAATCTATGCCTTCAAAATGTTAAATGATATATTCTCTGATTTCAAAGGGCAAAAACAAAACAACATTTGTTCTGAGAGAGCTCTTTCTAAACAATGGACAGCATCACTTTTTCTTTGTGACTTCTCATGCCCTTATATTAATATTTAAGATGCAATCACAGAAGTGCTGTTGAACTGATAATAAATAAAATTAAGGGTCCAATATTGCAATCAGTTGTGGAAAAATAGTTCCAATAAATATAAGCATCTCCCAGCACTGTCTGCTCCCAGATCAACTCCAACTTCTTTTGGAGCTCTGAGAGGCACCTTCTGAGCCCTCAAAAGAGAAGACTCCGCAGGCAGCTTTTAAACAATTGTGATCCCCACCCCCACCCCAGCCCCCAACAGACTTATAGCTGCTGGGCCCTGCAGACCAGCGAGAAACGAAGTCGTGAATCTATAGGCAGGTCAGACCTACAACATTTTCCATAGTTCAGGGCTATTTGGATGCGAGGTTTGGCTTTGTCCCACTCCTAATTATAGCGTGTCCTTCAAAATGGATACATTGCTTTAATGTAAGTGGCTGATTTGGATTTTTCCCTGTTTCACAAGTCTTCATGTAGTGATCATTTGGATAGATCTAAAGGTGGAGGGTTTGCCCAAATTAATTTTTAGACCAGAATTCGATTCTTTTGCTATTTTTAAGAGGGCAGCGTGTCAGGTTAAAAACAAATTTTTTTTAAAAAAGTTCTTACTTGCATTAATGACGTAGTTTATTAAAAGTGAAACATTGTTCCAAACGTTTACTTTTCACAGAATTTTTACATTTTTCTAACCAGTGTTTAGTCCACATAATCTTTTTTTTTTATTCTCGTGCACTGATTTTTTTTTCTTCCAACAAATCTGCTTCTACAGAACTTAAAAAAAACCAAAAAAACAAAACACAAAAAACCCCCCCAACACATTTCAGTGAGATAATCACCGGTATAAAACTTCGCTTTTTCAGTCCTAAATTTTGGACCAATTGACCTGGCTGTGGTGTAACTTCCCTACTCTGCTCACATACATTGCAAGTGGGAGCTCAACTCACCACCCCTTATATACCTGTGGTTTTGTGCACACTCACTCCTGTGCACACATTTTTCCAGCATCTGGATAATCTCATGAAGTAGAGAAGGACTAAAAATACAGAATCCATCTGAATGCAAGACAAAAGTTTTCCTTTAAACTTAAATATGGAGAGTAAAATTTTCAAAATCTGAGACTTCAGAGCCTTAATCTCATTGAAAGTCTATGGGAGTTTCACACCAGTGCCAAAATTAATTTTGAAAATGGGATACTAGATGCCTTTGAAAATTTACCTACCGCTTTTATCAATTAAAACAATAGCAATCATTGCTATGTTTATGGTTGAAATACAAATGCTCAAAATTACTGGTTAGAAGTCCCTGGCTTTAAAGAATGTTGACAAGAACTATACTCAATGTTCTTTGTAAGGCACTCTCAATACCAGAGCTGGCCAGAAAACAGCAACAAATTTTAACAGAAATCATAGCAAAATTAAGTTCCCATTTCTCATTAAACGTTCATTACCAACTAGCTCCATTCAACAGTAATTTATTGTCATTTGGGTTTTCACAGCATCAAAATCCAAAACCCCCAAAACATGGTACCACAATTATAACACAGGCGCATAATGACAGGTTTCAGAGTAGCAGCCATGTTAGTCTGTATCCGCAAAAAGAACAGGAGTACTTGTGGCACCTTAGAGACTAACAAATTTATTTGAGCATAAGCTTTCGTGGGCTACAGCCCACTTCTTCGGATGCATCGAAATCCATCAACTTCATGAAAAGATGCATCCGAAGAAGTGGGCTGTAACCCACTATAGCTTATGCTCAAATAAATTTGTTAGTCTCTAAGGTGCCACAAGTACTCCTGTTCTTTTTACAGGTGCATAGTAAATGATAAACTCAAACATTGTGAAAGTTACTATATAAATAACAAACTCTTTATCAGCTCCCTTCTATGCTAAAATTCTTCATGAACATCCTCATTACAACCAAAACTCTGTCACCCAAAATGTTCCCCTTTTTAAAGTAAAAGTAAAGAAAGGTTTTTCAGAGCTGTGTGTTGAGAATTAACTATGGAATACTACTGCAAGTGTAAAATGTACAGCTGAATTCCTGAAAAACGGCTCTCTACATTTCCCAATCTATTGTAAAGGAAACATTTCCTTTCCTCCCCACCCTGTGAACTATCAACAGAGTCAATAACTACACACACAATTGGGTATCTATCCACTTCAGTTACTTATAGTGTGGGCCAAAAGACAGAGAATTCAAATATTATTTCCTCTATAGTACGTGGCACCAAAATTTAACACATTATTTATTATTGGTAGTACTGAACCCCCAGTCAGGGACCAGGATCCCAGTGTGCTCAGAGCTGTACAAACCAAGAACATAAGGACAGTCCCTGCCCCCAAAAGCTTACAATGTAAGACAAGAGAAAACAAATGGATACGGACAGATGGGGGAGCACAAGGAAACAATGGGACAAAATTGGCCAGCATGATAGACAGTGGTCTCAGAACACCAGCAGCCTAATTGTTGTCAAGTTTTTTAAAGGCATAACAGAAAAAGAGAGTTTAGAGAAGGGATTTAAAGGAGGAGACTAAGGTAGCTTTGTCATTGTTTACAGTGAGCTCCCCACAAGAAAGAAGCAGCATAGGAAAAAGCACAAAGGTGCTTGCTTGAAAATTTAACAAGTGGAAAATGAAGACTGGCATCATCAGCCAATCGGAGGCAGGTGTCAACATCTCAACAGCAAATGAGAAATGGTATTTCAGGGTGGGGACAGGTTGCTAAGGGCCTTTAAGTGAAGATCATTCCAACCAGCGGCAGCTCCAGGCACCAGCGCAGCAAGTGCGTGCCTGGGGCGGTAAGTCGTGGGGAGGGCGGCCTGCTGTTCTCTCCGAGGGCGGCAGTTAGGACCAGCAGACCTCCCATAGGCATGCCGCCAAATCCTCAGGACCGGTGGACCTTCCGCAGGCACGGCGCTGAAGGCGGCCTGATTGCCATGCTTGGGGCGGCAAAAAAGCCTGGTTCCAACAGCATTCTGAGTGGATATGAGTGGGACAGGATTCCATTTGTCAAGGAGAAAATGATGTTGCAGTAATTGAGATATGAGATGAGGAGAGCCTGAATGAGAGTTTTAGCTTGGACTGATAGGGAGGTTGTATCTTAAGAGATTTTATGCAGAAAGTGTCTGCAAGATATAGTCTGATGTGAGGACCTAGAGAGAGGTCCAAGTCAAAGATGATGCCCACGTTAGAATCCAGTAATGAGTAGGAAAAGAAACTGAGAACGAGAACTTAACTCAGTATTACATTATGCACCTTTTCTATATGGTATCATTAGGTCACATTGGTTAGAAATAATCAGAGCAACAGTTCTGAAATTTAGCAATGTGCCTTGTATAACCAAAAACCTGTTAATTCCTGCAAATATTCATTTCACATAACCAGCATGATGGAAAAAATATTTGCAGCCAAACTCTTGATAATAGTTTCTAAAACCCTAATGCACGATGACTTGTGCATGTGAGTACTTCCATTGGCTTCAATTAGACTAACCTCATGGTTAAAGCTAAATATATGTAATTCAAAGCTTTGCTGGACTGGGATTTAATACAGCTAATTCTCTGCTCACTTCAACTGTGTAACAACCATTAACACTAATGAGAATTATGCAGGTGCATCAATAATATAGCTATACAGCCAGTGAGTAAATAAAGTGGCAATATTATTTACATTACCAGTAAATAAAAATATTCCCTTCTCTCCAAACTGACAAAGAAAAACATTAAACTTCCCCAACTTATTCCTCCTTTCTTAAATTTACTTTTTTTAAAAGCTTCCACTGTAAATGATCTTTTTACTCCTAATGTTATGAATTGTACAACAGTAATTTTTTTTTAAAAAGTTTTCACCTTTCCAAGCATCCTTCCTAGGAAGTAATAGTGTCTGGCATAAGAATCTCCAACGAGCATCTGTGCAGCAGGGTTGGGATAAAGAAGTCCTTCATTAGTGGTCTTAAAAAATCCCTGGTTAGGGTTAAATCCTGATTTAAGCAGTTCATTCAGAAATTCTCTAAAAATTCCACCACCATCAATACCAGCTTCATCCAGGCCATGTGCGTTAAGTAAATGAACACGAATTCGCTTTTTCAGATCAGGTTCTGGGGGGAAAAAGTTGAGAAGAAAAGTCACATACAAGAACCTATACAAAGTTTGTTTCAGGGAAAAAAAACACAAGCACACTACATTTAGATATCAGTACAGATATATATAACAGTGTACTGTGCTGTTGCAGAAACCTATTATTGGCTTGAGTTTGAGATGGTTGCATTACTCAAAAGCAGAGAAGTAACTTGTGAATAATACAGCTCATCCCAAATGAATGCTACAAAGACTTCATACCAAACCACCTGGACACATATGCTGTTAATAAAACTTATTTTACAGAAAAACTATTGTACACGGGTTTTATGGAGTGTAACAGTGGCACCATTTCAGCAGTCTCTCCACCTGTAAACCGAGTCTCTCTTCGCGTAGTAAGTTCAACTATACCAGCCTCAAAGGCAGAGAGAAATTATAGCAACCTCCATGAATTTTTTGAAATAGCTACTCTTTACATAATAATGTTGGGAGTTTAAGACCCAATATCTTCCAATTTAGCAGGTTTAGAAACAAATGCTATGTATCTCACTAGAAAAGAGGGTTGTCCAGCTCCTCCACTAGATAAAACATTTTTAGTCCAGATGCATGTTCTGGTTCACGAAATACTGGATCTTAAATCTGTCACTAGTCCAGGACTGAATATTATCCATCCTGCACCTTAGATCTCACTGTAATTTCAGGGGATGAGGTGTGGAAATTCCTCATTAGGGAGGCAAAGAAGAAAACATTTTCTGTCTTTTTTTTTTTTACAATAAAATGGAAGGCTGCTGTTTGAAAGCGGATCAGAGATTAGGAATATCAGCAGTCATCTCAGGGAAATGATTTATAGGACCAAGTCCAGTTGACAAAGGACATGAAAAAATATCACATACTGTAGACACACATATACACCTAACAGGTGTGGTGTGAGGCAATACTCACTGGTGAGGCCCGTTCAAACCTCCTTATCTGCACTCTTCAAATTAAGTTCCTGATCCTGCTATTTGTTGCAGGTGGATAGATTGCTGCACCCATATACAGCCCCAGTGAAGTCTTCACACTTGAAAGCTGGTTGCAAACACCTACATTTTTTTTTTCTTTTCTTTTTTAAAAGTCTGCCTGATAGTTTTCTTTCCTCCAAAATTATTCCTGCCCAAAGCAGAGGATGGGCATTATTCAGTCCAGGACCAACACAGGTATAAGGTTTGACATTTCATAACATATAATGGCTGGAAACAGGAGATTTATTCCATTTCACCAGGTAGAGTTCTAATAGGATACATAACACTTGCTCCTAGGCCTGTCTAGATTATAGACCTTAAAAGTACAGGATTAACTAGATAATTGTCACAGGGATTTCTTACATTTCATTAGCTGTAATTCCTCTGTCCCTCAGAACTGTGGAAAGTTGGGCTCAGGGTATTTAGGGAGCCGGGTTTTACAAGGGAGGGTACAAAATATAGTACCCATTTATTTTTTCCCCTCTAGAAGATTTCAGACAACATTTTTCTATGAAACATATAGCGTATATATGAAGCACAATCAAGTGGGAAGGAGGATATAAACTTTTTTATCAGCACTTGTTTGGGCCAACTCCTGTCACTCTGTTGTTGATCAATGTGACCAATACCAAACAAATGCTGATGAACTTTATTCCATTGCAATACGTACTGTATATAGCACATCATATTTGTAGGTAATATTCATGGGATTACATTGAAGTATCTTGTAATAAATGCCAGCTTTACATGCATTCTGCCCAACAGTCCATCTCACCAGAACTACTGCTAATATTCCTATTCTCTGAGCAACTTCACTCAGCTACTTTAAAAAAAATCCACTAGTCAGAAAAATGTTTTCTGCTTTCTCCCACTACAGAATGCCCTCTTCCACAAAAATCATACTGGCCTGAGACACAGAATCGGCAAGGTTCAGCTCAGTACCAATGACAGCTGTAAAGTCCAATACCTTATGATTATTCAGCAATAGAATAGGGAGCGTTATACCACTGAGAAGAGGAACTTCTCAGGTTCAGTGACATACATTACTTGTCAGGAAGTTCATTAAGATATTAAGTATTACATTTTATATATGCAAATGTTTTGAGTCAGAGCTTTTTTAAATTATTAGTTATAATTTTTCTCTTCCTGTGAGTCCTATACAGTTGGACTTACAGTAAGTATGTATCTGGCTTACAGGTGGAGGGAAAAGGTGGTCCCAGTAAAATTTTTAGAAACTGAAACAATTCTAAAATAGTTTTTCCACAATATATGTGATGACATCTACAGTATACATGTAGGTGTGGTATGGGGTAAGGATTTTATCAACACTTGTTTGATGTGGCCTGCATAATTCATGACTTTGCCACTCATGATCTTGAGGCAGTCCTACTAATACATATAAAGGGGTCTTTGTCTCCAAAATCTCAATTCCATTCCACTCCACTCCTATTTTTTAAAATGATCTAGACTGAGTAAGGTACCACTGAAGCATTAGTTTATAATGATTCTCTTTTACTTGAGTGCATATGGAAAAACCGGCTGCCTTTTTCCAAAAATCAATGCCCATTGCTCTTTTGTGATCTCTTTTCCTATTGATCACTTCTAAGACCTCATCTATGTTCACTCAATCTTCCAGCTCCATTTTAATCAATTCAGTCTATGATCCTGAAACTATCCCTGTTACAGTTTCTAGGAATTTCTTCTTTTCTATACTACTCACTGTATCTGAACCACCCCGGATCTAACTAGAACTATTCCATACAACTATACTGACTCAAAAATAAACAATGAAATAAATAAATAAATAAATAATGTATGTTTATCACCCACTATAGCTGCTGTTGATTAAACCAGATTCCACATGTACAGGGTTTGGACTGAAACTGAACAGTATTTAAGAGAGAGAGAGAGAGAGAGAGAGAGAGAGAGAGAGAGAGTGTGTGTGTGTGTGTATATCTAAAAATAGAGAGAGGGGGGGAAGGGAATGTGAGGTGGGATGTGGAAAATAGACTATAAGCAGCATGTAAACAATTATTCTGTGTTTGGAATGTATCTATATCTGGCATGGAGGGGTCATCTCTAAGGAGTCAAAGGATAGTTCATGCTCCATGCTCATTCTGTGTCTTCAACGAGATTACCAACAAGTGTGTTAGTTGATAATACATGTGACGATAGTTTGGGGATAGAGACTCTTGTCCATCTGGAAATGGATGAAGACCACTGAGTCATTTCATATAGGTCAAACAGCCATCATCAGTAACAGCATTTGGTCACTTCTGATGTAGTAATCTGAGCTTGTAAATTAGAAGTGAAAAACTTCATACCATTACTAGAACCCCTTTAGTGTAAATGGCTTTTAGTCTTGTTTGACACATACACAATGACCTTTAAAATGAAAACAGGTTA
Source organism: Malaclemys terrapin pileata (assembly GCF_027887155.1). Taxonomy (NCBI): domain Eukaryota; kingdom Metazoa; phylum Chordata; order Testudines; family Emydidae; genus Malaclemys; species Malaclemys terrapin. The sequence continues at coordinate 267,324,412 of NC_071506.1, forward strand.
TACATGTATGGAAGGGAAAGCAACAACAATATGTAGACTTACTTAGCTCTTTTATCTACAGAACTCAAAACACTTTAAAAAAAAGAGCATAAAGTAATATAGCGGAGCAAAGAGTGGGGAAAAAAGTCTGTAAATATTAGTTCAGATTCAAAAATAAAGTTTGATTTGACTCTGTTCTTGAACCTTCCTGTTTGCATTCTGTGACCATATGAGAACTGAAGCTTTAACAGAGTGAATACTTGCAAAAAGCTCACTTGAAGCTTGAATAAACAAGCACGTGCTGAAAGCAAATTTTAAATTATGTTTGTAAATGTTTGTAAAAATTCACAATTCATGCTATGTTGATTAGTTACATAAGCTACCTAGTCAGAAAAAAATTTGTGACTTATGTAATAATCAACCCAGCGTGAACTATGAACATTCATAACAGCCTGTCTGAACAATTTACAGACCAAGGGTACGTCTATACTACCCGCTGGACCGGCGGGTAGTGTTCGATGTATCGGGGATCAATTTATCGCGTCTCGTCTGGACACACTAAATCTATCCGCGAATCGACGCCTGTACTCCACCTCGGCAGGAGGAGTAAGCGGAGTCGACGGGGGAGCCGCGGCAGTCGACTCGCCGCCGTGAGGACGGCCAGGTAAATTGAACTAAGATACTTCGACTTCAGCTACGTGAATAGCGTGGCTGAAGTTGCGTATATTAGTTCGATCCCCCCTGCTAGTGTAGCCCAGGCCCAAGATTTATTTGCTGAAAAAAAATACAATTTTGAATAAAAAAAACATTTGAAAAATTCATATTTTGCTTCCTTTCTTTTCCTGTTTGTAAAGTTCAATAATTTTTTAACCATATACTCCCAGAACTCTAGTATCTCCATTTTTGCAAAGGCACACTGAAGTTATGTGACTTGCCGAAGGGCACATGCATCTTGAGTATATGACAGCCATGGACAGAATTCAGGTCTCAACTACCACTTCTGTGACTTATCCATTTTTAACCACCACCACCACACCAACGGTTAATAAATGCACACAAAAAATATACAAGTTAATTCACCTTTTGTTCCTACAGCAAATATAATCAACTATTGGATCACACATCAGATAATATAGGAGTGCTTGTCGTATGTTGCCATATTGTGTACCTCTTCTTAAAACAGAGAGGCTATCATGGATACACCACAGACCCAACCTTCAGTACCACATTTTCCCTGAAGCAACTATAATTATCTAGTTACAAGAAAGAGTAATATTAGGACTATATTAAGGCAACCGACGGAAAAGAATCAATAAAATACAGTACATTTTCCTTTCCTTTTAAGCATGAAAAAGATCTACCAAAGTCAGTGTTTAAGATGATTAATTTAGTAGCTTTGAAGTTATAAAAGTTTAAATCTAGCAAGGCAGATCTCCCCGCCCAAGATTACTTCAAATTTAGTGGAGGTTAAAACATTATGGGGCTGTGAAGCACTTCAGTTTTGCGTCTCTCTCACTTGTAGGTGCCAGGGATCTCAGAGTTCGGGATACTGCTGCTGCTTTTTTTTTTTTTTTTAAACCTTCCAGTCGAGTAAAGACAAATATATAATTATATGGTGAGATTTATACACTCAATCAATGTTATTTTTAGTATACTGTAGAACTTCAATGCAAACATACCATTTTCAGGGGAAAGTTTGTCATAAGCATCTTCATAAATATAATTTCTTCGGATAGTGACATTAATTCCATCCAGAAATGGACCATCTCCTTGAACTTCCTGTTTATCTGCATAGATCAGTCTTTGAAAGATCTGGTAAAAAGAATAGAAAAAGAAATCAAATAATCATACTGAAATCTGCATTTTCAGTAAAGAGGGGTTACCTTTACTGTTACTATTGTTCTGCGACAGTTGTATCTGTGCATTCACATGTATGAGATCTGTGCCTCTAGTGGAACTGCATAACAAAGCCATACCCGCTTGGGGGGGGGGGGGGGGAGAGCACTCTTGAGAGCTAAGACAACATAATGAATTCCATCTGCCTAATGGAGTGCACCCCGCACACCCTGACCATCTCAGTTGCTTCTGCCTAGCCGGCAAAATTCTGACATACAAAGAACTTCAAGGCAGAGGGGGAATGTGATGAGTATTCTGAATGTACAGAGGCAACTCTCAAAAAACAAGAGTTACTAGTAAGTAACCCTTCCTTGTTCAAGGACCTCTGTGCTGCCTCACTTATAGGAGATTAGCAAGCAGTGCCCCCAACAGAGGATGGTAGGCAAGGATTTAGAGGCAAAAATAGACTGTAGCACTACTTTGCCAAGTCCAATTCATAACACTTAGTGAAAATGTGACCAGAACTCAGTGTTGCTGCTTGGCAAATCTCTACAATAGGAACCTGTCTCAAACAAGCTAGAGAGTCCGCCATAGCCCTAATGGAGTGTGTTTTTAAAACAAGTGGTACTGGTTTTCTGGCTAAAGTATAAGAATACTCAATACACCTCTTAATCCGGGGGGATTGGGGGGGGGGGATTGTTTATTAAATGGTTCTGCCTTACACCTCTCCCTATGGCAACAATCAATGTTAGAGTATTTTAAGGGCTTAATCCGGTCCAGATCATAGCACAGGGCCCTTTTCATATCTAAGCAATGTATGCTGGACTCCCTGGGTAAGCATGGTTTCTGGAGAAGGAAACAGGGAGGGAGACATACTGCAACAGATGGAAGTTGATACCACCTTCGGCATAAAGCTGGGTGAGATCTCAAAATGACTGTCTTTATGTACTACTGTAAATGTTAGAAAGGCCAGCAAGCCACTGAGCTTGTTAACCCTCCTAGCAGAAGTAATATTGATTAAAAATGCAGCTTTGATAGACAGGTACCTATGGAAGCTTGAGACAGGGGCTCACAGAGTAGAACTACCAACAGTTAAAACCCTTGTCAAATCCCTGGCCAGAAAGATCCTTGTGTGCTAGGAAAGGCATTAACCATCTCTTAAGAAACCTGGAGACTGTGGGATGAAAGAATAAAGACTTGTCTAACAAAACAGTAAGAGGCAGAAACAGCAGCTTAATAAACCTTCATGGAAACTATTGCTAAACCTTGTGATTTGAAATATAATAGATACTCAAACTGCTGGGGCTCCTTCGCATGATGGGGTTAACCCACTACTTTTCACCCAACACATAAACCATGTTCCATTTTAGTTCTTTCATGACTAACAGTAGTGCTTGAACACTCCTAACTTCCATGGATCTTATGTGTTCACTATCTTTGGTTCTTCTGGTGAAGAATCCTCCTTTATTGTTTAGAGAGGAGGTGTGGGCGCAGAGGAAGATGAACGGATGATTCTCTGATTAGCTGGAGAAGATCTGTATATCAATGTTGCCTAAGCCACATTAGTGCTATCAGTAGGATACTGGTTCTGTCCTCTCTGATTTCCTTATGATTCTGGGTATCACGGGAATGGGATGGAAGACATAGATGACTGCTTCAATACAGAAGGAATGCATCCAATAAAGATTTCTTCTCACTTTAAGTCCTGGTGCAGAACAGATGCCATTTGGCATTCTGACTAGACATGAATACTTCGATTAGAGGTTGACCCCACCTGAGTAAGAGTGAAGACACTCCTGACCAGTTTAGGGACCATTTGTGTTTGTTATAAGAGTTCATGCTGAGTGCATCTGCATATTACATTCCTCTTCTGCTAGGTGTGCTGCTAGTGGGTGAATGTGATGATGAATACATCAGAGCCATAGCTTCCTTGCCTCCATAGATGAAGTTGAGAATGTGCTCACCATTTGTTGATCCACTACATGGCCACGGTATTGTCTGTGAGCACCTGGACTATGCGATGTATGGACAGCCACAAGGCCTTTAGAACCCATCTTACAGACCGGTTCTTCAATACATTGATGTAGAATCTGGATTCCCAGGTGTTCCAGTGGCCACATGCATCACAACCCAGAATGCAGGCATCTGTGGTGACTGTAACAGTAGGGGATGGAGGAGTGAATTTTCTCTGCTCTACCATCAATGAAGTTGTTGAAGCACCTGCAGGAACAAGTTCAGCTTCCTTTTCAGACTGTGTACATTGGATCATCCAAGTTTACTATTAATACTGGTATGAAGCAAGGCTGTGTCTTAGCATCCAATGGCTTTGGCATTTTCTTCTCTATTCTTCTTAAGTACATCTTTGGAAATGATCCACCTGGCGTACTAGTTGAATCAAGGATGGAAGACAGCTTGTTTAACATCAGACAATTCCAGAGCAGAAAGCATGTCATCCAGCTTACTATTCAGGATCTGCCTCTCTCAGGTGACACTGCATTCATCTCTAATTCACCTGATGAACTGCAGGTCATGGTGAACACGTTTTCTGATGCATGCACCACATTTGGCACAGTAATCAGTATAAAAAAAAACAAACAGTTGTCATGTCACAAGGTACCAACATTACACCTAAAATCTATGTCAATAATGTGGATCACTTCTGCTATCTTGGCTCAATTCTTCCCATTCTCAATTCTTCCCAGCTCACCTAACTTGATAGGGAACTTGATACAGAATCAGCAAAGCTTCTGTTACCTTTGGCAAACTTAACGTCATGTATTTGGAACAACAAGTTGCTAACCTGAATACAAATGTGTCTGTTTATCAGGCTTGTGTCCTTAGTACCCTCTTTTATGTCTGTGAAAACAGGCTTACCTACTCCAAGCAGGAGTGGAGACTGAACAGTTTCCACTTCCGCTGTTTCAGAAAAATCCTTAGAGTTACATGGTACCGATGGATTACCGATAACAAGACCCTTGAGAGAACTGGACTACAGTCTATGCTGAACGTTCACAGGCTTTGCTAGTTAGGACACGTGGAGTGCATGCCTCAAGATCATCTGCTGAAAGCTGTGCTTTATGGTCAACCTAAGAACTGCCTGCAATGCAGAGGAAGGTCAAACCTCTGATATAGCGATAAGGTCAAGCAAGTCCTCAAGAAATTCAGCATTCCCACTGACAATTGGGAAAATCCTGCCAATAATTTTTCTGTTTGGAGAAGCTGTGTTAAGACTGCTGCAGTCACTTCAACGAACCATCAGAGAGCCCAGGCTGAGGCCCTCCGGTGAGCCAGGAAGCAGAGTATGCTTCAACTTCCATCTGGTGTTTGGACCTGTAGTCACATGGGAAGCTTTGCCGCCTGTGCATTGGGCTCTTTTCCCATACCACTGCTAAGCATCGACAGACCAGCTTTGTCACATCTTCTTTCATCTGTCAAGATTTTGGATGGCCATGCACTGGATGTGTGATGAGACACTATCTAGTGTTGATGGTGAAGACAGAGGATAAGGCCAAACGTCCTTTGCTGGATTGAGTAAACCCAGGAGAATAGGAAAAGCAAATGTCTTTTTTCTGTGCTTGCATGATGCTGAAAAGGGGATCAGACTGTCTGAAATTCCATTCTGTAACTGAAGGATATTAGCCATTCTCCCCATCAACGCCTGAAATAATATCTGGTCATCAGGAGGGGAGATGGACAAAGTCTCCATTTCATCTTCAAGTAATATATATTCCTCTATGGGAAATTGCTCCATTTCCTCTGGGCATCTCCTCCCCATTGTCAATCCTCTTGAGGAGGCAATAAGTGCTGGTCGTATCTGTGCCAAATGAAACATGAGTGTGTTCTTGAAGGTAGCGGTGCCTGAGGTGAGTCAGCTGTCAGGAAAACTCTCAAGCCTTGATTGAGCTGCTTCAGTGCCGGAAGGGGCATTGGTGTCTACATTCTCATTAGTGCTGAAGTTAGCGCCATGCTAGTTTTGGCAGCATTGAGCAGAACTTTCACTGGCTCCTGAATGTGGGGCCACATTAATAATTGAAGAGGTCCCTCCATAAGATCTTTCAAACATATGGAGTTTTTGGAGAGGGAAGTCAGCTGGGCTTTCTGGAGCAAATTGGAGAAGTTAGCATATTCAATTCCAAGGGAATTCCATGCTCCTGAATGATGTTCTGGATCAATAATGGCAATGAATATTGAAGTGCAGAGTCAAAATGCAGAGGTGTAGCCAAAAGCTTTGATAAACAAACCTCAGCCATGAGAGAGGAAAGTCAATGGTGCTAGAGACATGCATGCCAGTGAGGTGTCTAAGTCACTCAGCATTGAGGTGTCAAGCTGAGGAGGAGTGTGTATTAGAGGCAGTGTTGAGACTGGTAAAGCGTCTCCAAAAATTATATGAATCAGAGGAGAATGAAAACAATGCTTTCTCCCTTGTTCTCCTCCTTGGACCTCTTCTGCAGATCAGAATACTTCCTCTTTTCCTTTCTCTTCCCCAAGACAGGGGCACTAAGGTATCTATAAGCGTGACTCTCTCTCGTGATGTCAAACTTTGCCAACTCCAAGGGCAGTGAGGGAGTCTTTAGCTTCATCGCAGACTGAGGTGATGGAGCAGTCTGTTTTGACAAGAGCCTGCAGTCCTGGATAGTGCTGGGCCAGAGGGTCAGTTCCAGTAAGTGTTTGCCTCAGCCCCAACAAAGAGGGCTGCACAAAGGTCTCTTTACAGTAGGCCTCAGCAAACAGGCACACCTTGAAACTCCTGAGGGAGCACTAGGATGGTCTGGCTAACGGCTCAAAGAAGCCTAGTGAGCCAGCAGTCTTAGCTGTCTGTCAATAATAATAATAATATCTGGAGATATACGTATCTCATAGAACTGGAAGGGACCTTGAAAGGTCCAGTCCCTTGCCTTCACTAGCAGAACCAAGTACTGATTTTGCCTCAGATCCCTAAATGTCCCCCTTAAGGATTGAACTCACAACCCCGGGTTTAGCAGGCCAATGCTCAAACCACTGAGCTATCCCTTCCTCAACCAAGGAGTAAAAGCATGGCAAATTGGGCACTGGCACACTCGGTGAGCCTTTCAGGAACACTAGGCACCCAACATGTGCATCTGTCTCTAGAAAGATTGCTGAGCAAGATGCACAACTTTTGGACCCAACATAACCGCAGGATAAATGAAGGCAAGTAGGGTCAACTACTCTTAACTATACCATGTGTAATAACTAACTAATTATAGAAGATAGATTAGGCTAATTAGCTCACAGACACAAGGAGTAGTTCCATTTAGCTTTTAGCAGTGGCAGAGAAGAAACTGGAGTGGTCATGGGGGTAGGGATAATACTCCCTTATATGGACAGAGCTGATCATCATAATGTGAGAGCATTCTGGCACCCTTAGGAGGCATGGCTTTGTTACACAGTTCCACAGCTCAACACTAAAGGAGCTAATCCTGTAAGTGGAAATGCACAAACAAACAGACTGGGTTACTCAAGTCCTAGCTGTACAGAATGTATACTGAAAGCCAATGAACAATAATCTCAAGTGATCTAATCAGAATAGGATGTTGAATGGTTTGGAAAAAATACCTATCAGAACTTGCATTATCACATTGCCATGCTATATGAATATGTTTTAAATAAATTTTTATTCTCTACTGTTTCCAATCTCTGATACAAGCCTAAAAATATACATTCTTTTTCTACCAAATTTATCACTGTCCTTTCAGTAAACGTTGATTTATTTCCCCCATGAAACTATTTTTCATTTCCTTGATGGCGCTGGTACACAATGATTCCAACACAATTCTGGGAATAGTCTGTTAATTAACTGATGCTGTAGAGCCAACAGAAGCAGCTCAGAAATTGTTTCTAGGGGTACCATCACAATGGTAGCATTAAAAAAAAAAATCTTGTGGGATTTGAAAAAACATGGCCCTCAAAATTATACACTTAAGATCCAGAATGCATTCATAATCAAATTATAAAGAATTATAAACAATATATGGAATTGAAAGTCACATTTTGCCTATACAGTAATTAAGTGTTCCTTTAAGTCCAACTACCATTGAATGCAGAAACTTAACTTCTGGGCATTATTTCCACAAAATGACTCTCACTCATATTGTACTGGGTTAATGAGTACACTGTATATGAGAATCTTGGATCCTGCAATAAGATCCAGGTACATGCACTGTGCATCTACTTGGAGCTCCACTAACTGCAATGGGGTTTAGTATTGGTGCAGAGCTCCACCCACATAGATCCAATTGCAGAATCTGGGCCTATGCTTGCTTATTATACAGCGTTACCATTTCTCAAGTGAGGTTAGCATAGTCTGTCCTTCTAAGTAAGGAAAAACTATTCTAAAACATTGTAAAAAGGGAAAATAAATTGAAAGACATAACAGTAAATCTTGCCCAGCATCTTCTGCATTGTAGTGGCCATGCAAATACTGGGGACAAACAGGAGCAGCGTGGCCTGATTCTCCACTGGATAGAGGGATGGGATGATCTGAGGCCTGATTCCCCACATAGTTGAACTCACTGTATTACATTTACTATAAAATACTCAAAATACACAAAAATTTAAAACATTAAATACCTTTACTCTTTCCTCAAAAGGAACTACAAAAGGTAGCTCCGTCAGAATTGCAAGTTGTCGTTCTTCAGACACAGAAAGAGGTGCTGGCTCCAAACCCACTTAAAAATATGAACAAAGAGTTTATCAATTTTGGTAAAAAACTGCTTTTCTAATAGTGTTTACCTTGTAAAAATAAATTCATAATTTGCATTTAATCAAAAAACTACATACATGAAGACAATTGATTTAGTGGAAGCGAAGTAGCCAGCTGTAAGTTGGCTTCTTATGAGCCTTACCTTCCTAAAATATTGCAGTTTCTACTGGTAAAGTAAAAATTGAGCAATTAAAACTTACTGCAGACAAGATGTATATAGAAATGATATGCTATTGTGCTTTTTAATCTCCTTTAGAAAAATCATGTTATTTTCTGCTTTTCTAAATGTTGTTTAATACAACAGAAAAATAAAATTTTAAATATTAGAAACTTATCAGCTAATTAAGGGAAGGTTGTAATTATTATTTGCATTAAGGCAGCGGCCAAAGGCCCTATCACACTGACCAAAGGGCTCCATTTCCCACAGTAATTTGGTGTGCTTTAGCCTTCAGTAAATTAAAGTAATTAGCTTTCAACCATGGAATCTGTTTTTGTCCAGCACATAGGGTGACCAGATGAGGGAAAGAAAAAATCGAGACACATTGGAGGGGTGGGGGATGGGGGGACTGAGGGCAAAAAAAAAAAAAAAAAAAAAAAGCGCTGCCGGCGGATATCGGGACAAGATCGGTCGGGACGCGGGGCACACGACGTCTGGTCACCCTACCAGCACACCAATTTTGGCATGACACTCTAGTGCCTCAGCCAAAACCCAATTAAGTCAACTGATTTATTTTGATAGGCTTGGGAAGTGCAAAAAAAAAAGACATTTGTCCTGTGATCAAATTAAATTTCAGTCCCCATGGAAAGGTGAAGGGAACATCAAAAAGCTACATTTGCTGTTTGAGTGAACAGCAAGGAGAAAATAGCCAAAGAGCATAAGGAGTTAAAGGAAAAGGCTTCCACTCCAAGATAGTCTCAAACCATGATGCAACTCTTTTGGAACTTTCTAGGTGTAGCCCATAAGGAGGTATTTAAGAAATAGTTCCCATTTGGGTTTTGGATACTTGAAGTATATCATCTTAACCTAATTTAATAGCAAGAAAATGAAGTCAGCTGGGCACAGGCCTCATATTACAGCAAACGAATTCAAGTGCAGCGTGAGACATGAAACCAGCACAAGATGCTATGGGCTTTATTAACCTCCTTGATTGTGTCGATGGAGATTCATCTAGCTACAGACCGAATACCAGATAATAAAGCCCCAGACATTTTCACATTCTTGCTTATCATCAGAGCCAGAAAAATAAGCTGCCTCAGAGGCAAGGCCAGGCTGTCTGCAGACAAGGTAGGAAAAAAAAAAAAAAAGCTGAAGTAAATAGTACATGTAACTAATGGGGCCAAGGAGATTACACTGGCATTTGCAATCCTTCCTTTGGCATCTGTTTATGGGGTGGTGATGCCTGGCTGCCCTTCTGCAGCTAGGCACCACATCAATGATCATTATCAAAGGGTGCTGTATTTTAAATTTCCCAAATCATTTTTAAGTAGAGTTATTTTAGGTACTGATTTAGTGTGACATGACCCCACATATTAGTATACTTGATGAATATTCACTTTTGGCAAATCTCAGCATTGCAAGCCCCTGGAATTTTTGATAAAGTGCTTCCTTGAGGTTACTTAGTTTCTTAGTAAACATTTTTAATTAAAGTCAATGTATGCTGCCTCTTAAGTTAAGGGTTAAAAGCATTTTAAACAGAAAGTGCATGTACAGCAAAGGTAAACCACTATCCAACTTCGACAGTTCAATTATTCTGGTCAATTAGTCAATTTTATCTGCATTTCTCCATCAAGGTTTCCATCTTTAAAAAGAAATATTGGATGGAGTCATCAATACACAGTGCATTTATAACTCAAGAGTCTGCCATTTAAGTAAATGAAAAAGCACAAATAAACACTACCATATGTGATTCAGCAGTACTTTCAAATTAATTGACTTTATCCCATATGGAGTCAAGTGGGATTAAACAGATCATACGTATACGCTTGTTTTCACACAATCACGTTGATCACACCTTTCTTCTTGTCCGTGAATTTTGTGGTCATGAAGGGTGCCAGACTGGCAACCCTGGAGGCTGAAGCACTTTATCTAGCTAAAGGAGGAGGACAGCACAGGCAACTGCAGCATGAGTTTCCTCACACACGTGCCTTATCCTGGACCTTGACAGGTCACTTGCAAAGGGGAGGGGTAGTCCACATCACCCTGATATTCAGTCTGTCCCATACAAGCAGCTATAAATTCTCTAGGCAATATGGACGGACGTGGTGGTGGATGGAGGGTCACAAGCAAAGTTACCAATGGCATAGCAAACATTGTATAAAGCAACAACGACGACTCATGGTACAATATTGTCTTGGTCATTTCTATCAGAGTTTAGCCTAAGTTTTGCATTTTGTATTTTCTATAGTTATTTAGTGGAGTTAAGATGCAAAAGGATAATTGTGTCTTGAAACTCTGTTTTTGCTGAAAGCAGTATTGATGCTTCTGGTCACAAGTGCTTTGGAAAAACACTGACTCAGACCAAGGTGGAGCTTCTGGAACAGGATGTGCCAGTTTACAGACCTGAGCTTCCTGTACTGAGAGTTGACTCCCAGGACACAGTGCTTGCTTTGGCACAAAAAGCGCTCCAACTGTGCCGAAAGCACCACTACCTTCTGGCGGAGAATGAGAGCAATGCTTCTAATGCAATACTGTGGGCTTTAATGTCAGACTTACTCCTTCCGTCTACACACACATTACACTGACCCAGGGTCCCAGGACCCTGTAGGGCTGCAGGGCCTGAGCCCGGGTCAAGCCTTGACCCAGGGTTTCAGCATTATTGTTTTGCCGTGTAGACAAGAGCCCCTCAGGACTCAGGTCCTGGGAGTCTTCCAAAAAGCATCCCAAAATCCCATGGGCCACCTTTTTTTGTCCTCTCTATCCCAAGCATCTTGAATCTACTCTACTGAAAACAGAACCACCCTCCTTGGTGTACTGCTGCAACTCAGTGAGTCAGCACTTAACACTTCCATTGTCTTCTGATTACCAAGCTGCAAACACACATCAGAGAGCCTTCTGTGTTTTTAATGGAGACCGACCATAACAAGCCTTTTGCAAAGTGGTCATGGGAACACAGCCTGATTTTGGTAAATCTCTGGTGCAAAGCCAGCAAAGCTGTGGACTTTAGAAAGAGTACCAGGAATGACCACACGTACTAGCACATAAAAAAACTGGCAGCTGCCTAGTGCAGGGAGCAGATTAAGCAGCTCTAGAACAATTACCAGAAAACCAGGGACCAGAACTGCACCTCAGGCAACTTGCTAAAACCATGCCCATTTAATGAGGCGTTTGACCTGGTACTGGACACTGCACCAAGCACAGAGCCAACGGTGGTGCATGATGACTGGGATGGTACCCTCCTGGCCCCTAAATCCAACATGGAGACTGATGGGAGCAAGCAGCAGGCACCGGTTGGGGACTATGAAGTCACTGTGTTGCTGAAACTGGTCCCAGAGCAGGCTTTGGAACATGAGCAGCAGCAGCACATTCTGGGTCCACACTTGGAGGAGCAGTTTGATGGACCCCTTGAGGAACAACCTGCTGCTGAGCCTGCAACAGACTCAGAATGGACAGAAGTCACCCCTGAGCCCGATAAGTTTCTGACTCCATTTTAATGTTTATTACTACAGTAATGGGAGGGATTTCTGCTCTATGAACCAATAAGTTATGAGAAGCCCCAGCTAGCAGCATGTATCTTGGCGTCCCCCCCACCTCCCTCCCACATGAAGTTCAAAATGGCGACCAGGAAATGCAAACAGTAAACACCTTTAAAGTGAACTTTTACTGGAAAGACACAGATTTTTGCTAAGGTTATTCCTGTTTCTTAAAAATAACTTTACATTGCCATGGGTATAAGTATGTCACTCTGTAAACGTTCAGCAGTCTAACAAGCTGCCTGGAAACAATGAACTGTATGGGGGTGGGGGGGCATGGAAATGCGTTCCATTTCCAAATCTAGTCCATTTCAATTAGAGGTAGTCCATGCAGTCCATAGGGACAAAAATCATTTGTCCCAAATACAACTGTGGTTTGAAATTTTGTCCAGAAATGTGCTGAGGTGGCAGGATGGAGGAAGGCTGTGGAGTTCTGCCTGTCTGCATACAGTCATAGCAGGCTAAGCCACGTGGAAGCTAACACAGCATCCTGTTGATTCCCTCATGAATTCTGAGCCAATCCTGGGTACTGATGGCTGCAAACTTCTCCTGTAGCAGGAACTCCAGATAGGTAGTCACATTTTGCGGAATGGTGCATTTTCCAAGGCCACCTCGGTAGCTGACCAGCCCACTCCACTCACAGATGTGCTGTTCAGTCACTGTACATTTGAATACTTCTGTTACATAAACTGCAAGTTTCGCACTAGCAGTTTGGAGTAACATCTCCCTTTGCCAGTTGGGCACCACAGTAACTTATGTCCTCCAAAATGCGAAAGGCCTGAAATGATAGAAAAAGCTTTTGTAGCACAGCCACTGATGGCAGCATTCCCTCCCTAATCCAAGTAGTTTTTCAATTTTCTAAAATCAAAAAAGCAGCTTTGCATTTTTAACTTATCATCGTGCCTGAAATTCTTTTGCTGCCATTAACCAAGCTGCGTCCAGGGAACTTCTGTGGTCTGCAGCATCCTTCTCACAATATACTGAAGTTCAGTTTATGTCCTTGAAATTCCACAAGGATTTTTCCTGTGCTCCTGCAAGTGAGCTATTTGAGATAACAACCCTCTGTTTCTTGTCCTGTTCCAGGCCCCTTGACCTTTACTGGCTGCAGTACCTCCACATTTGTGGACTGTTCAAAAAACAAACAAACACTGGTTACTAACCTTCTGTAACTGTTGTTCTTCAACATGTGTTGCACGTGTCCATTCCAATGTAGGTGTGTGCATGCCACAAGCACAGTTGCCAGAAATTTTCCCCTCAATGGTATCCATTGCTTCGGCTCTGGAGCTCTCTGGTGCCATGCGCTCATAGTGCCAGTTTAAAGGGGCCGGCCGACCCCAGGCCCCCTCAGTTCCTTTTTTCCGGCCAACTCCAATAGGCGGGGTAGGAGGGCAGTTTTTGGAATGGACATGTGCAACGTCTCAAACAACAACAGTTAAAGGTTAGTAACCGTTTTTTCTTCTTTGAGTGATTGCACATGTCCATTCCAATGTAAGTGACTCCCAAGTAGTTGAATAGGTGGTGGGCTCAGAGTTCACAGACATGCTGACCGCAACACAGCTCAACCAAATCTGACATTATCCCTGGCCTGCTGGGTGATGGCATAATGAAAAGAGAATGTATGCACTACAGCTTTGCAAATGTCCTGAATAGGAACCTCTACCAGAAATGCTGCTGAGAACGCCTGTGCATTTGTGGAGTGAACAGTTAGTGGGTGTTCCACTCCCACCTATCCTAGTTCATAACATGTGTGGATACATGATATGAACCATGAGGAAATTCTCTGAGCAGACATGGGAATTCCTTTCATCCTGCCTGCTACCACTACAAATAGCTGGGTGGACTTCGGGAATGGTTTGTTCCTTTCTATGTAGAATGCTAGTGCACATCTAACAGCCAATGAGTGAAGCTTCTGCTCTTTCCTGTTTGCATACAGCTAAGGGTAGAAAACTGGCAAGAAGACCACTTTTGGGAGAAATGTGGGGTGAGGATGCAACTGCATCTTATCTTTAAAGAAAACCATATATGGCAGTTTCGAAGCGAGGGCACGGATCTCTGAAACCCTCCTAACAGAAATGATGGCCACTAAGAAGGCCACTTTCCAGGAGAGGTATAACAAGGAACATGATACTAGCAGCTTTAATGGTGAGCCCATAAGCTTTGATAAGACCAGATTGAGATCCCAAGGAGGGACGGGCTCTCATACTTGGTGGCCCTTAAAGAAACACGGACATCTTGTGTGAGAACATGAACCGGTTATCAACCTGAGGGGAAAAAGCCGGTATCACTGCCAGGTGAACCTTGAACAACAAGATAACCAAACTCCGCTGTTTCAGGTGTAGTACGTAGTCCAGAATGAGCTGCAGCGATGACCTTATCGGCAAGACCTGCATCTGGTCATCCCAGCGGGCGAACCACTTCCACTTAGTGAGGTAAGTGGCCCTGTTAGAGGGTTTCCTATTACCTAACAGGATCTGTCAAGCTTGCTTCAAACAGGCCGGCTCTCCCAGATTCAGCCATGGAGATTCCAGGCCATCAGGTGGAGGAAGCCAAGGTTTGGGTGGAGCAGATGACTGTGGTCCAGAGAGATTAGGTCTGGGTGCAGAGAGGTCTGGGGGTCACCACAGAGAGGTCGAGCAGGGTGACTAACCAATTCTGGGGGAGGGCCATGCCAAGGCTATCAGAATGACCTGCACTCAATATTATTTGATCTGTTGCAGAACCTTGTGTATGAGCGGAACAGGAGGGAATGCAGAGTATAGGTGACCCTTACCACAGAAGTAGGAAGACATCTGTAAGCAATCCCAGGCTGTGGCCCTGCAGGAAGCAGAGCTGATGACACTTCCTGTTGTACTGGGTCACGAACAGGTCTACTTGGGGAGTCCCCCACTTCTGGAAAATCTTCTTCACTAGATCCGGTCCAAGGGACCACTTGTGGTGATCGGAGAAAGACCTGCTGAGGCAATCCGCCAGCCCATTCTGCGCTCTTGGCAGGAAGGAGGCCTTGAGGTGAAATGAATGAGCTATGGAAAATTCCTACAGCCAAATTGCCTCTTGATGGGCAGGTGGGTGTGTGTGGAAGGGAGGGGGACAACATCGGCTGAAGGCAGTCCTCCTCACCTTCTGCACTGGATGGGTCCCGCGGTACCAGCTCCTGGTACTTGGCACCAGCCTCTGTACCAGAGTCTGGATCAGGGATTGTCATCACGTAAGGAATGCCTTGACTGGGGTCTCTGCATGGAGGGAAAACTGCCCACGAGTTCCAAAATGGTCATTGCATAGGCACCAGCCAGTGGCCAGGGAGCCAAGTACTCAAAGGCATCGCGTGGCTTGCATCCACCACTGGGTAGGGCTGACAGGAGGTATGCTGAGGTTGACTTCTGGCACAGGAGGAGTACGATTCCACCTCCAATGACGAGGAATCTCTGCCCTGCGACCACACTGGAGTAAATCCCACTGGTACTGGTGATAGGTGCCAAGGAGGGTAGGACCAGGACAGGGCCATCATGGCCGGCTTCCCTTTAGATAGCAGCATGGGTTTTGGAACTGAACTGTAACTGATGGCCACATGCTCCCTTCTGTCCGCTGGCACCAACCCTTGTACTGCTGGTGAGGGCGGCACCAATAGTAAGAAAAGGTCCCTGGCTGCAGTGAAAGCCTCTGGTGTGGATGGCATTGCAATAATGCTGGCATCACAATGACCCTCCAGTGCTGACATCATCCAGGACTGGAATTACCAGTGCCTGTGTCAGGGCCAGAGTCAATAGCACCAACTGTGAGCTTCACCCAAATACTTCAGGCAACTGGAGTGCGGGTCGCTCAGGGGCATAGCCTTGTTGCAAGAGACTTGGCTCAGTACTGGGAGCAGAGGAAACATGAATAATCTGAAAAATATATACGAACGGCAATACAGTCCACAGAGGACTTGCAAGAACAAGAGGAAGTTTCGGCAACAGTCACAAGCAGTAAGAAGGAACTGAGGGGATGTGGGGTCGGCTGACCCCTTTATACCAGTGCTATGATCATGCCGCACCAGAAGGCACCAGAGCCAAGCCAACGGACATCACTGAAGGAAAATTTACCAGCAACTGTGCTTGGGACGTGCACATACCTACATAGGAATGGACATGTGCAATGACTCAAAAAAGGAGGAACATTTCGTGATGAACTTATGGTTGAAGTGCTAGAGAGGGCCAACAAGCAGGTGCAATACCAAAGACAGAGATTTGTGGTTAGAGGAAAGGTCTGCCAAGAGGCAAGGCTCAGACTGGCTGCACAGCTTGAGGACAGAGTTTTAGCATGGGATCAAGCACCTGCTTCACAGATCCTGGAACAGGAAAGGCAGCTAAGATAGGATTGAGCTCAGCAGAAAAAGCTCATATCACTAATGACCGTGAGAGCAGCAGCTCCTGCTGCATCATCCACACCACAATCTAAGTCCCGGTGTGCTACCTGTGCTATGGTCCAGAAGCAGCTCGGAAGCCTCAATGGCTGGGTGGCCCAGGCAATCAGGCCCCATGAGTAGCTGGGCAGGGCAACCTTGCCCATGCAGCCCTCCATATTGACCCCCTTCCATTGTGGATGTCTCCATCTCCCTCCCACAGTTCCACATGCACAGCAAAGGGGGAAAGAAGGGAAAGGAGAATGGGTGGCCAGAGGACATGCCACAGTAGGGGGTATGAGTCTCATACGTGGTTTCACTGTTCACACTTGTTCATGTACTTTGTTTTTATTGATTTTTTTTCTGTAAGATTCTGTTGTTACTGATGTTTTGGTGTGGTAATGGCAGCTGGCCTCCCTGGAAATGGGTGACGGTTGTACTTTTCTAATACATGTTTATAAATAAAGTTTATTTCACCAAGAAAGTTTATTGCTATCACTGCTTCACATCATGTAATCAAAATAATAAAGGTAAACAGATTATCATGAACAATTAGGAATTAGTATGACAATACTAACCCTCAATACAGTTATCTATAGCAATTCAGATTTCAATCACTTTCTTACATCATTCCATACTGTGAATAATTCCCCTCCTCCCATTTCATAAGTGGTCATGTCATTCATTAGTACATTGCATGGCACTAAAATTTCACACTCCTCCCCACAATCAATGAGTCTCCATACCACTGCCACAAAAAAGCATGTTCATAAAGGTACTATTCCTTCTCTTCCATTGGGCCATGCAAGTCCATAATGTGGGAGCACAAAGCATCCCTGACTTCTGTTGCCTGAATGCATCCAACTGCATCGAGGGTAGCAATTCAGCGTCCCCTCACTGTCATAGATTCCATTTGGGGGGAAATGGTGCACTTCTGGCTTCACAAAGATTGCAAAGAGCATAGTAATGTGGGCAGTACTGACAACACTGGAATCCAAATGGGTCTGTAAACATTTCAAATGGGATTTCAATCTGCCAAAAGCATTTTCAACAACAATTCTGCACCTGCTGAGAGTGTAATTAAACCACCTACGGTGAGCTCTCGCTGGCCCTTGAAAATCCGGGGGAGATGGTGTAAATCTCGCGCCGGGCCGTACCCATATCCGCAGCAGGTCTCCAAGGTGAACAGCCTCTGGCATGTTAGAACAATGTAGGTAAGGGAAGTCGGCAAGCCGGATCCGTAACTTCGGGATAAGGATTGGCTCTAAGGGCTGGGTCGGTCGGGCTGGGGCGCGAAGCGGGGCTGGGCGCGAGCCGCGGCTGGACGAGGCGCCGCCCTCTCCCAGGGGGCGGCGGCGACGACTCTGGACGCGAGCCGGGCCCTTCCTGTGGATCGCCCCAGCTGCGGCGGGCGTCGCTCGCCTCTCCCCCTCCGCGGGGATGGGGGGGGCCGGCGTTCCGCCTCGGCCGGCGCCTAGCAGCTGACTTAGAACTGGTGCGGACCAGGGGAATCCGACTGTTTAATTAAAACAAAGCATCGCGAAGGCCCGCAGTGGGTGTTGACGCGATGTGATTTCTGCCCAGTGCTCTGAATGTCAAAGTGAAGAAATTCAATGAAGCGCGGGTAAACGGCGGGAGTAACTATGACTCTCTTAAGGGTAACTATGACTCTCTTAATGCTGTGTCAAGAGTTGGCTGCTGGGCCGCAGTATTGAGATCTCAACCTCCCCGTGGTCCCGCTGGACGACGACTCTGGGATGCCCGTTAGGGAGTTGACTGACTGAGACTCAGCTGCTTTCCTTCCCCTGCCCTACTGCTCTGGTACACCGGCTAGACAGTAGAACGCTACGGTGAAAAACACTAATGATGGAGGCACTGGCTAGTGCCCAGCTTGGCCCAGGTCGAAGGGCTAATTCGACACATTTGGACACTGATGTCGTACCTTGGGGTAGGTGCACATTCAGGACTTTCGAACCCCTGGCTCGATATCGAATTAAGGTATCTACAGTGGCTACGCAGACCGATAGCCACCAACTTACCGATAATGAGGCATACCCCACTCTGAAGTCCTCAAAGACAACCATTACCGAAGGTGAGATGTATCCCATCCCGGGAACCTCACAGACACACACCGCCGCCGGTGCTATCAGTTGCGAGACTGTAGCACAGACTGAAGCTGAGGAGATCCTCCCAGCTCTACCTCTGGAGATCCTCAACTCGGCGTTTGGTGAGACTGTGGGGCCCGACACATCTCCCGAACCTTGCGTCCCAACAACTCCTGTCAGTGAGAAGGAAAGAGATGCGGAAGGCTCTGAAACACTGGCAGACGGAACTGATGATACCATCTGTGTTCCTTCCAGCGCCCCCACTGTCGTGGTGACAGAGAGAGAATGCGAGAATAGGGTGCAGGGAAAGGTTCTGGTGACATTACCTCATGATAACCCAGCATGTCCCTTCTGTGGGGATCATGTAGGGAAACCAACAGCTCTCTCGGTCCATATGAATCATCACCACGGAGGTAAGGATGTGGAATTTCAATGCTCATTGTGCACTAAGGCGGATCCTAATGTACATAGCATCCTCTGCCACATTCCTAAATGCAAAGGCTTAACACCACAAGAGCCAGCTGGTGACTGGGCTTGTGAGGTATGTGCCAGGCGGTTTGGCACTAAATCAGGCCTCTCTCAACATAAGAGACGAGCCCACCCTGTGGTACGAAACGCAGAGAGAATCCAAGCCAGTCAACCTAAACAAAACTCGCAGTGTGGAAAACACAAAAGTTGTTGGTCGGCCGAGGAAGAGTTGCTCCTTACCGATTTTGACAAAATGTACTCGGGCGAAAAGTACATTAACAAGTTAATTGCTGAGGCAATAAAGACAAAAACTGCGAAACAAGTAAGTGAAAAACGACGCTTGCTTAACCTCTACAGAAAGAAAACATCTGGGACCGCTGACTCAGGACCTGGAGCACAGAAACACAATCTGGAAGTACGATCTGAAACGCCCATCTCCACTATTGGGCTCGAGAACAGCTATATGCGCACAATTACTAACCGCTTAAGGGCTAACAATCAAGGACCCCTACGCCAGGGCCTTGAAAAATTCGAAGCCGAAGTTCTTAGCGCATGGGTCGCGGGGGACCCCAATATCAGATCGCTTGTAGAGACTACTTCCATTGATGTTCTCTCCTCCTTCCTAGCACCAGAACATGAGCATAAGCACAAGCAAAAAGGGAACACAAGGGGCCGCAAGTCAAAAAGTGGAAAGGGCCAATCCTGGAGGCAAAAAAGGGCGACCAAAAGAGGTACATACATACGCTTCCAACACCTCTTTGAAAATGACAGATGTAAACTTGCCTCCATTATCCTTGATGGCACTGAACGTCTCCAGTGCGAAATTCCACTTGAAAAAGTCTTTCAAACGTACAAAGACAAATGGGAATCTCGAACACCCTTTCAAGGGCTCGGCCAATTCAAGTCTCATGCTCTAGCTGATAATTCAGCATTCGATATTCTCATAAGTGCTAAGGAAGTTTTGAAGAACATCTCTGAGATGAACATGAACTCGGCTCCGGGTCCTGACAAAGTCAGCTTAAAAGATCTGGTCCGTGTAGATCCTGAAGGCGATACGCTAGCGGGGCTTTTCAACACCTGGTTGGTCACTGGTATCATTCCAGACGGTATCAAGGAGTGTAGATCCCTACTGATCCCGAAAACGATGGACCCCGAGGCCTTGCAGGACTTAGGGAATTGGAGGCCTCTCACCATTGGGTCTATCGTGCTGAGGCTATTTTCCAGAATACTAACGAACAGGCTGGCTAAAGCATGCCCAATAAATGCACAGCAAAGGAGGTTTATTGCGGCACCTGGCTGCTCGGAGAACTTAAAGGTTCTCCATACTATCACAAAGCAGGCTAAGAAGGAAAAAAAGCCCCTGGGAGTTGTATTTGTAGATATCGCCAAAGCATTTGATTCGATATCACACGACCACATCATGTGGGTTCTGCAAGAAAGGGGCCTGGATCAACACATAATTAACATCATCGGTGACTCCTATAGGAACATCCATACCCGTATGGAAGTAGGGAAGGAGCTCACCTCGCCTATCGCAATTGATGTAGGGGTTAAGCAAGGAGACCCGATGTCTCCACTGCTGTTCAACCTAGCGCTTGATCCCCTGATATCAACGCTAGAGATGGCTGGTAAGGGATTCTCATTCGGGGCACAAAAGGTAACAGCTCTCGCCTTTGCTGATGATTTGGTCATGCTCAGCGACTCGTGGGAAGGTATGCGTGCTAACATCCAAATTCTTGAGTCCTTCTGCCACCTATCTGGACTCAAAGTGCAAGCAAAGAAATGCCATGGATTCCTGCTGAGCCCTACTCATGACTCCTTCACTGTCAACAACTGTGAAGCCTGGAAAATCGGTGCTGATGGCCTGAATATGATCGCTCCAGGCGAGTCTGAGAAGTACCTGGGACTCAAAGTCGATCCGTGGATAGGATTCTCAAAACCGGCATTATCCGACAAGCTTAGCACTTGGCTTGAGAGGATCAACAGGGCCCCTCTCAAACCTTCGCAAAAACTGGAAATGCTTAATACCTTCACCATACCACGAGTCATCTATCTAGCTGATCACACCGATTGTAAGAAAACCCTACTGTCTTCCCTAGATGATAACATCAGAAGGGCCGTCAAAGAGTGGTTGCATCTACCGGCCGATACCTGCAATAGCTTCCTTTATACAAGATCCAGGGATGGAGGACTGGGAGTAACAAGGCTCGCTAGC